>NW_027072034.1:95178920-95803920 GCF_038088225.1 Cyrtonyx montezumae | reverse complement strand
ATCTGGAATTATAGAGCTTGAAGATTTTTCATGCAGACTTTCATTTTTTTTTATTCTTCTATTATTCTCTGCTTTAATGCAAAGTCTTCAACTGTTCAACATTTGGCTTATCTGAAGTAATTCAACTATTACCTGAACTTATCCTTAGTGCTGTTCATCCATATCCTGAAACTGATATTCGGAGAACCCGTCGCTGCTTATTTCTGGGAACATATTTTCAGGCCATGTTGCTTCACTGAAAATACTGGAAGAGCTATCAGCTCTACAGCCATCACGTGCATGATGTATGTTTTGCCTCATTGCCGCCTGAGAAAGAGCATCAAGAAAGGCACTGCACACATCCTGGCTTCGCACTGGTGCCATGGATGCTTGCCCTTGTCTTCACTCAGGTCTGCTGGCTCCTGCCCCCAGATTCCCTATGAGAAAACACACGGGAGGCAGAGATGAACAGCTCAGTCCAGGACTGGGGATTCCAGAGACCATGCAATGCCTACCAGAAGGCAAACAAAGCAGCTCAGCCCAGTCACTCAAACAGGCACTGGAAGGACAAACCCCTATATATTTATTATCATAAGCCAGTGTAGCCTAAAGCGTAAAGGAAAGAGCCTTGCAGTTACATAATTGCATGTACTACTTGACATCAGGGAAAGAAAAATGACTTCTCTCATCTGAGTAAAAGCCCAGTAATCACTTGAGAAACAAAATGTCAAACAAGAAGCATCTCCAGGGTATTGAGCATTCCCAGAGGAAGTAAAAGACACATTTCTCCTTGGGAGAATTTCCCACCGGCAGAAAGCAAAGCCGTCATGAGGTTTACATAACAAAAAATGAACCCATCACAGTACAGCAGATCAGCTAAGGGCTTTTTGATGTGAGTTTTGCTTTTTTTTTTTTTAATCACAAAATGAATTATCTACAAACAGAATTCTGTATTATTTTCCTAGCGCTGTGACTTCCCTTTTGCTTTATAAAACAGAAGAACTCTGTCTGAGGATTGCAAAATGTCTCATTGGTATCAAAATGAGATAACAATCCACACATCACTTCCTGACATACAATGTTCTATTATGAGAAAGAAATTGAAAACACTGTAGGATTTTGATAACTGAAATCACAGGAGGTGGTTTACTGCTGTTCCTACAGAACATACCCGAGAGGACAGGAAAGGGAGGATCTGTCTTATTGTCTGTGCATCAGCCAAAGTTGGACTGCCACGAAACACCTAGGTACTCAAAATAAGAGCACTCTCACTTACTAAGGAGAACAATAACTCTGCCTTCCCTGTATTATAAAATTAAGTTCTGGAAAGTGACTGCTCTCCTAAATAGGCCTCATTTCTTTCCTTAGTTCAGTCCGCAGTTTGGCTACCTTTGACCCACAGGCGCTGCTTTTTCTCTGTCTGTAGTTGATTCTGTTCTCTGCTACATTTTGTCCACAGGTGTGCAACTCAGAAGCCACAGCCAAACTCAGGTCACTCATTCTCTTGGAGGTAATGTGCCTGTGGTGCTACAGAGTGACTCAGCAGTGGTGATCTTGGCCATTTTAAGGAATACAGAGATGTTATACAATTCCAAGAAAAGGTTGTGTTTTTTTTTTAAATTGATTGAAAACCCAAAGAGTGTGAGGAGATAAAGGACGTAATGTTTAAATATGGTGTCTAAACAATTCCACTCCTCACGTCTCCAGGATCAGGGGGATTGGTTTTATTTCTCTCTATCATAAGAATTCCTAACCCCACTCAACACTACCCATTCTTAAACATTTGTGGACTAAAATTTGATTGAAGATGGTAGACTTCTTGTTTTAAATCTGAGGATTTACTGCAGACTGTGAAGTCATGGTAAGACACTAATGTGGTTTAATCTGTCATACTTTTGTATGGCATCGAGGAATAACAGAGGCTGAGACATATTTTTGATTTGTCTTTTTCTTAATGGCATTTTTTGTTGGATTTATAACAGGCATTGCAGGAAATATGCTTATCAGAACACACAGAATGATGAAATTTTATGCATACGAATCAGTTCTTAGTACTGATCAATTCTTCTGACTGAAGGCTGCCTGTCAGACTTGCTTTGCAAGGAAAATAATCATATAAATCCATAGACATTAATTTCTGACCATAAAATACAAAACTGAGAGAATGGAGAATTAGAATAAACATTCTTTGCTTAGTCTATATATCTCTGTACATATATACATATATATATATCTAAGCAACAATTTAAGCAATGAAGGTTAACAGGTACGGTACATTAGTCCTGAATATTGATCTTCCAAAAACTACAACTTTTTTTTCTGAAAACCTTCAATGGGTTTTAAAAGATGGATACTGACTTCTTCTGCAGTGTTGTCTGGATGGAAGAGGGTGCAGATCAGATCAAGACTCATGTCATATGTATTACATATTCTTTCTCCTATAGGACAGTATTAAGAAATCAACCACTGAAACAGCATGTCATCCTTCAGTAATAAGGAACCCTTAGTTCATGCTTAATTTTAGAAGAGAAGGCATATTACAGAATATTTTTTGTTGCACTCAACAAGAAGAGCCAATCATTTGTCAAATGTTTTTGCAATCCATTCTCTGAACTTCTCAGTAAGTGCATTATTCCATAAGGCAGTCCCATACCTGTAGTCATTTCTCCTACTGAAGGGTAAGGGGATAGCATTAAAACACAAACCAATTGCCTTCCTTCTGTTTTTGTCTTTTATTGGGCTGTGGCAGAGAGAGTTAGTTGGGGTCAAATAGGGATGATCAATGGCGATGATCAATAAACATTCTCATAATTCTGTTTGATGAAGAAGAAAACAGTGAATGGATGAACAAATGTCCCTAGCTATTACAAATGGCTGGGAGCACTGCATTCTTCAGTATCATTGCTCTGTCACTTTAGGGAGTTTGTTTCCACATAAATCAAATGTTAGCCAGACAGAGTAAAACTGTTCTCACTGTCACAAAGAAGGCAGCTGGCCAGCTCAAAAGGTCTAAAACTCTGTTCCTCTGGGACATATTGAAATGGTCATTACAAGACAATATTTATTTATAAACACACTTGGCCCCATCAATTGGGCTTGAATATATAGAGGAATGGAGCTTATTAGTAAGATAAAGCTTTCCCATGACCTATAGAGGACACTGCATAGGGACCACAGATGTTCTGTATTAGAAAAGCTGGAAAATTTATGTCAATGGCCATGAAAAGCTCAGTTTGAAAAGAAGTAAATAAATAAATAAGGAGGTCACCAGCAAAGACAAGGTTAAGGACACTGGAAAATGGGTCTTCCGGGATATGTAACCTTTATTTATTTATTTAGGTGGAACAGATCCTGGCCTTGACTACATGTTTCTCTCCTTAGGAACTCTGCTGAAGCTACCAGATTGCTGAAGTTCACTGGATTTTCAGAGAGCCTCTGAAGTGAATGTGTCTGTCATGTGGGTGAACACGGGCACACGTTTGTCTTTGGAATGGGATCCACACAAGTAATGCCAGGAAAGTGCTGGGGAGGGCAATACTTTGCAAGACAATCTATACCAATTCCCATACACAGGTACAGAATACAAGTACTGAGTCCATATGGACTCAGCTTCCACTGCATAGCTTAAATCAAGGAGCTTCTTAGCACAAAATTCATAGTGCACTGTTAGGACTGAAAGACAGAAAAAGCTACACAAAAATGTCACTAGATCTGATTCTATTTCTATTTTGCAAGGCCTGCTTCTTCAGATTGTAGAAGCTGGCCTGTCTAAGCCAAAGGATCACCCCCTTTTCACCAGCTCTGAATCTTGCCCTAACTAAATGCAAACTATCAAGTCCTGCTGGGACTGAAGCCCAGAATCAAATGGTTTGTGTATCTATTACTTCAATCTGTGCTCATGAAAGTTGATGAACACAGGCTGATGTTGTTTGCACAGCTGCAAGTTCACTGTACACCTTTGGTCTGGCTCACAGCTTTCCTTTGCTTCCCAGCTGCTTCTTCCTCCACACAACGTGGAACAATCAGAGCAGCATATCCTCTCATATCCATGTGGCAAGGAACCTTTCTGTCACACCCCAGATCCTTGAACAGTGTCGATCTTCCCTCTCCCAGAGTGTTCTGGCTAGTTGCCTTCAGGTAGAACTAGTCAGAGCCAGAGAGATAGTCAATATGCACAACCAGCTTCTCCAGCTACTAAGACAGCCATTCTCTATCCAGATGTACCAAACCTGATGTAGCAAAAACTAGAAAAAATTCTTTTTTCTACCTAGGCCTGAAAGAAGACCCATTAATGGACAGGGAGAGAAATGAGGCCGCAGGATGCTTGGGGTGATGAGACATCCTCCCTACCACAATTTTACAACAAAAATGCTACAGCTGCCATACAGCTGAGAGCACCACAGATGTGGGACTGACTTATTTCCATCAGCAAACTGAAGTCTAACATTTTGTAAACCATCTTAATGCTGCAGGAGGTGTCCAGTTTTTTCCTGACTGCAGAAGGCCACACAAGCATTACTACAACTACAGAAGTAGTGGCTACAGCTTTACTTTCTGTTTGTCTCACTTTTTATACTTCCACAAGTACCTAGTCTGAGAGATATACCCATCTTATTCATCACAGTCTGGAGTTATGCAGCTTTCTGCCGGGCCCAGAAAAGGCAATGCCTCCTCAGCCAGCTGCCTGCAGAGCTGTGGGCTCAACCTAACAATCTCCTCTTCAGATCTCCACTGCAATATAGAGCTACCTGGTTAGGAACATATTGCTTTTCTCAATGGACAAAGAGGGGGGGGAGCTGCTGGTAAGGCAATGAGGGGGAGAGTACTGAGAGCACCCCAGAAGTGGAACAGCTGAGCACTTAACAAACATCTACAATCATCACACTAAAAACAAATTACACTAATGTTCAGTGTCTTTTTTAGTATTGTTTTCTCTGATGGGATAGATATAAAATATTAATCTGATTACTGCAGCTCAAGCTTGGTGTCCTGCAAGGTCAATTATTGAAGAGTAATTTTCTTTTCCTCTGACATTGATACATATCTTTGAGAGAGAAAAATTCTCACAGTGCTGTTTTGCAGAGTCATTTTCCTCACATTTGTGCTGTTCACACTTTTCAATTTATATTTTATATTTTAAAGTCATAAAGAAGAAACAAAATATTTTAAGTATGTAAAACTCTCTAGTTTTTAAGAATACAAGCAGTTCCCACTACTTTTCAGCACCAAGGGGAAAACTTCATCTTGAGTATGTTAGAATCTGCAATGTGGTCTTTGTTGGATAACACATTTGATCATGGAGCTTTTGCAAATGAAATTGAAACAGGATCCACAAATGTTTACTACTTGAAATAGGAACTTCAGAAAGAAATCAAATTACCAGCACTTTTATAGCTCTACACAAGCAAGTGTATCACAAACAGGAATGGAATATTTCTGTAGACCAATGAGTCCTTTGTCTCTGCCAATTTTTTTCCCTTTAAACTTATTTGGTAGTTTTTCACTTTCTAATTAGAAATAGAACACTTGAAGTACATCTTGGCCCTCTCAGAGTCCTAAAAGATACAATTACAAAATCACAGAAGACGCCCCTGGTCCAAACCAAACTCCTTGTTTAAGGCAAGGTCAACTACAGCAGGTTACTCAGGATCATATCCAACTGGGTTGGTTTTGTATTTCTTCAAGGATGCAAGCTCCAGCCTTTTACAGCATTCAGTCAACCTCATAGCAAAAAAAGCTTTTCCTTATATTTAAGTGGAATTTATTGTATTTCAGTTTGTGCCCATTGTGTCTTATCCTGACAGGTGTCACTGAAAAGAGCGTGGCTCCATCTTCCTTACTCCCTCCACCAGGTTCTTATATACACTGAGAAGTAATCCATGAGCCTTCCTTGCTCCAGGCTCAACTGTCACAGCTTTCTCAACCTCTCTTCATATGAAAGATGTTCCAGCTGTTATTTACCCCTACTATTAACTCCTAGGTTATACTACTACTGATCAGCTTCCCATGTCACTGATCACATTTTTTTGAGCCTGGTAGGTAAGCCAGTTTTCAGTGCACCTTAATCCTCACTTACTTAAGCTATACTTCATCAGCCTATTTATGAGGATGTTATGGGAGACAGTACCAAATTCTTTGACAGTGTCAAGATAAACAGTATCTATTGATCTTTGCTCAACTATTCTGTAGGCCTGTAGTTCCTCATCTTCCCTTTCCTGAAGATGATGGAAATGTTTGCTTTCTTCCAGTTCTCAAGAATTCCCCATGATTGCCATGACATTTCAAAGATAATCAAGAGTGGCCTCACAATGACACTGGCTAGCTCCCTCAGCTCTCATGAGAACAGCCCATCAGTCCCAGAGACTTGTGTATGTTCCATTTGTTTAAATATAAGTATTAGTCCTCAGGGAAAGAAAATACTGACAATTACTCACATGTGTTCATTGTTGGTGGGGTTTTTTGGGTGTTTTTTTTTTTTTTTTTGTATCCCTTGTTTACTTCTAGAAACACTGGTGCTGAACTTGTCAGGTCTCGATTTGTTTAGTCCAGTTACTATCCCATTAATAGAGACAGTAGTTCAAGACTTTGCTTCTTCTCCTTCACTGCAGTCTTCACTTGCTGTCTCACCCCCCATGATACTCTCGTTTCTAAAGTGCAAAGAAAAAGAGACTAAAAAGTTCTTTAAGCTTTTATTTGTCAAAAGAGACCTGAGCCTGTCTATATCTGCATTATTTACTCTTGAAACAACTGGCTCTATTTCTACCACAAGCAATCCTTGTTTTGACCTGAACCTCTCTGTTTCTCACAGAAGCTCTTCTGTGGAATGAGAGGCTGATTCACTCCAATTAGTCTATGTTAGAGCCATTCCTCATCTTCCCATGCGACACTCTGTGTAACCCACAAAGGGAAAAACACCATCACAGTACGACCTTTATTTCCAAATTCTCTTTTGTCCCTGGACACCATGAGAGCCCATTTCAGCCACAGTAGGAACAAAGATATTTATTTTGATTTATGGCTTCCTATCTGCTCCCCCTTAGCCACAAGATGCTGATCTCCAAGCAGACACATCATCTCCGCATTTCACTGCTCCCCAACCAGACAGTGACCTATCTCAGAAGTCAAACTGAGATCAAATGTTATTCTCTGGTTCATGGGTTAAAAAAAAAAAGAAGTTGAATCACAAGAGGAATTAGAGGAAAAAGATGTCCATTCTGCACACTGCTGTGTTCACATTGAGTCCAGTTGGTTCCTTTCCCACACATGTTTGCTGTTTCTTTGACTTTTGGCTTTTTATGTGTGTGTGTGTGTGTGTGTGTGTGTTTTCTTATTAAGCTAACACGAATTTCAAGAGCTGGATCCTTGAGAGTTTTAAAACATACCAAAGAGTAGGCTAACCCATTAACAGTAAGTATGATCAAATAAATAAATAAATAAATAAATAACAATAACTGGAGGAAACAAAAATTGTAATCTGGGAGATGCTGAGCTTGTTTTTCTTTTCGTGTCTTCATACAGTCAAGGAAATAGTGAGGTAAATGAATGTGGGAAGATTTTTCAAAGCACACACACAGTGCGTATGTGATCTGCTTAAAAAATTCTAACAGTAGGCTGAAAAGAGAAAAGAAACAGAAACAGAAAAAAAAGAAAGGAGAAAGAAAAAGAAAGAGAAAGAGAAGAAAAAGGAGAAGAAAAAGAGGAAGAAAAATAAATAAAAAAGAGGCCCAAGCCTACATCCTTGTTTCAGGAAATGTATTCACCATAAACAAGCTAGTTATATTACTGTGTCCACACCCCAAAATTCATATCCTACAGGCAGCTAGTTAGTCAAATTGAGGTTCCTAAATAAGGGTATAGAAATAATGCATCATTACAGCCTCCCTGTATTTAAAGGTACTTAGACTTGAACTCTACATACTCAGCTTCTTGCCATGTCTCCCTTTTCCTTTCTGATTGCCCACTGAAGCTTTAAGTCTTTTATGGGCTTTACTTTGTACAACATCTATGAGGAAAATTGATTCTCTGCACTGCAAAGTCACTGGCTGAAGTGGTCAAGCTATAAATTTGGTATAATTCAATATGTCATCAAAACATGAAATTAAATAAACTTTCTGCTTCTTTTTGTGATTCTCATGGAAATAATGCAGAACGTTACCCTAACAAGGGCAGTTTAAATGCAATGTTTCTGCATTTTGTTCTTTGGATCACTTGTCTTTCTATACAGGGCCTTCCAGTTACTTTGTCTTAGAGGGAAACTAGAGAAGTTTTAAAAAATGGGTGAAAAGAAGGAAGGATCAGGCTGAGAGTTAAGTAACTCTTCAGCATCTGTCCTGAACTTGATTAGTCCCACTCTGGGTTAATTTTTATGAGCATCCACATTCCTGGTACTGGAGGTATGAAGTCCCTTGGGGCTTAATCCTATTCCAACAGAAATAAAGCAAGAGGACTGATTTCTATGTGCATTGCCCTAGAAACAGCCAACATCATGTGAAAGGCTCTGCTTTGTTATGAAACACTGCACTAGCACAATCATTCGGTCATAGTTTGTTTAAAGAGCAGTGGAGACAGGGAGAATATAAAAGAAAAAACAGCTTTACATCTATTCAGGATGGAAGGACAGTTTTTTCCAAACAGCAGAAAAAGATAACGTTGCTAAGTGCTGTTTCAAAAGTTGATTTGCTTGTTAAATGTGTCCAGGTTAAAAAATAAAAAGACTGAAAAAAAATGGAGGAAAGGGAAGGGAAAGAGGGAAGGGAAGGGAAGGGAAAGAGGGAAGGGAAGGGAAGGGAAGGGAAGGGAAGGGAAGGGAAGGGAAGGGAAGGGAAGGGAAGGGAAGGGAAGGGAAGGGAAGGGAAGGGAAGGGAAGGGAAGGGAAGGGAAGGGAAGGGAAGGGAAGGGAAGGGAAGGGAAGGGAAGGGAAGGGAAGGGAAGGGAAGGGAAGGGAAGAGGGAAGGGAAGGGAAGGGAAGGGAAGGGAAGGGAAGGGAAGGGAAGGGAAGGGAAGGGAAGGGAAGGGAAGGGAAGGGAAGGGAAGGGAAGGGAAGGGAAGGGAAGGGAAGGGAAGGGAAGGGAAGGGAAGGGAAGGGAAGGGAAGGGAAGGGAAGGGAAGGGAAGGGAAGGGAAGGGAAAGAGGGAAGGGAAGGGAAGGGAAGGGAAGGGAAGGGAAAGAGGGAAGGGAAGGGAAAGAGGGAAGGGAAGGGAAGGGAAGGGAAGGGAAGGGAAGGGAAGGGAAGGGAAGGGAAAGAGGGAAGGGAAGGGAAGGGAAGGGAAGGGAAGGGAAGGGAAGGGAAGGGAAGGGAAGGGAAGGGAAGGGAAGGGAAGGGAAGGGAAGGGAAGGGAAGGGAAGGGAAGGGAAGGGAAGGGAAGGGAAGGGAAGGGAAGGGAAGGGAAGGGAAGGGAAGGGAAGGGAAGGGAAGGGAAGGGAAGGGAAGGGAAGGGAAGGGAAGGGAAGGGAAGAGAGGGAAGGGAAGGGAAGGGAAGGGAAGGGAAGGGAAGGGAAGGGAAGGGAAGGGAAGGGAAGGGAAGGGAAGGGAAGGGAAGGGAAGGGAAGGGAAGGGAAGGGAAGGGAAGGGAAGGGAAGGGAAGGGAAGGGAAGGGAAGGGAAGGGAAGGGAAGGGAAGGGAAGGGAAGGGAAGGGAAGGGAAAGAGGGAAGGGAAGGGAAGGGAAGGGAAGGGAAGGGAAGGGAAGGGAAGGGAAGGGAAGGGAAGGGAAGGGAAGGGAAGGGAAGGGAAGGGAAGGGAAGGGAAAGGTCCTGCCCAGTCTAGAGGGACCAGCTCTTGTTTGTCCTATAATCCCTGGAAAACAGGAGCTGTAGGGGAAATAACACTTGATCAAAATCTGTGGTATTTCTTGGGCAGCAATTAGTGAGCAGTCTGCTGTGCAGCATCCCAAGGAAGGAGAGAGACTTGTTTAAAGAAATTATCATTCAGCCTGATAGAGGTTTGTTGTTGTTGTTGTTGTTGTCTTTTGTCTATTCTTTGGCCTTGTATATGCAGATATCCTTTTGAAATAAAAAAACTGAAGCTATGCAAGGGCACAGTAGCTGACCTTGTCATAGTCAAGGTCTGTGCGCTGAGCTAGCTCAACTGGCAAGCCATACATAATGTTAGAGTCTGTTATTCTTGTCTTCTGAGCAGCTGAACTAATGATATCCCTTTTCATTGAGATTTTCTGTTTTCAGTTGGCTAAATTTGGTGTCCAAGCACACCAAATTCCACATGACACTGGGCAAAGGGAGCATTTATTTATAAAGGAACTCTATTTTCCAGATTCTCTAATTACTAATAAGATGTAGGTTTGCACTATGATTCTTCCTTCCTCTCTCTTCTACTTTCATTCTTATATTCACAAAACTTGTAGAATATTCATTATCTGTGAAATCTCTAGTGCTTATGGTTGATTATATCCAAAGGATTAAAATGTTACTATGGAGAGGGAAGGAAGAGAGGTTGCATACTCTTTTTTTTTTCACATGAAGAAACTCAGTAACATAATTTCAGGGCGTGAAGAACAATAAAATTTGGACTATTTTTGGAAAGGATGGATGGAGAGTGGAAAGAATAACAATGAGCTTCACCTTTGGGGAGACTCAGTGATCTTGGATAAAGATAGCACAAGAAAAAATGTAAGCTACAGGTAATGGAACCAACACACATGGGAAGAGCTGAATGCATCAAACCACATTCTATACATAACCCACTTACCCAGGCCTAAAAGGATGGAGTACAGAGCCTCTTGCAGTGGCAGTGTGGAGGAACAGTTGAGCCTAGTTCCTCTGCCTGGACCTCCACACTCAAAATGTGAATATGGGGTAGTTTGCTTACGTAGATAATCACATTCAGGCATCCTGGTTTTGTTTGTCTCTTGAATGTGTATGTTTCTTTAACATTAGGTGCTGTTCTAACTTCCTCTATCAGATTAAGAAACACTTTAATGTAATGTTTGTCTATTTCACTCAAGGAAATTACTTGTATGTGTTGTAAAGTCACACCTCAACAAACAAAACAGAATAAGTTTTTCTCAGGCTTCCCGTTTTCCTGAGATCTGCCTCAGCTTTTGTGGCACTAGTTCAATTACCTGAGCTTTATAGCTTTCTTTTTAAAAGGTAAACACTACAAATCACTGAGTTATTCCCACGTTAGGTTCACAGCAGCCACATACCAGCACAACTGTTTCTCCTTGCTGATGCTTACTGCACACCTACTTACACATCTATGGGTCATGTTTCCCCTTTACCACGGGGCCAGATGGCATTCAGCCTTTGTCCCCACTGACCTCAGCATTTGGTAAGGGCTTGAGGTATCTCTGCAATCTGCTTTTCTGTTTATCCTTTCAAGTTTTGATGTAGCTTGATCAGACATGAGGTTTAAATAACAAAACACAAAGACATCGTGCAAGAGCATGAAGGCAGACATAACTTGAAAGACCAAACATCCTTCTAACTTGGTATTGTCTCTTGAAGTTTAATTATGACTAAATGTGGTAGCTGCTCTCAGTGGCCTACTATGACAGGTGCTTTCTATGAAAATCTGCTCTGAATAGCTTTTCTGAGCTCATAGGTGGATCCCCATGTATTTATTAACCCTTATTAAAGAGTATGTAGGGAGCGTTACAAGAATAGGTAATGGTACTATCCCCTTGCATCTACATTTTGCTGTCCAAAGGCAACCTGAAGCAGAGCTACAGTCTCACAACAAACAGCCACTGAGAATTTCGGTTCCCTGATGTTGCCAAATCACTTTTTGAAAACATGTTCATAGTTAGCATCCAGCAGCTGCTGAACCAAGGAATGACAGCTTAAATATATTTTGGGTGACAGATCAGTTATTTTGTATGTCATGAACCTTTTCTGACAGTTTGAATTGATGTCCATTAGCTTGCATTACAGAGACAGTGGGAAGCAGTTTCTTCCACATCTTCCCCAGGCACCGCATATCTTCTAAATGTCTGTCACAAGGTCCTTATTACGGTCTCCCACCTCATTTAGTATTCCGCTTTATTCATAATCCCTGTTGTGTTTCTGACACTTTCTTTTCTACAATCTTTTCTGAAGGGAGAGAATCAGAACTGTGCACAGCCATCAAGGTGCACCATGGATCGGATGCTCTTTAACATCTTTATCAATGACATATGCAGTGGGATTGAGTGCACCATCAGCAAGTCTGCAGAAGACACCAAGCTGAGTGGTGCAGTTGATACAACAGAAGAAAGAGATGCAATCCAGAGGGAACTGAACAAGCTTTGGAAGCAGGCCCACGACAACCTAATGAGGGTAGATAATGATACGACAAGGGGGAACCATTTTAAACTAAAAGAGAGGATATTTATATTACATATTAAGAGGGAATTTTTCACTCAGGGTGGTGAGGCACTGAATAGGATGACCAGAGAAGCTGTGAATGTCTCATCCTTGGACGCATTCAGAGCCAGGTTGTATGGCACCCTGGGCAGCCTGAGCTGGCAATGTACTGAGTGAAAATCTGTGAATGGGAAGGGCTTTGGAACTAGATAATCTTTAAGGCTCCTTAAAAAGCAAGGCATACTATGATTCTGAGTCTATGATGTGAGCAATATAGGGACATGCTCTCTGTTTTCTTTGGTTTTCTTCTTCCCAGCACAAAGGTATCAGGAGCAGAAGTGCCTGCAAAAGATGATGCAACTTTTATTCCTGAAGTGATAGAAAAAAGGGATGAGGATGTTGCAAGTTACATATATCCTTTTCCATCAATGATCTGAGTGGAAGATGTATAAGTTGGTTAATACTAAATTCAAACTCTTGCTTTTTTCTTTGAAAACTCAAGATTGCGTTCAGATTCCCTTGCAAATCAGTGAGACGGGCTTGGCTTTTTCAAACCCTTGCTAGTTGCCTACCAACATCATTACATGCTCCAGGAGTTAAAGCTTGGATCTAAGGGTTTTGAGTAAGACATATAGAGATAAGGTGAATAAAACCATGATTTATTTGCTAGCTGGAGGCAGTTGCACTCAGTGGTTTCAGTTGAAGGAACTTTTTTCTGCATGAGTTTGTCCAGCAGCATGATGAGCTGGGGTTGACCAGCCAATGTAGCACTAGAAGGGGGTAACTTTCTAGATGGTTTATTGAGCAGCAAAGCCTGAGCAGATCCACAAAAGGTGCAGTAGAGCAGGACAGGCACAAACAAGCAAGGACTAGCCCCACTGCACAGCCCAGCTTCATTGGGCCCCTGAGAGGCACCAGGCCCTTGAGAGATGCCCAGACATATCCAGGTGCTGGTTCCCCATAAATTTCTGTCTCCTATAAACTTATGATGTAGGGTTGTCCCTCCACAGATATTGAACCTGCAAAATCTCTGTCAGAGAGAGTTATACTGGTTGTGGAGCTGCTGTTGTGGAACAAAACCCTAATTAACCTGGCAAACACAATGACAAGTGATAAAGCTTCACTGTCCTCTGGCTTATTTTCTACTAGCTGTGGTGTAAATATTCTAGGAAAGCAATGTGCAGTGCTGCCATTAGCTAATAAAATGTTTTTTTTCAGTGGCATTTATGAGAAGGGCTCACTTCCTTTGAGTAACTGTGCTTTGACGTTATTGGGAGAACTTTTGTGGCAGATATTTACACTCGGCTGAATTCCTGTGGCATCTTCCAAATGCATTTGACACAGGGTTGGGACACAGTCTGCCAGAAGATGAAAGAGCACTTTGCACAGCACCTTATCAATTTGTTTTGCTAACTGAGAAGCCTGATGACTTTTCCGTGGCTATTGAAGGCTGGCTAACTCTGCCTGAACCATTAATCTCAGGACAATTTGAACTAAGAGGGCTGCTTCAGACATTTCTGTAAAAATTGACCACAGAGTATGCATCTGAAAGGAGAGTCTTTGCATCTTTTACAGCTTCTTGACCTCTTATGAGTGGATTTCTCACTAATGGGAAGGATTAGAAGCAATATCCTGGTGTCTCAGTGCAATGCAGTGATCAGCTAGCACAGCTGTTCTCAGTCATGTCTCTAACCGCCTTCTATTCAGGCTGTCCTATCTAGAACATAAAGTCAGGGCTTGACTCACTGCTGCTTGGGCACACTGCTTCAGTTTGTCAGGTCTCAGGCTCAGCCTTGAATCTTATTCCTGTTGTTCTGAAGTTTAGTTTCAGTGGAACCAGACTGGGGGGGGAGAAAAAAATGAAGGAAGGGGACACATAGGAAGAATACTATTTCCCTAGCATTAACTTTTGTCCAGGTGATAAGCTGTTGTTGCAGGACACCTGGATCAAATAAATCACAACAGTATGTAATCGTTGCACACACAGTAACAGATCCATGTAAATGAGAAATTTGAGTACTAATGCGACATGTCTATGATTGTAAAAAATACGAAATGCCTGGGGCATGAAACGTTGTGCCTCAAAGTTTTTGAAGTTTGCCTCAAGCAATTAAATTTGTTATATAAGGTTATTTCTTTATTCAGCTACTTTATGTGACACCAGACACAGAAGGAACAGAACTTTTACATTGCAGTATTATTATTATTATTATTATTATTTTATGTGATAACTTCAATTGCACTGGGGTTGCAGGCATGCTGCCTGTGCAAGGACTTGGCTGCAGAGGTGAAGAAAATACATGTGTCATGCAATATTTCGACAGTGGTCTGATGAACACAGAATCATTTTCTTGACTTGGTGAAATTTCCATTTAAACAACTTTAACTATTAGGAAATGCAAGAAGAAGGGATTGGCTGAAACACATTTAAACATTCCAGTACTGCATTCATGACTGGGGGGTCAACACAAGAAAGATGTAGAGCTGTTGGAGAGGGTCCAGAGGAGGGCCATGAAGATGCTCATAGGCCTGGAGCACCCCTCCTATAATGAAAGGCTGAGAGAGCTGGGCTTGTTCAGTCTGGAGAAGAGAGGGCTGTGGGGATATCTCATTCCTGCCTTCGAGATCTTGAAGCAGAAGGACTGACTTTTTTAATGGTTTGATAGCAATATAACTAGGAGGAATAGTTTAAAACTATAAGAGGGGAGAATTAGATTAGATGTTAGGAGGCAATTTTTACTCAGAGGATGGTAAGGCACTGGCACAGGCTGCCCAGAAAAGGAATGGGTGCCTCATCCCTTAAGGTGTTCAAGGCTGGATCGGATGGGGCTCTGGGAAGGTCACTTCCAACCCAAGCCATTCTGTGATTCTAGGATTACCTAAAATTTGGTTCCACTGGAATCAATCCAATTACTAGCAGCAGTCTTATGGACACAAGCTACAAAGAAACACATGAGCAAATAGTAAGAGAGTGTAAGGTAACTTACTCCTCATAATATTTATAAATATTCTTTCATTATGAATAATATTGCTTGTTTTCTCATTAAGTTATACACCAAGCAAAGTCCCTGCACCACTGATCTGACAACAAAACAGCCCAGCGAGTACTGGTGCTGAAGTGGAAGTTCAACCATGAATCCAAATATCTCAGTATTTCAATACAGAAGACATTTTAAAAGCAAATCTTTAAAGAGTAACGGGAACAAACCCTTCCCTTTGCACTCAGCTGCTTCACACTGAGCACTATCCACGTTATCTCCAGTGTTTGTGGTCACTCTGTCTGCAGCTCCATCTCTGGGGGAGTCCCTGTTCTTTCCCACCGTTGGACTGTGAGCCTGTGGTTTCCATGTGACATCCGACGTCTGCCAGGTTTTTTCAGCAGCAGCTAACAACCTTTTCACATCGAGTCATGAACACACACACGCACGCCAAAAAAAAAAAAAAAAATCGTCAAACTTACAAAAACAACCAACCTCTTCAAGAAATTGCCTTGTTACTACCACCTAGTGGTGGCTGTAAGACTTAATAAAATTACTTCGTAACGACGCTGCGTGCTTATGATTTACACGATTTTTCTACACACCCGTGATTCCAGGGGAGGATTCAGTGAGACTCTAGAAATAGAGAGCAAGAGGTGAAGATCTAAAGACCATGCAGTGTGCTGCCACAACATAGATTTGTAGGAATTGCTTAATTTTTGATTTTCTAGCAGACTCCTCAGATCCCCTCTGGACAGATGGTAAGCCTGCACTTTATTTAGTAGAGAAGTGTGCATGGCTTCTAATGCAAGGCAATGAATACAGGAGGTAAAGCCTGCAAAGCATCACTGAGGATTAACAGGAATTTTGAGAAAAAGGTGTAACAAATAATAAATTACATTAAAAAAAAAAGTCATCAGTGGTACCCGTGGACAGAAAATGTTTTCCCAGCATTTAGCATCAAGGAAAAAATGAGGCCACTCTACTTTCTGAAAGCAGGAAGACTCTGTGGCTGTGAGAACATCTGACAAGAAATGTTTTAACCTTAGCAAGAAATTTGTATTAGTTGATAGCTGTGGAATGGATAGGCTATGGCTAAGACATACTGTGCCAAACCAGACATAATGAAATGATTCACATCATTAAAAGTTATTCAGGATCATTCTGAAATTGAATTGGTCATTTTGTAACAATTAAAATTGCCTTGATCTGGTGGAGTTGTTGTTTCTTTGCCACCAGAGGTCAGCATGCACCTCATTAAATAGTAGCTATTCCCTGCGACTGAAATCTGAATAAAACCCTGAGCATTCACAGACTCCCAGATAGCTGTCCTTCAAGGAAGCAAGCAAATCAGTCATGGAGAGCACAGACAGAGCTGAAATCCTCTAAAAGATGATTGCAAGATTTTCTGTGCAACATGAGGATGATGTAATTGGGGTTACTCATCACAGGGCAAGAAGCATTACTTTTCCCGCTGGTAGAATGACACAGAGAATGCAAATTATAAATTTAGTGTGCAAATTAAATGAGGAACACTTTAAAATCACTCTCTGTCATCTAAGGAAGCACAAGATCATCGATTAGGGCTTCACTGGAACAAGAGGCCTTCTCATCCCTGTCTGGAGACATTCATAAAAGTGGCGCCATTTTCTCCCCATTCTGAAAGCCATGTTCAGAATGTGAGCACCTGTCCTGCAGTCCTTTCACTCTCTTTCACATGCATGTGACAGGCGTTAATCGTCTGCTAGGGTAGTATGACAGGGTAGCTTTAAGTATTTCTCTTTTAACATGAATTAATGATTTCAAAATAAGTATATGAAAGTCTCTTTATTCTACACTGGGGAACGCCTCTCTTAAACAAGTCCAAGTTCAGGTTCTAAGGGTTTTTTGTTTTGATTTGGCTTGGTTTTTTATGTGTGTGGCTGGCATTTATCATGCTTTACCAGGACTTCCTCCTTGTGGATCAGCACAAGCTGCAGGGAAAGTCCACATCTCCATAGCACAGAAATCCCACAGCAATCTCTTCTGCACTATGTACCTAGGGATGGGACTCTCTTGCCTACAGCCTTTGTGGTGTGGAAGGTGCTCTGAATGTGTTTGACACAAACATCCCTACTGACTGAATTTAAAAAGAACTAAGATTCTTAGGTGTTGGTTGGTTGGGTTTAGGGTTTTGTTTTTGTTCTTTTTGGTTTAGCTGTTTTGCAGTAGTAGTTATTGTTTGTTCATTTGTTGATGTTGTTTTAGACACCAAGGCTCACTTACTTTGAGGGAAACAGAAGCAATAAATAAGAAGTGGGTGTTGTGAGTGAAGAAAGGCCTAGCAGAATTGTCATAGTGGTGTGCTAGAGCATTCATTCTATTCAGAATAAAAGATGACACAACAAAGTGGGTTGGTGCTTTTTCTTTTCTTACAGCTCAGTTAGATGAGGGATACTTCAAAAAAAGAAAAAGCTGCTCAATCACTAGATAATTAAACAAGGTATCAGACATTCATGGGAACAATCACAGAGGGGCAAAAGATGGGATATAAAAGAGCAAATATAAGCATCTGTGAGGTGAGAATCCTTAACTGATGTACACAGAGAAGTTACAGGCGCAGCAGTTTGTTGCAGGATTTCTTAACTTTTCTGCTGAAGTGTTTGGTAAACTCTGACGTCAGAGAAGGGTTAATGAGCTTTGTTGAACAGTGGCTTATTATTGATATTCACAAGCCATTAACCAGGTAACCTTAGAGAGAAGTTTTTTTACCTGCAAATCGCATCTCCTTTGCAACCTACATATTTACAAACACACAAGAAGGAGTGAAGTGCCCAGAGCAGTGGACATGACCCCAGTCTGCCACAGTACAAGGAGTGCTTGGACAATGCTCTTAGACATAGGGTTTGAATTTTGGGTGTTGCTGTATGCAGCCAGGAGTTGGACTTGATGATCCTTGTGAGTCCCTTACAACTCAGGATATTCTGTGATGATATGATTCCAAGGTTTGACAGCATGGCCTTGGGACTGAGTTTCTTCCCAGGTCCTGCATGGTCACATACATCTCCATACACACATGGCACAGCTTTTCACAGTCTTTGGTCCTGTAAGCAGGATCGAGCCCATTACTTCTCCTATGGACCTTTAGCCTGAAAGGTCTGAAAAATAAAGTAGTGATGAAGTAGGACAAAGGCAAACAGGCAGTGATGCCCTGCTGATGCTTGCACTGGGATTTCTGCTTGACTTTCTCGGGAGAAATGTTGTAATACCACATTATGGATTTGGATTTGGGGTCACTAATATAGAGGATGTTTCTAATTTTGCTATCAACTGATGCATTTAGCATTCAAACACAACTGAACATCGCTGGCATTTGTCAAGGCTGTGTTTTTTAACTTGGTCAGTAGATGTCACTGATAGACACCTACTCAAGCATGGAAAACGGCTGAAACAAGGTCTCAAGGAAAAGTAATGACAGCATCGTTTTTACTCTCTGGTGTCAATTTACAGTGGCTGGAAAAGGGGAAAAGTGAATGTATGTCAAAGTAGAAATGTTCTCAAGAAACACTGAGATTTCTATATTCCAGCTGCAAACCTGACGAAACAATACATGTGGTCAGCATTCATTTTGGTACATTGTTCCAGCCCAAATTCTGGAAATCATTTTTTCATTCTTTACAAAAACATTCATAATCACTGTCTGCTTTCAGACTAGTGTCTCACACACTGCTATAGCAGTTAAGTGTTTTAAGTTGTTAAGCTAATTCTAAACTTTTCTGATGAGAACTATTTAAAGGCATAGATTCATTATATTTCAGACCTCTTTATAGTAGAGTTTATTAACAGGACCGTTTGTTTTGTTTTGTTGCTTTTGTTGTTTTGGGTTTTTTTGTTTGTTTGTTTGTTTGTTTGGGGTTTTTTTGTTAGTGCATTGAACCAGGAAGGCAAAACTGAAGATCTCATTCAGGAATACACTATAACTGTTTATTTCTCCAGAATCTTCACAGCTTCAAACTTAGCTGAATTGCTAATTAGTACTGCAAAACTTGCCAAAAATCAGCAGCCAAGTGTCCAGGAGGTCCTACATGAATCAATGCACATTCCTTTCTGTGGAAAGCAAAGCCCTAGATGCCACCATATGTGACAGATGCTATAATGAAACATCTTCACAAATTGCTGAGAACTCTTACCTACCTCCCTTCTTACTGGCTGTAAGTACCTCAACTCTGAAGGTCTCTCTGCACATAAACACTCTCCCAAGCTTCTAAGAAATACCAGTGGAACCATTTTGAACTAAAAGTGGGAGACATGCAGGCCGAAGATTGGGAACTCTTGGGGTTTGCAACAAATGAAGATAAGGGGAGAATTGTGCATTATGAATAAAATTAAAATGCTGTAGAAAGAAGAGGGAATTTTTTAGAGAAGGATATTTTAATTAAGTTAATGCAATGGAAACTTCTGAGAGATGATCACCACCTAAATCGTTGCCTGAAAGTCAGAAGAGACTGAGTAAGCTGGTTTTGTTGAGCCTAGAAAAATCTCCAGGGACAAATGTTTTCATCCTCCTCACTTCATGGAGTAAGGAGGCAAGTTTCAACTCTCAGGGATGCATAGTAAAAGAATAAGAGGCAACAGTTACAACACACAGAAATAGAAATTTTGATTAGATTTAGGAAGAAGCTCTCCACCATGAGGTTGGTCAAGCCACTAGGAGAGCAAATGCGACTGGACACAACCATAAGAAACCCACTCTAACTTCTACTCTGCGCCTGGTGGGAGGTTGAACAAGAGGAACTCCAAAATCCCTCCCAGCACAAGTTAAACTTTGAGTCTGTATTTCACAGAAACCTTTGGGAATGGCCGCTCTTTCTTAAAACACTGACATTCACACTCAGCTATATCTAGGTAAAGCAGGGAAAATTAATATTGTTTATTATTCACACCTCCTTGGGCAAAGGGAGTAGGCCAAAGAGAGGAAATGTTCCTCTTAACACTTGCTATTACTCATCTGCCACGCAAGTGATAGAGGTAAATATTTTATTCTTAGTCACTCTAAATTGGTATTTGCCTTTAGGAATTGCTTCCAATCTTTTCTCTCTGTGTGTTCAAATGACAAGGTTGACCACCTGTATTCCAAGTAACTGCAATGCTAACTATAAAGCACACAAGCTGCAAAGAGATAATTCTTAAAATACACTTAGCCCTGAAGCTGGTGAAGACCTTGTTCCTGAAAACTAAAGCATTTTTCCCCAGATAAGTTAACATTAGAAAGTAATATGCAGCGCATTAGTGCTCCACAGAATATTCTTGATGTCAACACTGAAATATACAAGAGGCCTCCCATGGTACTCAGAGGATTATTAACGATTCGTACATACAGCTTTTGTGTTGAATACCTCAAAAATCTGAATACAGTAATCAAAAGGAAAGAAAAAGCTAATGCAAACTTATTCTATCAACACTATAATTTTTGTTTTGTTTTGTTTTGTTATGCCAATCATACATGCTCTGCTCTCTTTCTGGAGCTTCTCAACAGTCTGCACAGCCCTCGTGGGAAGTAGGTGTGAATATGAGATGGACCAATGGAAGAAGCTGGCATCAGAGGAAAAACTTTGTTATGAATGGGCACCATGCTATCCTCAGGTGCCTGGCTAGGAATAAAAGGTACTTAAAAAACTCTTGAGCTCCATACTGAGCATTTGACAATTTCCTTGAGGGGCAGAATATGAAGCCACTCTGCAGCGATCTGTGTACATCTCCATTGGCTTTTTCTGCCCTGGTTTTATTATTCAGGAGCCTTTCCAAAAGATGAATTGTCTTTCTGTTTATTTATTTTTTTAAATGCTGGTTTACCTGAGAACATTAAAGGAAGTCTGGATTGGCTTAGGACACTTGCAACTTCTAGACCTTTTCAATATGCAGACCAGTAAAAAGTCAGTGGAGTTATCACCTTTTTTACATGAATAAGCCAATGAAACAGCTTTCCTTTGCTTGCCCTGCTGTTGATACACCCATGTACATAAGTGTACATCCTGGTTCTGATCCATAGATTGCAGTTTGAAAGCTCACTTTCATGAAGGTTTGCTGTGATAGCAGTCATTGCCAAGTAACAAAAAAAATGCCAATTTGAAATGTCAGTGAAATTTCTTACTAACCTTAGGCAGTCAGAAAATGACTCATTCTTATGAGTAACAGCGTGTGTTTCTCACAACACTTTATCCCATGCAGGGTAGGTTAGATATTATCAGTTAACTATACTAAGTGCTTTTCAGCTCCTTCTGGCACCCTGACCTTTTTTAAGTACTCACTATCAAGAAGCAGCATCCCAGAGGCCAGCCACACACAGCACCGGGGGGCACTCCTTTCTCTGAGCTCCTCTTCTGCTACTTCATCTGTGCACCTAACTTGGAGCACCTTGGAAATGCTTCATTTAGAAGAAAGAAAACAAACCTTTTAAACAGTGAAGGGAATATATACAGATGGAGACTAAGTGTGATCAAAAAAGAAAAGTTCAGAGGTTGTGATTAGGCAGTCCTTGCCATATACACACTTCAAGCTCTCAGCAGAGCTGTGCTATTAAACAGTGCTCAAGCCTACCCCTCATTCTATTTTAAGAGCCATCCTCTTCAGAACTCCCTGTCTGCCTTTCTAACTATAGCACGGACAAGTAAGGTGTAGCACATGAGTCAGACTTCTTTACCCTTGCCTCTTTTGTAACAAAGCACTTTGTGAAAATGTTTCCTTGTTAAACAGATGGCACCCAAATTCAAGCAGCAGCAGGCCTGCAGACGGCTGAGTCAGAGTGGAGGTTATAAAAGAGGAGGGTAGAAAAGAGCAGTGGGACTCAGCTTTTGTTTTTAAGGAAAATATGGTTAGGGAGTATTTTTAGTATGGTTATGGAATAATTGATATATGAGCTGCGAAAATGCTCTAAGTTGGGATATAACAAGTCTATAGGGCATTTTGTTTTTAATCTTCCTGGTGGTGTTATCAGCTTCTGGTGTTTGAAGTCATTAAGCATTCTGAAAAAGTACGTTTATTTAAGGTTGTTTGTTTACTGCTGTCTTCCTTGATTTGACTGTGATAACATTTATCTGGGTTTTTGTTGTTTGTTTCCTCTGAAGTGAGAAGGAGGGGTCAGAGGCAAGAAACTGCCTCTTCAACATGAGAGCTGCTGAGTACTTAAATAACTCAAAAGGAAAGGGGAAAAAAGATTCTACAGTAATCCATCCCCTCTTGTGTGGATTGGCAAAGGCTTCATACAAAGCAGATTCCCCTTTTCATTCTCTGTCATTTTATAACTTCAAGACAGCAACCTGACTTTCATGTCAGTAGCATATTTTAGCTTAGCCAGTGATGTTTTTTGAGTTCTTAGGCAAAATGATTGCTTAATGCTTGCTATTCAGAATACAAGGATGAATTACTGCTGTTCTTCCACTTGACTACATTTCCTGATCACCTGAAATGTTCAGAGAGCATTTGCTTGTTATTGTTTCTGAGTAACTCTCATGCCACAGATGATGCAAGAAAGAGTACAAGACAGGAAAACAAACAAAAAATAGAACCAGAAGCCTCTTCTGGAAACTGCTAATTCTACTGCTATATATTTTCTGACTCTAGAGTATTTCTGGCAAATACTGCATATCAGTTGTACTCTGCAAAGTAGAAGACTGTAAGGTGTCAAGATCTTTGCTGCTACTAAGACATAAATGTTTAACTGAAAGGCATATTTTTTTTCCCCCAAAAGTGTTTGACTACTGCAGTACTTTATGATTAATGTTGCTTTTGCCTGATGCAGCTAATTGTAGCAGCAATTAATCCAACCCTTTTGTCCTTAACACTGTTTGTAAGCTAATTAATATAAGCACTTCCATGCTGGTTGTATCATACCGCTGGTATATACTCAAGCATTTTTACAATGTTTGCCTTTTTTTTCTTATTTTATTTTATTTTATTTTTATTTATGCTGTGCTATCAGCCATATGAGTGATGAATTCTGTTTTCTTTTTCCATATGAACTGTTATAAAACATGTGCATTCCTCAGGCCTAAACAGCTAAATTTGCTGCTAATGCCCCGTCTGTTTGTGATGGCAGTATTCAGACCAAGCAGAGACATTCCCCATGTTCACAGGGATTGTTAGAATCACAGAAGTTGGTAAAGTTGGAAGAGACCTCTGAAGGCCACCTAGTCCAACTCCTCTTCAATGAAAAGAGACAAAACAACTAGATCAGTTTGCCCAGGGCCTTATCCTGGCTGCTTTTCAAATCTCACCTTGAATATCTCCAGGGTCAGGGCATCAACCAGTTCACTAGACATCTTGTTCCAGTGCCTCACCACCCTCACTGAACAAGATTTTTTCCTTATATACTACCTTAGTCTACCCTCCATGAACTTGAAACCATTTCCCCTTGTTCTGTCACCACAGACCCTGCTAAAGAGTCTGTCTCCTTCTTTCCAGTAGCTCCCCTTTAGATACTGAAAAGCTTCAGGTCACCTCACAGCCTTCTTTTCTCCAGTCTGAACAGACCCAGCTCTCAGCCTGCCCTCATAGGAGAGATGTTTCATTCTGTAGATCATTATGGCCCTTATCTGAATGCACACCAACAGATCTATGTTTCCCCTGTACTGCGGACTCCACATCTGGACACAATATACCAGGCCAGGCCTCAAGGCCTCACCAGCACTGAGTAGAGGTGCAGGATCACCTACCTTGCCCTGATGGCCACATTTCTTTTGGTGCAGTGCAGGATACTGTTGACTTTCTAGGCTGCAAGGACATGTTCCTGGCTCATGTCCAGTTTCCCATCCACCAATATCCCCAGGTCTTTTTCAGCAGGGCTACACCCAATCTTTTAATTCCCCAGCTTGCACAGGTATTGGATGTTGCCTCAGCCCAGGTGCACTTGGATTTGTTGAATGTCATGAAGTTCACCTGGGCCCACCTCTCTGGCCTGTCTAGGTCCTTCTGGATGGCATCTTGTCCCTCTGGTCTGTCAACTGCACTCCATAGCTTGGTGTCATCAGCAAACTTGCTGAGGGTGCAGTTGACCTCACTGTCAGTGTCACTGATGGAGATATTCTTTCGTATCAGCCCCAGCAAAAGCCCCTAGGGGACACCACTTGTCACTGATCTCCATGCAGACACTGAGCCATTGATCACCACCCTCTGGATTCGATCCTGCACCCATCAAATCCATATCATTCCAATTTGGAGAGAAGGATGTTGTGGGGTACTGTGTAAAAGGCCTAACTGAAGTCCAGAGAGATGACATCAGTGGCTCTTCCTTTGTCCACTGATGCAGTGACATAGGCCACAAAGTTAGTTAAGAAGAATTTGCCCTTGCTAAAGCCATACTGGTTCTCCCATATCACCTCCCTGTCTTCCATGTGCCTTAGCATAGCTTCCAGGAGGATCTATTCCATGATCTTCCCTGGCACATAGGTGAGACTGACAAATCAGTAGTTCCCAGGGTCATCATTTTTAAAAATGGATGTGTTACCTTTTTTGCACTTGCTCATGACTGTTCTTTAGGGACAGCTTTTCACATTCTATTCCTTTCCTGGTGCAGATTGCAACACTCCCACCCCTCCTTCCTTGTCTGTACCTTCTGAACAGTTTGTAGCCATTGATAGCCACGATCCAGTCATGGGAATCATCCCACCAGGTTTTGGTGACAATTGTATCATGTTTTTCAAGCACCACCAACCCAGTACCATGTAGGCTAACTGGTTCTAGTGGTGGCACAGCCACTAAGCCAGGTATTTAAAGATATGATCCTTTGGTTTGTTTCTGTATTCTTACCCAACCCAGGACGCAGAGAAGAAAAAGATGATCTGTGCATTCAATTCCCTTAGCCGTTGTCCCAAGGTCCTGAAATCCCTTTTGGTAGCCTTTGACCCACACATAGCTGCTTCATCTCTTCCTTTGTGGAAAAGCAGTAAGGGGTTGTGTTCTGACAGCCATACCAGGCTAGGCTGTTTCCCGGTGATGTCCCTCTCCTGCATGCCAGGAAGACAGCAGACTTCTCTAAGAAGAGGGTCAGCTTGGAATATTGAACATTCAATTCTCTGCAGGGAGGAATCACCTACAACCAACACTTGTCTCTTCTTCAATGAAGTAGTCTTGGTGCTGGGGGAAGGCTTTTCCTGGTTTGGTTTTGTTAGCATGTCAGGACTGAGTGGGTTGTTACCACCCTCAGGTGGACCTTCCACATCCAGGGCCTCATACCTGTTGTACAGAGGTATCTGAGAGGGTGGAGCAGGCAAGGGGGGCTTTTGTTTGCAGCTTCGGGCACAAGCTTGCCTCCATGCACTCTTTTCCTTTGAATTCTTTGCTCCAACCATGCAGTTTTTCCTTAACCTAATGTAATACAGGGGCTGTCTTGGGTTTAAACGCAAGCTACCTTGGGTTTGTGATTTTTGCTTTGAAATGACCTGTTTGTGTATGGGTGAAACCTAATCATGTGAAGCACTGAGGAAAAGAGGGTTGGACAGAAGCCAACAGATAACAGTTTAGAAATACTATGTTATTTTCTAGGAGGTTTTTTATTTGTTTGTTTCTTTGTTGTTTTGTTTTGTTTTTTGGTTTGGTTTTCCGGTTTGGTTTTCCAAAATGCAAGATTAGTAAACAGAGATAAAAAATCTGCAATTTATCCTCATTTTTGGTAGATGAACATCTTGCTATCTGGGAGATGGATAGATTGTGACAGTGAGAACAGTGTTTTGTCAAACTCCTACCTGGATATTGTATTTTAAAGCCTTACTCCTTCTTCCAAAAAACCCACCTTTTAGGTTGATGTGGAACAGTCTCAACTAATTGCTCCTCTGGGCTAGATTCTTCTAGCATTCACTACCCTGGCAATAGAGATGTAGAATCCAATCTATGCTAATTTGGAACACCCCTCCAGAATACAAGGGCCAGCTCTGTTGTACGCTGTGAGCATCCATGGACTGTGTGAGGTAAAACTGGCCCCAACCTTTCTGGAGATAGAGTGTTGCTTAAAAGTTTTCCCGAACTGTTCTTGCAGTGTGCGCAAGCTGCAGGAGGAAAGTGGTTATCTGCTGGAGCATGGAGAGGAGAGTGCTGGAGGGAGAGGATCACAGGTGAGGTTGCCCTCCCTGTGGGAGAGGGACCAGCTTCATCCACCTCCACAAAGAAACATGACTCCTCCAGATACTAACCCTGATACCAAATGGTATTAAGGGAAGGTAACCCTGCTGGAGACCAGGTAGGTGGAAACATCAGATCCTGCTGTAAATAATATCAGATGAGGGCTGATCAGCTTTAGTTTGCATATATTTTTCCATTTTAATCTGGAAATAATCTGTTCACTCACTTCATTCATTTCACTCATTCATATCAGTTTCCAGACAAATTTACATCCCATTACCTTTCTCATCCATAGGATCCAAGGATAGGATTACCTGCCTGTAACCTGTAATCTTACCACATATTTTCCCATAACTCTAATTGTAACATAGATTTTCTTCTCTTTTAACAGTTACTCCAAATGCTAAAAGGGGAGATTTATTCTCTCCATTTGTTTTTTGCTGGAAATTTCCCTAGCTTTGTTGCTACAGTGAGTTGTAACAGATGTCTCAGAACCCACCATAGTTACATGACATCTGGGCAAAATCCAGAAGCTCACTGGGGGCTTGAAGCTGGGTGAGGACCTGAGGATCAGCAGCTCTGGGCTCTTTTTTCAGTGCCTCTAGGTAGAACAAGGGAAGATCCCTAGCTCTTGCCAAAAAAGATGGGAATGCCACAGGTATGTTGAGCATCTTCAATAAAAAAAAAATCAGCACAGAATGTAAAACCAGATTTTCCTTACTTTAGGTTGTGCAGCTACAGTTAACAGTACCAGCAGATTATTTTTTCCCTTATTTGTGTCACTGCTTATCTGGCAATAGGTAATGCAGAGGTGTGTGAGGCAAGAGTAATCTCTGTTTGCAAAGCACTTCAAGGTACTCAAGTGAAAGTGTAACCCAGGGCCATGAGTATGGATCCACACAACAGCTGGGCTCTGGAAGCAGTAATTTCTGCCTAACACCAATAATCACTTCTAGAGCAGCCAGCTTTAAAGGGATATTAACCTCTGGAGTGGTATATGACACGTTTGAGCACTCAGGCCTTATCAGCAATAATAAGCCACATGTAGCAGCAGGTGCACAAATGAGCCATTAACCTTCCATGCTGAGCCACCGAAAGTTGCTGCTGTGAAGGCTCACCTACAGGCAGCTGGATGATATTTGACAGTATAGGGGAAATAGAAAAGCCAAAGAAATCAGCAACAAGACCTGGAAAGATGTCTAAAAAAAAAATGTTTGCTTTCTGTCCAGTTCATCCTACATGAAGGCAAACTGCACTTTACTATACAGTCTTTAAAAGTGAACTGAACTGTACCAGAGAAATAACTGTTAGCTGTTTTTTCTCTAAGGGAAGATGCCTACAGTTGCTGAATACTGGCTGCTTTTTGAGACATATTCGGGCAGAGGCAGGGAGCATAGGGCAAGCTCTGCAGTCCTGGCCAAGGTGAATAGTTTTGGCATTAACACTTTCCTGAGTATTTAGCACTTTCTCGGAGGATTTAAAAAAAGAAAAAAAAATGGTTTCTAACTCTTTTTCTTTTTTTGGAAGCAGATGCAAAATTAAGCTTGCTTATGTTTTGAATGAAAATACTAAGAACAGCAGTGTGCTTTTAAAATTACCACACATTGCATCAGAACAACTCACCAGAAAGAGCTCTTCAGGCTATCCCAGCTCTGCGTGCCTCCTTTTTTCACCCTCACAAATGAGATCTTAGAGTAGGCACAAAGCCAACCAGAACCCACATCTAGTCTCTTCAAGCAAGCAAGCTTGCTGCTGTTGGCCTCTCCCTGCATACCAGCCAGTTGGTTCAACCCTGTTCGGTGTGGGACTGATGGCACAAATCAGGGCTGTGGGTCACAAGTAGCCTTTATTTGTGTGATAAAATGATTATAAAATTCACATGGACTGAGTTTCTGAATTGGACTAAAACACAACAATGAGTTGATGTGCCATGCTCCTTGGACATATGCTGTTTTCTGTGCTCTTCAATTGTTGTACATGTTTAAGTGCATAATAATTTAAAAGGAAATATTTATCTTTATGTCTACATAGTGCTGGGTGGGGGAAGTAAACTTTTCATGTTTCACAAAACACTCTTTTGGGGTAATTATGCAAAGCCATTCACTGTTTTGTAGGTTGGTTTCATAACAGGCTTGTTCCACTGAAGTGGGTGAGAACATGTCAAAGAAGAAGACAAAAAAAAAACAACAACACAATTCCACTTCATAAATTGGCTAATTACCATGAAAAATTTGCAATCTGGAAAGCCTGAGCTCTTCTGCAATACAGAGTGACTAAGAAATGCATCATTTTGATTTAAATTGAAGCCTCATACACTCCCAACAGGAAAGTGCCTATTATCATGAGTGTCTAAATTTCTGACTTGCCCGTGCCTCATTGAGTGAAGAGGAATTCTCTTGGACCACATATAAAATATATAATATAGTTAATGCATATAAGTAACAAAACATTTTTTTGTTTGTTTGTTTTTTTACAACATAAATAAAGAGGGCTACAAAAACTTTAAAAAGTGGTTGGACACATATGGTGTATATTAACCACAGCTATGCTTTGAGCTTGTTGCAAATGCCAGCTATCATAGAATCATAGGATTGTTTAGTTGAAAGGGACCTCAAGGATGACTGAGTTCCAGCCTCCCAGTCTCAGGCAGGGTTGCCAACTAACTAGATAGATCAAATATTAGATCAGGCTGCCCAGGGCCCCATACACTGTAGTCTTGAACACCTCCAGGGACAGAACATCTACAACATCTTGAGTTAACCTGTTCCAACACTTCACCACACTCTCAGTGAAAAATTTTCCCCTGACATCTAATCTAAACCATTCCCCATTGTCCTATCACTTCCTGTCTGTGTAGAAGTTTATTTCCTTCCTGTTTATA
Source organism: Cyrtonyx montezumae (assembly GCF_038088225.1). Taxonomy (NCBI): domain Eukaryota; kingdom Metazoa; phylum Chordata; class Aves; order Galliformes; family Odontophoridae; genus Cyrtonyx; species Cyrtonyx montezumae. The sequence goes on along the minus strand of NW_027072034.1, from coordinate 95,774,693 downwards.
ATTTCTCTTTAAGTATTGGAAGACCAGAATGAGGTCTCTGTGGAGCCTTCCCTTCTCCAGACTGAACAAGTCCTGCTACCTCAGCCTGTCTTCATAGATCATCTTTGTGGCCCTCCTCTGGAGCCTCTCCAAAAGTTCCACATCTTTCCTGAGCTGGGAGTCCCAGACTTGGATGCAGTACTCCAGATGGGGTCTCGTGAGGACTGAGTAGAGTGGGATAATCATCTCCCTCACCCTGCTGGCCCTCTCTCTTCTAATGCAGCCCAGGCCAATTGGCCTTCCAGGTTGCAAGCACGTACAGCTGGCTCATGTTGAGTTTTCATCAGCCAGAACACCTAAGTCCTTCTTAGCAGGACTGCTCTCAATAAGTTCATCTCCAAGATTGTATACATATCTGGGATTACACCAACCCAAGTGCAAAGCCTTGCGCACTTTGCTTTCTGGGAACTCATTAGATTCACAAGCTCCCTCTGGATGGCATCCCTTCCTTCTGCTGTATCTATTGCACCACTCAGCTTGCTGTCATCAGCAAACTTGCTCAGGATACACTCAGTCCCATCATCTATGTCACTGATAAAAATGTTAAAGAGTATCAGTCCCAAGGCAGACCCCTGGAGGATACTATTCATCACCAGTCTCTACTTGGACATAGAGCCATTGGCAGCAACTCTCTGGTTGCAAGCTTCCAACCAATTCTTTATCCACTGAATAGTCCACCCTTCAAATCCATATCTCTGCAACTTAGAAACAAGGATGTGGTGAGGGACCAGGTCAGAGGCCTCACAGGAGTCCAGGTAGATGACATCTATTTCCTTCCTTTTGCCCACTGATGCTGTCACTCCTTCATAAAAGGCTACCACATTAGTCAGGCATGACCTTCCCTTGGTAAACCGACACCAGCTGTCTTGGATCACCAGCTCATCCTTCATGTTCCTTAACATGTCTTCCAGGAGGATATGTTTCATGATCATCCCAGGCACAGAGGTGAGCTCCTTTCTCCTCCTTTCTCCTTTTCTTGTAAATGGGAGTAATGTTTCCCTTTTTCCAGTCACCAGGGATTTCACCTGACAGCTATATATTTATGACTATTTTTATAGTTAAGTATGTGAGTTGTGTTCAGAAAGTTTGAATGAAATTCGAGTCATGCTGCATCTCTGGTATTTAAGAGAGAGTGAGTGGAAAGAGGGACACAGATGGTCTCTTAGGCTGCTGATTTGGTCACTCTCTGGATACAGGAAGGAAGAAGCGAGAGTCCAGTGCCCAAACCAATACACAAGCAAGTATTGTATCTAAAAATTTCACTGGAAAAAAATGCTTGGCATCTTCATATTCTACAACATACAGAAAGATTTTAACTCTTGTATTGGCTTTTGGAAGACCGAAATTTGCATCTTGGCTGAGAGCATTGGATGAAAGCAGAAGTCACTACAGCAAGCAAGTCCCGAGAGTCATTGATGGAAAACCCCTCCCACACACACAACAGTTCAGTGAGGACTAAGAACGTGCTTTTCTAGCATTTTCTTTTGTTATACTGTACCTGAACTTGAGAAGGACCTAGTTTCCATTTTGGTAATCAAGAAAAAGTCACTACAAAGTGCACAGTGCAGTGTGGCTGTGCCAAACTGAGGGCACATGGAGTAAATGGGAGAAAGGATCTTCTCATACAGGCAGACAATGCCAGGAACCATGAACTTTAAGAAAAATATATTTTTATTTATGTTCTGAAACTCATGGTAAAATTACAAGAGTCATTATCTCTTGGAGTACTTGGACTACTTTTTGTCTAAGGAAGAAGCAGCATACACATTGCCATTGATTTCACTCCAAACACAATTACTCCTCTTTTGGTTACGAAAGTGAACAATCATTGTTTGACAGAGTTCAGCATGTCCTTTATTTTCATGAAATGGAGCCAAGTCAGTTTACAAATAAGATCATGGCTCCTAAAATCAGTTCACCAAAAGCTTGTGCCTATAAATGCAGTCTGCGCTGCGAGGAAAATATCAGAAAGTATTGGAGACCTCTGCTTTGGAGATATCTGGACACCTGTGGCCAGAGTTCAATCAGCCTTGGGATACCAACATAGCAGGAAGGATAAGAAAGCATTTTCTATCACTAATACCAGTAAGAGCTTCAGAATCAAGCCTTTCATAACTAACCTGGTGGCAATAGCTCACAAGAGTCACAAACCAGCCAAAAAGAAAAGACTACTAGATAAAATTATCAGGAAAAGCATTTTCTTAAGAAGATCTAAAAGTGGCTACTGCTCCTTAAGGAGAAACACATCATTACAGAAAGCTCAAAGTACATCAAAGATCAGAAGAGATGCAATTATCTGGGTCAGAAAGACACAGATTAGTGACCTTACACTTGAGATATCCAATTAGTAATACAAGTAATGGAGGCAAAAGAACTCCGCCAAGGAACAAGTCATAGTATAGATGGGCAAGCTGGGACCAACATCCTCATAAGCCTGTGTCCCCCAGCTCAGTGTGTGGAGCTCATGCACATCTCTGGTTAATTTGTTTTTGTTAGAAATACTGCTCATTGTAGTCACACATGTAAAGAAGAGCTTGCCTGGGTATGAGTCTGTCTTTATATCAGCAAAATTTGGCTAATATAAGGCAGATTTATACTACATCTGCTTACCCATTCTGAGTAGTACTGACGGAATTGTGGGCCTCTATATGGACATCCTGTCATAGCAATGTAGGACATGTATTAGATGTTGACACAGCAAGACAAAACTAGTTAAAAATAAAAACATTCCTCTTTTCAATTTTTTAAATTCTTGCTATGTGCTTCACTGTATTTTACTAGTATGAGTAATGCTGAGCTGATGTCTTAACAACAGCTCCTGAAGTAGATCTTCGAGCTGATTCCACAGTTTATGGCAAGAACTACAGCTAAAGCAGTTTAGAGAAGAAAATATGATTTGTTGAACATTTTTTACTGAATCAGAAAACCCAAACTTGCACCTGCCCTGCTTCCCAGCTCACGAAAGACGAAAAGAAGAATCCTAGCAGCCAGCAGCAGCAGGCACAAGGCTGGCACTGCTGAACCTGCTTGCAAAGCAGGGATAAGAATACTCACAGCACCTCGGCAGGAAGCCAAGTCTGAGTTCACTTTGACAAGAACCACGGAGTGCTTTCCTTGTGGTTTATACCATCAAAATGAACTCATTATGAAGGAGGAAATACAAAGATGAGTCTTTTGCAGGACAAGGTCACAGTACTTGCAAAAATGGAAGCAGCACTCCCTTCCCTCCCAACACCACAACTGTTTTGAAAAGCTTTAAATTACAAGTATCATTAAGACAGTAGTCGGTAAAAATGATAAAAATTAGAAGATAGCAACTAAATGAATGTAAAGTGAAGAAATTACACAGAACAAAGGTCACAGAGAGTGACACAGAAATTTATTTAACAGAACAGAAGCCAGGACAGGATCTGATCACACTTCGGAGACTGGTGTCAAAACGAAAGCAAAATCTGCGAGAAGGGAAGTGTTAAACAAAAAACTCATTTGGTTCTAATTTCAAGCAGAGAAATTATGGTCTTTAGGGAGGACTGCTCAGTCACTTCAGCTTCACAGCAGCCTGAAACAAGTGTGCAACTTCTGGTCAGGAGCAGGGCCCAGGATTCCTGGCAGACTCCGAGTACTACAGACTAAAAGGCAAAGACAAAGCGATTAGTATGCACAGCCATGAACGCACAACTAAAATAAGGGAGCCAGCAGCGGTAAATCTGCAGCAAATGAAAGCAACAGGCTCAAGAGACAGGAAGACAGAGTGCCCATCTCCTCCCCTTCCCTCAGGAGGAGGCCAAAGGCCTGCCCAAGTCTCTTTTGAAGTAAACAGGGACAGTTGTATGCTGTTAGTGAGCCCCAACTCCTGTATGTCTGACTCAGATCTCAATAAAATACTACCCATGCAATTTAAGAAAGAACAGAAAGCACTTTAGGAAACCATAGGAAGACCTTTCAAGTGGTTCTTTTTTCATCTTAAATTTGTTTGTTTTGTCTTTTTTTGTTAATACTATTTTTGAGGTTAACAATGATTCTACATAGGCTGCTGAAATACATGCAGAAGGCAGTAGAAAAGCAGCCACCCAAGGAGAATGAAAATGCTAATGGCAGCAGAAAGTACTGTTTTAATGAATGCAAAGTGTCCATGTGACTGGGAAGCCCTTAAGTGTAAAAAGTTAGTAATTAGCAACAAATGAATAATAAGAGGAAAAAGTCTTTTCTGGATTGTTCAGCTCTCTCTTATCTATCCTTCGTGCATTTTAAGCTAAGTTGTTTGGCTCCTCTTTTCTTCACTGAGAAATCAGGCGCAAGGCAAGGGAAAGAATAGGGTGTAGCCCTTTAAGTCAGAGGAAAATAAATCCAATTAGACACTAGATATCTGCTCTTCATCCCATGTTACATTATGAATCCTAGATTTGAAGCCTCATTGCATATGTATCAAATATTATGTACTATTTTTCTGTTGGAAGAATGCTCTCAGTGTATTAGATCTCTTTATCCCAGCATACACTCAGGGATAAAAGTATATTCTCCATTTAGGGGCAGCAACCTTCCCATAGTTTCTTTTCTTGATGCAAACCAAAGAGCTGGCATGATAGAAAGGTTGTTGTGATTTTCCTTGTCTGCCTGAGGAAACATGGAAGATTTAAGGGGGACAAGAGTTCAGATTGAGGATTGCTGGTCTAGACAGTTACTGTTTTCAATCTATAGTTGAGCTAATATTCAACCATTGAATAAACAAAGCCATGTGACTGGCATAGATTTTTATTTGAGGAGGAAATCATTAGCAAGTTTATGTCTTCCCAAGGCCTTTCCTATCTACAAAGCCACTTTGAAGTTATGGGAAGGGTGTGTTTGTGTATCTTGGTAAAGAAAATATCTCTCATTATCTCATGGGTGGTCAAATATACTAAGCAGGCCCTGGGCTAGCAGTACTTAATTATCTGCTTCTGAAGGACAAAACAATCTACCACTGGCAGATGCATGATAATTTGATAAACAGCCTGTTTATCTTCCTTCTAACTCTTGCAGGAGGACATACAGAAAGATGCTAGATTCCTGTTTGGTGTGCTGGTAGAAAAACACAATCTGTTTTTCTAAAGGCTTCATTCTCTGGTGTCCTCCCTATTGCTCTGCTAATACCCTTTTTGCTTGAAAAAGCAGGAAAGGGTGCTTCACCACCAGTGCTGTACAAAAGAGCTGGGGTTAACAGGCATTAACAAAGGTCACAACCATCTGTTGAATTGCCTTTGTATAACATCAGACAGCTTATGTGAGATAAAATTCTCTTTATTTTCTTTAAAATCCACATTGTGCCACATGTGCACACAGAATTACTTAAATTCCAGTTTATGAATAACACACAAAAAAACCATCCTATATTATAAACAAAACACAAAGCTTCTTCCATGAATTAATGGGAGACACTGACCAACAGGCACCTGGACTTCTCACAGTTCTTATCTATCTCCTTGTTTACTGCTTCTTTTCCTTCCAGTTTAAGTAAAAATGTTCAAATGTGACAGCTGAGAAAAGGGTGGCCATGTGATTTTATTTTTTTTTCTTTGCCATTTTCTCCGCTCCCCTCTATTGGAGCATGCAGCTCACAGCAAAGGAAAGTGTTAAGAACGCTGGCCCAGAGACCACCATGCTCATGGTAATTCATGATACATAAGAGATGGATTACTAGGGCAGGAGATAAGGCAGATTCTTTCCTGGAGACACTGACCCCCAGGAGCAGAGTGAAATTCCATCACAGGGCTGGGGGCTGAAGGCATTTCTGAGCAGGGCTATCCCACTCTCCAACCAACTGAACCTGCAATGAGATGGCCCCAGGCTGACAATGAGTTTCTCTTGGATCCACCCAAAAACCATGGGCTATTAAAACCACCAGAGCAATAACAATCTAGATTTCATTGCCTGCACCTTGAGTAAAGGTTCTGGGTACCCTGAAACCAAAGTAAGCTTCATCTTCTATCAAATATTTAGGGTCCCAGCAGAATTTTCAGGAAGGTTAGCTAAGAAAATATTTTTTAAGAACAAATTGACAGCCAATAAACAAACAAACTATTAATTTAGGTTGGCACATTTAGAAAGTTGCAGCAATAGGAATAAAAATAACACTACAATTACAGTGCTTTCTACGAAACTAGTAGGAGGAGGTCTAGGAATATCTGTGCTATATGGAAGAACTTTCTTTACTGTTTACTTCCCACTTAGGTTCTTAAACAATTACATCACAGCACATTGCTCACGTTGTTTTTTATGAATGCTCTTTCCATTTGGAAAATTCTGCACTATCCACCCATTATGCAGATATTTCAGAAATGTAACCCAAATCTCAGTGAAATCAGAACACAGGATTTAGCAAGGTCTTAGAGTAAGGGACTACACGATGACAGAGTAAAATCTTAGATGAAGACCACAGAAATGCAAGATATTCTTAAAGCTAAAGGAGAAAAAATGAGAGGATCTTTTCTTTCAAAACCTGCAAGTTTAAAAGGACTCCCAAAAGATTAAAAACAGATGGAAAAAAATGCTAGCACTTTATACCATGCTCTCACATGCAGGTTTTTCTTGAAACAACAAAGTAAATTGAGTGTTTTCAGAAAAGAATAAGAGCCATTCATGATCTCCTACAATTCTTTTTTGTGCCAGCTGTGCTTGCAGCCTTTAGAATGCATGAATGCGAAACACATTGAAGCGCTAAACTAATTCTTCACTGATCACAAAAAAAGAAGCATGTTGGTCTAAACAAGGCTCTCTTCCTATTTAAAATATACATCCCAATTATCTGTAAAATTGGACTTTCACTCAGTAAATTACATGTACAAATGACAGTTCCAGTTATTGACATGAAAGGAAATATAAAAATTTCATAGTGAAATCAAGTGGGCTTTTTCTCTAACCTTCTCCCTAGAAAGATGCAGGTTTCAAAACTGCATATACCTCTGCTAGGAAAGCTACATGCATCCATAATAAACACATGCCTGTGTTTTTCCAATTTATTTGTTGAGTATGAGCATCTTAGGATATAAATGTTCCATTTCTTGTGTAAGTTTGCAAAATGTGAGCCCTGCTTTTGCCTCTCAGAACAGCCTACTTCTGGCACCGGATAACAGTGCTGCCATTATTTAGCTCAGATTCTTAATATTGGAAAGCAATAGAACTTTCCAGGCATCTCATGGAAGCCTCTGCTGGAATTTGATTCAGCAGAGCATCAGAGCACAAAAATCTGTAATGGAATCAGCACCCCAAGGTTTGTCCACCTTGTGATTTGCAACAACCAGAACTCCCACATGCACAAAGCCGGAGTGGAAGCTGCTGGACATAGATCTTTTCTATGGGATTTCTAGCACATCTCTCCTCAGCCCTGGGATGCCCTTATTCTGAGTCTAAGCTGGACAATGAGAGCATTGAGCCGGTTGGCTTTGTTTCACAGGCTGTGGAAACTTAATTCCCTCCTGGGAGGGAACCTCTGTAAGAGGAGAAGCTGCAATTAGCATCTGCAATCTAGCAGGGCAGCCAGGGAAACCAGACTTGTCTGCAAGACAGAGCTGTGTATTCTGTGATGTACCCCGCAGTCCTTCAGCACAGCATCCTGAAATACAGCTGGGATGAGCTGTGTGGAGGAAAGCCCGCCCTACCTGCAAGCACAGAAAATATTTTACCTACTAAGAGAACCAGTCATTCTTTCCATTCTCTTTTTTTATTTCCTGCCCATACTCTTTTCCTTGTGTGAAAGGAGAGTGTCCCATGGTTGGCAGTGTGACCACTTCATGCTGTGAGTTTTCTTGGTCGTGGCCCACAAACCTTTCTGTGTGGTTACAAATGAGGGCAGTCCCCCATGGCAGTCTTGATGGTTTGTGGAGCCAGGTGCAGGGCTCTGCTGAGCTCATGTTTGGCAGCTCCATGCTCTGTCATCCCTTGCTCAAGTGCTGTGGAGAAGGAATTTTGGGGAGGGTATCAGCACCATCCAGACTTCAAATGTAGGCCTCATCCTACAGACCACAGCCAATCCACATCTTGCTTAGATCCACATCTTCCTCCGCAGTGCCTGCACCTGAACTTACTACCCTGACATTCAACATGTCCCATGCCTGCCTGAAAATCATAGAATTGCAGAATGATTTGGGTTGGAAGGGTCCTTGAAGATTATCCAGTTGCAACCCCCTGCAATGCGTAGGGTTGCCATTCACCAGATCAGGCTGCCTAGGTCCCCATTCTGCCTGGCCTTGAACACCTCCAGGGATGGGGTATCCACAGCTTTTCTGGGCAGACTGTGCCAGTGCCCAAGAAATAGATTCTCGTGCATTCCTTCACTCACAGTGCAACTAGTGTAGTTCTGGGCCAGCATCTACCACCAGCTCCCCTAATGGAAGGTGTGTCTGCTGTTCCCATGGATGATAAGTGGGTTGAGTTCCTATGATTTTGATATTCCCAATTATTTTTTTATACCTGTCAAGTTCAACCATCTGCCTGGAATTGGCACAGTAACGCTAAAATCAAAGGCAGTAAAGACAAAACGATTGAGGGACAAATTCTGTCTTTACCCAGAAATGCCTGCACATGACAGACAGACATATTATAAAAAACTCAGATAACTTCAGTTTTAAAACAACAGGAGTTATGTGGTTGTTTTGTTGTATTTTTGTTCTCATTTTTTGGTTTGCTTGTTTGGTTGCTTTTTGTTTTTTATTTTATTTTTTTACAATGTTATTGTGAACATCATAGCAAAAATAACTGAGAAGTGGAAAAGAAAACCTAAAGTGCTAACTGGAATCCAGCTGTAAATCCCACTGATGGTACTTTTCAGCTTGCTCCCTCAGGGAAAGAAGGCAGGCTAAGTAGGATCATGCTGTCTATCTAATCCTGTCTGAATCTTTTCCTTCCTCCTTTTTCTAGTAAGTGCTGAACCAATTGACAAGCTTCAACCTGTCAGCAGAGAGATGTGGTTCCCAGAAGTTTCATGAGACAGATAGAGGGGAGAGACACAAAACATTCCCAGCATCAAAAAGTATAGTTAGCTCACCCTATGCTAGACCTCAGAGAATCTATAGATGACAGAGGCATTAGAAGTGAAACTTCCCCCGTTCGTGGAACATCTTGCTTTTTCTTGAAGCACGCTGCCTGTCTGATCCAAGATCACTTGCATCTTGATAAACATCTTTTTTAAGACATTTTAACTAGGGCTTTCAACTGGCTACTGATGTGCCATGCTTCCTTGTGTACTATTGCCATCTCACTGCGCAGTAGTCCACTCCTATGGCTGATTGGAAAAATTACTTTAAAGATAGTTTTCTAGGTCTTTACCTCTACACAAGTGAAACACATATGGTGGGATGTCACTGAGTGGTGGAATTAATTCTGTCTCTTGCTCTTTCAATTTCATTCTACTTCCACACATAGGTTTATCGTATCTGCATACTGTAAAAAACAGAAGCCCCTGACGGTTGAAGACTGAACCTCAGGGTGTGACAAGGGCAGGAACAACCTACTCATATTGAGGACAGTCATGGTTTTGGGATAGTAAATAACTGTATTCAGCCATTTTCTACTAAAGGAGGACCAAGCAAGCTAGCTTTGCTTGCTGGCTACCTCTCTGGTTCTCAGCATCTTGTGGATCCCTCTGTGAGCAGTAGAAGTCTTGCCCCTTACACTGGTTCCGTAGATATCAGACTGGACCTTTTATTTTTTCAAATGTCTTCTGTAGAAAATTTGGCACTAGGTGGTTTGTTTTGGAGGCATACATTTTCCTGAATACTTTCTGCAGGTTGCAAATGTCATGCTTTGCAATTGCTAGAGCACAAGTAAGCATGACTTGCACCAGTTTCTCTAAACCATATCCCTCAGCCCAATAATTACAAAGCCCTTATCCCCATCCATGGTGGGGGGCTTGGAAATGGTTTCCATGGAACCTTGCTCACTGGGCAAAAAACTGTTGGTTTTGAATACATGGGGGAAGAACAAGATAGAATGAGAGTAGAAATTAAGCAAATGAGATTTTATCCAAGCTGATAGCAGCATGTTCTAAGCACACCCAGTCACTGCCACCTGCCTGAGCTCCCCATTCACTTGAAGCCATTTGTCCATCCAGCTGTCTGTGCTGTACTGCTTCTTGGGTGCTGAACTTCTGCCTGCAAAAGTAGCAAACACAGAGGCTGGTGCCACTGAGCAAGTGGCTGACACATTCTGCTCTCCTTAGAAGTTTTTCTGTCTTTGTCAGGATGTGTTCCAGTAGATTCATCTAGCAGAGGAAAAATTAAAAAAGGAATGGGTTTGACAGGCAGGAGTGAAAGATGACTTGGTGTAGTGAGACAGAGAGGAATGCAACTAGTTCAGCCAGAGGGAACTGGCAGAGGGAAGAGCCAGAAGGAAGGTGCCTTAGGGAGAGCACTGCATTCAGCAGGACCTAGAGCAGTCTACCTGCACATGTGCCAGACGTGCCACAACTGCTGTTGCAGTCTCTTTCAGTGCCTTTTCTCATCCAGCCCTTGTATTTTTCTTTCAGACTCACTTGGTCTCCAGCCACCACCGCTGGTGCACTAATTAGTCAATACAACGGCACCAATCAACTTTACATTCAGTTCTTGTCCTCAAGGCTTAGTGTTACCCTTGCCCCTGACGCCCTTCTGCACACCATACCACAATTGCCTGTTCTGTTCCATCAGAGCCCTGCCATGGCTGATAAACAAAGCGAACAAGCTTTTTTCTACTAATTAACAAACCACTAATTGGTTTTTTTGCAGCATCCTGTGTATTTCCCAGCCTCACAGTTTCTGCCCCCGTGCTCCGTGCGTCTGTGCCAACCAACATCGCTCATCCCTGTCCTGTTCCTGTGATGGCACCGCCGCTGCCCTGCAGTGGCACCAGGGACAAAGCCTGCTGATTTCTTCATTCTGGCCTGTCCATGTTAAACAATGTTAATTCTGATTGCACATGTTAAACAATGCTGCAAGCAGAAATAATTGAGTCTGGTTTCTAAAATGTCTCTATTGTATGGATTCTTTAATGTCTATGAGATTTAAGCTTATTAACTTTCTGCTTAGCAGGAATGCTGAAAAAAATTCTCTCCCGGCCTACTTTCCCTGAACTTGAAAAAAGTTAGGGTTTTTGAGAAGCCAGCTCCTCTCCTGTGGGTTACTGAGGGGCCCAGGAGGTATTGGTAGCTCTCCAGAGAGAACAAAGCAGCAGCCACACATGAGCTTACAGTGCAAGGCTGTAAAAATGATCAGGTGGCTGCGTTCCCTTGTGTGCTTCATAGGAGAGAAGGAAGATAAGCCTCAGAGCTCCATCTCCCCCAGCTCTGGTCCTGAAGGCTAGTGGGAGAGGTGGTCCCTGCCCTGCTGGATGTGGGAGGGAAGGCTTTGGGCAAGCAGCCTCACTACTGCTTTGTCTCTGAAAGGACAGACATAAAGCTTATCCCCAGTTCAACTGTAGTCAGTGAGCATGAGGGGTGCTGATGCTTCTAGGCAACACAAAGCAGAGAAACAGCTGACTGAAACAGTCTTTGGGAAGCACAAAGGCACTTCAGATTTTACAGAGTGATTTATGGTATAATTTTAACCTAATCTTTCTCCAACTATTTACTTCTATACAAAAAAATAAAATAAAATAAAATAAAATAAAAATGCATCTATGCAAAGAAGGAAACAAATTTCAACAGAAAACTTTAAAAATACGTTATTTTTCTACCCAACTCCCATTTTGTAAAGAGGAACAAACAAGTCCAACAGGTTTAACTGGAAGATAGTTTATGTGTACAGGGAAACAAAAAGCTGATCGAGTTCCACGCTTTTTATCTGTTTCCCTCTACTACTTTTTTTCCTGTGTATTTTAGGATCTCATTCTGCTTTGAAAAAGATGTAGTTACAACAGGCTGAGTCTATGGAATGTTCCAAATTGTAGAACAACCTATTAGAAACAATCTGAATTGCAAACAGATCTGAATGGCAAACACTTGCAAATTGAGGTTACATATTAATAATATTTGGGGATACTTCCTTTGCCAACAAAGACAGTGCTGTCTTCCAAACACTGTTGCTTTCTTCTGTGCCTTCATGGGATGCTGCTTTGGAACTCTTTTGCTGCTTTCAGTGGATCCAGACTTGGGAGAGGAAAAGCACTGCTTTGAGAGGTTGAAGTTTCTTTTAAATTTCCTCAGTTGAACACCTAGCAGCTTAGTTCTGCGTGACTGGCTGAAGATCTAAATGAATGCCCCCCAGCAAAATGTAAGCATCTGACTTTCTGCTTGGCTGACATGTTATTTTAACAGATTAATGCAAACAAGCAAATACCTGTCTAAACAATACTGTGATTGCTTTGAAGAATGAAATGCATATGACCAGATATGGAATTTATTTCTTTTTTAATCTGTTGAAGAAATATGTTTGCACTCATTTTCAGGAAAAAACATAGTAAGCACTGCCAATATTAATATTTCCTCTCAACGCTGTTAGCTTACACAGGGGTCCAAACACTCTCTTGTTTAGGCCAGATCACAATGCCCACATCAGTACTGATTGCTTTGCACCGAGGTCAGGGGATCTAAATATGGAGCTGAGTGCTGCCCAGGGTAAAGGTTGCACAGAGGGACCTTTCATCACTGAATGGTTCACGTGAGTGGTGTAAGATGGATTTATCTCCCAGAAGGGCAGGCAAGACTAAGCAGGTTGTACTACTGCTTCTTTGTATTAATGAGCAGAGTAAAATGACTCAGATATCACCTCTTTTCATTCACATTACCACAGTGTAGCTTTTGGCTTTGCCCGCGAGTTAGTTCCAAGTATGCATTGCTGCAGATGCCTTGTTAAGAAAAGTTAAGACAACCACTATGTTTCCTATAGTTCTGCTTACCTGTAATGTAAACTTACCACAAAGCAGACATATCCATGAGCTGCCATATCAATCACTCTGATAAATTAGACAGTCTCCAGAATATTATCTCATCTTTACCTGTGCTCTGTGGTTGCCAGACTTCATTCATTTACTCTTCTGTCTTGCTATAAAATGAAATGCAGCAGATACAATAACTGAGGCTGTCATTCGTTGTGCTAACTATATATTAGGTTTTTTTAGAGGCTCCAATTTTTTTGCTACATGATAGCTGTCTTGATTTCTTCCTCATTTGGCAGCAAATCCAATTATATAAATTCTAAAGCCCTGGGCTTTGACACAACAGCACCTTTTATATTGTCTTTTGATTCTGCTGCCTCTCAGATGGTTAAATCTATCTGGGGCTGTGTTTGCTGTTGGATTACAAGCTTGCTGTAAAATGCTGCATTCCCTCCACAAGAAATCTCAAACCTGCTCCATGGCCAAAAGAGTTACTGGATAATTGAAAAGACCATGAAAAGGAATTATCAGCTGAGATGTGATTGTTACAAGTACTTCAGGGCTGGGTGTATGTAGCACACCAATATTACCCTGCTACAGAGTTCAGGATGGAGCACTGAGTACAGGGCTGAAACAACTCTGAAGGAAGCAAAGGTGCTGGAGCAAATGGGCAGACAAGACAGAGAGGTTAGGGATGCAAAATCCTGTGGCACCATGACATAATGTTGTTTGTGCTACAATTGAACCTGAAAATTGAATTGAACCCTTACCAGCCAGAAGCACTTAAATTCTTTTCTTTTTCAATTTCTGCAATGATAGCATTCATCTTCCTGCATCCTGGAAGGCCATCAGCTCCCTAAAGACTCACCAACCACAGCTTTAGAGTGCTCTGCCAGAGCTGTGTCTCATTCATATAGTAAACTCATTGGACTTCTTTTTCCTACTTCAGCTAACAAAACCATGACAGAAGTCAATCCAACCAAAAGCAGACCTCCAATGCCTGAGCAGCGGAGGGACATTGAGCTGCTGCAGCAGCACACAGGGAGGAGATGACTTTCTTACAACTGGGCTCATTTTCCCTTGTTACAGTGTAGGCTCTTAATGCTGCTTACAGGCAGCTGCTATAAATACGCAGGCAGTCACTTGACCTTGGCAGCTCTTCAGCTAAAATAATTCCCTTTGAAACTGGCAGAGGCACAATGGGAGCACAAGCTGGCTGCAGCAGGGTGCTGGCTGGAAGGAGTGACCTTGGCATTCTATTGAAGGTGCTGCTTCATGGCTCACTGCTGCTGAGCCTTCCTTCTGCTGTTCACCCCATCTCCTCTCCCCTGCTGCGTCCTCCTGCCCTCTTTTCTTGTATCACTGATTAGACTAGAAGTTCATATTTTCCCTTACAATGATTAGCTCATTTTGAGCATGAAGGGTAAGAAAAAATGCATTTCCAGGGTTCAACACAACTATGCCCATAAGACATCTAAATTAGAAAAGATAAATGAAAATTACTTCTTCTTCTTTCAGTGTAAAGTGGATAGTCAGCTAGTAGTCTATACTTATTTAAAGGCAGGTAACATAAATCCCATCATTAAAGTTTGCCTTCATCTCACCTTTTGTTTCCCACTGAGAAGTTTTCTGACTATAGCCCTTCACCATCATGGTAAAACATGGGTATCCCTGTAGGCTACTTATTCTCTTAGCTTGTATTTTGGGATTAGGCAAACTGCTCTCAGGACCAAGTATCAGGTGCTGATATTATATCATAAACGGATCCATAAGGAACTGTGTTTTTTTCCAATTAAATTCCTTGAGAATTAGCATTTCACTACTGAGCAAGCCCAGAACTGTCTCTGTCATCTCTGATTACAGAATCACAACATCAGCTTCATGCTGGTCAGACAATTAAATTAAATACCTTCCTTTGCCTCGCAGCCATCCAAAGAAGTAAAGGTTGCCCAAGCCTAGTGCCCACAGACATTTTTCATGGCAAAATCCAGTTGGAAGAGGGATCGTTCTAAAAATTTGTCCTCATCCCTTTAATAACTTATATTTACATAATATTACAGTTCACAAATAATACTTTATAAGGCAACTGAAAAGCTGCTCAGAAGCCACAACTGTACTTTTTTGCCTCTTACTACACTAGAAATAAAGCAGGGTGCCAATCTATTCTAAGAAGTGTTGCTGCTTTGGTAACACCAATTTGAAGATTTTCAGAACACTACATTGTTCCAGTAGAACTCATGTGGAATTGTATGCCTATGATATAGTATAACTATTCTCAAACTACACATACCCACGCACACATTAGTATCAAAGGTATTCTAGTTGATGCAGCATGTTCCATACAGAGAGTTAGCACAAACTGTCCCAAGAGCAAGATTTTGCTCTACAACATGCACTTCCTCCAAGAGAACTGTCTGCTATACTCTCATAGTCTAACTCCATTACCAAACCCTCTCTGGTGTAGACAAAGTCTTTGCATTGGCAGAACTAGGAGAACATAGTGCAAAAAGTAACAGAAATTAGTAATATGTAAGGATGATTGTCCATGCTCATTCATCTGGCCCATGTACGATTTAGAATTCTTGACAGCAAACAATTGCCTTGTACAAATAGGAACAAACACCAAGCTCCTTTATTACAGGAAGCAATGATCATGAACATGGGGCTACAAATACAGTATGCTCTTAATATGTATATCCTCTTATACTCTCCGTATATATAAACGTATTATACTGAATGGCAAGAATGAAAAAATAACTAAACAGAACATAGAATGTAACAATTCTGTGTATGTATTCAGTCTGAAAGTCAAACACCACATATCCACATACAAACAGCAGATGCAATGATACTGAACATTATCTTTGAAATAATATGGGAAGACACAATACAAACTGAAATGCAATAGCAGTATCACATATACAATAACTTAAAATGAAATAGGTTTGCAAAAGATGCATCAATTGTACTAAGAAAAAATAAGTAATAAGTTTAGGGCATGACATAGTTTTAAGGGTTTTTAATCTAGTGCTCATCCTTTTATTTTAAAGTTTATTAACCTCCATTACTATTCCAAGTCCCAATCAGTACAATCAAAATCCAGATGGTATATTTGTACCTATTTTTATGGGTCTAAAAAGGAAATCAACAAAATACTACAGAGAACTTGTGACTTTCCAAACCTATCAAATCTGCAGCTGTCCACATGCACATGTTTCAGTGTTAGCTAGTAAGGTGGCAATGACATAGAGATGTCAAGAGAACAGGCTAAATGCACACAGTAAATCTCTGGCATGTACCAAAGGAAAAATGTCATGTTTATGTCTTAGCTGATATCTCTGCTCATGTTGACTATCATGTTCAAGACAACTTACAATTGTTTATGGACATGAGTTATTATTAATAAGAAGTGTTGGAATTACAACACTAGATACAGGAAGAGGTATTCACAAGACTATATTTAGCTTGGCAGAGCTAATCCCCATTCCCAGCTCCTTCTGTAGTCTATGGAAGTATAAGCTTCTCTAGAAGGCAGTTCAGAACACAGGTTTAATTTAGGCTGAGACTGCAGAAGAGGGAGTGAGCTGATTTACTGTTTCTCAGCCACAATAAAGGTACAGGACTCTCCTTGTGCATTCTCATCTTGGGCCTTCTCCAGCTGCCTATGGTGTTTGCTGGTTACTTCCCTGAATCAAATCACTTGGGTAATGAACAGAAAACTACTTCAAGGAAAGAGAATTTCAGCTGATTTCATGAGCTGAAGTGGCTCAGGATGAGCTTAGAGAAGCATCAAAACCATGTGTTAGTGGATAGATGAGCAGGGTTGAACTTTGACACTGGCCTACCCTCACAGCACAGAGCTGATTGTTTAACTCGATTTGCTGAGTAACTTTAGCCTCAGCTAAAATTGCCCAGTGGAAGTGGCTTACAGTAGTCCCCACACTCACAGTGTAATTTCCCACTCCCATTCTTGTGCTGCTGTCACTATTGTGGGGTTGGACAGCAAATGATCTCCCTGAAAAGAGGGATTTGCTGTAGAACCAGTCCCAAGCGGAATTGCAGCAATCCAAATTAGGCAGCAGCAACAAACAGCAATGCAGAAATGGAAACTGCCAACATGGGGCAAAAGCTCTGAAGCTGGCTTGGCTCTGAAGTGTTTCTGCTGACTATGTGTGGGGGTGGAAATAGTTTCACTAGACAAGAGTAAGTATTTGTGAATCGTGCCCCAGAAGGCTCTATTTATTCACTTGCGATGCCCAGTGGGGCTCATGTCCCCTATTCTGAGGACATCTTGCTTATGTACAGAGCAGAAAGTTGAAGCAGTGGCTGCTTGCAGTGGATGATGGGTGCCTGGATGAGGTGGCATGAGTAATGCGAGGGCAGGAGCCTTTCTTCCTACATCCTCAACTTGCTTTGAGGCTGACTCACAGAGCTGAGAAACGGTTTCTGTGTCTTAGCTGTTTCCTTTGCTTAGAAGAGATGGTGTCAGTATTCAAAACAGTGGTACAGAGATGGTCAGAAAACAACTGTTTCAGATCTCTGTTTGATCCAGCTTTGAATCAATGCGCTTGCACTGAAATCCTCAGGGTAACATTATCAAATCCAAGCCTTGAAGTATTCCATTGCATCTTCTTTCAGTGTATTGCAATGATATCCATTAAGGAAACAACAGTTCCTTACAATAATTCAAAGGAATCAAGTAAGTTTTAAGTTAAATTCAAGGGAAATGCATTTCTTACACTAATCTTGAAGCTCCTGGCTTGCTTTGTTTTACTTACACTATTACAAACCAAAGTGGAATCCTGGTTTGTGGAATAGCTGTGATCTGTTTTAAAGAATAAAAGAGAAGATTTAAAATGTGTCCGTGGACATTACATCTGGTGTAATGCTCTCTAGGACCACTACTGCAAAACATAACCCCATTCAGGTAGCATAGGACATGCACCTATCTTTAATTTCATCAGCATATGTGTTTTCTGGAAAATCACCCATCCCACAAGAACAAATTAATGAGATCAAGGGACAGCCTGGACACAGCAAAGTCCTTCTTCTCAGTATGCCACCTGACGTGATTTTAAAGGCAATGAGTTCTATCTTGAGAATTTTCAAAATTCCCTAATTGGAAATACTTCCATTACAAAAAGTGTTTCCAGGAGATCAAGATGGTATAGATGCTTGTATGGCCAAGTTTGCCTAGGCTGGGGAGCAGTCCCTGCATTGCTGCTACTTGGCACATCTTATTTCACCGGTCAGGTGGAATAAGCTGTGACTGAGGATGCTCCAGATGGCTCCCCAGCACTCAGCCATACACTGACTTGAGCTGTCTAACAACAGTTAGTTGTCTTCCCTGTCCTTGTGAAGCCAGCACCACTAACAGTGTGATGCTTCCTCACATTGTCTGATTGCTTTCAGCCAGCTTCCATCAACAAACCTTGCTATTGGGATACTTGTTAAATAATGCTCTCTGGAAGCTCAGCTTTGTTCGCTGTATTTCCACAAAAACTTGCTCTGTGAACTGCAGTGCTGTAAAGGTCCAAAGGGCAATATGGCAAAGGTTAGTTAAGATATCAATGGACATTTCCCAAAAAGGAGGACAGCCAATCGACCTCGACCCTTAACATCAGCAATCTGCTTCAAAGGCAGTGACAAGAATCTTTGACTGTAACAGTGAGTACAAGCAGAAGTGTGTTTCTGTAAAATAGACAAAAATGCACTCTGTCTTCAAAAAAATTACAATTTTTAACAGGATAAATGTGGGATCATTTAGGTGGGCATCAAGTTGGAGGGGAATGTGAGAGGTGAACTTGCTCTTTAGTGAAATACAGTGTAAGTGATGTCCAGACTTGTGGAATTCAAGCAGTACTTTTCAAAGTACTCCATAAATATGGGGAAACCCTGAACTGACTCCTGTGCAGGTCATAAAGGAGGCTTCACAGTGTCACAAGTTTCTCCTGCTTCAAGGTGTCCCTGCAGTTTAAATGTGCCTGAATTTCATCAAGACCATTCTAGAGATCCTGTGAGGCCTTCCAAACATCTCCACAATGAGAAGAGAGAATCATAGTGCAAGGATATAAAGTCACTGGATTGAGAGAAGATATCTTCCAAGCCAGGCTCTTTGCTGGAGGCAGATGTGCCTATCATATAACACTACTTGACACTGACTGAATCATCAGTGGGTCAAGGTAATTCAAATCATGGCATATTTTATGATACTCAACATTTGGTTATTGGGGCACTGCTATGAAGAATCCCCAAACTCATTTCACAATGATCGGTGTGAGCAGCATGCTAGCAGAGGATTATGTAATTTAGTTTCCATTAAACAAAGCTGTTTTTAATTCTCATTTTGAATAAGAAATCTATTTTAAACCTAGATTTAATTTGCACAGTAGAGTAAATGTGGTTGAAAATAAAATGTGGCAAAGGTGTGACTTCTACAGGTATAAACACAGGCAGAGTAGAGCACTGTGAAGAAATACAAAAGCAAAAGGTTCTCTAATAGGAAAAAAAGGAAACATTAATTTATAAAAAATGAAACATCATTGGTGGGTGGATGATTGGACTGGGTCTTTTCCAACCTTGGTGATTCTATGATTCTATGATCCTATGATTCCAAGATTATTTTGAAAGTGTGGCCTGTTAGGATGAATTAACAGCAAAAAAAAAAAAATCATGTAATCATTTAAGGAGGGCTTAACTCTTCTGCTATCACTGGGGCCTTCAATAGCTGATGATCACTGTGCAAACTTGTGAGCACACGCATGTGATGTTTATTTGTTTTTTGATTAAGTGCGTTATAAAGAACTTAGCTATTATGAATGTGTTATCTGGCATACTGTATAATCTTTAAACAAAATTTAACCAGACAGTTGGCCCAATGCCATAAATAAGAAATCATTTCTTCAGACAAAACTGGGATAAAAGAAGTTTGCAGAATTTCCACCCCAAGATCATTCAGCCTTACTACGTGATGTATTTTTCTCTTTCAGTGGAGAAGCCAGATAGATAAGCACAGAATTAAAACTCAGGTGGACCAGAATGTTAGTTCAGTGTCTGCCACCACAGTCTGTACATCAGCTCTTCACAATTTCTGGCACATGAATCAATCTCTATTTCGCAAAAAGTGAACCAATAATTATTGTTTCTCCATTCTCCTTAGGACTATGGCCATCATCGTACCATCAACATTCTGTGTGGGAAAGAGTTTCATTAATAGAGTTTCATTAAATGAGGTCTCTGCTGTCAGATTAATCTGTAGTTTTGCAAAAAAGGAACAGTGAGGAAATCATATCTACTTTCATCTGTTTTAGGAAGACGACACTGATGCAAGAAAGTGGCGTATCCCAGACTTATGTAATTCCAGACCTTGTATGCAAACCAAAAGTTAAATGTGATCAAAATGTATACACAAAAATGTTGTAATTGTATGAAGGTTACTAGACAAATTTATTTAGACTGTGTCCTGTAATACTAGGGTCTGTTTTTCTGAAAAATCGTACTTTGTCAAAAATGCCAACGTTGGCAAAGTTGAGATGAACTTTGAAACTGTGACCTGTCATCAGAGGCCTCCTTCTTGACCTGAGGGAGATCTCCTCACCTCCCACTGCCTCTGCCTCTGGCTAAATAAATGAGTAAATAACTGAAAGCAGGAAGCAGGAATAATCTTCTTTCTTCTGCTGTCCTGAACCTGCCCTTTCTAGTTAGATAGCAACAGCTTCAGAGAAAGGATTAAACGCCCTTTGCTTTTAATATGGCCAGCAAGACAAGGCCTGATCTAAATCAGGGCCTTCAAGGTCTTTCAAACAGGAAACTGGCCTTTTCCTCTCAACTTAATAACAAATGATTGTGGAATTCTTGTAATGAGCAAGAAGGATCCTGTCCAAAGAGCACGTAAGGCAGCAGTGAGCTTTCCTCGCCAGGGATGCTGGCAGGAGGCACACGCACCTGTGTTCAATTTTGGGCCTGTGATAGCCCTACTCTCATCTGCCCCTGACCTCCCACACACACCTTTTCTTCTCCCTTCCCCCTTAGTTTTTCAGTGCCCAGCTGCACATGTTCCAGCTTGGATTACACAAGATAAACATTCTTACCCTTACTTTTCACTGTGTGATTTTTATTTTCATCCAGCTTCCTCACATTTCAGACAGTTAGGGAAGTCTTGAATTCATTTTCTTCAGCCTCAACCTGAAATGCTGTATGGATGACTTAACTCATTCCCATCAGGGCACCTTTTGCAATGCCAAACAACGTAAGTAAAGTAGGTCACAGTGAGATAGTCCTTTAAAGGCAGCACAGGGCTGTACTGCTGCCCAGAAAAGCAGGCTTCACCCTTTCCTCACCACATATCCTCACCACCTCTTCCCACTTGGCACCGGCACTTGTTTGCCTGCTTGGTGAGCCAGAGGGAATTAATCCAGCAAGCACTAACCTGGAAAAATACCTATCAAAAAATCAACAAAATCTTAAACTGGCAGCAACAACAACAAAAGCAGCCATAGCAAAGACAGGAAGGGCTGGGTTCTGTGCCTGGTCAGTTGTTTTTAGGAGGACTCTGGAATCTAGCTGGTTTACTCTTCAGAGTGAATGATGTGCAATGAGGCATTTAAAGTGTTTTTCATTTTTTTTTTTTAATTTGTACAAGTGTTCTGACTACTTTCTCTTTTGACAGCTAGAAAGAAGTAATGTTACAGAATTACAAGAAAATGTTGTTTGCTATTCCTCCTTTTCCATTCCCCTGGGCCCAGCAGGAATTTCAGCATACCCCTTCTTTCTTCCCTGTTGAGCAACACTGGCAAATTGCATATCCAAACTTATATACCGCTGTCCCAACCTGAAGCAAGAGAAAGGTCTGAGGAAAGGCATCTCCTGTCACATTTACCATCCCTTAGAACAGTTGCTGTGGTTACTGCGTTACAGAACTCCATTCACACTCCAGGGGCTCATATCAGAGATCCTACACTAAAAAAACGCCAGAGCATTTATGTGTGATTTCAGATGTGCCATTGTCCCACCAGGATTTATTCAATCACAGAATTTTAACTGAAGTCAGCTGCAGGAACCCAGATTACCAAGATAGAACAAAAATCAGATACCACAACTTGAGCAAATTTGCCCCCAAATAAGAACACACAAAATGCTTTAGTTTTGCACAACTCCCTGCCTGCTGTGAATCCTCTTAAAATTCCTCCTGGCTAAGTCTATGGCTCTGTGAAACAGAGAAAGCTTCACCTTATCGGCAATTAGCTGAGGAAAACAAGTGTGTGAAGGTCACGGTGTTCATGAACAGAGCAAGCAGTGCCCTAAGTTACAACAAAAGAGGGGTGGCCAGCAGGGCTTGGGAGGTGATTGTCCCCTTTTCCTCTGCCCTTGTGAGCTCCATTTTGGAGTACTGTGGTTTCCAGCACAAGAAAGACCTAGAGCTGTTGGAAGTGGGTCTAGAGGAGGGCACAAGGACGCCCAGAGGGCTGAAGCACATCCGCTACAAAGAAAGGTCAAGGGAGCTGGGCTTGTTTAGCTTGGGAGAATAGAAGGTTCTGAGGAGACTTCATTACAGTCCTCCATTACTTGAGGTAAACTACAAGCAGGAGGGGGAGCGACATTTTACATTCTAATAGTGACAGCACAAAGGAAAATGGCTTTAAAATAGAATAAAAGTGATTTATGTTAGATGTTAGGAAGAAATTCCATATACAAAGGGTGGTGAGGCACTGAACAGACTACCCAGGGAAGCTGTGGATGCCCATCACTGGAAGTGTTCACCCCTGGAGGCCCTGGGCAGCCTGAGCTGGCGGGCGGCAGCTCAGCCCACAGCACAGGGTTGGAACTGGATGATCTTTAAGATCTCTTCCAGCTCATTCCATGATTCTGATTCTATGATTTACATGCCCACAGCCAGAAGCAGGGTGACAGCCACCTTGTAACCTGGGTGCCTAAAGCACTGTCAGGACAGTAATCCCTGGGGCCCAGCACTACACTGCACTGCTCCCAGCTCTGCTGCAGGCACTTTTGGGCTGGTAGCCAACAAAATCATTCCAACCATCTGCATGCGGAAGGAGGAAGAAAGTTCCCGTTGCAATAATCCTTTTCTGAAGTAAGCCCTCGCTGTAGGAGTCCCCAGCAGCCATACCATAAGACCTCCATCCCGACCCCGACGCATTTTTGCAAAGGACGTGGCGGGAAGGGTGGGGGAGGGGGATGAAGGAGGAGGGCGAACTGGCGTCACCCTCGATCCTCCGTCCTCAAAGCGGATTGAGCGCGGCGGCCGCCACCGCCTCACATTGACGCTGTGCCCGCCCCGAGGGCGCGGTGAGGGGCTCCTCCACCCAGCCCAGCCCGCCTCTTCCGCTGCGGAGCGCAGATTGCCCGAGCCCCGCCGCCGTCGCAGTGCTGTTCCCGATCCTCCCTTCCTTGCACCGAACCGGTGGGTAGTGGGAGAGCCAGGCTTCCTCCTCGGCGTTGACTGCGGATCGGTCCCCCTGGGAGGCTGAGTTGAGGGGGGGGGTCCTCGTGTGCCGGGGGCTCCGGGCTGCGCTGGTGGGAGAGCGCTGCGTTTCGCGTTGTCGTTGCAGCCCCCAGCCCGGTGGGGAGCGGGCGCGGAGGGAAGCGATTGCTTGCGGGGCGGGCGGGCGGGCGGGTGCTGGAATGCAGCGCCATTAAACCGAGCCTCCTCCCGTCCCTTCTCGTAGGACACCATGGCGACCCTGAAGGAGAAGCTGATCACCCCCGTGGCCGCGGGCAGCACGATCCCCAACAACAAGATCACCGTGGTGGGGGTCGGGCAGGTTGGGATGGCGTGTGCCATCAGCATCCTCGGCAAGGTACGGCCGCGGGGCGGCGCGGCGGAGCCTCGTGCTTTGAGCACGTGGTGGGGCGGTGCGGGGGGAGGGGGGGGATGGATGCGGAGGTCACCTTCGCTTCCTGCCCCATCGGCTGGCCCCAGGGAGTTATTTCATTGTGAAAATGCGCTGAGACCATTCCCAAGCCCTTCTTTCTTATCTGTTGAATTAAGTGTTCTTCCGTAACCCAGCTGGAGTCTGCCTGGCAGAGCTCTTTCTCCCGCAAAGAATGCGGGCAAACCAGAGATTAGTTCAAAGTACGGGGTGGGAAGCACAATCAAATTTTACTGAATTTTATTCTCGTGTGTCTGTGCTGTTCTATCTCATCTCTGAAGGTAGTGGAAACGATTGCTCGTGCCTTCGAAGGGCTACTTGGTTTTCCTTGAGCTGTTCTGTTCTGATTGCATAACTGCTGTGTCCAGAGCAGTGTAATACGTGCTCTCTAGAAACTAAAAATCTACAGCTCCAACTGGAGATCACCCTGCATTTTTTTCCTTTTCTTTTTGGCAAATCTCAAGCCTCAGTCTTTGAACAAAGCGAAGGTTAAATATGTAAGAGGATCTTTGCCTTTTGCTTGTTGTAAACACGGGGAATAAGTTAAATTAGTCAGCGTATTTTTGAAAAGTGGAAGCCACAGATCTTTATTTTTCTTCCCAAGAAGACAAGCAGATGTGCCCAGCCCTGTTAAAGTGGCAGATCTTACATCTAGTAGCTCCCAGTGTTGGTGTCAAGCATCTGTATTGTTAAAACAGCTGTCACTTATTTGGTGACAGTCCGTCTTCTAGTACCTTGAGGATATATGTGTTAAAGCACAGATTTTGTTTGTGGGGAAAATGTTGAAGGGTTTTCACTTGCTGTTGCTTAAACGTTGTCAGCAAGAAGGGATAATGGTAAGTAAAGGCTGCTGTGAAGTGGGTACTGATGTGAAGGTAACTTTTTATTATTATTATTTACAAGTATACAAAACTGAAACATAACTGAAAGAGGGGTAGACCATTCACAAATTACTGTCTTCAGTGGTGACAGAGTAGAAGCCAAGGTGAAATGGCTGCAAAATTCATTGCAATCCAGCATTTGTTTTTAATATGCTGTTCTGAGCAGGATCAACTTATGTACAGAAGTATAGTTTTTACAGTTACTAAAATGTATGATTCAAACCTAGAGTGAGAGCAGGACTTAAATTTCCAGTCTTAGAAATAACATAATGGTGCTATTCTCTTCTCATTCTCTCATTTGTAAAAATTGTAGTAATAAACCACCTTAGTTTAAAAAAAAAACAACACTTGATTCTTGTCACTAAGTCAAATGTGCCTTTGACTTCTGCAAGATGGTTGGCTGCCTAAAATGCCTTCTGCTTTTTGTTATACTGACACACAGAACTTTGTGCCTAATTTCCAATGTTAGTATTCACATAACTTTGGATTTTAGGTGGCTTTGAGTTTTATGTAGCTAGTATGCTAACACTAAGTTTGCTATGCACTTGTGGTATTTAATACGTATGTTTCAATGATGCTGCAGTTCCACATCAGTTATTTTTAACTCTTAGAAACAAGTCACTGATGTTGCTGTGCTGTTCTAGAAATGGAAAGTTCTTCAAACTCAAGGCAGCTCACTTCTAAGGGGAATGTTTTAAGCTGCTTTTGATGGTGATTGTGCAGGCTTCATTCCTGTGTGTGCTAATAGCAAGCTGAATTTTTTTAGGCAACACTGATGCAGATTCATGAAATCAGTTCTTGGAGTGATTCCAGATATTCCTGCGGTTCAGTGGGAACTGGCTCCTTCACCTGCAGAGTCTGGTGAATGTTTGGTGCGTTGTCTGGACTCAGGCCCACGTTATTAGGCTGTATATATAAATTCATAAGCAATCACACCTCTGTGTACGCATTCTCTTTTCAGATTCCGATTACACTAACTTCTTAGTTTAACACTTCTACTTTCTGTTAGGGCTTTTTTTTTTAATAACATTTAAACAAGTGTGATTTTTAATTCTGCTGTTAGTCTGCAGCGTAAAATTAGTGCTGAATATAAACTCCTGTAATCAGTGACTCATTAACTGTTGTGATCGTAAACAGGTAGCACAAAAGCAACAGACTGAGTGCAACTTTTCCACATCTGAAGTGAAAGATGTAAATATATTTGCTGTTAAGTGTTTTTCCAAATGAAAACAGTGCATTCTGTGGCATGTTTAAATTGGCTTAGTTGACGCCAATGTTTTCACGCAAAGAGTGTTACCTTTTTTTATAAAAATAAAGAGAAGCTTTAAGATAGACCATTTCTATGCTACTGAAAGCACTATATTACTTTCAGTCCTAGGTAACTAGGGAAAAAAATTACTAATTTGGTTCTCAATATAACCTAATGAATAATGAAACTTTGAAGTACAGTAGAATTTACAAGGGTAGTAAACACTTCCATCAGAAGATGGTAGTGCTCTGTTTTAAAGCAGAACATCGTTCTTCTGTCCTTATTTCACCATCTTCTAATTTTGAGACCATATAATATTATCTCCCAACTCAGTGTGGCTTGACAGCAAGCATATATGGCTATATCTGTTTTGCAAAATAATAATTTAACAGCTCTATTATTTTTCCAGAATGAATGAATTTAGAGGAGTTGTTACAATTCTGAAAGATACCGTTTCTTTCCCATTTAAAAAAAAAAAAAAGTCATCAAATGCATGGTGGTAGAGGGGCACAAATTCTCCACAAATAACTTTTTCAGGAAGTCTGAACAAGGCTGACATACTTGTGCTGAGATAACTGTTAACTTTGTTCTCATGTGTCTCACAGTAGCACCAAGGTTTTTTTGTACTCCTGGTTAGCTTTTACAGAACAGTTGCTTTCAGATGTAACATTAAAAGTTAATGTAGCTTAACTCAGAAGCAGCTTTGAAATTCAAGTCAACAGCTAATAATATTCTGACTTCTTTAAATTATTTCTTCAGGGTCTTTGTGATGAGCTTGCTTTGGTTGATGTTTTGGAAGACAAACTAAAAGGAGAAATGATGGATCTGCAGCATGGGAGCTTGTTTCTTCAGACTCATAAGATTGTGGCTGACAAAGGTGAACTTCAGATTCTTAATAACTGTATTCTGTATACTTAACAATAGAGTATTACTCATGTAATCAGAACTATCAGGGTTTGGCATCAAAAGATTTAAGTTCATGAATTGGTGTGAGATTTCAGTTTCTCAAAATCCCAATGGGAGTGGCCCTTAATCTAAGCTTCCTTATGTCTGTTAATGGTCACTTTACTATCTTGGGCAACAATTAAAATTGATTTTAATGATATGCTAGTACCTCTATAATGTAGAACATTATAGTAGCAGTAATAATGTAGTTTTCTTACTGTACAGATGGTAGAAATGAGATTTGGAGGGGGAAGTTGAATATAATTGAGATCTATGTGCTGATACATCAGGACCGTTTCTTACATTTGGCTTGAATGCTGGTACAGTACAGAGGCTACTCGGAATACCTGTATGAAAATAATGCTGTTGAAATTGCCAGTAAACATATATAACAGTCTTTGTCTCCATGCTTGGTTGTAGATTATGCTGTCACAGCCAACTCCAAGATTGTGGTAGTAACTGCAGGTGTTCGCCAGCAAGAGGGCGAGAGCCGTCTCAACCTGGTTCAGAGGAATGTGAATGTCTTCAAATTCATCGTTCCTCAGATTGTGAAATACAGCCCCAATTGCACCATCCTTGTGGTTTCCAACCCAGGTAAAGTAGATCTCTAGAACACCTATGATTTCTGCTTTTAGAATATTAGTGATGCTTCATTAATCTTCTCAAATGTAATTTCCAACATGATATTTCTAGTGTTTACTTGGACATCTGCCATATAGTTGCTAACTCTAAAAAATATAAGAGCACTAGGAAGCTGCTATTATTTATTGAAGACTCTTCATGGCTTGTATTTTAAAGCATTCTTAATGATAAATACTTCCACATAGACACAAGTATACTTTGTAGTAAGTCCCTGTAGGGTGGTTTTTTATGGATTCCATAGTAAGGCAGTTGCTACAGAGCCCTGGCAGCAAGGTGACACTGCTTTTAAAGCACCCTAGCAGTCAAAACAGTGCATGTAAAGCTAATAACTCAGCTGCTGTTTGAGTTATTAGCTAGCGTACTATTGAATACTAGTATACTGAGCAAGTGACTTCTGCATGAGTACAATAACATGGCAATTTTTAAACTTATCTAAAAATCAAGTCACAGATCAACTTGTTCTAGCGAGGCTGAATTCAAACTATGGGCTTCTTTCCAGTAGTGCAGCTGTGTGTGACAACTGCGTATGTTGCTGTTACCAGAATTACTTTGAGTTGTTGTTTTTTCATTTCTCAGAATGTGTGGAATCATCGTGTCCACTAGTTTTACATAGTGGAACTATTGTAAGCTGCTTAGTAAGGACTAAAAGGGGTGTCAGAGTATCAGATGTGCCCACTGCCTCTGTGTTGGTGTGACATTTGTGTCCTTTCTGGTTTAACTTTCCCAGATCCATCAGGGCTGTGATGCACAACACACGCACGTGTGACACTGCCTACATTCTCTCCTGTGTAGAAAACGATGTTGGCAAGCAGTGAGATAAAACTGTGCTCTGAAGTTTTATGTGTGTCCAGGGGGACCGTAGCTATTCGAGAGGCTAGTGCTCCATAGTCTGCACATAGATTACTGTTGCCCTAGCAGGAACTGCACCAGTTATTGCTGTAGCAAGGCAATGTCTAATAGGCATGCTGCTTGTAACGTGAAGGTGCAAACTGCACTGAGACTACTTGCTTCTGGTGCCCAAGAAAGTGATCTGTATATAAATACATAGCCTCTGGAGAACTGGTTTTCCTTTGAGAGTTTTGGAGTCAGTATTCAGTGTTGTGGCCTGACTGTTATTCTTGCTTTGAGCAATGGATTTGAGTTTTCCTTCAGTCTGCCCCAGCCTTAATTGGTTTGTTTTTCTGTAAGTGTATTTTTAGAGCCACACATGGCCAAAGCGTAGAGCTTATTTAGCTTTTCATGCTACAGAAGTAACCAGTTGTAGGGTGAATAACCCAAAAGAATAGTATTCAGAGAAAATAGCGAGGAAGATGGTATGTTTTGATAGGCTTATCTGGATGGCAAGCAGACAACCAGTAAATAAAGAGAGGTTCACCTTTTCTAGATGGTTGAGGTTCACCAATAACTCCACGCGGGAGGGATCTCCAACAAGAGATGCTTCCCTAGTGGTGCTCAGCCCTTAAATGGGGTCTGGGAGAGGTGGAGCCAGACTCCACTTCTTCCAGTCACACAGGTACATTGCCTTCACCTGTGCTCCTGTGGCTAACTCAGTGCTTGCCTCATGTGATCAATCAGTGGTTCAGGCCGTGACTCAACAGTTCCCATACACCAGTAAAGAAACTGTTTCTTGGTCAGATATGTTCGAGAAATGAACCTGAAGTATAAAATAGTGTGTTTACACATAAGGATTCTTTTTTTTCTCAGTGTAAGTTGCTTTGCTTCTTCTTGGCAGGAAGTGGAAGGTAGTGTTACTTCAGGAAATTGCTTGACTATTTTAGCCAGATAAGAAGTTCAGGATGAATACTGGATGTTCTGGGGAGGTCTAGCTGTGACTAAAAAAAATATAAAATCAGCTCTCTCAGTTTTAGCTGATAGGATGCTAATCTACAAAGACTTTCCTTAGTTTTTCTGCAAATAGCTTCCAGTAGTTTATTCACCTTAGTCCTGAAAATAATCAGACCTAAAATATGGTGACCAGTGAATTCATTTGTTTTGAGTCTTCCTGATTGCCCTACCACTTGCAGTAAATACTTGGTGTGTTATTTCTGGTGTTCATGAACAGTTCAATTTATTATGTATGTTCTTCTTTTTAGTGGATATATTAACCTATGTCACGTGGAAGCTGAGTGGCCTGCCAAAGCACCGTGTGATTGGAAGTGGTTGCAATCTAGACACAGCTAGATTCCGCTACCTGATGGCTGAGAGGCTTGGTATCCACCCAAGTAGCTGCCATGGCTGGATTTTAGGAGAACATGGTGATTCTAGTGGTAAGGAGCAGTTTAGAAGATATTTTTTTGATTAAACCATGTAGTACTAGAGGTTGAAGTTGCGTGTGTTAAAAATCCTGAATGAGCAGATACTGCTGGACTTGAGTGGCTAGCAGCACTTTGTCTTTATATGGAGTCAAGACAGTTAAGTCTGGGAAATCCCACTACAGTTTTTTTTCCTGTTTCTTTTTTTTTTAAATTAATATAATTTTGTCTGTGCAATTAAATCTTGGCCTGAAAAGACTGTAGAGTCTGATAAGACTGTATCCTAAGAACCCCATTTGGCTTTTGCCTGTGGTTTTTGGATTACCATTCATGTATGTGATCTGTTGCAAGGTTCTCTGAAAGCTGTATTAATGTTATTACTAGGTCAGTAGCTGGGATTGTTGCAAACAATAGAACATCCAGTAGAACAGGTTAGCAATCCAGATTAAAGTAAAAATCTCTTTATTTTGTGAATTTCCTCCATGCTATTTAAGTAGAAGCTTTAAGAGAAGCTTCTTTGATTTCACGGTTTTAAAGTTATTTTTCTTAGATTAGCTTTTATGTTTATTTCAAGTCTGAAAGGATGCAGCAGAACAACTGTATGGAAGATGGCACTTCTTTTAATTTAAGTGCTGTGTGTTTTCAAGAGAGCTACATCTCCAGTGACGCATTGCATCTGATCAAAGTAGCGTCTGATCAACTACAGTACTAGCTGAAGCCAGTCCTACAGTAATAAAAACAGAGCATGGCTGAGCATGCAGAGCTCATTCTGCTTCACTGTTTCATCTGTTTTTGCTTTGAAGTATCTATGAAATTTCCTAGTGAATTTGCAGAAACAAGAAATGAATCTGCTTGTAAGCTTTTGATATGAAAGGAGATTGACAAATTCCTTTCTTGGTATTCTAAGCTTGCATATTGCTACCTCATTGTTTGGGAAAATAAAAGTACAGTTTTTGCAGGCTAATACTTATACTGATCAGTGGAACAATATACATAACAGCAGTTCTTCAGTAAAATGTTCTAAAAAGCTGAATGAATAGCTGAGGTTTGTTTGCAGAAATTTGGGGTTTTTGACTTGGAAAAATAGCTCTCTAAACCTTTGAAGGACTGAAATCTGTTATTCGTGTATTGAGATGAATTTCAGTGTCAGTACTGAAGTATTCTCAGAATATTCTGACACCCAGTGTTCACAGAATTAGTTACACCTAAATGAAAACAAAACCTGCATCAGACATTATTGTGGTTCTGGCTGCTACTGGTTTGTTTCAGGTTTATTCTAGCTAGGCAGAGAGCAGGTGGAGTTGCTAAGTGCTGTGAAACTTATATTCTCTCTCTGTTGCAGTGGCTGTTTGGAGTGGAGTTAATGTGGCAGGTGTTTCTCTCCAGGAACTGAATCCTGCTATGGGAACTGACAAAGACAGTGAGAACTGGAAGGAAGTGCACAAGCAGGTTGTTGAAAGGTACAGTGAGTTAAGGAATAATGTGGGTATATGTGATAATGGAGATGGCTTTTCTGCATGCTACTTATCCTTTTCACCTCAGCTTTCATGTATTCAGAATGATGATTTAAGTCATTATTCTGCTGATAGAGAACTTCTTCAGCTGTACATGGTTTTCTATTTTTCACCATAAGAATTCATCATATGTGGAAGATATTTTTTTTCACCTAATGTTGAGAGAGCAATACGGTTTTACTGTTATACGTTTGAGTTATTGTAGGCTCCATATTTCATCCTCTAATGCTAGAATGTGTGACTTTCTCTTCCTAATTCTAGAAGTTGCAGTGTGCCAGAGCTTTTGTGTTTTTTGTAATTTTTCTTTAGATAGGAAACATTTGCTTATTTAAGTCAGTCTTCAGTATACTTTCAATGCTTTTTGACTAATGCTAGTGTATCTCAATGTTTCTTTAGTGCCTACGAGGTAATCAGACTCAAGGGATATACAAACTGGGCCATTGGCCTCAGCGTTGCTGAGCTCTGTGAGACAATGCTGAAGAACTTGTGCAGAGTTCATTCTGTGTCAACACTGGTAAAGGTAAGAAATGTTGGTGAATTGGATGCTCTAGCACAATTTTTGTTATGGGAGGACTGAACAGTCTCAATTAGCAAGGTGGTGAACAAAGGAAGCTTTGGGTTGTTTTTTTTTTTTTTAAGAAAAAAAACTACTCTGAATTTTAGATGTTATACATGGAGCATACTATTGTAATTTTTCCTTTTGATTTCTTAGTTCTCACCTCCATACTTGTAGGAAGGGTGAGCAAATACTTTACTGCCCAGTATTGTATTACCCTTGTGTGAGGTTTGCCACATATGGCACACAGCTTCATTAAAAGAAGCTTTCAGTGCAATAAAAGGACAACTATATGGAGGCCCAAATGTGTTTCCATGAAACACTCCCTAGCTAAGATGCTGAGGCAAAGTGAGCATTTTTTACCTGTTTATCTGCATCTAATCTGTACCAGCTGAATAACCTCTAGTGAAGTATGGGCTCTTGAGCAGGCTGGTTTTACAGCTCCACCTGTAGTCAGGAAAAAGACCTGCCACTACTACCTACTCTAATCCTCCATTTTTTTTTTACTTTTGTCAGCTGACTTGTTAAATATAAATAGGATTTTTTGGAGCTGGGATTTGTGAAATAATCAATTTTGTTATTGTCATTTGCTTTAAACCAACTCTGTTATATTTTCAAATACATAGAATGAAAATTTTCTTTGAGTTGTGAAGTAGGTCTTAAGATGTACCATCAGAAAGCTTCCTGCTGTGTAAATTAAAGCTGTTCTAGAAGTATGGATTTCCTTCAGTGATATCACGTTCTTTTGTTTGTGACAGGGCACATATGGCATTGAGAACGATGTCTTCCTGAGCCTGCCTTGTGTTCTGAGTGCCTCTGGATTGACAAGTGTCATCAACCAAAAGCTGAAGGATGATGAGGTGGCTCAGCTGAAGAAGAGTGCAGATACATTGTGGAGCATCCAGAAAGATCTTAAAGACCTGTAACTCAAATGTTAGATTGCAGCAATAGAAAAACAGTGTGTTGTGTACAAATGTGGGCTCTCTACTCACTATACATCTCTATGGTTAACATTTAATGCTCTTCCAGATTGAGCTTTTGTCCACAGTAGCTAAACATAAGCTTGCTGTAACGCACAGACTTTATGAACAAATAAAGCAACTTTCAGGCATGTTTTGGTTTCCTAGTGACTCATTTCTGGTATTTACAGCTTATTCTGGCTGTAGTGTTCACCACTAATATCTTCCACATGCTATGCAACTGTGTAGACATATGTATATTACGAAGTTAGAAAAAAATGTAGTAATTACCTATGGAGAGATTACAGTAAAATGCAATCTTATTAGGAGCCATTTCTGTACAGTAAATAACTTGAAATCCAGATACTGACTTAAGAGTCTGGGAATTAACAACTTTCCTGATATTTTTACTGTTGGGTAAAGTAAGTGGATCTGTAGATCTGAAAACCTGCTATGAGAAATATTTCCCTAAACATCCTGAAATTTTATTACCTAAATTGATACTTTCTACTTTACAGAGTAGATATAACTATAAAAGTAAAATATTAGGTTTCTGAGAATGACACAACTTCATTTATGATGTGTTCCTGCTCTGTCCAGTGTTAGTATCTCAAAACAGAATGGTGTAGCAAGTTAGAAAATGGGGAATGCTCTTTAATGCAATTCCTTGCTGTTCCCTTGTTGCTGCTGCCAGAGAGAAGAGATCTATGCCTCTCCATCTGCTCCCCTTGTGGGGAAGCTGTAGGCCACCAAGAGGCCTCCCCTCAGTCTCTTCTCTGAGCTGAACAAACCAGGGGAGCTCTGGTGTTCTTCGAATGTCTTGCCTCTAGACAACTTCATAATCTTCATAACTCTCCTTTGGACACTAATGTGTTTATAAATTGTGGCACTGAAAACTATGCATGCGAGTCAGTGTGAGACTGCACTCCATGCGCATTTGGGCAATCCTTTTCCTTGGCTGATTAGCAATGCTGTGTTATCCATTTGGACCTTTTGACTGCAAGGGCAGCTGTGTTCAGAATGAGGTAAAACTTAGACTTGATACTAAATCACTTGTCTGAGCCTTGGGAGTGTTAAACAGCTATGTTCTGTATCAGCTGTTGGGCACTGGCACTGAGAAGAAACAGGAATGTCTTTCCATTATTCATTTTTTCTCTCTAATTTTTAAAGTGAAAGTCGGGACTCTGTTTTGATTGCTTAGTGATTCTTTAATGCCTAAATGAAAAATCTCTAATCACTGAGTGCATTCTAGTGCTCAAGACTGGAGCATGTTTAGCTGGTTAACTGCATAGGTTGTTCTCTACTTTGTTCCTACTTTTACTGTTCTCAGTTGATATAGTTCAAAACTATGTTGTGGCACTTCAGTTTTTTACACTTCCTGAGACTGCTGTGTGTGAAGAGGCATCAGTTGTCTTAGAGGACAGAGAGGGGGCAGTTTTCCCTTCTGTCAGTGAATCTTGATTATTTTTGAAGTTCTCAGTTGCCATAAAACTGAGTTTTGTCCCTGATTAAATCAGTATGCTTTCCTCACTGAAGAGCAGGGTTTTACTTTGTGTTCTGTGGTCAGCAAACTGATACCTCAGGTTGTGATGCTTTGAAATTAACGCAGGAATTACTTCTTGAGCTGGGACGCTCTTGTCACCTCAGTGTCCATCAGTTGCTCCTTCCACTCCAATGTATTCAAGTTGTTTTTTGTTTTGTTTTGTTAGTGATCATAAATTTAACATAACTTCTTTTGTACCTTATCATTAAGTAGTCAGATCTAAGTCTGTCCATATCACAGGAAGGTGCAGCCTGTGACAGAAAAGAGTGGCTGTATATAAACAAAAAAGGTAATAGAAAGAATGAGGGAATTGCATCAGTCTGTGAGATGAGCAGTATTTTTTAGTACCCTAACTACGTTTCTCTATTTCTCAAGGTGATGTCACGAAATGTATTCTAAGAAATGATACAACAAACAATAAAGTGGCCTTGTGTGCACAATAGGTGGGGTTGGTTCAAAATTGTTAAATAACAACTATCGCAGTCTAGAGGATTTTGAGATTTTATTAATAAACTTCAGATTATTTTTGGCATTAGTGTTATTAGTGAGTAATATGCAAATACATTAATTATAATTATTCTTTGTTAGGATTCTTATCACATAATCTTGTATCTTAACTTCATAGCAGTTGCATGATAGTAGAACAGCTTCCCCATGTACACCTATACAACAGCAGCCTATCACTTTCTGTTACTTGGAGTTAATCTGTAATATAAACTTATAGCAAACATAAAAATTTCTTTATGACAATATTGCCTTAGTTTTCACCTAACAGATGTTCATGGCTTTCGAACGTAGCAGACCCCTGCTTATCTTGTCTATATTTTGCTTTTACAGCCCCATAGATACATGAACTTTGCTCATTTTATCCCGTAAAAGGCAAAACAGGTCTTTAAACGCATTTCTAAGTGTCAAGGGATACCTTGATCTAAGAGAAGATATGACGCTGTTGGACTTTATGTCAAAGCAAGCAAGAGAGCCAGTGTGCAGAAGCACAGTGGAATGCTTATGAAAGCACTGAGGTCAACTTGCTTGACTCTGATGAGGTAAGAGCAAAAAGGTTGTTTTGATTGCTGTATGGATCTAGGCCCCTTGCATTAGCAGACTTATAGTTACAGAGTACAGAACAGAAAATCAGTCTGACTGATCTGCAAAAGTCAGGCAAGAGATGAGGAAATACCAATGGAAAATGGAGGGAGGAGGGATATGACTGGCGTGGCGGTACCAGAACATGGTCCTCTATGTTATACTTAACCTTGAATGCATATGCCTATTACCACTGTATTTCTAACATAGCTTTATGAAGAACTCAAATGTTAAGGAGAAAGAGCTTGTATTTCCTATTTGCACATCCAAACCTTTGAGGTAAATGAGTATGCAAACTCATCTATTATAGTGCACTTATTTTTTGTTGGGAGTCTTGTCACATGTCTCTGAGCACAACCTTAAATAAGTCAAAACTATCAAAGATTTTCAGAGATAACAATAGCTAGGGTCCTTCTAAAACCCACACCAACCACGGTGTTGTACTCTACATAAACAATTTCATGAGATGCCATTGCTTTGTGAGTCATTATTCTATGCAAGCAAAGGAGTCGTGCAAATCATTAACTTAGATGGTCTACTGGAGAGGTCAGACTCACATGGCTTGGATTTGTTCGGTGTCTGAAACGTGTAGTTTACCTTCAAACATGAGCAACAATACACAATCTGGCCCAGGTAGTGGATGTGCAAACTGTGATTTCTATGCAAACGTTTTCTCCCTTATTCTCTCTTCTTTAAGAGATCTTCAAACCCTACTGAGTTGTGTTTACACACTCAATATCTAAGGAAAAAAAAAATCCAGAAAATATGTCAAAACAGCGTGAAGGTGGATTATTATCAGCAGGAATTTCTGAAAGGTAATATTCATAGCTTCTGTACTAAATGGGTGTAATAAATGAAAATGCAGAGGGAATAAAAATGGCATACTTTAGCTGAGGTACAGTTTCTATCTGTGCTGCTAATTCCACATTTCAGACAATGAAACAGAAATAGTATGACTTCCAAAGTTTCTGTTCATTCAGCCATCTTCAGTGGTATCACTGAGAATGTGCAGACACGAGTAGTACACCTTAGAAAATACATCAAACTCATTTTCCTACCCACGTATGACAGTAGAGTAGAACCTGATACTCTCCAACTGAAGCTTTTGTCCATTTTACTGAGTTTGTTTTTCCAATGGTGAATTGTCATGCATTAGAATGAGTATTTTTTAAATGTCCTCTGTACTGAGCTAATTATGAATGCTCTGTTTTTATTTTTATTTTTATTTTTTTGAAAGAAAGAAGTCAGAAGAATAAACAGAAACAAGTCTTTGGACATGCATTGAGGTCATACAATGTCAATAATCTGGTTCTTAAAGAGACAGAAAGGGAGATTATACTTATGGGTAGTGCCTATATTCCACCAAGTACAATTTCTGGTCATGAGAATTATTGAATGCAGTTAAATTTCAGTATGTATCTTAATTCCAATCATGGGACAGCCTATTTTTATTTATTTTTTCTGACTTAGGTCCTTACCATACCTTAGCTGAGTGAACGGAAATACCTCTTCCGGCACCACATCTCTGAGTTTGCAGAGCAGTCTTTCAAAGCACAGGAACCTGGGCAAGCCACTGTCTGCAGAGAGGTAAAATAATGCAGTCCTCCCTGCTTGAGAAGATGCAGATAAGCTCTGTAAAAGTGAGATACTAGCTCTTATAACAATTTTTTCAATGTCACACAAGATAAAAGAGTAAGAACTCATAACTATCCTGAGCTTTTTATCATTTCTATCAAGAAATTCTGTGATTAGCACGTATCAGTGAAGGAAAAACAATACCAGCTGTACCAACACACTAACAAATCCCAGTGCTAGGTAAATATAGCAGAAACTGTGCTGAACACAGAATACAAATATGTATAAAAGCTGTCCCTGTGTCTGTGCACCTGTGAAAGTGTTTGTGTCTTTGTCCATCAGTTTGCATCCTAGATGGGAGCACTACACCCTGTACAGTAGAGCTCACTTTATTAAATATCCCATCATTGCTCTTCTTTTCCCTTCCTTCCTGTGCACCTCAGCCTGAGACAGGGGCTTCCAGACAAAGATCCCCCATTTTGCTGATTGTTGTGATTCTGTTTCCACAGTGTTTATAAAACTAAGGCTTGTCATGAACAAAGATTTATTAAGATGAATTAAACAACCTTTTGTCAAAAACAACACAGTAGACATTGGAGAACTCATGTTAATGCCATCAGTGCCACCTGCTGATCTATTTACAGAGTACAGTTTGTGCTCCTAACTAGTCTATTAGTCTAGTCTAAATCTTCCTAACTTCCTTTTATAAAATTTAGCCCCATGCTTATGAACATCTTTAATATCTAATCTTATTTTTTCCTACAGCTGACCTAGGTGCAGTTCTCTCATTATAAACTCAGACAGCAAATGGTATTGACTATTTCTTCCCCAACATGCTGTTTCTCACAGACAGAGAGGCTGAAGTTGATTTTCCAACTTTCTTGAGGTGGTTCTACAGGAGAGACAGAGGGTGGTCTGAAGGCAATATCCATTAATCACTTCCTGGGCAGATGTGCTGAGGTGGTTTTTGCAGAAAATTTTAATCTACCCAGATAGAAGGAGTTAGATCAAAACAAGTAGAGTTGACAACATTCTGGAATGTAATAGTTTCAAAAGAAGCTTTATGTGGAGCAGAGCACTCCTGTCTGTCTATTGTCCTTGCCTGTCTATATCCAGAGAACTGTAGCAAATTAAAACAACAACAACAACAAAAACAATACCACACATCATGCAATTTCTCTTCAAACACTTTTCAGACACAGCCTTCTTATTGTCCAATATCTTGTAAGTGAGAATAGTTGATGTCTGCAAGCTGACTGGGAACTCAATGCAACCACAAATGATACCAGGCCAAGCAAGTCATGCTGCATAATGCATTACACTGGACTCAAAACCAGTTTCACTTTGGTGGAAATTATTTTTTTAAGGTATTGTTTTGTGTAGAATTCCATTTTTCCAGTACAGCAATAGTCCTTTCTGTTAAGTTAAAAAAGCAGAAAAAAAATCTACAAGTATATGTACAGACAGGGAGAAGAACTTCTAGGGAGTAGCCCTGCTGAGAAGGACTTAAAATACCTGGTGGATGAAAAAGTTAACACTGGCCAGCAAACTGCACTTGCAGCCCAGGCCAATGGTATCCTGGGTTCCATTAGAAGAGGGGTGGCCAGCAGGGCAAGGGGGAGGATTGTCCCTTTCTGCCCTCATGAGACCCTATCTGGAGTATTTTGTCCAGGCCTGGGGCCCCCAGTACAGGAAAGATGTGGATATTTTGGAGACGCTCCAGAGGAGGACCAGGAAGATGATCAAAGGGCTGGAGCACCTCTCCTATGAAGACAGGCTGAGAGAGCTGGGCTTGTTCAGTCTGGAGAAGAGAGGACTCCAGAGAGACCTCATTACAGCCTTCCAGTATTTAAAGGGAGGTTATAAACAGGAGGGTAATCGACTTTTTACGTGGTTCAATAATGATAGAACAAGGGAGGATGGTTTTAAATCAAAGGAGAAGAGATTTAGACTAGATGTCGAGGGAAAGTTTTTACAGGGTGTAGTGAGATCCAGGCACAGGCTGCCCAGAGAAGCTGTGGGTATCCCATCCCTGGAGGGGTTTAGGGCTAGGATGGATGGGGCCCAGGGGAGCCTGAGCTGGTGGGTGGCAGCCCTGCCCATGGCAGGAGTTTGGAAGCAGATGGGCTTTAAGGTCTCTTCCAACCCAAGCCATTCTTGCAGACTGGCAGAATAGTGATATGCAAGAGATGAATAAAAGGTTACACCGTGACAGCACAACATTGGCCTATGTGGGCCTTAAGCTCTCCCACAGTTTATATATATAACTACAGGTTTACATTTATGTTTCTACTTCACAAGGAACTGTCCATTCCATGCAATTATGTAAATTGTGGTATTTTATACTGGTTCCTATATAGTAAAAACAAGGAAGTCATACTTGTCCTACTTTTATAGAGAAGGGCAGCCTGTCTTCTGAAGTGATTGCCTTGAACTTGCTCTGTCCATCTGTGCTGCTATGAAGTACACGCTTGCCATTGCCCTCTGTAGAGCTAGTGCTGCCCTGGATCTCACCTGGAGATCTGGTCAGCACTGAACTCTGGGTTTGGGGCAGGTTGTAATCTAATCTCAGAATCTGTTTTAATTGACACAGCTGTCCCAGACAAACTAGGCTCTCAGCATAAGCACTTAAGCATCTTCAATGTAGGCAGCTGCTCTGTGGGGCTTGGAGGGTCTGTGGCTGCAAGCTCTGCAGATGTATGCACTGCTTGCAGTATCCCAGCTCTGTGCTGCAGCAAGACAGGTGTATTGTTTCTCTAGGCCCAGAGGTCAGAGAAAAAGAGAAACCGTGTGGAAAATAGAGGACCAGACCAGCAGGGAGGGCCACCAAAAGTATGTAAATAGAACAAATGTAGCTCTGTTTGTAAAAAACTCTCAGGGATACAGGTTTGCTCTAGAGAAGAATGAAATTAGCAGCTTGCCCAGAGCCCTGGGAATGCATCTGGAATTAACTATAGAAGAAGGGTGTGAGGTAAATTAGAGCTTTCGGACTAATGGACTGAACAAGAATAGGCAACAGTTCTTAACCTGACAAGTAACCTAAGAACCATTGTGTAGAAAGAGTCTGCTTACCCTGCTGGTGAGTAGCCAGTGGATAGAGATAGTCCGTGAGTAGTAACAGGCAGGGGAGGACTCGGGGGACGGACTCAGATCAGGTGGTGAACTGAGAGTGTCCTCCTTCCTGGAGTTTGCTCAGGGCAGTGCTGAATTTACAGCTGGTGAGTTTCAACTGTCCCTGAGGTGGAAGATTCTGAATGTTGTGACTGGGGAGCTGAAAACCAGTTTTTACCTCCCTTTAAGGACAGAAGAAAGACCTGGTTCCAAAGTGAAGACCTTCATCAGGTCAGTCTTTTTAAAATTCTTACCTCTGCCAGCAGCTGCTTCTCAAGCCCTGAGGATTTCACTGAGCCAATTTAACGCTGGTGGTCAGACAGTTTAAACCCATTAGCTGCCAGCTATCTGAGTAAATTTTCTCCTCCGAACCCAGCGCACCGGCAGACCACTCCAACCAGAACTGCAGAGAACTGACGCATTAACTGGACATTTGATTACAACTGTTGTGGCCTGCGTGGTGAGCATTTTAGGGGCTGAAGAAAATGCCGCTGGCTAGATCACTGTCCATGACCTCTCTTAATGGGCTTCCTCAGTGGGAGGATGAAGACCTACCAGTGGAGGATTTGTTGCTCTTTGAAGTTTCTTGGGAAGTTACCAACAAAGGTTTGTACAACACTCATAGGAGTCATGAGGGGGATTAAAGGGAGATTGGGCAAAAGTGGGCTGCATGTTTTTGTATCGGAAGGATCGAATGTGGCATCCATGTTTGTGCAGGTTGAGTGTGGGCTGTGTCTGCATGTACTTGCATGGAATGAGCGTAGTAGTGTCAGGATATGCGTTTGTCTGCACACCATTCACCACCAGGGCTGGGTTGTTTAAACAAACATCTAAGTGTCATGCCCGGGTATGCATATGTATGAATTTATAGATGTTTCTTTGTACATATTTAGATTTTTTACTTTATGCAAATTCACTTGGAAATATAACACATGAAAACAGGCTGTAAAGCAGACACCAAATTCAGAGACGTCAGTAGTTTCTCCTTCTATAGCAGCATGGAAAAGAGGCCAAATTTGAAATAGTCACAAATAAACATAGTTACATTGAAGCCACTGAACAAAAACAGAAGTCAGCAACCCATAGTCTATATGCCAGCTGAAACCCTTTTGGACTGGTTTTTGCAAACACAGATAGTGCCAAACAGGGTCTTCATGCTTTGCACACGTGTACAGTTTCAAAATCTGCTCACTGCATGCAGTGTTACACACGAAGTCTGTGCTACTTGTTATGCAAAGATCTTTCTGCCTCCATTACTAATTCCTTCTTCAAAACATCCCCCTTTCATAGAAAGGAATCATAGAATCATAGAATGGAATCATTTTGGCTAGGTGCAGTTCACCAAGGGAGGACAGGCACCATTTTTGCCATAAAAGTGAGTTAGTATGAGTAAATGATTGACCTATGTGTCTTATTGTCCTGGCAGATAAATAAAGAGATTAGGCAGAAGGGAAGATCTGTAATCTGTTAAGATTTTAACCCTAAAGGGGAAGTGTGTGTGAGAGGAGCAAACGGTGCTAAGGTCTATCACTGTGGTGGAACTGGGATTAATATTCTGTGATACCTTCCAGTATTCAGTCTGCATTGAACAGCAACTTTACTTTACTCTTACTATTTTTGCAAGGAGGATCAATAAACAGAGGTAGTAGAGAATACACTTTGAATCCCTGTGGGTTTCTTTTTCAGCAGTTTTAGTCAAGCTTTTTGAGGTAGTTTTTTACTGTCAGAACTTTGAGCATGCAGAGTTTAGTTTTGCAGTATGCCTGGTAAGTAAGCCACTGGCAAGCAGATGGCAGCAGAAATCTGGAAAGTTCAGACGTCCTCATTCACTTTTCTGAGCCCTGTGGTATATACATATTCTGTGTTATCTGGACCCACTAGTTACAGAGATCACACAGCATGTTTAAGAAAAAGTAAAAAAAGAATTAGGTTTATCTGTCTGTGTGAAAAATGCTGAGAATCTTTTAATCATCCATACGGCTATTAATGATCTCATTTGTAGCTGTGTCAGTTGTTTTGGCTGCACTAATTAGTCTCATATTTTATGGGAGAACAAATATTTACAATAGAGTGAACACTTCCAATTAGTTGTTTTAAAAAATAAGGTGCTGTTAATTGTAGCAGTTATCACACTCATATCCAAATGGAATGGACTCAGCTAGACATAGCAAACAATGTCTTCATTAAAACTGACTCTCTGTACCAAGTTCCCATAGGGCAATCCTGACTGGAAATGTTTGTGCAAAAGTTCTTTAGTGAGCCTATTTCATCTTACTTTTCTGTAAGCCTTTCTATTCTTGATGCTGAAGGCTTTTTTTCTGTGTGTTCTGTGCAACTGAACGTTGAAGTCACATGGTGAGCTTCCCTGGTGACCTTTTTATAAACAGTTCTTGGAAAATGTTATGGCACTGGGCTTATAAGGAGAGAGAGTAGCCAAGAAAATACATGGAGAGTCTTCACAGAAGATATACAGGCTTAGGAAATACAATAACTAACACCGTATTTCCCATCCTCCTTTAGCATAAGGAGTAACTGTTCGTTTTACTAAGTAGCCTGCCCCCACATAGATTTAATGCTGCTACATGTTTTAGTGTTTTAGTTTTAATGTTGCTATCTGTATTCCTAATATAGAGGAAAGGATAAGCATAAACTGGGCTTACTGCCCTGACAAGCTCATTTTGATTATTTAATATGATGGTTTATTATTTCTTTCCTGGCAACGCAAAGCTGTATCAGCGTGAAGTTGCTTCTCACAGCTAAAGCAGCATAATGTTGCTGCTGCCTACAGGAGAGAGTTAAGTGTTTACACGAGTCTTGTGTGCATCACTAGTTGCTTGTAAGCAGTGCCCTTTGCAAGTAGCTCAGATGAGCTGTTTTCTGAACCTCTTTAATATATTTGCCTTCAGAGCTGGAGGATGATGAAAGGTCCTACAGTTTGGACTATATGTGATTGTGTGGTGTGAGAGGGTCTTCGTGTGCCAGGCTGTTCGTTGGGAAGGAAGGTTTACTGGCATTTCCTTGAGCAGGAGATGGTGCTGGTTGATACTGAGGCTGATGACACAAGGGAAGGAAAAGATTTGTCAGTTGCATGAATTCAATATTCAGAGATATACAACTATCCATAATTCCCAGAACCTCTTAAGTTCTTTCTCAGCAGCTGGCACAGTGAATGTGCGTCCCTTTTTTAAGTCCAGTTCTTTTAACACTTGCTCTAACTAGCAGAGTTTTCTACTTGTCCATGCTTCCTTGTTATATTCTGTGTTCTGGTGCTGCCTGTGCTGAGTGACAGCTTCTGACATAAGCATTGGAAAGCACCAGCACCTCAGTTATTCTTTTTTCCTCCTTTGCTTATATCATCTGTTTGGAGCACACAAAGATAAGATAGCTGAAGGAGAGAATGAGAAATTACAAAAAAAAAAAAAGAAACTCATTTGAAAGTGTGACTCTCCCTCCACCTTACCCTCAAGTAATGTAAAAAGGAATGTGCTGCAAAAACATGAGCGCAACATCTTACACTGAATGTCTTCTTTCACAGATGTGAGAAAAATGTGATGCAAGATTTTCTCACTTTGACTCTCCACTGATGGGCAAGTCCCATATTGTGAAGTGAATCTACTGTGTTTCTGTGGCAGAAAGGGACAAAAGCAGACAGACAAGAGCCCCAGTACACCGCAGAGCTGCATGATTTTGTGGTAATCTTAGGGAAACACGGCTTGTTTCACACTTCCTTCCCCATCTCTCCTGGCCAGCATGCTTCAGTAAAGCCAGATCTGGGCATATCTGTGCATGCTGCAAAAGAGGACTGTTTGTTGTGGTTGTTTTGTTTTTATTTTATTTTTCCCTCATAACACAAAGACCAATAAAACTGTAAGAACAGGAGACAGACCAAATGGCTACAAACTTTGTAGATCTTGTATCTGAAGCTCCACGGATGGAAATTGTCAGCAGGGAACCAAAAGCCAGTGCAGGAGTACGGAGATATAGAAAGCAGCAAGCTTTCTATCATGATCTTTTATCCTCTCTCCCTCCTTCTCAACCTCTTTTTAATTATTTCCCCACTGATAATTGAAGTATTTAATCAGGATAGAGGAGAAGTGTAATTATTAGCTGTAGGTTAGTGAGTTTTTGGATGCACTTAGTGAGAAGGGCTGCAAACTCTGAAAATCTAATCTGTACTCTTCAAAGATTCCTTTAAAGTCACTCAGTTGATATTTAGATTCATATCTCCTTCTGCTATACTTCTTAACAGCTTTTAGCTAGAAAAAAAGAAAAGTGCTTAAAAATGCTGGGCAGACTGCCACTTTCAATCATCACTCATCTGTGAACAGATTAGATCAAAAATCACTCATAGATGAATCTTAAATATTTTTTCCAGCCGTACTGGAAGGAAGAGTCTGCTAAAACAAACTTTAGTTCATTTCCCCCTGAAGCAGAGCTCTGTGTACAGGTTTCAAGGTGAAAATCTGGACCCTTGGAAATTAAATAATGAAATCACTGAAGTCAGAAGGACCAACATTTCACTCTATCTGCATTAAATGTCTTTCCATGGTGAAAGATCCTTGGGAGAAGGTGAATGATGTAATTTGTGACATAGCTGAACTAGCACACTTTAGAAAGTGAGGATATGCTAGCATGTATCTTACATAATTATATAATGCATATTTATTAACCACAAGAAAATTCATATTCTTGTGGGAATCTTAGCATGAGCACAGCATCAAAGCCCTTTGTGTTTCTGAGTCTGACAGCATCTCTGCATCAAAGTAATGTCAAATGAAATACTTTGATATGATGCACACAAGACTATATTGTGGACATCTGCTGCAAGTTGCAGTGTTTTGGCATTATTACAAAATGTACTTGTAGAGCCGTAACTTCAAAGAATATGGAGAACT
The DNA here is from genome assembly GCF_038088225.1 of Cyrtonyx montezumae. Taxonomy (NCBI): domain Eukaryota; kingdom Metazoa; phylum Chordata; class Aves; order Galliformes; family Odontophoridae; genus Cyrtonyx; species Cyrtonyx montezumae. The sequence continues at coordinate 95,729,735 of NW_027072034.1, read as the reverse complement.
TTTATATTCTGATGAGTCCTGGACACAAAAATAGCCAAAAATACACGAAAAGTACCTGCTGGATGAAGAGCCCATGTATTTTTTGCTTGACATTATTTTACTCTATAAATAGTCAAGAGATACACATAATAAATAAATCAAAAAACAACCAAACGTTAGAAGAAATGAGATCAAGCCCAATTTTTATTTGTCTATAGGCCATAGATGAGTTTTGAGGGGAACGAATGAAAGAATAGTTGATAAAACTAGTAATAGTGGCAGTGAAGTCATTTTGAACTTTGAATCTGGATTCCATGGCAAGCACAGCCCCCAGAAAAGCTCTAGTGCCTTCTGAGTTAGGCTGTGGCACAGAAGATGGGATTCCCTGGGAGCACCTTCTGCCACTGTAGCAAAGGTGTGCAGGGAAGGGCTCCTGCAGATCCTGGAGGTCTTCCTGTCTCAGTTGTGTAGCTTCTCATGCCATCTCTCTGTTTCCTTTTTGGTGCCTGCTGCTGCTTTACTCTCCCTCTCCACAATGTGGGGTAAGTAGAAGAGCAAGTAAAATGAACAATAGGTATCTCTGGCAGCTTTGAGAAGTTTTGGTCATTCCCTGCTCAAACAGTCCCCCCTGCAGAGGCCATTTTCTAGAAATGAAGTTCCTATGTAATCCTAAATGTTGAGGCCCCTTCTTCATCACGTGGCAAAGAGCATTTGCAAGAAGTCTTTCCATGTAATAGTTTCAACAGAAAGAGCATGTTTCTTCTGCAGTGTTAGATCTTGCACAAAGATCTCCAGTTGCAAAATCAGGTCTCCACTTCTGCATGATACTGTCCTCAGTAGCAATGTGATACAGGGAGTTCTGAGTCACAGATTTTTTATTCATTTAACTAGTTCTGATGTCTGTCTCAGATGGTGTTAATTACTGCTTGGATTTTAAATATGCAACAGTAATAGTACATTTGAAATAGGGAAAGAAGTGTCTGGAGTAATGAAGATTATAACTTTTAACATAAATTCACAGTTAAGATAAATTATATGAAAACATTCAAACTTGTGAAAATAATTTTATGAAATATTTTCTTAGTGAATATTTTGTTTTCATCTTTTACTTCTTAAAGAGGTCACTAAAAAAATGTCAAAATTTTTGTGTGGATCTTCTTTCCCAAACACTTTTTTTCCCCTGGCCCATACCAGTTTATTTTTCCTGGAAAAAGAAGATGAATGGAAATAAAATAGGGGAATGATTTTTTCTTGATTTTTTTTAATTGATTTCCTCTTTCTGGCAGAAAAGTTAAAAACAAAATTTTAAAACAAATAATAGAAACATTTTTCTCTCAAAGAGATTTTAAAATTACCAAAAGTTAAAATATTTGAGTAAAATGTTTTGGTGGGATTTAGAGCACTAAACTAGGCCTGGAAGCATTGAAAGCCCCGTGATGGGGCTTTGAGCAACCTTGTCTGGAGGGAGGTACCCCTGCCTAAAGCAGGGGGTTGGAACTAGGTGATCATTAAGGAGCCTTCCAACCCAAACTATTCTGATTTATTCACATTTCATTACTAATGCCTCATGTTTATAATCAGTTCTCTGTACCTAATCTCTCTTGATATTGCATCTATTTTTCATTTCATCTTTCATTATTTTAAAACTTCTTCAGATAACAGAACTTCAGAGGCTGTGTACAAAAACCTAAAACATCATGGGATTTTCATACATCCTTATTGTTTGGAAAGTTTTACTAGCTACAATATGACATTAAAATATCTGATTAGGGAAGAATGAGGTGGTATATCAAATTGGTGGGAATCATTTGTGAATTCTGTTAGGGTTTGCACATTCAATTTCAGCCTGTTAGTTGGTAGAATGTGTAATCCATTGCTTACTAACATGGGAATGTCCAGTGAATACAAAGTCACTGCATAAATATAATCTATCTCTTCATTATATATAATGTTTTTTTAATTTGTTTTGGGAATGTGAATTTTCCAAAGTCTATGTGTTATACTGGACATTGCTCTTTGCTTCTCAATATGTCTTTTTTAAGTTGTGCCTGACCCTTTCCAAATACATGCAGTTTCACTCACCCACTTTCCCTCCCCAATTAAGGTTTACACAAAGATGTGCTTTGTGTGTCATATTTCCACAGTGACAGAAGACAAAAGTAAATGTGAGGACCAAGTAACCCAGAGCTTTTATCACAGCTATGTTCTGCAGAGTTTTTACCTTCATTGAACACCTTGCAGTGTGAAAGACATTGGTTTCCACTTTTCTGCTGGTGGGGAAGGAGCTCCAAACCACTCTTGTCATAGATGGCTTTGTCATGTTATCTAGTATCTTTCTTCTTGCACATAGGTATTTTCTCATTTCCGTGGGGTCATCAAGCAACTATGCACAAAAATCTTCCCTTATTAGAAGCCCAGTATTTTTGCCAGTTAAAACTGACTAGTTTCACAACTAAGATTTCTATCTTGTTTACCTGCTTTGGATTAAAGTGCTTTGTGTTCATATGATGTATATACCTTCCTATGAGAACAGACAACATTTCTGTCATTGCAACTGCATGACATTGTTGGTTGAACCTTCTGGCTTGTCTCGTTATTAAAATGGTGTGTTTGCATGAACACAAAGTATTCAAGTAGTTTCTAACAGCTTGTGAGAAGAAAAATTTGGAGGGAACATGTGGGTGGTGCCACTTTCCTCAGATTTCTCCAAATCCATGTCCAGAGCAGCTATGGTAGACAATGATGGCTATGAGTTTCTTGGCTTTCTGCTCTGAAAGTAGAAGGACATTCCAATGTATAGATTTATTTCTGTAGTTTCATATTTCTATGGTGTGGAACTCCTGAACTATGGGATTGATTTAAGAACATGTAAGTATCTTCTTAGATCCTCAGTTACTACGTAGGTTAATAACTTAATTAAATAGTTTTACTTAGCAAGTGGGTACATTGGAACTGCATTTGTATTTGTTTGCAAAAGGCCTAGAAATCTGAGACACTTTGACATAAAAAAAATATGGTTGAGAATCCTTCAGGCATTCAGAAAAAAATGTCATGCTTGTAAAGAAAAAGATTTTAAGAATGCAAATTCTCTTTTAGGAGCACAAAAACCATACCTCTGTCTGCTCAGTTTCTCAGGGCTGCTAAATACCAGGCTTGGGAGAAGGCTTTCTACAGTTCTTAGATGATACAATTTAATTGTATTGAGTAAATACAAAGTACTGAGCAATTTCATCAGCTCTTCTCTAAGTCATAGTAATTTGGGACAGATTTTAAAGGAGAATCAGGTAACCCTTGAAGACTTTTTGCCATCTGCAGTGGTATGCAGTGCACCTGCACCTCTAGATTCTTGAGTACCTTTTAAAACTAAGTCTGGAGTGCTTACTGCTAGACAATGGTCACTTGCATGCTGACTCCTTATTTATTTGGACGTTGTTGGTGAAAGGCCAAACATAGTCTTTCTGCCTGAAGTATTACCAAGAGCTTCCAGATTCAGTGGAGGATGACATTTCTAAGAAGCAACATTAATTATTTTCCTATTGTATTCTGGCTACACTATTTGCACGTATCTATTGAGCTTCATTTGTCTTACCCTGCTTAAAATCATCAAAGCTATGCCAAACATCTGTGACATAGCAGCAGTCTCTTCTCTTGCCCACCCTTCTAGTTGACTGACCTAAGCACTTACTAGCGTGCTGTTTTTGTGGTGGTGGAATGGCCGCTCCCCCATATCGCAGGTCCTGTGACCAAAAGGGGGCTGCAAGGCTGCATTGCCAGTGCATAAATCACAGGGACAAATGTGGAAAACTGTCAGGGAAGAGCAACTAATTGCATCTTGCCTACCATATGCAAGACTAGATAGATCTGTATTTACTCATCAGAGATTGTTGCTGCCCTCTTAGAAATTTAATACTGCATTTACTTTTAAGATTGACAATATTTAGGTGGGAAGTGCTGCAGATATTTATACTGGCAACATAGGCTACATTCATACCAATTTAACTCTTCAGATTAGTGATAGAACATGACACCTTTTGCTTCAAAGATTTTTGTTTAAATCCATTTTAGTGGCTAGTAGTCGACAAAATTGATCACTGACTCTCTCTGTGATTTGTGTTAAATAAGCTGGAAGTGTCAGCCCAGTTATTACTACATGTATTTCTACATCACAAATAATATGTTTGAAAATGATAACTTCTTCAGTAAAAAAAAATAATAACAGCAGACTGAACTTGGAATGCAGTAGAATCAAGATTAGGCAAGGGAAAGTAGAAGTGTGAACCTCAGGATTTGAATCTCACAGTCTGAATGTAGATATTTGAAAAGGGAGAGACAACCTAAAAAAAAAAAATTGAATGAACATTTACAGTGTAACGTCAAACACTTGAAATAAATAATAATAATAGTAATATTAACAGACTAGATAGAAGTGATAGTTAAGACCAGAAAGCAAACATTTGATATTAGAGAAGAAATAGAATGTAACCAGAATTAAGCAAATTATTGAATTGCTATCTAAGAATAACATGTGGTCTGCTATCAGTGCATACTCCTAAAAGAAATGGTGAAGCTCTGGTTACATTTTAGGAGGCTGAATTTCTATTTATTTGTTAGATCCTGGGTTTCATTTTAAGTTTGAATATGTGAAGTTATTTAGTGGTCTGTCTGACTCCCAAGTAGGTTGGAATTTATTCCAGAGCTTTATGGCCTGTTCCCATTTCTACTTTTTGTTCCTTGTGATCTTGTTTTTCAGTGGGAGGTATTTATACCGTGATCCAGACAAAAGCCAAAATTACGGCAGATGAATGGGGTGAAAACTATTTTCTCATTGGTCCTTATTTTGAGCACAATGTGAAGACTCAGGTGGAAGCATGTGAGCCTCCAAACCCTGCAATTAAGAAGGCAATGGATACCATGAAAAGCCAAGGGTGTCAGGTAAATCAGATGTGCTTCTGCTTCTCTGGACAACTAAGCTGACTCTGAGGAGATTACAGTTTTGGTTAATGCTCTCCCTGTTCCACTTGACACAGCAGTCCTGGTCAATGTCACAATGGGAAAAGCTCAGATTCTACAGTTAGAACAGCAAAGTCGATTCATTAAAGGTTATTTTTGAGGAAGAAACAGTTTATCCAATTAAAGGTTTTAATGCTCATTTATCTGCAAGACTACTTAATTGGATTAATTACTTATTTCTCCAGTCTCTAAATAACAGTGAGATTGTAGTGGATATAATACGACCTTACTTTGACTGAACCCTTGTATTACATTTGGCATTCTTGTGCTGTTGAAGAAACTTAAAGAAAAGCATTTCATCATCCCACAGTTTTTTCTTATGTAGTACTACGCTGAGTTGAAAGACAGGAAGATACAAATCACAAATGGGCTTAAGAAAAGCACCCAACTTATAAAGAATTTGCTTCCTCAGATCAATGCAGTTGACTGTCCATTCCCTAGAAAGAGGGGTTAAACTACAGCACAAATAGGGAGTTAATCTGTGTTTCCTGCACAGATTCCTGTTTTCTCTGAGACATCAGGATAACCTCAAAGCCTGACTTCAACCATAAACTAGTAATAAAGTTCTTGTTATTCAACAGTAAGCTGGAATTGGCACACTTTCATGTAGAAATTCATGAACATCCTGGACTGATGTCAGCTATAGTGCTGGTAATGTGTAATGTGTGGTCTCCTTGCACTATGGCAGTTCTTAGGTTATAATGCCCTGCTGTGTGTTGCATATACTGTTGGAAATACGTGAGCCACAGCATGGGATAGTGTCTGTTGGGGTCACTGTTGTTGTATGATGCTTGGCATTGTTCAAGATGAAGTTCATACTGAAAAGTCTAATCTAACAGGAATCTAAATTCCTATTTTTGATCAGACTTTCCTAGGTAAATTATTCAGCTTTATGTGATACATCTTTTCCTTACAGAGAGATGTCTCTGTATGCAATGCCCCTTTGGTGGGAAAATAGCAAAAGGTTTGTGGGGCAGATTATCTGCAAAGCTATATGTATATATACGTACATATATATATATATATATATATATATATGTATGTATATACTTTATGCTGTTCCAGCATCCATTCACTTTAAGCAGCCAGATCTGGCAGTCTGACATGTACATTGTTCTGCTGGAGTATTCATATATAGCAGGAGATCTATCCCAGGTACGTCAAGTATAGCTTTGATCTCTAATAATGACGCTTTAGATTCCAGGAGCTGCACTTATCCTATTATCTTGTCTGGATTTTGCTTACGTATCACAATGGAACCCTTTAAACCAAGGGACCTAGGAAAGCTTCCAAACTTCTCAGGTCAGGTGTTTTCCTTGCCACAACTTGACACCATATTTAAAATCAGGGTTCACACTGAATCCCTGCTTATTAACCTTATTTTCCTAAGAAACCAGAATAGCTTGAAATACATACATAAGGGCCTGAGCTCTCTTTACATAGCTGTATTTGATACAGCCTTTATTTTTTGCGCAAATAGGTATGAGAATTTTAGTCTCATAGTTTTCCAGACCTATTCTCTGTCTGGCTTGCTTTAACATTTGGGCAGGGTCCTGCTCTGGAGGTCCCAAGGATTGGTGAATTAAAGGAGATTGATCAGCAACATAGAAGATTCCCATGATCGGGGTACAGAGTATAAACTGCATTAACCTACATATAGTACCTCGTTATCCACAGTTAATATGCCTCTGCTGCCATAGCCATTTTGTGTCGAAAGAGTTAAGGTGAAATAGTTTGTCTGTGTAGACTGCTATGCTGTGTAATGTGATCCTAATTGCCTTGTGATCCTGAAATGCCTTAGGGCAGTTCAGCCTATTCTCCTTGTTGGGCAGGTGAGTTATGTCACCAGAATTATAATTCTGTTACAGATGTTTAAATGTACTGATGCAGATAAAGATGGAAAGCTGTATTTTTGGGGGCTGATATTTTTAGATACTATAACACTTTCTGATTGTTCCTTCCTTCTGCCAAAGGGTGCCAAATGCACTGTGTGGGCAGAATGAAGAAATGTCATGTAATTTCCACTTACCCCAACCTTTGATCAAGTATTACTCCATGTATTTTGCAAAGAAAACCACAAATCCTGGGTGTGTAGGACTATGATACTTAGGTTTCCTTATGTAAAATATGTGAGATTTGATGGATGAAAATACTTGCGGAAATTTGTTTTTACATTCACTTTGTTTTCATGCTATATCTTTGCCTGTTTTCTGTAGGTCTATTTTGGAAGATGGCTGATAGAGGGCAGCCCATATGTCTTACTGTTTGATATAGGATCAGCAGCCTGGAATCTGGACAGATGGAAAGGCGAATTTTGGGATGCTACCAACATAGGAATCCCTTTTCATGACCAAGAAGCCAATGATGCTGTAATTTTTGGATCATTAACAGCCTGGTTTTTAAAAGAGGTGTGGTTTTTAAAATCTGGAGTTTTTAAAACCTCAACCTTGTCAGCAGGGCAGAAAATCTTTGGGATGTTGTTCCTGACCTAGATCAAATTTGTATTTATAACTTAACACTTTAATTATGTTTTTCCATGGGAAGCTTTATGTGAAATGCACTGTGTCTTCACTGTCACTCCTTTGTTTTTCACTGGGTGTTCTTACAGATAAGATCTTCAACTCACTTTTCCTCTCCTAACATAGTCAAGTTGTCACTCTCACAAACTGCCATGAAACCAGTAAGAAAGTTATCTCTCAGCTGCTAGATTCTACCTTGCAGAGATGTTTTAGACAGTATAAATGACAGCACCATAGCTTCCATTACTCTACCACAGCTCCCTCCAAAGAAACAAAATTTATCAGTCTACAGAATCACCTGTTAGAGATGCTCATTACTTTGAAATCCGAATTAGAGTTTCAACAGCAGATGAGCAAGTTGAAAGAATGAAAAGTGACTGTCCTTGTCAGAGCTTCCCAGCACTCTAGGAAGGATGCTGCTCCAAGGCACAAGAGAAGGACATGTGCTTTGTGACCTAAGGATTAAGGCTGATAGGAACCAAGACATATGACCACTTAAAACACCATACTATTTTGTCATATGAAAGAACACACACAAGAAGGTATGAAGGAAAGTTTCTGATGCTGGGATGATGAGCAAGATGGTATGTGTTTAATATATGTTCTTTCTAATCATTTTCAGCTTTCCTGTCAGTTTGATGACAAGCCCAATGTCGTTGCTCATTTCCATGAATGGCAGGCAGGAGTAGGTTTAATACTGTCTCGATCTCAGAAACTTCCAGTCGCCACAATTTTTACTACTCATGCCACTCTGCTTGGGAGATACCTTTGTGCAGCCAATATAGACTTTTACAACAATCTTGACCAGGTAAGAGACAGATTTTTTATTTCCTTTTTTATTTGCCCAATGAGCTCCTGGTTTCTTTTCTGTTTATTGTGTTACACTATGTATTGCATCAGTTCCTACACACAAGAAATGGTAAGACCCTGAGGGGTCTAGGGCCTAGTACTTTTGTGTCTATCCCATCCTTCAGGTCCCAAAGCTCAGCAGAGTCTAGAATATTTGTACTTTCTTCAGTTAACTTTAGGTTACCAGATTTTCACTGTACAGTACTGAAAATTGTTCAGCCTTTAGTCAAGTCACTGTCTTGATCCAATCCTCTACTATATGGAATAATATTGCAGCTGTACAGGTTTGCCAGCAGAGATTTTTCACAATTATTTTCAATGATTTGAAACATGTTCAATAGCATGGGACAGTTAGAGGGCCAGACGTCACTGCAAGTGGCTTTGAAAATCTTCCCCTTCTTGTTCAGGAGCAGTGATTAACTTAAATAATGTATGTTGCATTTTGTAAGATAGTTAGCAGAGTGAGTAACTAGTAAATGTAAAACTTGCACAACTGCAGCCAGGTGCAGCCTCACAATGCTATTTCTGTAATGAAAATTTATAGAAAAAGATAGCTAGTAGCTCTCTGCTTGCAGGAGATATCCTGTAATGCCATTAAATATTTCTATTTCTCTTTTTTTTTTTTTGTTTCCTTTCCCCAGTCTACATAATTCTTGCAAGTCATAAGGCCTTCTGCTTTCAAGCTTTTTAGGTTAGGCTTTGTTTGTAGCTGATAAGGTAGGAAGTATTTTCTGAGTTTTAAAGACCCTCATCTGCTTCTGGGAATTCTTGTAAACTGTCTAGTGGTTTTGGTTTTCATTGCTCTCTATTCAGTCAAAGCATAACATAAACCAGCATCTCAAGGACCCAGATATTTCTAGTACTGCCTTATGTGGATTCACACTACATGATTTGGAATTTCTGATATGTTTACAGATAAATCAAATACAAAAGATTCTTTTTATTCTAGTGTGTATTGAGGGCAGTAATAATTAAAAGGTTAAAACATCTGCCATGTTTGCTGTCCAAGCATTTCCTTGACTAAAAGCACTGAATAAAATGAATCAGTTTGTAACATAATTGATGTTTCTTCCAATGTGTGTCAAACTTAAGCATCTCCCAAAGACAAGCCAGAAACAGCAGTATGATATTATCCTTATTCAGAAGCACAGAACAGTCAATGAAAGCCAGATATTCTCATATTATCGTCTGTAAGATCTGTCTCCTTCTATCATCTAGGAGAACTACTCTCCTGAATTAAATACCATTGTATCTTAGATATGATCAGACATTAACAAGGCACCATGCTGTCAGACCCAACTTTAGCCAATCCTACTCCTTTATATTCTCTTTATACATACATATGCAAAATTTAGATTTCAGTTTCATTGTCATATTTTTCTATGGACAGAGCTAGATTGAAATAACTAAGACCACCTCATTTCAGATTTAACACTTGAGAAAGCAGGGTTTTTTCACCAGAAACTTCATTTGTTCACCCTTTTATTATTAGATATAATTTGTTAGTGAGGAAGATACAGTTTTAAAACTGAAAAGGCATTTAAAATGAGAAATAGAAGTTAAAAAAAAAAAGTAGGGGGAGCTAATAGTTTTTTAAATGGATTCTAAAAATACTGTAGATGTAATACCCTTCCTTTTACAAAGAAAGTTCTAAAAAAAAAATAAAAACTATTGTGTATTCTGGTTAATTTAATGAGCTACAGCAAATCTTGTGAAATAGAATACTTTTCTGAAAAAGCAACTTTTTTTTCTTAATGATGACTTTGGGGGCCTCATTCTTATTTTTGTACTCAAAATTATTTAATGAGCTTGCATATAAGCCGGCGTAAAAAGTTTAGTATATTTTTATACTACTCACAGTGTTTATATTATTTTTAATGTTCGTGCATTACATGGCCAACTTAATGATTAATTAACTGTGCATTCTGCTCTCAATCTTCACTAACCACGTTTGTAACAATTAACTATGTGATAAATATGAATACAACCAATTTTGTTCTAAAAATATAATGAATAAAACATATGTATCAATTTAAAATATTATGAACTGCTATAGAAAATATTTTGAGGAAGAAAATTGTGAATATCCATACCATACTCCTTTATGCTCTCTGTAAAGATTGACATTTAAATGCAGTGTTAATACAGAAAATAATGCCAAATTCTTACACTGCTGCTTATAAGGTACTAAAGCTCTCCCTGATAAAGTTAACATTTAATGAGAGATCAAATATCTTAATGAGAACTCCATTGGCTGTAAAAAGGTCAACAGGGCCTAAAAGCTTGTTGAGAAACATAAGAGGTTGATCTAGAGTTCAGCAATTAAATGATACAGATAAGCATGTCTTCAGAGGCTATTGTTGCTGTCCACCAGTAGTAAACTATTAAGGTCCAACAAGTGATATGTGCAATGATGAAGATTCTCCAGGGCTCTGTAATATGATTGTAATCTTTGGATGAGACAACATATTTTTAGTGCATGTAAGCTCCCCCTCACAATTATGATAGTTGTTTTTCCTGTTAGTGCCACTGCATAATTTTCTTTAAAGCATAATAGCAATAAACTTTACTTAGTTACTTTTGATCAGCTTTTCATGGCTAGAATATATTTTCCACCAGCTTTAAGTACAGCAGCCAAGATGGGTGGGAAAGAAGCCACTGTGGTGCACTATGTTGCAACAGAAAAACAGTTGCAATACCAAAGGAATAGGTATGGCCTAGTTGTACTTGGAGATTTCTGACATAAACATATAAAGGAACTTCATGTTTCCTTTTCTAGTCCTCAACACAGTCCAAGTAAAGCTGTATTTGAATGCATGTGAGAAAAGTCTACTTTAGGCACTGAAGCAGAGTGCTTTTCTGCAGTGTTGAAGAGGAACTTAACTGTGGGATCCACCAGCACAAATTGAACATGCTTGGATGCTTGACAAAAGATACTTATCTAGTATCTTCAAAGTCTTTTCTCTCTTTCTACTTCCACAGTGCCCTAGGTGTGTTCTTTCTCACCATAGTATCTCCCATTAGCCCTAACATCAATGCACTCCCTGTTTGTCCTTCATTGTCCATCAGCCCTTCTCTCTTTGCATACATACGTATGCACACATATGCATGCAAATATGCACTCAGCGCAGCACTCTTTCACTTCAGTGTTATTACACCCTTATAGACGATCAGTACCTGAAGATACAAGCTGAGTTGAAAGATCTCTCGTAAATATGTAAAAAAAATTACTGAGATTTTCTCCAGAGTCTGCAGTGAAAAATACCACTTTAATCTACCTTTCTAAGGAAGCTCAATGTGTGCCATCGGCACAAGTATAGAAAGTAGAAATGTATTCCCTAAAATAAGACAATATTTTGGCCCAAGTTTCAGCCTGTTTGGAGTACCAGTGATCATGCAAAGAGATGTTCAGTGTTGCCTGACAGATATTTTTAATCTGGCACTCCTATGAACAAAAGTTCATAGAAGTCACCAACTTCTGCCACATGAAAAAATAGAAGGGAAGGCTCCATGCAGTCTTCTGATAGTCCTCAGAAACACTGGATCTGTGACTTGGCCCTCAGACTTACTTTCTTTTGGTGGAAAAAGCAATTAGTGAAAAGTTGCCAAGCTATGATACATGGTTCTTTAAGACTCCTGAAGTCACTTAGATGCCTGAACCATATGTCACCAAAACTCTGTGGCTGTATTCCTATGTTGTCAGTCTGTGGGCTATAGCAAACCACTTGCTGGATTTGGGAACATGAGAGAATTCAAAAATCTGTTTGAATATTGGTATCATCAGTGTTATGAATTGATTGTTAAGGAAAGCAATGGAAACTATAAGTAAGGAGAGAGAAGACTATAGTCTCATGATCATCATGTATCAAGCCAAAATAACTGGAACCAATGGGGAGCTGAAAACCTGTTCAACCTCTCCCCAAGCCATCTGCTATTTACCTCGGTCAGTGACAGGATCCTGGTTGTAATACAGCATCACTGAATGAGAGTGTACAGTTCTTAAATTCTTACAGACCTAATTCAGTTCAGCTGGACTGGGAGAAATTCAGCTGATCCTGCTCCAGTAAGAAGTAGAGCATTAAATCTTTAACAGCATGCACAAGAGCACAGTGAATACCAGAAATAAAATTGTTGTGTTCTGCAGCATGTAACAAACAACAGACAGTCTGAGCTAAGGACACCTGAGGCAATAGCCCTGGGGCAACAGTGTATGTTTATGTTCCTTGATTCACATATAAATCACTCTGATTCTGAAATGAAGAAGAGGGGGAAAGCAGAACAAAATAGAAGCTGACTTGCACAGTAGCTAGTAGCATCTGATATTTATATTTATATTTAAGCATCTGAGGAACCCTGGGTAAACAGATGGGGGTCATGGACTGCTATACCTACCTACAGATTGCTGGCTTAAACTCTTCCAAAGTCAGCACCTTCTAATTTCAACAACAAGCAGAGTATGTTATGAGCTTCATTCCCAACAGATATATTATTCTAAGTTTATCTATGCTTAAAAAGTTTTCCAGATCTAAATAGTCCAACCAGCAATGCATTTTTTTTTCTCTTTGTCCCCATGCCCAGTGTAACTTTTACACTAGTGCAAGTAAGATTTTGTATGTTGCTAAGATCACAGAAAAAGGTCTGAGCCTTTGAAGCCTTTTTCCTCCTTGGGAGCAACTGGCTTATTGGCTGAAGATCAGTAATTTTTATCTTTTCTCTCCACAATAAGGGATCTGCTTTTCTTTTCTCTTCTATTTTCTCCTTTCCCCCTCTTGGGTTTTAAATAGACCAATAACTTTCATAAATTGACTGAGAGACACCGATGGTCCAAGCTAGTTCCTAGGTGAATTAGGAACCATTTTTTGGGCAAATGGTCTAACCTGGAATTCCACCTGGGAGGTGGCCAAATGGTCTTTTGGACCACTGGCTGACATAGGCAAGAAATCTGTGGGTTTTGACCTCTGATAATTCTTACTGAAAAAAAAAAAAACATCTTTGCATTATAATAGAAAAAGCTCTCAGGCTACAGTCACAACCAAAGGACTGGAGCACCTCTTCTATGAAGGAAAGTTGAGGGAGCTGGGATTGTTTAGCTTGGAGAAGGAAAGGCTCCAATGAGACCTCACTGTGGGCTTCCTGTACTTAAAGGGAGCTTATAAGCAGGAGGGGGACCAACTTTTTACACAGTCTGATAGTGATAGAACAAGAGTGAATGGCTTTAAACTTGAAGATGGGAAATTTAGGTCAGGTGTTAGGAAGAAACTCTTTACTAAGAGGATGATGAGGCACTGGCACATGACCCTGAGGGAAGTTTTGGATGCCCTATTGCTGGGAGATGTTCAAGGCCAAGTTGAAAGGGGCCCAAGGCAGCCTAATCTGATGGGTGGCAACTCCATTTGCAGTATGGGAGTTGGAATTAAATGAACTTAAAGGTCCCTTCTAACCTGTCTTTCTATGAATCTATGATTCTGTGATAGGATTCTCTAAGAAAAGGAAAAATAAAAGACTAGTCCTCTTCTTTATAAAAGGGTATCCTGCCTGAGTAGCACTTTCATTCAGACCTAGAAAATTTTGCATTCGGTTCATTCAAGTGTGATTGAAAATAGTTCAGAAAGGAGTGGAGAATTCTGTCACATCAGGTCTAGAAGGAAAAGTATTGAAAATCCCAATGGAAATGAATCTTTGAGAGCTTTTATGCTGACAATAGAAGAGCACAAGCTTATGTTCCTCTTAGTAAAGTATTGTCATACCTGTCGCTGAACTTGCTATTAAGCAAATCTGATCCGCTTTGGTAGTAGAGCAGCTAATAGAAATCTGACTTAAGCCAGGAAGTGTAAATTTCTGTCTTATTTGGCTATACCACAATTAAAGTTCATTTTGTACAATATAACAACCCATGGGAGTTAAATATGATGTAAAGAGGCTTTTAAAAAAAGATAATTTTTATACACTTCAGACAATGGCAGCCAATGTGATGATGTTAGAATTAAAGATCTCTCTGTTCTTCCTGTCATTAAATAAGGAATTTAAACTCCAGATCTCCTCTCCAATTACACTACAGAATCACTTTGTGAACTTGAGTGTGTCACTAAGTTTTAGAACACAGAAGAAATCTTTTTATCCTCTACCTGAAGTCCTCAACTACCAATCTGTGTATCATACCTTTTGTTTGTGATACAAACTACTTACAAAATGTTATCCAGTCCTGATACGAGAATATGAGGAGGATTGTATGCAGATTGTGACAAATAACTTACCTGTCTGAAAACTATAAATATAGGTAGTGCAGTATTTCCTCCTTTTCTACGGTCTTCTTGCACATTTCTATATCCTTTACAAATTGTCTTTTTCAGTTTGAACAATGAACTTATTACTTCAGTAATTTCTCCTTCTTTACAGTAGAAGCATAGTGCCAGTATCTTATAGCCACTTTATATTCTCTTGCTTTTACCTTCAGAGATCATCTGAACCACAACGTAATGCTTGGTGTTTCAGTGATGACCTACTGCTCTCCCTAACACTTTAAGACATGAGTGAAATGTTATCCTCATCACATGAATCCATAAAATGGACAAAAATGAGTTGGAATTTTTCCCCAAAGGCGCATAACAAGAAATGCAAATATCGATCAAAAACCTGTGGGGTATCTTTCTGTTTAGCTTTGAAATAAATGGCGTTATAAGAGAAGAGTTTTCCCCTCCAATCCTTTCCATCATGCAAATTCTAATAATCTGCTTGGTTTCCAAAGATCAGAGTCGGAGTATATCCTTACAGAGTGAAACAGAATATTTACAGTGAATACCTTAGTTCTTAAATGCCATTGAGGAAAGAAACTGAATCTGGTTTTGATCTGTTTTCCTTTTGCTGTAGCTTTGATTTTTATCTTTGTCAGTGCTCTAATTTACTGATAATGGCAAACAAACAAATGTAAGCTTGATTCACTTCACAGATATTTTGTTTTGGACTCACTGAACATGAATATTTTGGAACATAGTTCATAGATGTTTGAGTTGCGTCTGACAAGCAGTGGATCCAGACAACAGAGCAAATTGCTGAGTAGAAACATTGGTTTGAAGCTGAAGAACTGTGCTGACAGTCTGTTTCAGTTTGACATACTAGGTCAGTTCAGAGCCGTGCCCCATATTACCTGTAGTTCTGGAGCTAATACTATCACAGCAAGCTCAGCTGTCTTTTCCCAGTACTCCACTGAGTGGACTAAATTTGTCTCGTGCACTGTCTCATCAGCTAAGTTGCATTCAACCTGTCCTTCAACTTGTCTAGGACTTATTTTCTGAAGTCATTTGTCTAGCCTGTTTAGAGGTACACAATGAGATTTCTCACTTGACACTATGAATGAAGTTAAAGGTCAGGATCTTGCTGTATCAATCAGTGGAGGAAAGTGCTATAGAATAACAATGGGTAAAATGTGAGAACTCTGTGACCCCAGTTTATATGTGCCAATCTACTAGCAATTCATTGCAAATTGAATTGTATACCTTTGAAAAAGCATTCCAAAAATCATGCAAGCATGTGCAAAGTAAAATCTTTCCCATTTTCAGAAGATGTAGAAATGAATACTTGTGTGGATGTCTTAAATGTGTTGCAATCAAAGAAACTAAAGCCAGAAAGAAGTAAGCCATAGTGTTTGTAACAATCCCTTTGTGAACATGCCCCAAATGTAGTTTTTAGCTGCATTTTTTAAAGAACCTATTATTGGTGAGCAAAAATGTTATAAAGTTTGACTAGCTATGTTTTTTGTTAGCAGTAAAAAATAAAATAAGTCAAATGTTCTTAAGTAAACTTTTGCATAGCTTTGGGTGCGCAGTGGTACCTCATCCCATTTTTGTCCTTGCACAGCATGCTACAGAACTGTTCCATTTTGCATTTTTGGTACATGCACTGATTGAACAATCACAATGATCTTATTGACTGTTTATTTACTTATTTATTTATTCTCTTATTTATTTTGTTTGTGTGCCATCTGCTACCTCATTTAGTACATTTAACTAACATTTCTGCTCTGCAGATCAAGTCATAGATTTTATGAGATCCATTTTGTGACAGTCATCAGTGGCATCTGAATGTTCCTGAACTGAGCATTCATTAGTTTATCACACTCTTAGGGAGATGTGGGCTGCACTATCCATTAAAAAACAAGCAAGCAAACAAACTTTTTTTTTTAATTAAAAACAAGAATTATTAACCATAAAGTACACATCCCATGACTTTCCAACACAGATGTGAATGTTCAGGTGTTTCCATAGATCAGATTCAAAGCCATCAAGACAGTCTCCCAGAAAAGTAGGAACACATTTGGGAACTGCTTGTAAAAGATTTGGGTTAGGATAAGCCAAGCATCATGCTGGAGCCTTGTATCACTTTCAGGAGTTTAATTACTTTTTCTTCTCTTCTCTGCCCTCAAGTTATGTTCTGTACCAACTGTTAGCATGTGCTCAGTATGGAAAATCACATTCTAAATGGCTTTACTTCTGGCAAAGTTCTGAAGTACTGAAAGCAACTAGCCACAACAAAGATCAGACAGCTGTAACTATAGATAGTGCTACCTGCTCAGCCTAAAATAATGGTTAAATCCATTACAGTCAATGAAGTTACAGAGTCAAATGCAATCCAAATCAGACTGTGTGTCTAAAATTAGGTACTATTAATGACATAGCATATTGAGAAACGTCACACTCCTTGTAATTCACATAGTCTGTTTGGTTCTCATGCTATTGACCTTGGGAGAGTAACCTTGATGTTCTCAAAAGTGACAATCATGTAAGACTAAGAGGACTGAAGTTTAATTGTTACTATTGACACCTTATTAACATTATTATTTTCTAGACTACATTGTAGTAACATTGCAGTAGTCATCAGTAACGAAGATTGGACTCTGAAACTTTAAGCATGGGCTCAATTGGTATTTTAGATTTTCTTCACACTTCATGAATCACTTTGTGATTATATTTCCACTGTACAGATTTTATCAGTTTTTGTTTCACAAACCTCTTTGTAACTAGCAAATTCATATAAAAGGGACAGGAAATATTCCTTTTAAATGTACTCTTGGTTCTGGAAAACTTTTGCAAATCCAAAAGTCTAACATGCAGTTATTCATGTGCATATGTGAAATGCAGTCATCTCTACCTAGGAAACCACTAGATACTTATCAGTGCACAGGAACATTATGACACTAATTGGGACATATTGAAAGGAATCTCCTCCAGAACCATAGCAGAGAGTTCAAGTATGGAGCTGAAATTAATAGATAGAAGGAGAAGATTAATTCTTTTCATGTTGAAACTTAGAGTGATCAAGACCTGACTTTTCTTTGGGTTTTTTTGTGTGTTGTTTTGTTTTAACTTAAATCAGCAAAAAGACACCTGCAAGATTTAAGGGCGACTCAGAAATAATTCAAGCTGTTTTTTTTCTGGATTTAACTTATCTGCCTTTGGAAATAAATGGCATTTAAACTGAACTAAAAGAAGCAGAAAATAGTGGTGGTGAACTTGAATGAAGAACATCTCCATGTATCAGAAAATACCTCAGTTTCCGTTTTCTTTGTTCCTTCATGCTTTGTGACTGGATGTTTACATCCCACTCTTCTACAACAATAACTCCGTTTCTCTAACTAAGCCATGAGTCTCACTATTCTACCCAGCCCCCACATCTCTTCTGATCTTCACTACATCTTTCTTCTCTTCCTCTACATCATCAGTTATCAGCAACTTCCCTGCTCTTTCAAGTTTTCTGACATGCAGTCAAGAGGCTGCATGAAATGTGGCCAGTCTGCAGGCCAAACATCACAGATCCTTACCTATCTAGGAATCATTAATCTGGGTCTCCTTCCCATTGTTTGGCTGTCATCTTTTTCCCAAATATGCAGGAACTGAGACTTGACTTTCTCCATCAGTCTTTGATCCTCCACAGAATGGTTTGATAAACAGTCAGAGACCATGATTCCAAATGATTCCTTTGAGAAATAAAGCTTAACTTAAGAGACTTTTTTATGGTAATAAATTTTATGGTAATAAATATGGTGGGCACATCGTATATATATTTTTTGTTGTTTGTTTATTTGTTATTTAACAGTTTGACATTGACAAGGAAGCTGGAGAGAGACAGATTTACCATCGATATTGTATGGAACGGGCATCTGTACATTGTGCCCATGTTTTCACCACAGTCTCACAGATAACAGCAATTGAAGCAGAGCACATGCTTAAAAGAAATCCTGGTAAGACTTGATTTTTTTTCCTTCTTTTATTTCCTCACAATGCCTACATTTTCTCAGATGAATGAAAATAATAGGCATAAAAACATAAAAGCAAGGCACACTTGATGTTGCTTTGCTAGTAGAGAGTGATACACTCTTGTAGAAATGTGGCAAAAGGTTTCATATATGAAATGATGTTAGATGTATTATATTTTCCAGTGATTATGCTGTTCCTCTTAATACTGAAAGAGATGAGAAGGCTGAAACAAATCATTAATCAGTACATCTAATTGGAGGGCATATCTCACCACTAGGAGCAGCAGAGTGGATGTGGTCATCACCACCTTAGGGACTTAACCATAAGTACCAATGATGAATATAGTATTTTTAGCTAGACTAGTCAGAACAGTTTAAAAACATAGTTAATATGTGTGCCCAAAAGTTTGTTGAGCCCTATGCATCAGTCTCATAAAATATGGAATTTATCAGAAACCTTGTCATATTCCATGCATGTAGTAAGGTAATGAACCCAGTTAGATTCATCATTAAACCCTTTTTAAATCAGCACAGTGCTTTAGATTTTTAAATCAACCATAGTATTCCATCCACAGGTATGCATAATTTTGAGACTGTTTGGCAAATATGCTCACATCTTGGTTCTTTCAAGTACAGCAGTTCTCAGAGAATTCTGAATTTTTGTGGTTTGGTTTTGTTTTGAATTTGGTTTATTTATTCTTTATAGGTTTATTTTAGGTGAACTGCAGTGCTAATTATGGGTCTCAGACTGCTACCCCTGTTAGCTTCAATGTCACAAGCCACATGACAATTTCTGCAATAGGATCAGCTGAAAGTTATCCATTGGATCCTTAGCTTCATTGTTGACTGACTAGAAGAGTGCAATGAAATTAAAAAACTTTTTATATGAAACGTGACATCAGCGTCCTTAAAGTGCAATTCTCTGAAAGGTCTTAATTTTTTGCCAAGGGAAAAGAATTAGACTTTTTTAAATTAAACTTCTGAAATTGTTTTTTATTGGAATGAGGCTTCTCTGATTAGCAGCTTCTCTTATAAAATAAAAATTTATAAAATAAATCGTAGTTTATTTTGGGGGATTTTAGGAGATTGAAATGACTTTTAATCCAGTTTAATATGGGAAAGGCAATCTGCAGACTGCTCGCAGATAGAACTTCAGGTGAAGATGAAGGGAATTCCATGCACAGACATTTAGAGGCCTGAGTTTTTTCCATTTATTCTTGAAATGTTGAAGAAACCAAGTAGATATATTTAATGTTCATGTTAAAAATTGTTTACAAATATCATACTTCATTTTGACAGAGCTAGAAAGGAATTCCATAGGAATTGGTATCACAAATCCTAGAGGACAATTATAAGTGGAAAATATGTTCTTATGGGAATAATTACTTCATAGCTACTTTTAATCTTAGACCATGAATAAACTGTGTAGGAGTCCATTCTCATACTACTTGTTCTCTCTGAAATTGTGAAATCAGCATAGATCTGCGCCGGTCAGTCTGCTATTCGTCAGATTGTTAGGCTTGAGCTCTGCAAAGGAATGTAAAGAGTGTATTTTTAAAGATAAATCCGTGATCACTTTAAAAAACAAACTTTTAAAGAGGGAGTGCTATCGTGGTACAAAATATTGTTAACTTTTATTTGTGTTTGAATTTATTGAGAGGTTAACTTCGTTACAAAATTGTAAACTAAAACAAATGGAATGTGCTAAGTACAGCAGTCTCTTCTTCTCATTAACATTAAAGTTGGATTATCATTTAAAATTAAAAATGTCATCACTTAGAAAAGCCCCTCTAAAATTCAGTATGTGTGACTGCATAGAGAGCTTTTGCATCAGGGCAAAGGGCTGTCTGCCATCTCAATAGATAAAGAGTACGGACTAAATTTGGCAGAATGACTGCTTACATCTTGCTGATTTCAAATGCTGCTATTGTGCTTTATTTTTAGGGGTACTACATTTGATCAGTAATTTAGCTGATTATTTGTCAACAGCTTGAGTGTCTAATGTTAAACCTGCTCTGTGATGAATCATGACAGATTATGTCAGGGATCATAAGTTCTATTGTCATAATTTGAAAAATGATATTGTGAGATTTCTGATATTTTCATTCAGTTATGAAACATTTTTTATTAGTAGAGAAGACTTTGAATCAAAATTCCAGGAGACTTACTTAATAGCTAGATCTGGATTTTGTAGCTGTATATATTTGATCAAAATCATAAGAGAAAACTCTGAAAAAGTATGTCAGCCCTGAATCTTTGTAATTTGTCAATGGAAAGTATCATCCTGTGCTATTATTACCCAAGTCCATTACAGTTTCTTTCCTGTGAATACAGAAAAATCAAATTATGCTGAATTGACCCAGTTGGGGTGATTTTAAAACAAAATTTTCATTAATTCGTTAAACAAAACAAATGACCCCGTGCTCAAAATGGAAGCAGTGCCCTCTTTCATCACATTTTCAGTAGGGCACAGATTCAAAATACTGTTTGTTGAGCAGAAATGGCAAACTGGACAGTTTGGGAAATGATGTTTGTTTTGTATCTCAAAGACTTATGCAAAAGACAGATTGAACACTGTTCCTGATGAAAGGTTAAATGGAGCTGCATTTGAATCAAAGAATATGGGACTGGGCAATATACAGGCTGCTGTGGATGGGTGAAAATGTCCAAAACTCCCTCATTAATATCAGAAAATGGATAGAAACTGTCCAAAACATAACAGTCAAAGATTTTTATGTTATTGGGAATAGTTTCAAACTGGTTGCAGTATTAAAGCTAATTCCTATATGAACCAATCCTCTCATGGTGAACAAGGAGGTCAGAGAAGGAGATTTCTTTCTGATAAAGATAAAAGTTTTTGCTCTGTTGACCCCCACATACATATAAAATTTTGTTCAGAGTAGTGTTATGTGTAGCAGAAGACAAGAAAGGCTTAAGATTCCCTGCTAGGCCCACCAAAACTTCTTTTTTGTCACTGGGAATCAAATCTCAGGAGCTTAAGAAGCAAATGCTTTTGAGAAATGCTGTTCTTCAATGTGAAATGTTCTATTTCAAAAGAAGCCATAGAAACTACTGATTTTTCATGGTTACTAAAAAAGGCTGTGTTTTTATCTACTACTTTTTGACCTAAGTAGTCCTAAAACAATTCATACACTAAAGAGTTATCAGTGATGACTTGTCTGGCTGGGAAATAACTATACTGCTAAAGTAGTCAGTAAGTTTTAAGGAAATCATTAAAAATGGCTGTGGCATTTGCAGAAAAAATATCTTTTTGGCTTTCATTAATCAACTCAAAGGAAAGAAAATGGCAGTCTTTAGATTTCCTTTAACTAGATTTAGGACAAGCTTTTAAATGGTGGCTGTGCTCTGCCTAAAGAGTGAAGGGTGGCTGAATTTCAGTGTTTGTTGGAACAAGCTGCATCTATTCTACCTTAAATGGTACTGGAAATGAGCAATTTTTTTAGTCTTAGATGTTTTGGAATCTTTGAGAAATATTCTGTAGCTACATGCAGGTGAAATCCAATATCTTATTGAAGGTGGTCCCTTCAAAAAGGTTTCTTATACTTTCTCTTTTCTGGCAAATTTTCAGAAGTGTGGATAGAACAGACCTCTGTTATGCTGTGCAGTGAATAATTGTGTAGTACAATACAATTTCTGCTTTCAAGAGCTTGCAATCTTTGGTAATAAAGCAGGCAACAGTTATATCAGGATTAAAGAGGTAAAGTGCATAGTACACAAAAAACAGCTATGGGAGGCATAAATTCACTTTTCAAGGACCTTTCTATCCAGAAGTTCTCTGTTAATGTTGAGTACAGGTCAAAATGATACAAAGACACTTCAGTGCTGGACAGTGGAATATAGCATGTAATAGCTTTGTGGAGGAAACAAATGAAAACCATTGTATTAGGAAGTACTGTTCTCTAGCCATGAATGATAAGAGAATACATTAACTGTTCACATGCTGATGTTGAAAGGCACACTTGCTCTTTCCATAACAATTTCTCTGACTCTGAAGATGTCTACTGCTGCCTTTTATCTGCTTTTCCAGATGTTGTCACTCCAAATGGCTTGAACATTAAGAAGTTTTCAGCAATGCATGAATTTCAGAATTTACATTCCATGTACAAGGCTAGGATCCAAGAGTTCATTCGAGGTCATTTCTATGGGTATGCTTTTACTTTTCAAAATTTAGCAATGATCGCCCAACCACTATCTGAAACAAAAAACAAACCAGGAAGACTAACAAATACTTCATAAAGGAGGTGAATTGATACCAACTTAGTCAAATATCTTTCTGGTATTTCTCAGACAGAAACTAAAGGAATTTCAGATAGCAGCTCTAATTCTGCATAACAACTTGTGGGACCGGGCAGATCTTTTTTTTCATTATTTACCCAAGACTGACTTTATCAGATTGGTAGTCATCTTAATGTAAAGAATAGCCTCTTACATTATTTCCTCGGGATACTCAATTCCTCCAGAATAGAAAAATGTGTATTTTGTATGATTACATCTTGAAAAATACTTTGCACTTTTCTATTTGTTTGCTTGGTTTCAGCCACCTTGACTTCAGTCTTGAAAATACTTTATTTTTCTTCATTGCTGGGAGATACGAGTTTTCCAACAAAGGAGCTGATATGTTTCTAGAAGCCTTATCAAGATTAAACTTTTTGCTGAGGGTAAGGAAGCTTCTGGAAATGTAGAAAATGTAGATCTTATGCTCAAACTTACTTATTATACAAGTCATGTGATAATTTCTATGTCACACTCTGGTTTACAGGAAAATAGTTATGGGCTATTCAGGTTTTTCATAAAGCTCTTTCCCTGAATCAACAAAACATACAACAATATCAGATTGCTTAAAAATGATTAATTACATAGCTCAAGAAGTTATTTTGTGGGTACCGCTCTTGTTTTTAAAGAAAAACACTAAAAATATGATTCAAGAATTTACTTTGAAAGTGCACCTTTCAAAAAGCAGATAAAAATAATTACATAAATATATATATATTTATATATAAAACTATCTATTCAAAGAACACTTAGTCTGTAATTACTTCGGAAGAGGATTTGGCTGGGATCAGCAGGATACTCATGCTACTTGTGAACCTGAAAATGATGGTGCAAATTGAGCTAGGCTTTAGTAGTGTACCAGAACCTCAGAAAAGCTCAGCATTTGATGGAATTGATTCATTGTATATAAAATCCTTTTTCTTCCCTAGATAAAAACCTGACTGATACTTTGATCTTCAAACTATGTATGTCATGACAGTTTATTAATACACACTAATATAACATATATACTTTCGATCTGCCCCGAAGAAAGGGAAGAATCTTAAAATCATAGTGAATCCTATTATTTTACACTACCCTTTTTTTGTACCTCCATCTGACAGAAGGCACACTATGTTTATGCTAAGTTTATAGTTTACACTATGTTTAATTTTTATAGAGTGGTAGCAATTCAAAATAATTTAATTTTTACAGGGCTGAGAACAGTTTACTCTGAGCTTTCCTTTAAAAAGTTGCTGATAAGTGTACAATCTCATTCCACTCCAGATGAGGAGTCTCTCAGGAACTTGATTCTCTGAAACTTATTTGTGCACAGGAGAAGCCAGCAAGTGAAACCTTCTATAACCAAAGGGTCAGAATTTACATCCTGTGGTTTTTACCTTAGGAGTAATTAAATGTGAGAGATGAGCAAGAGGTTACTTGCAATTTTTGTATGTCTGGCAGGTTCTGTGTCAGGGTTTCAGGTAGAGAGTGGTTGCTGATAATACCTCCTTTAGAATATTCGCCTTGCTGCAGAACACAGTTCTGCTTGGTGTATGGAAGATCCATATTGACCAAACTGGAATTGAGCAATTGATATCTGTTTATCTGTATCTATTCTTAGTTATATTCCAGACTTGACAAAACCTTGACAGCTAAAGGAAGAGGAGTAAGATCAGAGCCTTCCTGTATGACCAAAGTCTGCTGGGTTTTGCTGTGACTATTTTGTAGTGTTTATGTGGGCTTTGATACCCTTACCCTGTGGTGAGATTTTCTTTTTCTCTCCATTTTATGCCCATGCAGGTACATAAGAATGATGTTACAGTCGTTGTGTTCTTCATTATGCCAGCAAAGACAAACAATTTCAATGTGGAAACCCTGAAAGGACAAGCAGTCCGGAAGCAGCTCTGGTAATTGCCATTCTCACTCAGGGTTTTAATTAAGGAGATATGTGGTTGTTTCTGATGAAGAATAATGTTTTTTCTTCTTGTCACAGTCCTTTTCAGTTTATCAAGTTTTTTAAATTTATTTTACAACTTTCCAGACAAAAAAAACAAAGTAAGGGCAAAATTCAACCATCAATTTGAACCTCAGCTCCCTTTAACATGATGTCAGATACTTTCAGAATGAAACACATCGTAGAACTGAATTATTAAAAGAAAATCAAGAAAATGAAGGATTAATTTTTTTGAAGAAAAAGTGAAAAATGTTATTTCACTCAGCATATATACAGATTAGTTATCTAATCATGGAAATGACAATGCACACCTGTCAGGTGACTGGAGCAGTTAAATACTTCTGCTGCAGAAGTAAGGAAGCTGATCTTTAAGATAAAGAACTAACACCACAAGACCTAGCTTCTGCCTTTATGCCTGTGTCTCACTGTGTTCAACCTATATCAGATGCCAATTCTTTATTTATAAAATTATAGAAATAGAAATGACTCAGAGATCTGCAGATAAAGGTACTGTTTAAGAGATGGATACAATTATTTTTTAAAATTATCTTCTTAACTGCCTCCAGCAGATAATCTGTGGGTGAATATCTGGGTATCAGTAGACAAGCTGAAATCTTTGATTGAAGGATAACAAAACTGCACAGGAGTAGCAACAGAAATAGTTTAAGGGTCATTAAAATTATCTAGCTCTTAATATACTTGAAAAAGAAGTCAGATATGAGAAATCTATTTGCTTTCTTGATGATAGGTTCATAGGTTCATTAGGTTGGAAAGGACTACAAGATCATCTAGTCCAACCATCCTCCTATCACCATCCCTACCCACTGAACTACTAAATCAAATCCCTAATTATCTCTGAAATCATCTAACAGTGATTTTGGGGATTTACAGAAGCTGTTTTACCACTCTGAAAATGAATGCCACAAAGAAAGATTTTGCAACTGGTTGTTCAGATGTGGTTTTCTAAAAGCAGTGGCTCTGAGCTGCCTTCACTGGCAGTAGAGAGTGATGGTTCATCCTCTACCACCTCAGGAGGAGTGTAAAGTGAGTGAGCAAAACCATCCTTTGAAATTGGCTGTCATCTATTGTGGATGTGGGGAGGATCTACACAAATACCTTTAACCATAGATGGCTAAAGTGCTGTGATATAGTCAGAGTTTTTACTGAAAAACTGTATGCAGGATCTGGCCATCCAAGGAGAAATTCTGCTGAAGCCTGAAGTGAATTAAATGGGCAGTGTGTTGTTGCTATCACAGGGAAAGATACTGGCTCTACATCAACTGCAAGAAAGTAATGTGAGTACAGTAAGAAACAGCCATGCTTTCAGCAAGCCATTTTTGCCTCTGTTGTATTTTTAATTTACAGAACATAGTGTTTGAATGTAATACAACAGGTACATATTAAATAAATGTATTAGGAAAGTTTAAATGAAATGAAATATGCAACGATTTTTCCCTGTTGTATCTCTACTACATGGCTGTTTCTCTGGTACTCAGTAATACCGGCATGATGGTAACAGTAAAGGTAAAGCTAAAGATGTGAAATTGTGCAAAAAATGTTGTTTCCATATGTTCTTCCCTTTGTGTTCTTAAATATAACTGTGCCATAATCATCATGTGAAGCTGCTGGGAAAAACAAACAAACAAACAAACAAAAACAAACAAACAAAAAAACCACCTGATATCAGTATTAAATAATAACAATAATTGATTTTAAGGATGACACCGAAGTTAAATACAGGACAAGGTTGTCAGTTATCAAGAAACAGATGATGGCTGATATGGAGTATAAAAACCCTTCTTTCTTGTGCTTATGAAACAGCACCCTATCCTATCTTGGTTAAGTTTTGGAGATTGTTCAAGGTGTGAGTCAATAAGACATAGCTGTGAGTGGGATAGCTTGCTGGTATTTGGATCAATTTGTTTTAACATTTAGCTGCTTCACAGCATATTGAGAATTAACTCATCCACTATTGTACCAACGTGAGTTGAGAGGGAGCAGCTAAAAATAAGTATGTGGATTTTCAGCTTGGTAAAGTTTAGGATTTCACTGAACAAATTTTGTCCTCCCAAAGTCTAATTCTTAGAAATCAGAAAACCAGGAAGAGTCCCATGAACGTGGGCATTTTAGTGAGACTGAGAGTGTATTTGCTGGTTTGAGAACACCACTTTCAGCTGTACTTCCAAGCTCTTTTTTCTAGGAACAAGGTAATATGGCTCTTTGGCAAGAATTGTTGTTTACTGGAGTTCTTTCTCAACAAAAATATAACACTTCTGGCACAGGTTTTATTATCAGCTTAAAACATGAGCTTGGCTTTCAAGAAAGATGTTTAATTTCAAAAATAATTTATGCTGAACTACTTGTTAGTCTAACATTTATTTTCAAAAATCTGTAAGTGAAGTAACAGCTGAAATGGAAGGAAGAAGCTTGCTTTAAAATCACTATTTATTTACCTCTTGTATCACTCATAAGGTCATGTTAAATTGAAAACATCTGGGTCTTATTAGAAACTTCCAAATCTTAACCTCGGAGTCTTCAATGTCTATTTTAGTTTTCTACTTAAGAGTTGCATAAATGTCTTCTTTTCCATAGCTGAAAGTGTGCCCTACTGATCAAAGTATTGGAAGTAATCACTTGTGAGTTCTGTTTCTGGCTTTAGCAGTTCACCCATAATTGGGCATAGATCAGATTTCTCTGTGGCACTGAAATGAATTGTTGCAGCTGCTGTCTGGGCAAATGACCTTTGAGAATTAGACTTCTGTCTGTTTCTTGATTCCAACAGTAAAAGCACAGTATAATTTACAACAGCAGGAATATCCTTTGTTATGTCTTTGAAAAGGATTTTTTGTGTTTATACATAAATGTATTTGTTTTTCTAGGGACACAGCACAATCTGTGAAAGAAAAGTTTGGAAAGAAACTCTACAATGCCTTACTAAAGTGAGTACATAGGTTACTTCATCCTGTCTTGCAGAGTCACATATTCAGCTGTCTTACCCGTGGTGGTTTTGTGCTTCTACTCTTTGTCTAAGAAATATTGGGACCTACAGAACGAATACAGGAAAAGGATATCGGACCCGCTGTGCTTTATATGGGATACTTGTATGATAGGCAAATCACAGATGAAAAAATTAAATGTACTAACATTGCACATTGTAAAGGATCTTAAGAGACATGGGGGATGTCTTTAAGTAATGCTGAGGTTTAGTCACCATCAAAATGTGATTGAAAAACAGAAGAAAAAAAAAACAAAAAACCTTGGGAGTTTTTTGTAAACTAATTGGAAGGATAGCAAGTTTATGGGAGAATGAAGTGCAGGGAGTGTAGAAAGGCCAGGAAAACTAAGGAAAGATTCAGGTTGACATCAGCAGACTTCAGATCAGACCTTGTTTATTTATTTATTTGTTTGTTTACTTAGCATCTTTAATGTAAGTTCATAATTCTAGTTCTCAGAAAGACTGATAATAAATCATTTGGTAAACTAGGCTCTGTGTTGCCTCTGCAGAGGAGAAATTCCAGACTTGAACAAGATTCTTGACCGGGATGACATAACCATTATGAAAAGAGCCATCTTTTCCACTCAGGTCAGAAAGCCTATTAGGCTTATGTGAATATTTATTGTATATGTTAGGCACAGCTGTGTGCGATTGTGTCTATGACATACGCATGCTTTGAGAAAAAGGTTTTTAACAAATGTACTTCTCACTAGTAACATTTAAAGATTACCTGTGATTGTTTTTGAGGAGAGTCTGATGCAAAATAATTATTTTGGTGAATCCACAGATCTTCCCTCAGTGACATGCAGGACACCCAATGCTGTCATTCATCATTCAGTCATTTTCTTCTGCATGAAGTTCAAAGTCTTTACATTGTTTCTGAAGCTTAGATTATTCAATTTTAATTAAATATGTAAATTGAATGCCTTAAGAAGAGACAACAGATACTTTTCTTTTGAGCTAAACTAACCTGTAACAGCTTTTATGGTCTCATTTGTGACCCGATCTCTATAGAAAACAATGTTATGTGATTGTAAATTTCCTTTCATATCTTCAAAGGGAAGGGTAAAAACTGATCCACATCAGCAGCAAAATCTTCCACTGATTTCCACTAATCTCAGAAAATGGTAGTGGGACACTTTTTTGGTAGCTTTGCCTGGCTCAGGGATTGTCTTTTCTCTTTAAAGCGACACTGTCTGCCTCCAGTGACCACCCACAACATGATTGATGATGGCAATGATCCAATACTCAATACCATCCGACGTATTGGCCTTTTCAATAACCGAACGGATAGAGTAAAGGTGCCTTCTGTTGTTTTTTTTTTGCTTTTTTTTTTTCATTTTAGATATAATATGGAATTAAAGAGTCTGAATCCAGGTCATTAGTATAGAAAGCACAGTCACATTCTTGATAGACAGGCAATAATATACTTCTGGAGTATTTCCTTCCTCTTGCTCCCTTTCTAGGAATAACACCTGCTTACTTCACAGATAGCCTCAGTTTCATTGTAATAAAATAAATTTCAAATTAGAAATCTAATACTCAGCATTTGACTGCTTCCATTGCCACATCCACTTTGGAGCGAGGAACCACTAAATCTACTACTGGCATCTAAAAAGTGCCATAAGTCATTTGCCCCTGAATATGAAATTCTGAAATAGATTCATTATCTCAGAATTGGAGATCTAAATTTTCAGCACAGACACTCTAGGAGTATTGATTCCTGCACTGAGAACAGCACCCTGACACTCAATATTTGATCAATAAAAGCTAACCAGAACTCTAATCCTGAGCAGAAATATTTCCTGTGCTTTTGCTTGCATTAAAATCAACTGTTGAAGCTAAGCTTATGTACATAAATCCCTTCCTGTGCTTCTAGATCTTGCTAGATCACAGAAATTACCAGCTTTCACTTTCAGGTTTTTTTATTATCTGTAAGTCTATTGAATTTTCTCTGTTAGCTATGACTATTTCTTAGTCTATCAATTCAGAGTAGAAGTTGACATTGCATTTGCTTCCTCTTCCAAGCATTCTCTTGGTAGTCATATCCATAGTATCTCTGACAATGACTTCTCACTTGTTCTCAGTATTTAGGCTTTTAAATCCATGAGGATAACTGAAAAACCTTTTTCTTTAGCATCCTAGTGTACTTCTTCCTGGCTTAATGTATGTCTATTATATACTAACTGTGTATCCAGTGAGTTCTGGGAACATAATACCAACTAACTGAAGTAGTCAGAAAGTAAATTGCATATAACACTGTAGACACCTCCTGCTTTTCAACATACTTGACTGGATAGGTTGTACAAAACTGGCATTACAACAGGAAAATTACCTACTATATGAACAGGCTTAACACTTAGTGAACTGAATGTAATGGATAAAAATGCTGTCAACTTGAAAGGGAAAGTCATCTTGAGACTTGTATTACATGCCCAAGACACAGAATATGAAAAAGCTACAGTGGTGCCAATGAAAAGTCTTTCTTGATTCAGTGGGGATGAAATAAGCTTGCATAGTCAGTTTACAACCCATTTACTGTTTGAATACATTCATGTGTTAATTTACTCAAGTCAGTAACATGTCTATTTTATTAAGAAAAGATAAAGGCCTATCCCTGGCATGAAATAATGATCAGAGTATAAATGCAATTAATAAAGGCCCAGAGGAGGTCAAATCCCTTTCTCCCAGTGATGATTGAGCAAGCTAGACGAGGTGCTTCTCTGCTTGACAGTGGAATATGGAGCAGTGACCCCAAACCCAGCAAAGTCATGCAAACAGATCAGCTTGGATCCTGGAAGATGGATAATAAC
The DNA here is from genome assembly GCF_038088225.1 of Cyrtonyx montezumae. NCBI lineage: Eukaryota > Metazoa > Chordata > Aves > Galliformes > Odontophoridae > Cyrtonyx > Cyrtonyx montezumae. Next base: position 95,699,092 of record NW_027072034.1, on the reverse strand, counting down.
CTAAGCTGATAAGCTTAGTCTTTCAGCAAGATTATTTAGCACAAGTCCATAATTGTGATGTTCGCATTACAATATGTCTGGTTTCAGGTATAATCTGAGGACTGTAAGCATTCCTATTTTTCAGTTGGATGCTCAGGAGTGCTGTATTCTTATGAGGTCTCCTGCAAACAAAACATTCCAGTACTCTATATCATGGTATGACAGACCAAGAGAACCAATTCAGTACTGCAAAATGTTACAACCCTTGGCATACTCAACAATGTGCACAGTCCTTCTTGAGCAGGACGTATAAAGCCAAAGCCCTGTTCAGAGAATAGTGCTCATTATCAGTATTATTTCCAGGACAAGACTGCACACAGGCAGGTTACAAGATAGTGCATTTTAGTGTGGGAATAGAAAACAGAATGAACAAGGGAGGTATTGTCCAAGTGCTCAGAAGACCAGAGAGAAAAAGTTGCTGAAACTTACTAATAATTACAATACATTGATGATGGTTTTCTTTCACTTCTAATGTAACTTTTGAATATCCAGGTGATCGTACACCCAGAGTTTCTTTCTTCGACAAGCCCATTGCTGCCCTTGGACTATGAAGAATTTGTTAGAGGTTGTCACTTGGGTGTATTTCCATCATACTATGAACCCTGGGGTTACACTCCAGGTAGGCAATCTGTACATTTTAATTGGTATCGAAAGATGAATATCCATTCTGCTGATGCAGAATAGATTTAAATCCAGTTTCTTCTGGAGTGCTGAAAAAACTCTTTTGACTCTGTTTCCTCTGCAGTGCAAAGGTCTTACTGCTAACAAAATTTGGGGGCCAGGTGGTATAAAATGGCATCTACTGACTGACAGCTTCTCAAATTTGTCACTGCGCTGGACCCTTTTCCATACTAACATGTAATCTTTCATTTTTCTGTGGCTTTAGAACAAAAAACAAACAAAAAAAAACCCTTTTTGAACATAATCTTTAATTTGCATAAAGGATTTTAAAAGATTTAGAGGAATGTGCATATTGGGGAAAAAAAAGGACAGAGCAAGAATTCTGATGCTATCAGCAGACATACTTCAGTGGATTTAATTCAAGATAGCAATTAAGTTTGATAGGTGTATGTAACACCATATCTAAGATATTTACCACAAATATGTACATAAAGTAATAGACAATCTCACAGACTTAAAGAGAAATTTTTAAAGATATGGAGAGCATTTAGTTTCAGGCTCAAGAAAATTTACCCAGAGTTACAAAAGGCACTTAACACCTACTGAAATCAGGGCAAACTATGAACTTGAATGTCTATGAAGAAAAAAGCCTAGGTGCCTATTTCCTTTCATATGTCCTGCAAAATATCTTCTGTAATCTTGATACACATCTGAAAGTTTGGATGCTCCTCTGAAGTGAATTTGCTGTAAGCCAATGAATCAGAATAAAAGCTTTGCAAAGTTGATCATTCTCCAGAGCTATTTCTCTCTGTATAAGAGAGCTATCTAATTCCAAGTCAGCTGTTTTGCACTCCTGCACTTTCTCTTCCTGTTTTAGTCTCAGCTAAGATGTAAGGAAAATGTGACAGCCAGGGATGATTTTGAAGTCAAACTTTAAAGTAATCTGACCGGAAAAGTTAGACTGCTAATTAGCAGTTTTGAGGAAAGATGTGATTTACACTAGTTAAAAGAGTTATTTCTTTTACTATTGTAGAATAGATTCTCTTTGTTGACACACCCATTTAATTCTCCCAGAAACAAAAAGTGATTGTTTTTGGTGGATCTGTAGCTCTGTTGTCCCCATCAGCTTCCTTGTCATATGAACAAAAGCCATGTAGATGGCTTTCAGTATTTCAAATATTGGAGTATTTTACTGTAGCTGATTGCTGCTTTAGGTTAGACTTAAATTCATCATCAGAAACTCTCTAAGCATGAGTAAAAAGTTATTCTTACAGTAATAATAGAAATAACTACAAAAGAGGCATACATTTTATAAGTTTATATAGATGATTCGATATCTACTTTGAAAGCAATACAAACTTAACGTTTCCTTTGTTGTTACTATAGAGACTAGTTTACAAACATCTAATAACAAAATACAATATATAGCACACTCTTGCAATTAAGAGAATCAGATATGCAAATAGTAATGAATCACCTAATTACCATTTGTGTACAGGCTTCAATTTAAAATCCAGACAGTCCAGGCCATATATATCATGATTCTCCATTTCAACACTAGAATCCTACAGTGTTTACATTTTAGCTGCTGGAAAACACAAAAATATATTTGCAAAAACAGTATGAAATTTTCTCTTTATATGTTGTTTTGTTTCCTTTCTGTTTTCTTTTCCCTAAATCCAAAACAAAGCATTATAGTTTTCCCTTGATGTTTTCAGAGCAGCTCTAGTTTTCTGGGACCTTCTGTCCACCTATTTCTTTTTTTTTTTCTCGTGCGCTGAAACTACTCAGATCAAATTGCCTTGAAACATTTTTTTATCTATTTATTTTGGCAGCTGAATGTACTGTGATGGGTATTCCCAGTGTGACCACAAACCTTTCTGGATTTGGCTGTTTCATGCAGGAGCATGTTGCTGACCCAGCTGCTTATGGTAAAATCTTTAATATCATATCAAATATGGTATTAAAAATATCATACCATCAAAATTGTGCCTCTGCATTAGGAAAGCAAAAGCCACAGCAACAATGCTTCATCTCCTCAGTTTCACACTTTCACAAGTGAAGTGCAGTTCGCTGGAAGAATACATTCTGAGCTCCAAAACTCTGGTGATGTTGAACAGGCTATTCAAGCCTTGATATTTATCCAAACTCTTTTCAGGCTCTCTGTCTATTACCATATTTTGTCTGCCCTGTTGTTTCAAATTCTGCCCTCTTTGACCCATTTCTAGTCTCCTGGCACATTCCTCCAGTAGCTCAGGTTACATTGGATTACTTGGAGACCTTTCAAAGAAGCAATGAAAATCTCCTTCTCTTTGAATAGTCCAAGAAGGATATGCTGGGACTTTGGGAACAGCGAAGCATGCCCCCATCAAACAAACAGTAAATTATCGTGTACACTAAAAATTAAGCCTGTGACAATAAAAGGAGCCTACTTACAGATAAGAATCTCCCCATAAATCTAGAAAAATGATCCCTGATTAAACTGTGGTGAGGAAGAGTGCAGCTAAATCCCAGTACATCAAGATAATATTGAGAATGTGACCAAACTAGAGCATCTTACTAAGCTCCTTGGCTTGTCTGCACAATCAAATGGAAACATCTCCACACTAGCTCCAGTTATATCCTGACCTACTGGATAGGATAGAGCCAGTTGCAGAATATATCTACACCTGCTTGGCTAGGCATGTCTTTGAGAACCTTTAGAAAGGTTACAGGTAGAGAAATTTGCTCTACTTTACAAAATCATATATGTGGGCATTGACATAACTTACATAATGTTTGTAAGACTATGTGACAGACAGTAGAATAGAAATGTAAGAGGTCAGATCCCACTTTCAATTCAGCTAATCTTCACATTTTTGTATTCTTTAGGCATCTACATAGTTGACAGGAGGTTCCGCTCACCTGATGAATCATGCAACCAGCTGACTCAGTTCCTGTATGGATTTTGTCAGCAGTCTCGTCGCCAGAGGATTATCCAAAGAAATCGAACTGAGAGGCTCTCAGATCTGTTGGACTGGAGATACCTAGGCAGGGTGTGTGAAACTATTAATAGAGGTATTAAAAATTCCAGAGACTCTGTCTTCAGCATCATGCTACAATGCAAGGAGGCATTCCTGTTCTGAAAGGCACCTGTCAAGAGGTGCTAAGGACAAAGCCTACCTTTATATTTCAGTGTAATGCTTCCATTGTCCTGTGGTAAGGATAGGCATAAGTTAACTGAATAGGTTAGAGCAGAAGCCAGACACAGTAAGCTCTTTCTACTCCTCATGCCAACATCAGTACAAAAAGATTATGCCTCTGAAAACACTGGCAACTCTACAGTGAGTAGGATCTGTGCCCTGGAGTCTTTCAAGAATCCTATCAATTCTTCTTAAAATGCTGCCAGACCTTGTGGCAATCCTGAACTAAATCTGTGCATTAAAGCAAAACAGAATTTTTTATTTGATGTAGAAAACACTACAGTACCACCTACTAAGAAGAAACTAGCAAAGCAACATTCTCAAATCCACAGGTGAAAAGAAGTGGATGGATGCACATGTATCAGTTTTGAAACTATTTTGGATCTTGCTCTGTCTTGGTATCTGTGTGAGAATCTTCCTGTTTGTATGATTCCCAGCATAGTGTAAGTTTCCGACAAAAGCTATTTTTCTCAGTACAATTGATGGAGACCGATGACTGTAGTAGATTAATTGACTATTTTTGCCAAATCCTTAAATGCCACACCTCATAAAACTCATAAATATTTCCTCTTTGTAACAGTTGCACATTCTTCCTAAGCAAGGATGAACCCAAATTTTAAGTGTATACACATGCATAAGTAAAGATAAAAAATCCTCTGAATAAAAAAATGACCCTGTTATATGTTGACAAATAAATGCCAGTCACTCTACACTGAACTACACTGACTGTCATGAGTACTGGTTTCCATCTTGGTACACCTTCTGCTTCAGTATGGAGTTCTCTATTTCCAAGTAATACATTTGTTACAAATATCAGTGCCACTTGGATTCTCTCATGTTTGGCCTTTGTACATCATCATGCTTTGCTCCTATGGTTTTTTTTTGTTTGCTTGTTTGTTTTGTTTTTTTGCTTAAGTCTACACAAGACTTCCTTGACTTGTAAAGATTGCTCTTTTATGTTGCAGTATTACATGCATGCTAGACACTTGGCCCTCAGCAGAACATTCCCCGATAAATTTGAGATGGAACCGTGTGCTCCACCAAAGGTAAAATCTACTTTTAGAGATGAATTCATCTGCATTTTCGGTTACTTTACAGAGAGAAGAAAAAAGAACATGTGTGTATGGGACAGAAAATCAGTAAGATTTTACTTAAATACAGGGAAGTTAACTCACAGTTAAAACCTCTAGTTATAGACCCAAGCTCCATTCAGAACTTATAATGGTATCATATGCAAACAGTAAGGGTACCATGTGAAATACATAAACAGTTCTTCAGATGATGTAGAATGACCTGAATGGGACTATGCCACTTTAGACTAGATGAGGAATTGGCCTTTGGGATTTCTATTAGAAGAGAGTCCTTAACTTTTCTTCTGATTAACAACATGGAGAAGTTCTGTACAAACTCAAATGTAGAGGAGTTGGGAAAGTATATCAAGGGAAAAAAAAAGACAAAGATTATTGAATTCATCTAAATAAGGGTATGTGAGGAGGAAGCTGTAGCTGTAATTTCAAGGGGTCAGTTTAAAGGCACACTTTCAGTCATTTCAGGTATAGTGCATATTAGCATCAATTTGAAAAGGGTCTCTGCTCAAATCCAGATTAATTTTCATGCTATTTGAATGAAATCTCCAGACACCACCAGAGCAACTCATGTTTTGAAATGAGAATGAGAAAGGAGACTTAGGCCTAAACTCCTTGTTTGACTTTAGTTCTGCAGATGTTGGCATTATAACTAGAAAACTGCTCAAACTTCAGACAGATTCTAAATTCAGCACACTCTGACTACAGAACTCAAAAGGATTTAATGTAATGGTGAGGATTTTATTGCTCAATACGTATGGTCATATTTTGCAAGAAACAGTGCTGGAAAGGAAACCTATGTTTTGCCACACTAAGGATCACTGACATGTAAGAACTTACTGGCAGAGCAGGACTGAAGGGGTCTGTATTCAAGGGAGTTTATTTTTGGACTGCAAAGCAAGTCTCGTGTACATCCATTACCAGTGATTTGCCTTGTAGCACTGATATTCTTAAAATGCTGAACACAATCAATTGAAGAACACTGTGATAACTTATATACAATTTGCTCCTCTCTCTGCCAGACGGAAGGTTTCAGATTCCCCAGACCTTCATCAGTGCCACCATCACCTTCTGTCTCTCAGCATTCCAGCCCTCACCATAGTGAAGACGAAGATGAAGATGAGGATGAAAGATATGATGAGGATGAGGAAGCTGAAAGGGATAGGCAAAATATCAAGTCTCCATTTTCACTTGGAGTGTTGCCACAAGGAAAGAAGAAGCAGCATGGAGAGTACAGGAACTGAATGTGCTGTTCTGCACCCAAGCAGATTCTCTCCATGTGTTTAAGAGTTTCTCCTGTAGGCATTGCAAGCTTTGTATTAAGGACAGGATGTTATAATTTAGGAGAAGCTCAAAATCACACTTGAACTACACTGTTGGGAAGCCTAATATTACTTTACCTTTAAAGTAGTTTAAATGACAATTTTTCTGTTCTACTTGGAGGTAGAAGATTTTCTCAAGCTTAGTAAACTTAGAGAATGTAACGGTTTTCTTAAGCTTATATAAAGTGTAGATCACATCTTTGTCTGCACAATCATCTGTACTAATCTCAGTTCAAACAGATAGCTCCATTGTGGTTGTTCCAGATGAATTCTTCCTTCATTTATGTCCCTCATTTTCTCCTCTCAGACTAACATCATCTTTAAGCCTGAGTTCAGAAAATTTAGAGAAGAGTGTTACACTGGAGAAGTCTTGTCAGAGGTAAAAATCTGAGGAGAAAATGTTCTTTATTTTTCCTTATGCTGTTTATCTTATTGTAAACTTACATCATTTAAAACATCTTTTGCAGCACATGCAAGTGTCTTGATTCAACGGTAAAACACACTGTGGAACAATATAAAGTCTTATATAATGTGCATTTGAATTTTATGTATAAATGAAGTCATCTTCTTGAAGTTCTGTTGACCCACAATAAACAGCAGACCATTTATTTTCTGATTCCTCTTGTCTTTTTAATTGTGTTCATCATGTCTTACATTAAGTTTGTTAAACAACTACTTCAGGGAGGAAATGAATGTGAATTGCCCAAAGACAATGACAAAATTTCCTTAATTCACAACTTTGCATGCAGACAAACATATGTGTCACAGACCAATTCAAAGTGGGGTAATTTCAGTTCTTCTGATTGCCCACTGGTTTGTGCTTTATTTCAGCTCTGTGGAAGAGACCTGTCAGTGGTTGACAGGCAAGTTCAGTCCAGTTCCATGAATAACAGGATGGGGGACCCGTGTACCCACACCCCAGGGGTGGGGGAAGAGGGGAAGGGGGAAAGGTAGGAAGATGGGACTACAAATTTAACAGTGGCAATGATCTAAGGAGAAAAAAACAGGATTTTTGGATTTCAAAGACATTTGTTTCCCACATACACAATTTGCAAAAGCCTATGAAGCTTCTTTTCAAAATGGCTTTGGAAGACGTGAATCTGTCAATGAGGATCAGAAATCTAGTTTGCCTTGCCGTTTTCAAAGGTATTTTAAGTTCCAGAGAAACAGTGAGTACCTGAAACTGACCTTCAGAAGGAGATCTTAACACAAAGACATCAGGAAGGAGATCCATCTTTTTTTTTTTTTGGTGATTCAAGAATTTCTCACTGTTCCAGAAAAGCCATTTCCAGACCTTGATTCAGCCTTTGCCTCAGCAGGTAGGAAGATCTGACCTGTGGAGATATTTACCTTCTCTGCTATTCAGGGCTGGGGGTGCTAACTTGATTCTAACTAACTTGATGCTAACTTGGTGCCACTTTGATTACACATTGACCTTTCTAACACTTGTCTGACACCTGATGACACAGTTCCTGCTACACGGACCATAAAGAGTAAAAGTGATTAAGTGCCTATCTGTTTCTTTGGCCACGTAAAATCAGTTTTAAAATCGGATTTTCATTCTTAAGCTGATCTGGATCACTGAAGAAAGACACCGTGTGAGAAGCTGTGTTCAAGCTTTACTGCAAAAGCTTAAATGAATTTTAAAAGAGTCACAACTGTCCAGATGTTTTTGAAGTAATGAAAAACAACTAATGGGTATTTTTCATATTAAAGTAGTGAAAGCAAAAATACTGCAAATATTTTTATCCATATCATTTACTAAATGGAGGGCAGCTGCTTTCAGTGAACTCATGTATGTTCTTCGTTTGAGTGGTTTTAACCAAAACTACCTCGCACTGTCACAGAGTGTAATGGTTGAGAGTTCAACAAAAGGACATTTAAAGGTCATATTGATTGAAAGTTAATCTCTTTAAAAAAAAAGATTTCAAGAAACCTGGCATTATTGTTTGTGTTTCAGTGCACTGTTTTACTGAACAATAGCATTTCACCTCAAATTCCTTCTCATCACAATTGCATTAGCATGATCTGAGGATGATCCAGCATTTCATTACCTAAAAGTGTTCTGGTAGCAACAAGCTGGTAAACACCTGCTTGTCATCATTCCAGGCCTGGCTTAATTGCATTACTGGAAGACATGATCACTAGATACATCTTGTACATCTTCCTTAATGGTAGAGACACAGTCCTGACAGTATGGAACATGGAAGGATTTTGCTAGGGTTGTATTAGAGAAGCTACAGCTTTTCTTTCTGGAGAAATTTCTGAGGAGAAAAATAAGCAACACATATAATACAGGTTGCAGGTTCTCTTAGATGCATGCATACTTCTATTCCTTCTCAAGAGCTAGCATGACATCTTTCACAAATCTAGATGTTTGTTTCAGCATGATCACATTGTGAACATGTGTCCAGTGACAGAAAGTGCACAAATTCTGAGTCATGGCTAAAATGTATACTGTGCTCATTCTTCTCAGAAATGCTCCTGCAGGAGCCAGTGATTTCTGCCTCATGCCTTTAGACTAGTTGTTGTTCTGTCTTTTATGTTAGGACCAGCTGTCAGTAGCAAGGCAATTTAAGTATGCTGAAATGTTTCTGCTTGTTGAATGTGCAATGTCAGAGGAAAAAACTTTTAAATCAACCAATGAAACAGCTTGTTTTATATAAATGCCCAAATTTCTAGCAGTTGCTGTCGTCTGACAGGATTTGTAGCAGCTATCTGTCACATAAGCAATTATCTGCCAGTTGAAAATGCTGTAGTTTCACAGAGAGCTCACTCCTAAGGCAGAACTTTGGTTCTGTTTCATGATACCTGAAAAGAGCTGTCTAAACTAGTGAGCTTAGATCTACAGGAATATATACAAAAATCAGTCTATGGAGAATGTGGTTAGAACAGTTTTTGTGTCTTTGGGACGTTTAGAGACACTAATTTCATGATACTCATAATTCAAAAGAGGTATAAGTTTCTACTTCATGTCTTAGCACTTGCGCTGAAAATTACCTTAGATGCACTTGAGACATTCAGAGTATACTCAGAATAAGCAGTGACTTGAGTGAATGAAAAGATTCTGGTGGTCTTTAGCTGAAGTCTGTGATGGATGCATTCTGTCATGTGGCATACATTGCTACTGATAGATAAATCAGTCTTTAAAAATGAGCAGACAAGGATATTTTGATTTCTCCTGTTGTGTTCCTCCACACAGTGTTATAAACTACTGAAAATACCTTTGAATTATGTGAGAACTACAGACGGCTTTCCAGTAAGACCCCAGTGCTATGTAAATAATGTTCCATATATCTTTATCAGCATGGCAAGATAATTAACCTATTTGTGTAATTTCAGTTTCAAAGCTTTAAAGAACAGGCTGAGATGATACAGTGATGATGATGCAATTAGAAATGTGTGGCAGCTGTCATGTTTGACACTAGATTTGTAAATAGTGTGCCCCCACTAGCTCCAGCAGAACCAAATCTCCTGACAACAGAAGTGTCTGCATGCCAGGGTCATTACTTGAGGCCCTGATCCTGTGTTGACTTACAGGACCAGCAATGAAGTGGTGAAGGAATCTACCATTATCAAAAATAAAAAGGTTTCAATATACAACTGGGTGGAAGGTGGCCAACAGTTATCCTGTGACAACTGAAAATTTGATTTTAACAAAGTAATTGTCCAAAAGGACAATTCATTCATCCTTTCAGCTATGATGGTTCAGTGGATTTTAAATTTTAGATGAAACATACAAAATTACCTAAGCAAGACAGGAACTTTACAAGTAATTTCTTTAGCTGAACTGGTAAGTTTTAATCAGTTTGAAATTCAAAATGTTGCAGTGAATATATAAGCCAACTCTTTGGAACTTAAGTGGGGATGAACATTGTTTACACATATCATGGGTTCAGGGTATATGGAATACACATGTTAAAGAAATATGAGGTATTTCACCAGTTTGATAGATTATCCATCAGGTAGCCAGGGTGATCGCTGTTTTCTTCTTCCACTGCAAGACAAGACACAATGAGAAAAAACAAGTAGATAAAGTTCAATCACTCCTAGTTTCCAGGATATAGATATACCTCAGGGACAGCCCTAGTGTAATGTGACTGATTAGCTAAGACATGAAAATAGATTTTAAGGGCAGCAATTTTTCTGTTTGCTGAAGAATTGAGATTCAAATCACGTCCAGAGGAATATTTTAATACAAGACACACGTTTTTCATGCCAAAGAGAATAATGTATTTATCCTTTATTTGCACACTTATCTTAGTCAGGAGGATTTCAGTGTTATTCCATGGAATTTTTTCCAAACAAGCTGACAGTTTTGCTTAGTTAGATATGTCACCTTTTTTCCTGAGGGGCAGTTGCCATCCACATTCTCTTTTAGAATAGAAACAGCAGGGAGGAAAATACCACTAAAATTTATGAATTGTAAACTTCAGAGAATTTTCTCTTTTTCTTGGCACACGCAAAAGACACATTGCTTTATGTTCAGAAATGCTCATATATTTTGCTCACTGTTAATTCTACCTCTTCCAGGCAAAACAGTGCTCAGTGGTGTAGTTCTGTCAGATAGGGGAGGAGAGAGCTGAGCACAGAGCCCCGTCGTTATGTGAGGTACAGAGTGGGATTTTAGGAAGTGGAGTAGACAGGAGTGGTTCCAGAGGAATTCTGGTTTTATCTGAAGCTATATGCTTCAGATAATAGAGGTGGGTTGATACCACAGTGATGGCCAGGCAGTTATTTATTACGTGCTTATTGATCACACTGAAGGCAATAAGGCAGTAACAGAACTGTCTTACTACATATCTATGCAAAAGGTACAAAACTACCTTGTATTTTACTTGGGTTTTACTTTACATTTTCCAACGCAAATAAAGCATTTCTTCCTATTGTGGTTACCATAACTAACGGTCTGGATAAAGATCTCACAACCAGGACAAAAAAACAACCACAAACAACATAAACAAGGTCGTTTCTAGCCATCTTCTGCTCTTCCCTGTCTTGGACCAAAGAGACAAAGCCGGGTTTGGGATAATGGCTTTGTAGGAAAGCTGGTCTAGTGAGGAAAAGTGAAGAGTGAGGCTGGGGGACAAGAGGCAGAGGTCCTCATCCAAAGGGCTGCAATATGATGAAGAAGATAGGGGGACACAAGTTACTTGAGCTGACAGTAGCAGGATTCTGCTGTAGGAGGCTGCGGCTGTGGAAAGGAGGCAAAGGTTTTGAGGTTTTTGAACTTAGAAGCAAGAGTATGTAGCAACAGCAGGAGAAAGCAAATAACGAGGAGGCAGAAATGGGAGGGTTGGGCAATATTTCTGGCAGGCCAGAAATACCTGAATGAATTATTGGATTTTTGAGGATGTTTTGAGCACTGCCTCTAAATCTCATTGGGACTCCTTGTTAGTTGTGTCAGCAGCAGCACTCAGAGTCAGACGTTAATAGCACAGCTCCTGTTAAGGGCCTTTTAGAATTATTTTTAAGCCCTTCTACCAGAACAGGAGAGCCAATGGAGGAATGAAAACTTCGCAAGGAATATTTGTAGGAAAAAGGAACCCCAGTAGAGTAGTTTTTATTTTGGAAAACTTAATTTCAAATAGGCATTCCCTTGAGTTTAGACCAATAAGAATCTGAAAAGCAGATGAAAAGCTGAATGTATAAAAGTTTACATACTGTTACTTCTCCGATCCTTGCTCTAGACTGTGTAAATGTACAACTTGGTATAATTCACTCTGTTGGAATAAGGCAAGTTTTTAGATTAAAGTGTTACATACATTTACTAACGCGTACTTATAAATACATTTACTAAAAAGTAACTTAAAACTACATATAATCCCATTTTAAAAGCACAGTTTAAAACAAAATATATGTTTACCTTCTTGGGCTTTCCGTAAGGAGCTAAGGAACAGTGCTGCAGCTTCAGAAAGAGATAAAGGATTTGTGTTTTGGCTGCGTGTTTCTAGAATTAAAAAATCAGAGACTCTCAGTTTGTTGTGATTGATGAAATTTCTTTATATTGCCCTTTTCTTCTTTATATCTACAGCTAGAGACTCAAAGAGGTATAGTGGTCTCCTTTATAACATTACGTGCTCAAAGCCACATAGTGAGGCTGATAAACGTCTAACACAGAAGAGTTTATCAATTTATTGCTAAAGGAGGTTATTTTGAAATGTCTCAGAAGGTAAAAAAGAATGTTGTCTTTTTTCATGCATGCCTTATTTTGCTAGTTATTTCCTCCAAAAAAATTGTCTGACATGGAATGATGTTGTCTACTTTTGTCATTTTTTCTGTTCAGCATAATTAATAATTTGACTTGATTTATTTTTCTTTCGTGTAAAAAAAGAAAATCAAAGGGACTGATGCTAATTGTACTTTACACCCAGTCTGTGTGGAACATCACAGCTTATGGAAGTGAAGTCACACAGGTATGCAGGAGAGGAGAACCAGGCACACAGTCTTGTGTTTCACATGTATTTTGAAATGAAGGATATAAAGGGAGGAAGTTATATAAAAAAAGTGCTTCCTCAAATATGATTCCAGGAAAGCAAAATTATTTCTCCTTTTTTCACAGTTTACTCCCCAAATCTGAGCAAAGATCAGTGTGTTATGTACACCTGAGCACATGTACTTACCAAGCTGCATTCTGCCATACAGATCCTTTCGCTGACTCTCATCTGAGATGAATCGACGTCCCTCTACAAGAACAGTGGGGAAAGGGTAAAAACAACCTCCCAGATCTGATGTAACTGGTACCTTACAACCACTCAAGCAGTCTTTTCGAAACTGAAAATTGTAGCAGTAATTCTACAAACATAAAATTGTTCTCTCCTGAGGTCTTTCAGAACCCATCCTGAACCAGAAACATCTTTTATTCCATAAAACTGTTGTTCCAAAAATTTCCATGACTGTATTATCCTGCTTTAGGATCTGTAGCATGGAAGAGTTTTCTTCTGTCATTCCTTGCCTGCTGTCCAATCAAGAACCTTCAATCTCTTTGCTGGTCTTTGAAGTGTTTAAAAGGATTTTTCTACATGAAATGAAGAAGAACTGAAAGAAGATTGGTATGCAAGCAGTACAGTCCTTTACTCAGTTAAAAAAAATTAAGGGGCTGAATTATTTTCTTTTATGAATAGAAATAATTTCATTGTCAGCAGAATTTATTTCACACAGTGTTACACTCACTGCTCTTTGTAGTTTAGACACATATATCTTGTGCTCATAATTGGAAGGAACCCTCATGCATACTCTGCCTGGTACTTTTTGATTTTTAAACAGTTTGGAGTCGAAATTTTAAAAATAGAAATGGTTTTATTAAATGTTGAGGGGCTGCACCAGAGAACAGGATCTCTCAGACTCTATGCATTATTCTGAATGCTCCTTTCATTCTGTACTAATAACAGAAACTCAAAAGTTTATTTGCACAACCTTAATACCATAGTACTGATAAGCCTGACATGCAATTTCTTCTTAGCATAGATCACTCGTGGTCTGAATACTGAGTATAATGCAAGGTGCTTGTAGTAGGAATATGTGTTATTCTATTGTTTGGGAAGATTTAATTAACTCCTGAATAAGGAATGATAAATGTATCAAGAGTTTAGTAAACTCCCTTATTATTTCATTTAAGGAAATTGCCTTTCCAATAGGTTTCACAATCAAGCTTCCAACTCTGTATATTTTTAGAACTTTCTGATTTGCTCTTATTCTTCCAGTAGTTGCTTTCTTCAATTGGGTTCCTTTAAAAATTAATTATAGTATTGGCAATACTACTGTTTCAAAGACAAAAAGAAATAATGATAAACACATCTTGACATGCTTGAGGACTTCTACCTCCACAGCATTGCTGGAAATTTACTGCTGCATACAGCCAAGCATATCAGGAATAATCCAATGGTATAGAAAGTTATCTCCTCAAAATATAAAGAGCTTAGGACTTACGTGCACCCTTCAAATAGAGCATAGCCTGAGGAGTCCAGTTTCTCCTTTGGAAATGAGCCTTTATGCCCCCCAAAAAAAACCAAAAACAAGAGACATGTCAGCACTGTACAGCATTACTAACAGATACAAGTACTTAAATAGCACCGACCTGCGAGGTAGAAGCTGTGCATTCAGCCCAAGTCAGATGTTTACCTGAGGAGCACTCCAGGAGAAAGATAGGAAGGACACTGCAAGGAACAGTGCCATTGCAGATGTTGTCAGTTTACGCAGACTCTGTGCACAGCAAAGAACCACAAGATACAGGAAAAGCTTTTCAGATCTGTAAATCTTCTCAACTTCAAATCCAAATGAGAGAGTATTTACTCTTCCTCCTTTCTCCCTGTCTTGCTGCCCTGTCTCACCATGATCTATGGCTATCTCATCTTCAGTACTCAGTGATCTAATGGGAGGATAAAGGTTAAATCAAACATTCTTTTTATTCATGTTCATCGTAAAGGTCCCGTATAGGTGAGAACTGCCATTGAGTCAAGCATCTTTTGTGCTTCTATTTGCAAGGACACAAGATCCTACAGAAATGAGAATAATGTACAGACTAGGGGGGAAATATGCTATGAAGTACATCTTGATTTTACCAAGCCTGAAGATAGAGATCAGACAAGAAACAAACAAAAACAGGGAAAGCACATCTCTACTTCCTCAGGAAAATGAAGTTTTTAAACTCAGCTTCCTATTTGCATCAGTCACGACTACATAGATGTCAAAAGCATTGCTCGCTGGATCCTTTGAATTTGTTTGCTGGTGTAGCACATGCAAATGAGAGCACCGAGCCTGAATCCTCTGTGAACAAACTGCATATCTGCTTGTTTTTGCAAAGCATTGGTAACAGTGATGGGAATTAGAGAGCACCTAGCTCTGTGATTCACAGTATTTTATTCCATAGCACATTTTGCTATTCATTATTTTTAAGCAGTGGTTTCAAACATATTGAATATAACTGTGTGTATATGCATTCTCTGTCATTTATAAGTTTAAATTACTAACATCAGTTCCTGAAATATACGCACATGAAAAGTCTTAAATTGCAAACTAAATGTTACCCACATACCAAAAGAGTTTCACTCACCTTCATACCTATTGAAGTAGCAAATCTTCAGTCTTTGTTTCTGTGAATAATGTGTGTCACAAGATCGCCGAAAGGTTTGGGGGTACCTTTTTAAATCTTCAGAGTGAATGTCCCCTCCCCTTCTCTGGTGGGCTGGAGAAGTCCAAAGGGATCTCATGTCAGCTCTGTAGATGGAGAAATAGAAGGTGTAATGACTCCTGAGGGAAACCTGTAGTCTTGTAGGAAGTCAGGGAAATGATGGAAAGATGGACTGACTTGGAGATGCACCCCACTAGCCAGGTGAATACTTTCTGAATACATCAGCATCAGCTCCATGCATTTGCAGTACGTCATTGCCAGATGATCAATAACTATGGCCAGAAGCAGGTATTATGAAAGATGAGTATTCACCCAGGATAATCTAACATATATCAGGTTATTAGCCATTTTGGAAGTGGAAAAGGCAGTAAATTACTTCCCTGTCATAACATGCCAACGTCAAGAAAAAGGTGACATATTCCATGTTACTACTTTGACATTACTAGTATACACTCAGACGATGCTGCTTGTTTGCTTCTCTAACAGTCTCTTGTGTGTGATTTTCTTATACACAAATTAAAATGCAAAGCTGAGTAACCAAAATATAATAATGAAAAAAACCCACCAACCCTTTGCTGTCTCATGGATTGGCTGGAGTAAAAGCCAGATCATGGGCTTAAAGAAGTCAAGCCGTGTAGCAGTCAACAGAAGAAAGGCAGGAAGTAGAAGCCAGAGAAATCTTCTTCTGAGTGATTGTTGGACTCACCACAGTCAGGAATGGTTGTTTTGGTCCTCAGACAAAGAGCTTGTCATCCCTGATACCTAGCCTTGCTGGTTCTGTACTTAACATTTTTATCTTCATTTTTTTTCCTTTGTAAAATGGCAGAGGGGAAAAATTGTAGAATCAGGAGGGAAAAGGTACAGATGGGAAGTATGATATTTGCTGGTTAGAAGATTGAGCAATAAAAAATTTACTGTGGGAGCTTCACAAACAGAAGCATCTTGTTCAGTAGCAAAAATGCAAGTCAGCCTGTGTGTGTGACAAGTGCATGCTCATGTACGTGCATTCTGAATAAAGAGCATACAGGCAATGTTAAGGCTTGTTAGGGGCCTTTCCTTGACATGAGGTCTCTGTATTAGGCTGCTCTGAAGGATACCATTACTGAAGGTACAATTACTCTCCTGCTTTTGGGGGAATTTTACTGTTCTGTGCTGATTCCAGTCAGAATTGATCATTTGGAATATAGAATTTACATTAGCTGCAGCTTGCTTTGGCACAGATGCAGTAAATTAAAGGGAGGCTTAGATTTTGATCTCATGCAGTTCTCATGGTGATTGGAAACTGCCATTGTACCTCTATCCTTTAGAAAGGCCATGCCAAGGCAGACCCTTATTCAGCAGACTGTATTCCACTTGCATTGTCTTCAATGTGAAATTTACATTTTCCCTGCAATTTTCTTCATGCTTTGACAGACACTAAGGAAAGGATTAGGTGTTGCATCCATGAGACCTTTAAGAAGCAGAGCTGAAAAAGATACAGCTCCTTACTCTCTCCTGTAGCTGCCTCAGAACCACTCTTTATGCACAGACCAAAGGGACAGAATCACAACATGCAACTGAATCTATGAAAATTAGCAACCAACATTTGCTACTTCTCAATGTGAAGTAAATTGTCTTCACAATGATTGTCCTTGTGGAAAAGAGGAAGAGAATGGGAAATATAGAAAATGATTTAGATAACTACTGCACTGTAGAAAGAAAACTTCAGTTTTTCTTATCTTTTGACCACTTTCCAAAGTCCTGAGCTGTTTTGAATGTGGTGGTATTGGAGTCCCTTTGTCCTGCAAACATGGCTGTGTTGCCAGTCTCTCCTTATAGCAGCTGCAGCTTGTTTATGGCTGCTGAGAAGACAGGAGGGAGGCCAGCTGGACAGGTCAGACCCTGAAGTGGCTTATTATAAGATCAGGTGACCATCATCTCAAGAGCAAATGCAGGACCTTGACAGCATCCTCTTAAATTAGTCAAAACTGTTTTAATGCTATGGCGTAGAGTTTCTTAATGGCAGTAAAGTGTCTAAAAGGGTAAGGTTTCTTTTCAGTTAATAGCAAAAGACAGGCTACCTTGTCTATATTTAATCCAGGACACCTAGGACACCACACAGGACCTACAAAAGACTCAAGACCTTGTGGAGGAGCTGGAGGGTAGGTAGGATTCCTAAGGTACCTAAAATGTCACTAGTTCCTTGTGACTAGGAACTGAAGCACTTCTACAGACTGTCTGTCAGTGGAGGGAAAAAGGACCTTGAAATACACTTCTGGCCACAGAGTATGACTCTAGGAGAGGACTGAATTACCTTCTGGAGATGTCCATTTTTCTTCACTGGCTTCAGACAGAGCCTAAAGAGGAGACATTTTATACAAACTCATCAAGTGAAAAGAACCTAATCCCAAATTAAATTTCCATAGTGATCTAACATTAGGACCTTCATAATCCTAAACCAAAAAGTGTGGAAATCAGGCAGAGGCTAAAGAAAAAAGATTTTCTATTTCCTTAAATTCTTAGTACCTTTGTGACTTAGAGCCTTGAGTCTATTTTTACTATGAGCAAGGATTCTAAGTTCCTAGGTATTTCAACAAATGTATCTCAAAACCATTTCCCTGGAAAGAAATAAGTCTGTGTGCAGAACAAGGAACTCAAGATTTGTTGATTCCACCTTAGTGATTAAAATTTAAAGAACGTTTTTCTCATTTTATAGCTTTCTTGGCATGAATGTGTGAGAAGGTGGGCATCTCACTCTTGCCAGCAATTTAATTGCTTCCAGGATGGCAAACAGGACATGATTTATTTGCAAACAGCAACAGAAGACAATAGTTTCAGAAGGAAATGCAAGTACTCAAAATACTTGCATTCACCAAAAGAAGCCCACCCCATGGATGTGCATCAGCGTATATATATTCAACAGCTCATGCTGTTGAAAAATGAAGTAGCCTGTAATTGGGTTACGGATCATAACACACTAAATTCTACAGGACTTCAGGGTGATGAGCAGTACATGAAACACTCATTGTCAGTCCTGCCATTTCTTAGCTGATTCACATAAATGAGGAAGTGGCTTTGGCATGTAATCAATACTTTCAGTGAGAGAAGTAGAGTGAAGCTTGCTGTAGCAGCATGATCCCTTATTAGAAAGAGCATAACCTATGCTTATTCTTGAAGACTATCTAAAGGGCAGAGGCTGCATATCCTGGCACTGTAAATGATAAAAAGCCAATTTCTGGGATTGGCGGTCAGTGCTGACGTGTGTGAAAGTTGTTACATAGTGGAGATTTACTTTTTAGAGCCAAAAATACATCAGTGGCTTTGTCATGACCACATATTTTCCCTAATCTTTCCCTAAAAGTACGGGCTGCAGTCACCCTGCCTACCTACTTTTAAATTGCTGGTAAGCACACCGGTGACCTGGTTTTTGCTCTTGAGTAAAAGGTGTAGCTGTTATGTGTAGGTGGCCATGTGTAGATACATCAGCAAGCATGGTATTCTTATGGTGTCAAGGTACAGACGTACCATTACTGTGACCCTTGTCTCTTATCCTCATTTACTCTGTGCATTCCTGCTAGTGTGTTGACCCTTTGGCAATTTCATCTCACTGCTGTCTGGTATGTCAACAGCAACTAACAGAACATCGTTACAGTTTGTACATATTACCCATTACATCTTAAAGGACTAAACTATTGAGGAAGAGTCTGCAAAATAGGAAACCACAAACAACCAGTATCTGTGTT
Source organism: Cyrtonyx montezumae (assembly GCF_038088225.1). Classification (NCBI taxonomy): domain Eukaryota; kingdom Metazoa; phylum Chordata; class Aves; order Galliformes; family Odontophoridae; genus Cyrtonyx; species Cyrtonyx montezumae. The sequence continues at coordinate 95,679,991 of NW_027072034.1, read as the reverse complement.
TAACATGCAGTAAGGGAATGTAAGCCTGCTGGTGAGGCAAACTTTCCATTGGAAGCACGGTGAAATATAGATTGCCTTAGAAGCCCATGGACCTATAATCACTGAGGAACTTAGAGAATAGATTAGCCAAGCCCATTTTAGAACTAGTTGGTAAACTAATCCTGCTCAGGGACAGAGTGATGAACTGTAAAATCTCTGAACATCTTCATCTGGCTCTGTTTTTGGTGATTCTGTGATCTTTCAAAGCTGACTCTGGACTTTAACACCATACATCCCACCCAGAATAGGGAAAATTTTGTCTCCAAGTTCTATATTCACCTTGTAAAGCCTGTTCTCTGAGTAAAATTATCTGCCATCAGTTGATATAAGAAGCCTAAAATGTTGTCTGAACATGTTTTTTCAGCACTGCTTTTCAGAATAGACCCTAAATTCTCTGAGCAGGTGTATTTTCATGGTGCAGCTTGGAAGGGAAGAGAGAGTATCTGAAGCCAGGTACATGGTTACAGGGACCACTTTACTCTGTAGCCCACTCAGCACAATAATGTCTGAGAGCACGATTCCTGTGCTACTAGATCATTACTGGAGCAGCTTTTCTTCTTTACAAGAAGAACTTTACTAAAAACTTACTTGAGTTACAGAACAAGATGTAGAAAAGCCTATCTGCTAGGGATTGTGTAAAGGCCACAAACAGAGCCGTTGTCGAGATCTGCAGTGTGACCTGTAATGCTGTTTTCAGAAGAGTGTTGGTAAAAGGGAAGAAATTTCCAAAAGGTAAAGTAAATAAGTTAATTAATTAATTAATAAGTAAAATTAAAGATACTATGTGAGGCAAGGGATTTTTAAAAGTGTCAGGAAAGGAGAGAAATCAACAAATATTTGACAGGTGCACAAACATCACGAAAAGAAGCATTAGTTGTGAAGTTTGGTGACCCATAGGATAGGATAGTACAACCTTTTTTTTTTTTTAATTTTTTTTATTTTTTTAGTGATGGAAATACACAGGACAAACACCAGGAAAAGTCCAGCTAAAGAAGTTTTCTTTCGTTTGCAAACTGGAAAAGACATCTGACCACCTAATGCATTTACAATGTAAGTTGGCACAGCCTGTATGACTCTTCAGACCAGCATATATCAAATGCATCTCACAGAGCATGCCTTTCTGTAATGGCTGAAGCACCAGAGGCCAAGGAGTCCTCTGACCTTTTCTTCCACCCCCATGAGCTTGACAAAGAGGATCCTTGTCTTTGTCAAGAAGTTACCTGGGGGGCTACTGGCTACAGTAAGCGTTATGCATGCAGTCATCTGCTCTTGACTGAACAGTATGTTTGTCACACAGTATCACCCATGGAGCTGGACAAGAAATATACCTGGTATCACTGAGCAGCTGGTCAACATTTTGTTGGAAACTGTGGGTAGAGCAGTGGAGGTTACACGGAGAGCCTGAGTGATAACTGGGCAATCAGGAGCCTGAGCTGGAGGCAGTCTGTGTATTTGTGTACTTACATTTGCATACAAAGTATATAACTTATGTAGAGACAAATGTTAAAGACTGAGTGAAAGTACTTAGGGAGTATTTTCAAGAGAAGCCAAGTATCTTAGGATCTCTGCTATATTAATGCTTGTAAAACTTTGAAAATGTTGGTCCTCAATATTTTCCCATGTCTCTTGAATATGTGGCAACACAGATACTCTGTTACCCATACATTTTTTACCTTCTGCATTTAACAGCTGATAAGAGCTGTGAATTTTTGTATGATTTTTGCATTCTTTGCTCAGTTTCCTTGCAGGAAAAACTAGATGAGATCTGCTGCCTGAAAGTTTACAGCACTTGGGAAAAATAAGAAAACTAATCAAAAGGAGAAACATCGCAGGTACCTCAGATCTTACAGAAAAATAAACTATCGTTATTTTCCTTTTCAAAGTTAGAGTACAAGGGCAGTAAAACTAAGTATATTGCTAATCTGGGTAGCTCACTTTGCAGTTGCAGAAGAAAATAAATAAGAGGGCAAGAAGGTGGCATAATGCCATTTGATTTGCACCTCATTGCAATGTGTTGCCCATTGGGCTGACAGCTGAGTGGCAGGCAGCAACAGGTGTATCTCATACAGGTGGTTTTCCAGCAGATGAACCTTCTCTGACTGTTTCACTACCAAGGCTCCTTCATTTAAGTCCTCCTCAGAGGGACAGACAAAATAGGTTTAGCTACTGTTTGCTATCCCTACTGGAGAGGAAGTGAAGGTATTTTTCTTTGTGCTACTCTGCTGTTGTAAGTATAAGGTCTTATGCTATTTATTTTTTTTTTAACAAGGGAATGCAAGTAATACTAAAAAATTATTGTTAAAAGGGAACTATTGCTTTTATGGTCAGTTCTTTATATCTGAAGGCATTTGTGCACATAAGGACTATAATTAAATCTAACTGTGTTGTATTCTTTTCTTTCTCATTTGAAGTCAATTGTGTATTGCTAATGTAGGAGACTGCCTTCCTTCCTAGTGTTTGCTTTTAGGAGTAAATTTTGCAAATCAACCACAATGATAACTAAAAGCTCTTTTAAAAGCATCCTGAGTTCCTTATTATTGTTGTTAAAGTACTGCTCTGACCAAGGATGTGTTTGATATTAGAAGCGTTGCTACTTAAAGAATTAACAGGTAAAAATAAAAGCTCTTTTAATAAATGCTAGTGAATCATGTTGCTGTTTATATATGTGTATATATATAATGTGTGTGTGCTCATTACAATTGAAATGGTAAAAATAAAATGATTTAAACCAGTTTTTCTCTAGCTGAATGAAAAATGGGTTGCTAACTTCCTAGGGAAGCTGAGATTAACTTGTTTTGAATGAAGCTAAGCTAAAAATGAAGCTAAGACCTACGAATACCTAAATATGTAGGAACTACCTTGTGTAAATAGCTGGGTAGTTGCCTTAGACACATCTTGATCCTATGGCATCAAGAGGGACAGTATGCTACAAATGTGAGCGAAAATAATAGTTAAGAAAGTTGTGTGGGTTTTTGTTGATATTTTGTTGATGTAATGAAATGTTCTACGTTAAATATATGTGTATGTATATATATATACGGTTAGAAACAAACTGGGCTAAGGAGTAAAGATGCTTACTGCTTCCTTTAAGAAGATAGGCAATTGTTAGTTTGGAGGAGGGAGTTTTAATTTATATTTCTTTATTCCTTACCCTACCCCTTGGCTTGGTTATTGTATTTAAGCAGGAAGATTTCAAAGTGTATTTCGTCTTGTGCTTCTCACTCCTTCTTAATCTGCAGCACTTCTAGTTCCCTAAGGAACTAAATATTGTGGCTTCTGTCAAGGTCTGTATGAGGGTCAAGGATTTTCAAATCCCTTGATACCAAAGCTCTGAGTTGTCTGCTCAATGGAAAAGTCAGTGACAAGAATGTGTGTCCTTTGTTCTGACTATTGCATCTTGTCCTTGTTCATTTCAGACGCTTTGCAAGAGCGGGGAATTGATAATGTCTTCAGAACGTGGTGTTAATAAACGGCATCACAACCCAGTGGACAGTATATGCAGAAAGATCAAATCAATCCAAATGATGGATCAGGTCTCTAACCCTGCTTTGCAGATACCTAAATTTCAGTCTTGCAACTTTGATAGTCCGCAGTGCAATATCAAAAAAAATCTAGAAGAAATACTGAAGAGAAGAACTTTTAAAAGTCGTGATAGTACCAGTCCCCACATCTTCAGCTCCAGCAGTGACAGTGTTTTCTCTGCAGACTTACAGTTGCTGTCACCTTTTTTTGGACGTGTCTCAGACTGCAGCTCTGCAGATGCTACGTACTCTGTCGTTAAAAGTGAAGAGAAGACTGGTAACCCATGGTTGCCAGTATGTTCAGTGGATGACTGTTCTCCACCCTACTTCACATCCAGAGAGGCAAACTCCCAAAACCAGCGGTGTGCTTTAACAAGCATTGAATCTGAAGATGTGCATCACGGACATAATTACAGCACATCCAGTCCTCATCTACTGTTGTTTGCATCTGATAAGAAGTCAGAAAGCCCTGCAGTATACTCCCCTGTGCCAAAGAGACTATCTCTGAGTGAAAAAGGTAAAAGTTCTTGAAACAAAAGCTTCTCAGTCCAGAAGCCTAAATATACATACTTAAAGCTTACATAGATGAAATTCTTTACTCTTTAATTCGTTAACAATATGTTTTAGAGTAAGTCTAACCTTTTAAGTTTACTAAAAAGCTGAGGAAAATCTCATTTATTTTTTTTTCCCCCGAGTAATGTGAATCTCAAGTGAAACCAAAGCCAGAGTTCTCAAACATGCACATGGGAACTAGCTTATGCATCTACTTCTACAAATTCAAAGACTCAGCTGTCAACAGTTCCTCTTGCTATTTAACAGTAGAAGTTGTGATTAAAAAAATCATCTGGAAAATTCATGTTGTTCAAGCTATGTGGTACACTGTGCATGTTTATGCTATTGTAAAAACAATACTTCTGTTAGAAGGTATTGTGCTTGAAAATTACTATGAGCAAATAAGTTCCATTGTCCATCTTTATCTTTCACAGGACTGAAGCAGTCACGGGACTGCAAAACTGATGGCATGTATGATGTGAGCTTGATCTCTGAAGAAGACTTACTGACCACCATATTCCATGCATGTGACATTAAGCATACAGGTTTGTTACTGGCTTTGGTTGCTGTTCTTCAGTTTCCACTCAGTATATTTTCAAGACCAATCATGTTACAACTTGGGGCATGACAACCTGTGGTATGTTTAGAAAGACTAGTTGCCTTATGTGGCTGTATGTGTGGCACATCATATGATCATGACTCTTATATGATGTGTCCTTTCCCTCCTTCCCTCATTTCTCCTCCACTCCAGCTAGTTTTTGCTGTACTTTAGTAGAGGAGCAAGCATTTCTATCAATCACCCATGCTGGAAGTGATCACTTGTTTCTTTTAGAATTTTCCCTGTTAGAAAAGAACTCCGGGGATCTTCAGAGCAGGAGGTTATTCTTTCAGGTTCCATCTTAAACATAACTGGAATTGGTAGATAAGAGTCCAGTGGAGTAAGATGATGTCAGTCACAGGTTTGGCTCCGTTTGATGAGTGGCCTGAATGTAGTAACACAGCAAATAAGGCATGTTTGCTCTTCTTAAACTGAAGTTCACAAAACTAGTAACTTAACTTTCCTACTTCAGCATTAGGAGAAGAAGGAAGAAAAAAACATTCCATTAGAACTGCAGTGATTGCTTGCCTACCTCTCTAGGAGGTGATTGAGTGTTCACTAGTGCAGATCAGTAGGAGGCCCTCTTGCAGCTGTTTTCAATATCCTAATAGTCTTCACAATCTAGTATGTGGTCTCATGTATGTATTTCAGGAAAAGTAGCAGTTTCCAAGATAGTCGATTATTTGAGACACACAACAAGTCGAGGATTAGAAGACAGTGGTCTTGAAGAGCTGTGCAACATGCTTGACCCAGATCAGAAAGATGTCTCTGTGGACCTTGAAACATATCACGCCATCATGAAAGAGTGGATTGAAGACTGTAAGAGGAAGTGGTAATAGCTTCTTTTCAATTTATCTCAAATCTTTTGTGAAAAAGGGAGAACAGAAAGTTTTCCTGTGGTTTGTATTTCCTCTACTTTGGAACAAAGGGATTGTGACCACAAGGTGGTGTTTGGCTGAAAGCTTTAAGTATTACAAGCTGGTAAGTGAGCTCAGCAAGCAAATTCTTGCTCTTGGATTTGACTCTTGATGCTTCTGTGTTTCAGGGAAGATAGTGCTACCGAGGAACCAACAGCAAGCATAGAAGACCTGGAATTTAAAGTACATAGAAACACTTTTGAAGGTGCAGACTATTTTATTCTTATATTATTCTGGAGAAGACTCAATTTTAATTCCATAACCAAAATAGAATCTCTTTCAGTAAAAAAGACACCTCTTTGGATGAATGTTACGTCAGGAAGCTTGGAGGCATTTGGGGGTGACGTCTCCAAAGGAGACATGTAAGTCTGTTAAAGCAATTCTTCTTCAGAATTTAGCACTCTTATGTTTAGATAACTTAAGAGAAATTCCTAGAATTGCTGAAGCTGATGCGTTCAGAAAACTATTTTGGCAGATTTCCTGATGCCTGTGGTATTGTATGTTCTTCCTCACAGCTTCTACTTGAAATGAAAAACATGGTAGTCATTTTCCCTACTGGTATCTTAGTCCTTCCATGTCTATGTTGTTAATTTCCTGCGATCAGAGTTTTGTTGAAAGGGGAGAACTTTGATTTTTGTTTTCTTTTTTAAAATTTCTCTCCCTCTTTCCTGGTTTATTTTTGTTTTTCCAAATTCTTAGGTGTGTGATAACCTGGTCCTTAGTTTTGTTTAGGTAATTTATTTCTTAAATCCAGATCTGAGTCATGATTATTGGCTGATACCAAAGCATTTAATCAATGCTGGAATTTTCAAAGATCACTTCTTGCACTGTATAGTCAAAAATGTTTAGATCTACCTTCTGACACTTTCCTCTCATTTTCAGGACCTCAGAAAAGCGATCCCTGTTCAAGTTTCAGTGTAGTTGCAGGTGCAGAGAAGTGGAAGGACCTAGAACTCAAGGAGCTAGAAGCATTAGCTATAGTCTAAGAGCGGGTTAATCAAGGCTGAAGATAGTGTCCTGCAGTCATACAGATGTGGCACTCACCTAGTGGTGTACTTTCACTGTAGGGAGTAAAAAAAAAAAACACTTCTTAAAGACAAACTTTTTCCTAGTGTCAGTAGAGTTACAGAACTTACTAAATATGAACTGATAGCTATTTGCAGTCAAAATCCAAGATGTTCACTGCAAGCATTGAAAGCTCCTTTGAGCTGTCATCTTGCCCCTCTAATCACTGCCACTCAGCATCAGGATGTAAAAGAAAAGAAAAAGGGTACAAGTTAGAGTCAGTCACTTTCCTTGATTTTTTTATTTTTTTTGTTTTCCTTTTCTTCTGGTTTTGCTACTGAAACAGGGAGACATCTGATTTGATAACCTGTGTCGCAGACCTCCAGTACAACAACCTGAAGCTTCAGGAGGAGAACAACAAGCTGAAGCTTACCCTGGAAGCTGTGGATGAGACCAACAACAAGTTACTGGCAGATAATGAGAATTTACACCAACAAATAAAAAGGTGGGAGACCCTGACACCATCTGTTCTACTGTGTAATGTAATGTGGGTGGATCTATATTCTCCTAAGTGGTCCAGCCTTGCTTTGTGCTTGCAGCCTCACTGATGCTTCATTCCAGTAACTTTCTTGGCTTAATTCTGTGTCTGAGATTTTAACAATCTTGCCTGATTGTTCTGCTGTGTACTTCCTGGTTCTTATAAAATCAGTTATTCATTTTGTAGCCTGGTTCTTGCAGGCTGACTTGCATCTAGGCAAATTTTTAGGGTAAATATAAATAAACTTGTAGGGTGAGTAAAAATTGAGGTGACTGGTTGGAAAAAGTTGTATTATTATAAAGAGAAGGGCTATACCCTATAAGGTTTCCAGTTCTGTGCTCCTTTCATGGGAGGAAAACTGTTCATCCTGCTTGCTGCCAAGAAGAGAGGAAATAAGTATTTAAGAGCTGTTTTGCTATTCCCCTGCAGATCTGGAGTGTGTTGTCTCACTAGCACTTCTGCAGCTGGGGGAACTATCAATGCCATGAGTATAGGGCTATTTTTTACAGAGTTTTCATAATGCTTGTCTTAGTTGATTAATTCAAATGTCATGTAGTTATGTCAACTGACGAACCATTCCCAGCATCTTCTGAAGCTGTTAACTTCAAAACTTCAGGACTGCAGCACTGTTGGTGTGGGATGTGTATCCTCTTGTCAAACTGTATTTTGTAATGCTACGCAGTCCAGAGCTAGCCAGAAAACAGTGCCTTGCCACGCTGATATAATGTATGTAGGTTGGAGTATCAGACTGAGGAAAGAACATGATACAGAGCTTATCCTTGAAAACTGAATTGAAATGGCTTTCTTAACTGCTGACAATGAAGTGTGGAAGATTGATTTTTATCTGATAGTTGACTACAGTAAGTTTGGTAGGTGAATGCAAATAAAAACACACTGTCTTTAGTGCTATGCCTGCTTGGGCTCTCATCTCTTACTGTGAGAGTGGAAGAGATGTGGTAAAGCGGGTAATGAATCCATGAGTCTTTAATGAAAGTTGTGCACTTTGCTGTTAAGTATTTGTGCCAAATAATAAGTCCACAGCAGCTTCTAAAAATACAATGTTCTTGGTATTATGTCAGGCCTATCTAATGACAAAGTGTAGCTTGCTGAAGTTTTCTTGGATTTATTTCCCTTCTAATAGCATCCAGCATTCTCTGCTGAAAGCCAAATCACTGGAAACAGAACTAGAAGAAGCAAAAAACAACCTGAGCCTTTTGGAAGAAAAGAGGCAGAAGATGCTCTGTCAGAATAAACAGCTGGTAGGTACTGTTATTTCTCAGGTTATACTTCTAGTGCCTTCTGTAGCACTGCCATGACCATTCGGACCATAAAAACTCAGTAATATGACTTTCCCTGTATCAGTAGGTACTGGAGGCATTTATAGATGTTTGACACGTAGTTTCACAGTATTAGGAAAACACTGTGAAGTTATTGTATGGAAATGACATTGGCTATGGTAAAAAATTTAAAGACCAGTCTACCATGGAAGTTGACATTGAGTTTTTATTGATAAACATGCTGCTGTCGTTAAGCTTAATCTGATTTAAGGTTGGCAGTATTCTGCCAGAAGTTTAGATGTTAAACATGACTTTTTTCTAAGAACCATCAGGGCAGGGGGCTCTGTTCAGATGCCCGTACAAAGGACCTATTTTTCCAGAACCTCCAATGGGCTCTTGGAATTATCTACATGAGCTGGTAGAAATAGCAAGTGCCCATTGGACATCTGTCTGTTCTGATCTTGACAGCCAGAAGCCAGGCAGCACTCTTAGGCTTCACCACTCAGACATCTAGCATTTAATTTAGGTGTCTTCACATGTGCATCTCTCAAAAGCCCATGTGACTGTAAGATACGTAAAGCAGCATAATAGTGATGTTGATGCTGCAGCAGCTTTAGCAGGTGTTGCTAGATGCCAGGGCACAGTGTGGCTGGAGAACATACATCTGTGGTGCTGCCATGTGTGTCATTCACTGTACAGTGGCATCTGACTTGTTGCATGGGTGTAGCTGTAAATGGATATTCCACAGCTTGTGCTGCTGAGGGGGCACATGGTATTTAGATAAGTATTTACAAGGAAGCAAAAAAGCTTTTCAATACAGAGCAGGAATATGGGATTTGTCGATGCTATTCTGCTCTACTGTGCATGCACTTTTGCTATGTTTTCTAGTTTGACTTATACCCTGCCTTCTCCTTGTGAGGAGGAGATAGGGTGGGAGGGAGAAATATTTTGAGAAGTTATGTAGTTCTACTGACAAAACAGTTATTGTCCCCTAAACTATGGAGGCACTGAGTGGGACACTGCCAATTTTCCTTCTTCTGAAATGAAGATGGTGATGGAGTATAATGTAGCACACAAGGTTTTCAGGCTTGTCTGAACTCAAACATGAGTGTAACTACCCTTGCTCTCTCTGACCTTGAGTTCTTTCTTCATCTCATCTAGTGGTTTGTTTTATTCTAATTTGAACTATTAGGGTCCCACTCTGAATTTAGCTAGTGTAGGAGCCGCATGAGTTTCAGCACTCCCTGTTCTGCTCTCTGAGGCAAAAGAATGCAAAGCAACAGCTTTGTACTGGGCCTCACGTGTGTTTGGGCTCTGCTGCTTTTGCTTAGTTTGGCTTTGGATGTTGAACTTGATGTGCTAGAAATGACTGCTCTGTTTCTTTTTGGTTTTTTTCTACTAATCAGGAAAAAGAAAATCAGTCTCTCATCATCAAAATAACTTCTCTTCAAGAGGAGGTAAAATAAATCATGACCTTGCAAGTACATGTTCTTGTCTAGCTAAAAGCTCATTACTAATAAAGATATATATATATATTTTTTTGTGGGACTTTGGAGCCTGATATGCTAACTGGATTGTCAAGATATCTCATATTTAACAAGGATGACTTGCTGTAATGTAACACTACTTATCTTGAAGTTATACTGTGCTTCAGACTTTCCATGGGCTGGGCAAGCAACAGTATGAGGTGGAAAACATGGGGGATGGGAGGGAAGAAAAGCCTGAAGCTTTTTCTTTTCAAATTCAAAGCTTTAGTTCTTACAGTTATGGATACCCTAATTCTGTATTGAAACAATCTCCAATTAATGCTTTTTTTCATTTGATATTCACTTCTGTTACCCTCCTGTATCCAAAGATTTAAAGGAGGAGCTCTTTATGGAGCTGTAGTTCTAAAGAAATATGGTGGCCAGGGGATTCCACTCACAGATCAGTCCTTGGCCAGTAATGGATCCACAGGAGGCTAATGGAGCTACCCCTCTAGACTGTTTGAGTTTTTTGTACTACTATTCAGAGGCGAGTTATTAATTCTTACTTTATCTTGTTTAAGTAAATACTCTATAGAGCAGGCTTTATCAGATAGTAAAATATTTTAATGCTTGCTTACAGGCTGTACTTTTACAGTATTTAAAACGAGATTACAGGAACAGATTAAATAATAAAAGGCAATTAAAAATATATGAATTCGGGAATCTACCGTCATCTAAAAACATAGTAGCCATTCTTCTCTGCATGCTTTCTACATTGACAAGATTAGTCTTTCTCACTTTCTCAAATACTATACATATCAATAGCTTGATTAACAGCATATTTCCGTTTCTATACTCATGTGGTGGGCCTGAAAAGCTTTGCTGGCCTTTTCTGGGTTTTCTCTTTCTATCCCAGCAGTGTTTTGGGGAAAAGGGAAACTATCTCAGTAGGGCAAGCTTAGCTCACCTGGATGAGAAACAGACTCCTTTGAACTGAATTGGAGATGCTGGTGTCACCAAGTTAATCTCACCCTTACGATTCTACCTTCTGACCAAAAGCTTGTCTACAGTCAAGACATCTCATAAGATAGAGCTTGTTACCTTAAAAATTTTTGCCTTTGACTTTTAGGACTTGCTTAAACAAAGAAAAAGCAGATGAGCAAAAATTACAGTGCAATTCCTATTGTCCAACATGCTTGCAGCATCAGACCTTTATTTTGAAAGGTGTAGGGAGTGTGAGAGGAAGTAGGAGAAGAAAGTTTGTGTGTGCATAAATGCTGTTACTGCTTTAGAGTAGGCAGTAGCTTGGGGGTGGAGGTGTTATTATTCCTAGTTTCTTCAAAGAGAAGCTGTCAATCTGTTCAGCTGTGCCTAAGCATTCTCTGTTCTGTTCAGAACATTAGGAATAGCATGGACTCTGATGGACTCCAAAAGAAGATTTTGGATCTCTCTAAAAATGCAGCAGAGCTTCAAGTAAGTATTTTGACTCCAGGAGACATGAGAAGTCAGACTGTGGTCTACTCAGATCTAGCTTCCTTCTCCAGAAGTTAAACTGAACCTGTCTTTGTTAAAGAGCTGCAGTGTGGTCCAAACATGGCCCATTTGACAGCTTTGACAAAGAAAATTACTATCTGGATGCTAAAAATTAGATTAATGTAGGAAAACCACATTTTTATTTGATCCCTCAAAGTTAAGCTTTCAGAAAACCCTTTCCTCACTGTTTGAGGTGATGTATTAGGAAATTGCACTTCGGCTGATGTTGCTGATGCTACTGGCCCAGACAGGCAAGAAGAGAAGGGTTGATTGAGACCTTTAATTGGGTGCAAAATTTTAACTTTAAGATATCACGCCAGCTAAGAATAGAATTGTGTTCTAGTTCATGCTGATGACTTTGTTCTCTGCACTCTTCAGATGCAGGTACATATCTATGAGAGCACTGTGGTGAATAAAGAGGCAAGCCTAAACCAGGTTAGTTGCTTTGATTTTTTTGTTGATGTCTTGACTGACAATAGTGAGATGGGATGATTTGTAAAAGAAGGCAAGGCTACAGTCTTCGCTGTAGTGCTTTGATTTCTAATGTTCTCACACAACAGAACCTGATCCTATAAATGTCTTCAAAGTAGGCGAGATTTTCTTTAGAACCTGATAATGAGTCAGCATAACTTAAGGTTGCTGGAATTTGCTGTTCCTTATTACAAAAAAAATTGCAACATTTTAAAACAAACTTCAGAAAAATGTGCAAAGACTTCTGAAGGCCACTTCCCTCAGTAGTTGGCAAAAGAATGTACCTGCTCTAATTAGCTTAAATTAATTAATTTTGTGCCAAAGTGGAAATGGTGATCCAGAGCCCTGTGGAAAATAAAATCTGTTTTCTTCATATTGAGATGTATATCCTTCAGGAAAGGCTAGATAACTACTTTTATAGTAGTTTTTGTTCTTGCATTTTGTACTTAAATGCAAAAACATGAGACCACATTAGAGTTTCAGCGTATAAATTGTGCAAAGCACTTTCTGGGCTAATGAAGTTTCCATTTAGCTGAAGATGCTCTAAATCAGCTGATGAAGTATTTAACTCTCAGGCTCTCCACAAAAAAATGAGCGTGGTTTGAATTCAAATAGAGACAAGACAGAATCAGACTGTGATCCAGCTGATAATTTTATAGCTGACATCTCCCCACCCTCACCCCTGCTCTCAGAAGCAGTTTAATAGCTTGTACTTTCTCCTACTTGAATGATTTTAAACTTTTTCAGACTATGTATTATTCTTCCTTCCCATGTTTATTTAGTCTATTGTCAAGGGAGGGGATTTTATTTGCTGAATAGAGTGCATGTTTCTGTAGGTCAGGGTGATTGGTTTGCATCAGCTTGAGGAAAACTTGACGTGGACAACTTGATTTTGTTGGTTTTAGGATTTAGACAAGGATTTACCTCAAAGGTATTTTCCTTAAAAGACAAAGGCGGGAAAAAACCACACACAAGAAAAAGGCTCCTTATCCATTATCCAAAGGGAAATATTTAATCAAGCAGATAAAACTAGTTTCAGCTCACTGGAAACTATTATGGCAATCTTTCTTTACCCAGCTCTAGACTGTAGAAAGCACGTCAAGATTTAGAACACCTATGTTTCTTTATATTTCTATATCTTTGTGGTAAACTTCAGCACCATAGGTCAGCCATCTCTGTTAAGGCTGGAAACTTGATTCTATAGACCACTTTTTCTGCGTGTGCTTGGATTTCTCTGTTCCATCTCTTTCAAATGCCTCAAGTATTTTTAAAGAGGATGAGTAGGTAGAAGTTAAAAGGCATGAAAGGACAGGAATCTTGCTTCCAGTTGCTGTTTTCTCCAGGAAATGCTTCAGTTTTCTGTGCAGCACATAATGCAACTGGAGCCCATTGCTAGAGCGTGATGCAGGAAAGCTGCTGCTTCTACTGTCTTGCCATGAGGGTTGGCATGTTCTCTGTCAGCCCTTCCAGTAGGTGTTTAATTTGTGAAGCTTTATGTTCTACCTTTAATTGTGAAAGCAAATGAGAATAAACCTCTTGTAGAACACAACAACTAGCTTTAAGGGTCAGTTGGTATAGAACTTGTGCCATACTTTATATAGTGCAGGTTTTCAACTAAAAGTAGAGGGCTTCTTTTTAACTGATATAGCTGATATGGGAACCAGGTAACTAATGAACTAAAACATAGCACCTGCAAAGTGTTTTCCTATGCTCTTCACTGCATGACTTTTGGGAAAGCTCTTCCAAGTGCTTTCTGTTAGCCAACAGGCGAGGCATTCTTTTGCAGCTTGCTGCTGTGTTGTAGGATTGAGTATGCTTTGTAACTAAACACAATACTTAATAATAAATATCTATAACTACAGTTCAGTGTGCTAGTCATCAGGCTGTATGCTTTGAAGTTTTTCTCCACAATCTTTGCAGAAGGAGCAGGACATCAAAGAACTGAAATTAACCATTGTGGAGTATTCCTCGATCATAGAGGTATGGTAGTAAGCTTCATTACTCTCTGTTTGGGGGACAGTTTGCATGTTCTGTGTTTCTTCTGCATGCCTGTCTCACTCTAACTAGGTCTGGTATATGTATTTTAGACTTTGCGGTCAGAAAAGAGTAAGCTACTGGAGGACATGCGGCACATGCAGCAAGAGTTGATCTCGTGAGTATTGAAAGCAAGTGCCAAGTGAAAAATAGTTCATAAGGAATAAAAAAAACAATTTTGATTTTTATTTTCTCCCACTTCTTTTAGAAATGGTTTGGGCTTCCCATTGATGAAACTTAATGGTAGTATTCCTGAAGAGATGAATTCACTGGACTGTGAACTGGAACTTGCTCAGTCTTCTGAAGTATGAATCAGATCCTTTTGAATCATATTCCATTTGTCTTGCATCAGTAAACTAAAAACAAAGCTTGTTCTCTGCAGATGGTTAGATAATTCTGGAGTTAGGATTTATTAGTCCTAGCATATAAGCATAGAGCGTGGGGGTTACAGTGTTGTTCTAAGTATGCTGTAGAAAGTCCAGATAAAAGCAGAAAAAAATACTTGGATGTGTCTATCTGACAGAGTTAGGGCTGTTTATTTAGCTGGCAGAAGAAGAGACTGATAGATGTCATCAAACATGTCACAGGCTAATGAAGAAAGTAAACAGTGCCTACACTGGACACAAACAATGACTTTTACATTGCAGGAGGAGAGATTTTTCTTGAAATCTAGTGTAGTGAAAAAGAAAACTAAGCACCAGAGCAAACATCTGAGAAGACTGTAGTCTTGATCTAACTTCTCCTTTAGAAACTAAAGAGCATCTATTTGCAGGTGCCATTCCTTTGCCTTTCAATGAAAAGAATGTTCCTTAACATCTGGGAGTCCTGTCTAGCTGTTTTTTTCTGAAGTTGTTTGCCTCTCCCACTCTCTTCTGAGTTACTATAATTCTTCGGGTGAGCCAGGCACAAGCTGGTCATTGAGCACTGCAGCTGTGCCTGTTGGGTTGGAGCTGTAGTGTCCCCTGTGTCCACTGCAGTGAACTTCTGTGAACTACACTTTAGTCAGTGTAGAACAACTTTTCCAGTGGAGAACTACTGCATGAATAATATACTTTTATGTTGTGGTTTTGACTTCAGCTATTCTGTGCCTACTTCCCTAAATGCATTTCATGGAGTCCTATCCTTCCTTAGTGTTGACTTCTCTTCAGATACAGATTGTTTAGCAGAGCTGATTACAAATGTGCTATTGCAGTGACTTTTTAAAAATTATTTCTTTTTAAGTCTTTGCAAGAACTTTGCTACTTAGTTTTGTTTGCCACATTTTCAAAGAGGTAGTTAACATTTGAGGGAAAAGATTCTCTGAAGGACTGCAAATACAGGGCCAGTAGTGAGAGGTATACTTAACTAGGCACCTCTGATTCAGGAGTAGTGTATTGTCCCCTGCTGCAACTCTGCACAGCTGTAGCAGTCATTGTGTTTACCTCTCTAACACTGAATGAGATGCAGTTACACCAAATTGCCTGTAAAGCGAATAGGAGCTCTACTTTTTCTTCACTTGGTAAAACCTATTCTGAATAAGGGAAACCAGTTACTGATTTATTTTTTTTTCTTGCTGACTCCTGATGTGAAACTTAGATTGAATCATTCAATTTCTGGCTGGCTCTTCTGTCTCTTCAAAGATTGTCAAGACTGAATGCATGTCCCTGGATGAAACTCTGGACCGTGAAGTACTATTCTTACTTCAGGGACCTGAATATGCAGGAGGAAAATTTAAGGCTGTCATGCAAAACCTGGTCAGTGGTCTAGCTTACGAGTGAAGATGTGGTCTGTCATTACAGCCTTCTCAAACATTATTAATCAGCTGATCTTCATTTGTTCCACGAGAAAAAACTTATGGGGGGGGGGGGGGGTAGAGGTGGAGTACCTCTAACAATATAATTTGTCATCTACTATTCAATTCCTTGTGAATTAGGTAATAAGTAGCATTTGTCAGACTAGTAGATGGAATTTCTTATTTTTATTTTCAGCAAGAAGAAGTTTCTGCAGCAGAGGAGCTTGTCAAGGCTTCTTTACAATGGGTAGAAGATTCTGATGTGAATGCGAAGCAGACCTGGGAGAGAAAACTTGTGGTAAGGTTTTCTAAAGCTATTTTCTGATATACTCTCTGAAAGTTTTTGCACAGTCACAGTAATCTACTGATGCATACTATACATGTTACTTGAGGTCAAGGCAATCCATTTGTGGGCAGATACAGATGTATAGGAAAAAAAAGCATATTTTATTCTAACTCAATTTTTGTAGGTGAGAAAGAAGTGACAGTTTCTTACTCAAATGCTGGGCTTTTCCTGACTTGTCTTGTGTGACACATCACTTTGATAACCCTATGATTGGAGGAAAGGGTAGATGAAGCAAGTAGATTTGAAGTCAGATGACAACACAATGTAGAGTTAGCTATGAAGTTTTTCTGTGCACTGTTTGAAACTTGTTTATCTCTCAAACACTAGTTTTCTCCTTTGCTCTATTTGACAACAAAACAGATGGCTCCTTCATCAGGAAGAGGAGAAAGGAAGGATTTTTAACCAGATTCCCTTTCAAAAAGCAAAGTATTTGGCTCTTACTGGATGTGCTTCAGAAAGTTTCTACAAAAATACATTTTGCAACTTAATCATAAAATCACAGAATCGTGGAATAGTTTGTATTGGAAGGGGCCTTTAAAATCCATTCAGTTCCTGCTATGGGCAGAGCTGCCATCCACCAGCTCAAGCTGCCTAGGGCCTCATCCAACCTGACCTTGAATGTCTCCAGGGATGGGGCGTAACATATATTTACTGTTACTCTCATTTTCTCTTAAGGCTTAAGCTAAAAAGGGTAGAGTCAAAGTAACTGTGGCAAGAAGAGCTTTTCTCTCTGTTAGCAACTGTCTGCAGATACTGCTCAACCCTCTTACTCTTGTTCTTTCCCTGTCCCCTCCCCCGTTTTTTCATGTAACAGCTCAGTTTCTCAGATGGCCACCTTACTGGATGTAGGTTTGTTTCCTCTAATCTGTTAAGATGTTTGCTACACAATAATCCATCATACTGCATATTAGTGCTGTACATAATCTTCTGATATCTTGAATAGATCCAAAACCCTGTTCAGCCTACTTGGGTAATAACAGGTTACACCACAATATGCACTGTTTTAAGCTGTTAGCTTTTAAGCAGGAAGATACTTTTCTTTCTTTCATCTAGCACTGCAAAATGTTAAAACTGGCCTCCTCCATCCTTTCTGGTCAGTTGGAAGCAATTATTAGAGCCAGCCATCCTTTCTATGCTGCTATAGGTTTTTGATCTTTTAAAAACTTTCTCCTTCAAAACTCCACAGCTGAAAGATGTGTGTTGATTTACCTCTAATGTTGTATTCCCATTAAACATGTAAACCAGAAAACTTCTGTTATGAGTGTTGACCAGAAAATAAATTGTATTCTGGCTCACAGTGGGTTTTGCAGTTAAATTAAGCTAGCAGAGGTTCAAGAAAGCATGGTGCTTTAAAAATAGTAAGTCTCATATTCCCAGAACCTTGTAGATGGGAGGTGACTTCATGTCAAGCATACTGTCTTTGCCTAGAACATAATGGGTGTGTGGGAAATATGGTACAGGGAGTTGAACAATAGAAGGTACAAGGAAAAAAAGGTACTCTGAAGCCTTACAGGAAGTTTTTGTGGAAAAATCAATGAGATCTTCAGAAAGTGGGACCATCTATTGTCACTTGAAGCTTAAAGACTTCTTACCCCCAACTCTATAAAATGCATGATGGGCGTGTTTTGCTGGTGTGTTTTAAATCGTTATGTGCAAGTAAATTTCAAATGTGCCTGTGTTCTTGTGTGTGTGACTACATATGCATATGTGAATATATTTAAGGGTATGAAGATGATGACAGGAAAAGCTTTTTTGCCCCTTTCCTGCTGGAAGATAACTGTTACACTGTGTACATGCCCTTATAAGCCTCTACCGCTTATATGTCAAGTTGTGCTATTTCTAACAGCAAGTGCTGCTTGCCTTTTCTGAGGAGATTATCTTCAGGATGTGGGCATTTGCTTGTGGCCATATCCTGTGTCATTCCAGAAAACTTTCCTAGTGATGTTGTTTTTTAATTTGGAGCATGGTACATTGTGCTGTTTCTTTTGTTTGAAGCTTGTGGACAACGCTGGACTCTAATGTTCAAATAAGTAATATATCCCATGTCTTTGGGATCAGTGTTTTCCCCTTTGAACTAACGGAACATTCTATGAAATATGGTTCCAATGTTAAGGGTTTTTTTGTTTTGTATTTTGCATGATCAGTTGAATTATGATGGAAGAAAAGGACTGGGTTCTTCTTTCTTGATGCTTTATCCTGTGTCACATAGTTCAGGGTTCTAGTTTACCCTGTCTCTGTTCTTCCTCTAAACATGTGGCAACTCAGTCTCAAAATTCCACAGGTTCTCAAGCAGGAGTTAGGAGAGAGAAGGCACTTTTGGATCCAAAAACTCAATCTCTTGGAAAAATATAAAGAATCTCTAGATAAGGATTTTATTCGAATGGCAAGCAATCTGAGGCGAATCAAAACAGAGCAATTTCACCTAAGGAGAGAGCTCTCTGCCAGGTACCCCTTAAAAATAGATGTTTCATTTCTTTAAAGTGTATTCAAGTTTACTTTATTCTGAAGGAATTTTATTTTCCCCATGGATTTTTGGAGAACGGGTCTGGTTTTTAATGTGGTGTTACAGTGTGTGTGAGTTCAGGTGTGTGCATGAGGTAATCTATGATCTTGGATTCCTCTTTGAAAATATGAATGAGGACCACAGTGTGAGCAGTTAAAAGGGGATAAGTGGGTGGAGAGCACTGCCTGTCTAGCAGGTGCAACTGTTAAATAAACCACTGGTTGTGTGTGAAGAAAGGACCTGTGAAATACATACCTCTGGCTGTTGCTGCTTTTGGTATTACAAGCTCTACTCTTGAGAAAACAAGACAATGAGGTGCCTCACTAAATATGAAATATGAGGATTCTTTTTAGCCCATAGTTCCTTCTGGGAGATTTGATATTACAAATATGGCAGCAAAAGACAGCAAACCGAAGCCTCTGTTTGTCTTTCCTCCGATCTCTTCTCAAACATTTAGTAAACTAGCTAGTTGATTTGGGATTTTTTCTAATATTTTTCCAGAAAAAAATTGATCTGAGATCATTGTCCTAGACATTTTCATAGTGTCAGCCTTCCAGCACCCAGCTAAACCATAAATCTTTGTATGCTTGCCATTCCCTAGGTTCAGGATGCAGGCAGCTTACTAGAAGGGCTTTGCATCCCTGTGAGCTGATGCAAAGCAGTCACACTGCTCTCTCACTTCACTCAGATGCAACTCATATTGTTAATGTAGACCTCCCACCTGCTCTTCCTTCACTCAAGAAGGAGCTGACAAAAATACCAATTTCTTAAATCAAAAAATACTGCTTTCCTAGAGTTATCTCTCTGCATTCTTTGTGGTGGCTGCAACAAGAAGAAGAAATAACTGTATAAATGAGACAAAAAAAGAGTGAGTGAAGTGTTTGTGCAGAGTAAAAGAAGAGGTTTCTTGAAAGTGGTCATTTTTAGCACTGGTTCTGTGGTATGGCATCTGCTCTCTGTCAAATGAAATACCTTCTGGCGTACTGGGAGATCAAGCAGAGGAAGCTGTTACCTGCAGTAACAGGGTGTCACAGCTCCAGGGTGTTTTTGCTATGACTCACTCTATTGATTACTTTGAGTAGCTTAGACCAAGCTTTCACAATTTGTTCAAATAAGCTTTTTATTTTTGAGATGCCCCTGGATAATCTACAAGCTTTTACCATGACACCCAGTTGGCAGAGGCTGGCACAGCCTTTTTACTGTTTAGTTAAAGAGAAACCAGGGAAAATCTTTTTCTTCCTACTTTCAGAGCTGCTTTAGGGAAAAAACCTGTCTGTATACTAGGTTAAATTGTTCTTGCTAAGCAGGAAGTCTTTGGTGCTCAGTCCTGGAGAGCTGTGAGATGTAATGGCTGAATATGGTTCTTAATGTGTGTCTCAACAACGAGCATGTGTCATCTCGCAGGCATGCCTGCTCTAAAATGTCAGTAACGGATTGTGGTTTGTGCTCTCGCACCCTGCAGGCAATGTGAGATAGAAACTGTCAAACAGTTGCAAGAAGAAACTGCTGGCCGGGCAGAAGCTCTTGGTTTAGAGCTGCAAAAAGCTACAAAGCAGCTTGAGGATATCAGCAAGCAGGTAAGGAACAGACGTGTTTCTTCTTAGCTGAGAAGAAGCAGGCAGATGCAAAGCACTGCATGCAGTGCATTGCTGCTCTTGAGAAAGGAAGTCCTGTGTTCAGAATGGAGTGCCTCATTGCGAAAGTGGAACCAGCAAAGGAAGTAAAATTTGAGGGGGTGGTGACAACAGTTTGCTGATGAAAGAGGCAGCATTGCATATTTGTGGTGGCTTTAAAAAAAAAAAAAAGGAAAAAAGCCAAGAATAGCTTCCATACACAGTCCACCCCAACTGTAAAAATGCAGAAGTTCAGAGGGAGCTTTATCACTTCCTGAGAGAGAGCAGATGCAGTACAGTTTCATTTATGTGATCTGTAGAGGCTCCTTGTATTAGGCAGGCTGTTTTCCTTATTATTTTCCCATTCTTTTTTTTTAAACATTGTTTTGTGCTTAGAGAGAGGACCAAGCTGAAGCCTTTCACTCTGCTTGCGAGGAAGCTGCATCCCTGAAATGCAAGTTAAAGGAAGCCATTTCTGAGCAGCAAAAGCTTAAGGATGTGAATGCAGCTCTAACAAGCACTTGCCAGTTGCTTCAAGAAAAAATGGAAGAGCAGACAAGTGAGTAACTGTTGGCAATGTGACAACATTCACCTTTGCATGGGCAAATACTTTATGGATAAGTTATGGCAAAAGGGGATAATACTGACCTGCAGGTAAAATGCTCTGTGGAAGCGAGTTGGATGGGATTCCCATGAGTGGCTGCTGGGCTGGGCAGGAGCTGCAAACTCCTAATACTACTTATGAGGAAGGTTTAGTAATTCCATGGGAGGCTTGTCGGTACTGAAGTGTGTTGTTCACACACCTGAATAGCCCTAACAGTCATCCTTCTTTTTTAAGCTTCCTGTGCCAAGGAGACTTGGGTTTTATGCTCTGCATTCAGCTTGTTTAGGCTTGCTCTGTGTGAGCAAATAACTGTGTGGTATCTTTGCTAGAAAGCAGTCATGTAACTTTATTGTACGTGTGTGGCTTCTACCATGGAACAATGAAAACTTAATTCTGTATCTTGCTTGTTAACGTCCCCACATCATAAAGTTGGGTGAATAAGTAGTTGGTTTAATTCCAGTGTATATGGCTTTTCCTGTCCAAATACGGAAGTAGCTATTGCTGCCAGGTAAAACTGATTTAAGCCCACTGAACATCTGACCTCAGCTTGTGGACAATGCCAAAACTTTAGTCACGTGCTTTCATGTTTGCTGCTTTCTTTGAGCTATGCAGTGTTTTGTAACCAAAGGCATAACAGTGGGAATAGTGTCATCTCTCAGTTCTAAATAAGTGCTTCTGCAAATCAAGCTAGCGTGAATCTGGAGTGAGAACTCCAGATACTATGAAGGAGGCTGATGCCACTGATCCAAAATTAATAAAGAAACAAAACCAGAACTCTACTGCCTTGAGAATGTCTGAGACTTTTACTATAAATGACTCCAGGTAGTTTGCAGGAGTCTTCCTGAGGATGAATAGAAGTAAACTGGTAGCTCTGCAGAGAAGTTCAAATATGTTATAAAGAACAGGACAGACTAACAGGGATTGGTCAGAGCAAGGACAATGGTTACTGCAGAAAGCCCAGCAGGCCTAGTGCCCCCTCTGACAAAAGGCCTGGATTGTTTTTTTCCTCTCCCTGCCTCCCACTCCATTTCCCCACTTCTTTCTCCTGCATGATGAGATAAAATATCTGAGAACCTGAAAGCTGAGGAAGCTTGCTACTCAACCTGTCAGCCTAGCACAAGTCCTCCTGTGTTTCAAATGTGGAATGATGACTTGAAACTAATTGCTGCAGCCATCATTCAGTGAAAAAACTGAACAACCTGCCTTCAGTTTTTACTTGGGTGCTGAGGTGACACTGCTAATGAAATCTTTCTTCTTCCTCCCTACTCGCACAGTATTAGATTTAGTTTTTATATCTCAAGAAGCTTGTATCAAAGTAAAAACTACCAGAGGCAGGCCCCAATGTCACCAAACTTGAACAAAGAGTGTTTCTAAGTGTGAAGTAAAACCTATCCGTGGAAGTTCAAGACTGCTTTGGGTAGAGCCCTAGGTAACCTTACCTCATGGCTGGCAACCGTGCCCATGGTGGGAACCCAGAACTCTATGGGCTTTAAGGTCCCTTCCAACCCAAGCCGTTCTATGTAAACTTTTGTACAAATCCTTCTGTTCCAGAAGTCTGTAATAGTTGTTCATTTCCATAGGGAACTGTAAGACTGTCAGTGTGGGGAGGGATCTCCCCTTCACAGAAGAACAAGGGAGACATAATCACAAGTTAAAAAGTTCCCAATATTGTCTGTATGATGGAACTTTCAAAACAAAGTATGCTTTTAAAACTCTTTCCTGTGAAAACTGTTGTAAGCATAACAACACTGAAACAAAATGTTATAGATTTGTGACAGGCAGCATCAAGTTTATGGGCACTTTAATGCTGGACTGCTCCTTATCAAATTGTAAGGAACACTGAATCTTACAAATGTCTCTTCATAGCCACTGTTATTGCGCTGAGAGGGGAGCTGCTTAAAGTGCGACTCTGTGAAAGGCTTTATCAGGTACGAAGCTTGTCTGGTTGGAGAAGAAAAGGTAGGCTTGCACAAGAGGTGCTCTGGTGGAAGGGCATCTACAGCTGAGCTATGCTGCCAAATCACTTGCAGTTCCATACTTTCTGGCTGCAGAGTGAGCTGTATATGCTGATCTCCATTACATTTTTCTCTCCCAGTGAAGATGGACTAGACCTTACTGGTGTGGTGTTGGTCTCAGTGTAAACAGTTCTACATGATTATATCAAATGTAGATTCAGGGAACTTTCCTGGATGCACGGTGTGGTTTCATTATTTATTTTTCCCCAGTCAGCCCCTTCTTCTGAAAGGCATCTTGAAAACAACCGCTTAAAATCTCTTTACAAAACACTTCCAGTATCCAAGGATTGGGATGGCAAATAAAGTGACTTCTACCTTGTTCTCTTCTGTGGAGATACATTGGAAATTATGTAACTCTAGAATAATTTGCTTTGAATAAAAATACTTCCCTTTGGGAGGGGGTGGAGGGGGAGATATAGCGGGAAGACTTTCCCAACTGGCTCTAGTAAAGAATGCTGTAGCTCAGGGTCTGAGCAGTCTGAATTTAATGGAGAATATGAAGGTATTTATAAAGACAAGCAGAATCTTAGACTGTAACGGGAGCATCAGAGGGGCAGAATCAAAACCGTGGACCAGCTGCGTGTGAATAAAACTTCTATTTGTGCATAGAAGTCTACAAAATTAAAGGCTGAAGCCAACAAGGGGGAACAACTGCATATTTTTCTAATCCGATAATTCCTTTTTTTCCTTTTTTCTCTACTGCAACAGCTCTGTGTAGGTGAAGAATCTGTTGACAGTCTGCTGCCCACATCAGCAGAGCCAGTGAGAGGGAAGGTAAGTGGTTCTGACCATTGCCAAGGCTGCTAAAACACAATGCTTGTTTTGGCAGTATTTTCCTTAGTGATTTGGAGGAAAAAATCTTTCCTTGTGAGAACGTTTGTCAAGTCAATTAAATTATCTGATTATATGCATTTTATATACATATTTGTTTTGTATATTCATGTGTATATGCGCACATACAAAAGTATATTTGAAGTTTTGTTGCAAAGTTAGTTTAGTATTGCTTCTTAACAATCACTGTGATAAAGTGTAGGCATTTGTTAAGATGCCTCTTGAGATGGGTCAGAGACTGAAGATGGAGCTGCATTTCTCAACTTATGTTTCATTATTAATCATTCTATACAGTGTTTAATCAAATGCAGCTGTGTTAATGTTTCAGAAGTTTCTTTTGGCCATCTTCATCAGCACTATGCAGCAAATAAATGTCATGTGTTGTGGGGTATGTGGGCAGTGCCTTCTCTCCATGCAACTGGGCTTAAGCTGGACCTCTTCAGTCACCCCTGCTGAAGAAAACTCATTCTGCTTAGTAGGCACCAGGTGTTGGGCAAGCATTCTCTGTCTTGGTCTGCCTCATTGGTTTTACTCTAGCTGTACTGGAAGCAGAGAAGGAAAGATTGGGGTGGCTTTGGTTTGTTTTCTTTCACCTCCTGTGCTTTGTCCTGTGTTTATCCATTCCTTCCTTTTTTATCTACTCCCAAACCTAGCTGAAACCAGTGTTATCTGTCACAATTGTAAAGCTGGAACTTGAATTGTTCTACCTCTTCTTGTATCCATTCTGCCCTTGAAGGATTTGTTTTTCTAGAAAATGTGGGGGGAGGGGAAATTGCACAACTTAATATTATATTATGCAAATACAATTCTGCATGTGTGTAGTGCTGGTGGAACCAGTACATTTATCATGGTTGAATGCAAGCTTTTCTTTATTTGTTTTTCTATTAGCAGTTCTACTGCCCTAAAAGACTATGGAGTGAGAAACCTACCTTGTGCACTGAGTTTCCCAGGACTTTGCCCTCAGATATTTCATGCTGGAGTCTTACTCCTCTGCTAGGTAAGACTTAGTGGTGTTGGCAGATTTTCTGTCTCTTCCTGAAGTATAGTAAAACTTAAATTGTATAGAGCAGTCTTGCCTCAGGTAAACATGCTTTAGACTATTTTGCATGTGATCTGAGGTTGAATCATGTTTTTAATGCTTTCAAGTAAAGATCTGAAAAGATGTCTGTCTATAAGTCTGCCAAGGGTCCCCAAAAGCATAAGGAGCTATTGAGTAGTTCACACATGCAAGAACACTCCTGGCAAGATCCTTGAATTGGTGGGACATAGTTCTTCCCATTCATCCCGTTGAATTTGCTGAAGCAGTGAGTGGCACCCTGCTACTGAGTTGGGGACAATTCTTATTTATAAACTCAAGTGGGTAACATAGCCTTTAAGAATCAAACAGTAGCATTTCTGATTTCTTTGTTCATATGTGATTTGTATTTTCCTGCAACTTCTGAGCCTTACTCTACTGCACAGCAGAGTGTATTTGGGGCAATACTTCCTCCATTAATGAGCAGGTACAGCACAGTGACTGCTCCAGTATGAGCTGTGAAATACTCAAATTTAATCCTGCCCCATACTTGGAGGGGAAATGAAAGATAAATTTTCTTGACTGCTTGTGCTTTTTAAAATGCTCTAACACAGGATGTAGCTGCAACTTACTGTAATATTGTGATGCTACTGCAAAGAAAACAGGTATTTGCATCTTGCAGCAATCAAATATTGATGGAAAAAGTCCTCTGTCAAATATCTATTTCCCACTGTCCTCTACCACAGAACAACATTTCACTAGGCCAATACTTTGCCATACAGAAGTTTCAGTGACCTGACTGATGAGAAATCCCTATCCCTGAAAGTTACAGAGGAGTAAAGCCCAGCTGACCTAACCCTTTATACAAGATGAAAACTGTCTCATTATAAATTTCTGTTAGATTGGTCTGCTTCTTTGTTATCTCAGATTTAGGAAATGAAAGTTGATGTAACTGACTGTGACAACTTTGCCTGCGCCTGACTCTTCACATTTCTTTCACTTTCTACAGATGCTCTAAACCTGGAAACCTCTGGCCCAAATAACCTTCCTGAGCACAGCTGGAATCCACCTTTCAGACAGAGCTCTGTCACCTGCCTCTTTCAAAGCTGTAATCTGTGGTGTGCATCTGTTTCAGATGTAACATCAGTAGGGTGCAAGTAAGATGGCAGGATAACCTCTTCGGGGAGAAGGATGGGAGACAGCTTGGGA
This sequence comes from Cyrtonyx montezumae, assembly GCF_038088225.1. Lineage (NCBI taxonomy): Eukaryota > Metazoa > Chordata > Aves > Galliformes > Odontophoridae > Cyrtonyx > Cyrtonyx montezumae. The sequence goes on along the minus strand of NW_027072034.1, from coordinate 95,654,133 downwards.
TGTAGCAGGTCTTAGGGGAGGCTGTATCCCCAGCACATGCTGGTCTCAAAAGCTGAGCACCTCTTAATACTGGGTACTCAGTGGCTAGCTAAAGGTGTTGTAGGTGAACATCTTGCTTCTCTTTTCAACAGTATTAATTTTTTTTACTGAACCACTGGTATGGCCATCAGGCAGATATGGTGTCAGTGAAAACTATTTCTTGCTGGAGAACTGAGGTAGAATATAAGTGTTCTTGTGTCTATTTCAGAATTTAACTCATGATGACACTCACATTTAGGAGCCAAATTCCTATCCATCTTGAGAAGAATTTTTTTGGCAGAATTCAGAGCAAGAATTCTAAGATCTTGCCTATCAAACTGCCTCCTTATATCTCTCAAACAGATTGAACTATTTAAGACTGAATGCAAGCTAACTAATGTCAGTGAATATTTAAAAAGCAAGCTAAGGATGTTCCTGGAGATGCAGAAGCAGTCTGCAGCAGGAAACTCAGCAGCTTTTGAAGCTTTTGCCATAGGCTTTCTCTAGAGCAGTGCTGTGTGGAGGAGGTTGGGAAGGCCAGGTGGTGGTTCTTGCTGTTTGGGGGAGGAGGGATTGATGTTTGTCATGAATTTCTCTTGGAGACCAGCTGTCTGACTGTACAGATAGTGGTGACTTTGGTTGTTATGTGCTTAAGGCAATGTATCTCACTGTTGTTCAGGCAATATGCAAATAAAATGTGTATTGCCAGGTGGAAAATATACTCTGCTGGTGGCTATACTGATTCAGACCTTCCTGTTTCCATTACAATGATGGACTCTTCTCTTACTGAGGTGAGTGCTGTCTCTGATACTCCAAAGGTGGCTTTGGATGGGTTCAGGCACTGCTATGCCTATTTGTAAGGCATTGTAGATTAATCAGCACTGCAGTGGAGCTGGCACCAGCCAGCAGGGTGCTGAGACATTTTGTCTGGGATGCTCCCTTCTGCTTGGGCTGGAATACTGTTGTTACTGACCTAAATGTGACGATGTTCGTGTGCCACAGGATCATGCTTTTAGCTGGGGGGGGGTAACTTCTGAATGGTTTCTAGACTTCAGCCAGTGCTATTTGTATGGTAATACTCAGATCTGTCAGGGAAGTCTCGGTGACCTCACTATGCATATGCACCTCTAAGTGATGACAGGATGTTTTAGCTGTGAATGCTGCCTTTCTCTGCACTTTTTCCCACAGCTGTAACAGCTGAGAAATAACATCTTTGCTGTATGTAAGACCTTCCTTTAACCATGTGCTCAGGTGCTTTTACCGCTGTACTGAATTCTGCATCTATCAAACTGCTTCCTCCTACTGTTGGAGCTGTCAGTCGGTTTTCTCATGGCAATAGCCACATGATCTATGGCTCAGCACTGTGCTCAGTGCCTCAGCTCTCACTGCTGAAATCCACACCTCAGCTCTGCCACACAGATATGGTTTTCTAATTAGATTTACAAGCTCCAGCATGGGTGGTGGTGAATATTGGTCAGTGGTTTCTGTGAACCTGGAAGCAAACGGTGCAGCACCAGTGAGCATGCAGTCTCAGGGCTGCCCTGGTCTCACTGCAGTGCAGAGTGAGGCAGAAAGTGCAATGAAGTAGGAGATGGATACTGCCTGTGGTCTCAGCAAGCTGCTCAGCTGGGGAAGAGAAGGTGAAGAATTCCCTCCCTCCTGCTGATGCAGCTTATGTCCTCTTAGAGGGATAACCTCAATGACTTTATTTAATCCTTCTGGGATTTGACAGCTTTGTGAAGTTGTTCAAAATGTCTGTCCTTCATTGTTCAGGAGCTTTCTGTAATTCCAACTGGACTTGCAATTGGCATTTTCCTTTTCCTAGAGGGAAACAAGAAGGAAAAAATGTAAACGTTGAAACTTGCCCTAAGGAAGAGGTAAAGGGGCTGTGTCCAGTACCTGTTCTGAAACCTGTGATGTGCAGAGGCATTTGAATACTCCAGGTTAATAGGACAGGTCTCTCTAGTTGTTTTATTTTGCACTGTGGTTGCAGATGTGCTTGACCAGACTGAGTCTTCCTGCATGTATCTCCAGGGTTTTGTCAGTGCTGTTGTTGTAGGAGATCAGGGATCCTAAATAAAGGATTACTTGTGAAGCTGGATTAGAATTGGGTCTTTCAGACTTGCTTTGACTGTATGAAAGTAAAATGTAGAAAGTGCTTTAGTTAGGACTGTTTTTCCAAGTGTAGCCTGTGCAGTTCCAATACAAGTGGCTATTATGGGGTCTTAAAAAAGGAGTTTAGGACTTTCCTTAATTGCAAAATGGGAAACCACTGATAATGTGGTTTACCCAGGGAGATCATGAAGGATGCTGTGTTGTGTTGGTTGGCTCCAGGTGCCGTCTGCTTTCTGGGTTGGCAGTGCATGCTCGTGCTTCAGGAATCCTTCAGGATTCCCTTGCTTCATTCTGATGTGCGTTCACCTCATATCTTCTCCCCAACTACTTGTGTAGTCCTACTGGCCTGAACAAAACTAAAGCAATGCTGAACTTCCTTAAGCTTAATTCAAATAAGAATAAAAATAGGCTGCATTTGCATTAAAGGGAACATTGTCTGGCTGAGGCACAGGCTCTGTGAGAGCAGTCAAGCTCTGGTAGAGGGGAAAGAAGGATATTTCCCATTTTGTCTCTTTGCATATTGAAAGACTCAAGATGATCTTGTTCTTGACGGTGCCATAGTTAGACTCAGGACCAGAACTACACTGCCATAGCTAAAGGCATTTGAGGAAAATTAGTTTCTTGCATTCCAAATTGTCTGCTTAGTCAAGTTGTTAAAATTAATCCTCTTATCTACTTAAATGAGTTGGGTCTATAGCTGAGCAGAGTTCTGTATGCTTCTTGTGACCTTAAAAAATGGTCACATGAGCATAGCATTGGGATAGCGAGGCAGTATGGCAATACGTGCTTTAGTCATATGGAAATGTGTTAGAGAATGTGAGGTCAGGAACAAAATTATCTCACTAAATATGATACTCCTGAGATGGAATTTCTGCTGGAAATTATCACTCCTAACAGTGGTATCGCAGTAAGCTGCATGTTACGAGTACAAGTAGTTATAGACTAACAGATTATTTTGTAGCCATGTACCATCTACATCCCTTCTGCTGAAGTAATTCAGGTACAGCTGAAGTAATTAAGACTTTGAGGTGACATGATCAGAGGGCTGGAGCACCTCTGTTATGAAGAAAGGCTGAGGGAGCTGAGTTTGTTCAGCTTGGAGAAGACAAGGCTCCAGGGAGACCTCATTGTGGCCTTCTGGTAACTAAAGGAAGCTTACAGGAGTCTGAGTTATCACATAGTTTGATAGTTAAGGGGGGAATGGCTTTAAACAAAAAGAGGGGAAATTTAGGTTAGATGTCAAAAGGAAATTCTTGGCTCAGAGGGCAGCGAGGCACTGGCACATGCTGCCCAGAGAAACTGTGGTACCCCATCCCTGGAGGTGCTCAAGACCAGGGTGGATGGGGGTCTGGGCAGCTGAGCTTGTGGGTGACAGCCCTGTCCATGACAGGGGTTGGGGCTGGGTGCGTTTTGAGGTCCCTTCTACCTAAGACATTCAATGACATAAGTTTTCTACTTGCAAGGCAACCTAATACTAACTCTTCTCTCCTCCTGTTAAGATGGACTGTGCAGAGCCATCAGTACCACTCAGTCTGATCCCATCCAGGTGAGGTTTTGTGTGAGGCTTTTAAAAACTATAATATTGTATAATATGGACAAGCATCTGAAAGTTTGTTTTGTGAATCTGTGAATTTGTTTTGACAGTGATCACTCAACTTCTCCCCAAGAAGTTCTTGCCTCCTCTTCAGAGAGCACTGCACCAGTAACAGGTAGGCCCTTAAACCAGAGTGCAGGTGTGTAAATTTCTTGTGCCAAAACTCTTGAAGTAGACATGCTGAAGTCTGTGCATTTGCTGACCAATAAAGCGTTCTGTCTTCTGTTGCCTGATATTCTAGGCTGCCATGTGATGGAGGAAAAGCTGCCTGAGTACTCATGTGCAAAAGAGGAAGCTATGCCAACTTCTGTGTCCATGGAGAGAAGTAACGATCAGGATATGGCTGGTTCTGTGTCAGGTACAGTAACTGCTGCAACCACGCTGGTGTTTGTGCTACAAGGAAATAGTTTGCTTCCAGCATGCCTTTAAAGTGAGGAAGCTGAGTAAGAGACATAACGTCAACTTCTGAGTTTGTGCTATTGCAAATGTGCACACCTGCAAGTGCTCTAGAAGCCAAGTCTGAATAAGGCTGTGCCCAGGAGGGTGCCTTACAGCGCTGCATGTAAGCACAAAGTAACTTGGTGGTATCAGTACTCTGTGTGGCTGCTAAACCCTAGGACGCTTTAGGAGGAAAAAGAATCTTTTCTTTGTTCCATGAAGTTTGGAAGCTATACTAGGTGCTTTTTTCCTCTTTTGAAGCTGATGCTCTGAGTGTGAGGAGATAGGGTGGGCCAGGAGGAGAGATGAGATGGAGATCTTTGTGTATGGTTCTGTCTTTCCCTATGGTCACGCACATCCCTAATTATTACTTCTACTAGATGTGATGAGGGCTTCTTTCACTTAAAAACTAAAAGCAAAGCAAAACTAGAATGTGTGCATAGCTGGTCTGAGTAAGCTTCACAGAGCATGTGAGCTTGCTTGTTTGTAACTATCTTTAACTTTTACCTAAATATAGGGCTCTTTTCTTGTCATAGTTTCTTGTTTTGTTTCTTCAGTGCTATCTTCCTGAAATCTAATTCAGTCTCCTCACTTAAATGTATTTTCTTTCTACTAATTTGCCTTTTCAGTTAATTTTCATAGTTGATGAAGGTACCTTTAGCAAGGAGGAAACAGACATGCAAAACGTATCAGGAAGAGTCCAAATGGCTTTAAAGTCTGAGATCCTGCTGTCAGCTTTACATCTCCCAACAGAAAGCATTTCCAGTGTTAGGATGGGGGTTTTGCTGAGTCTGCATTTGTGGTCTTTAATGCTACTGCACAATGTCTTCTGAAGGAGCTTGGGAGCCAGGTTGGACACTTAGGGCTGTGAAAAAGCAGCAGAGGCAAAGGGAGCACTGAGCAGAGGATGTTGCTAATGTGAAGGATGAAAAGAGAGAGCACTTCAGACCTGAAACTTCTCTTTTCTTGTGCCATTTCTCTATGTGCATCTGTGTATGTGGGCGTGCATGACTATATAAACAGCAAAAAAAAAAGATTGTTCTGAAAGCTATAAATAGTTGCCAGAGTTACTTGCACACAAGAAATTAGTTAAACTCTCCAAGACTTCTTTCAGTTTCTTAAATATTTTCCCTTTAATAGCTATCTTTCTGAAGGCTATTTTTGACTGCTTTAAACATAAACACTTTCTTTCAAGTGTCACAGTGTAGAATCTGAACTGGCATCATCAGTTCCTGAACTGAGCAGTTTGGCCTTTTGGCAAGGAGAGCTCTTCTGTTGGCTCTGCCAGCACCCAGCTGGGTCGTGTTTTTTCGGTAATGAGGGCAGCCCAGGTGTCAGGTGTTAGAAGCTTCTGGGCTACCGATATACCACAACTCTGTGCATTTCTCAGCCTGGTTATGCTTGAGATACTCTATAATGATAGCTGAATTAGCTTCTGTTTCTGATGTTTTGTCTGTTTCATAGCATGGAAGTGGAAAATGACAAACCCCTCTTAGCTTGTGCGTGGGTATTTTTCTCTAGAATTGCTGTGCTAATAGAAGTCAAAATAAAAACTCATTATAAAATCTTGCTAAATAACAAACAAATAAAGTCTCCGAGGGGAGAGGGAAGAAAAAATCCAGGAGAATATTACTGCAACTTTTGTGACTTCACCTGGAGCAACTCCAGTCAGAAGTAAGTCTCACTCATAAAAGTAACACATGCTATACAAATTATTTTTGAGACCAGTTGGTCAGTGGCTTGTACTCTGAGTGCTGGTGGCTTGTTTTGGTTTTATTACATTTGTTTTCTGGAATGTTTCTTCCCAGAACCTGACTTCATCAAGGAGGAGTCCACCCTGATGACGGGAGAACACAAAGCAGATCCCATAAGGAAACACCTGGTGAGAGTCCCAGTGACGTGGAAACGTTGAACTGTTTGGCTGAGTAGCGACAATGCAAAGCAGGAGGGGATGGGTCCCTCCAGGGCTTCTGTGACTCTTGTCTTGGTCTGACTCCCTCATGTGTCTTTTAGGAGATGGAAAACGAAGCTTCTAAAGAACAGAGCGAGGTAATGCCAGCTGTGATTCCCAGCAGGAAAGGTGAGAGGTGTTGAGTTAATTTGCTTAACTTACCAGGTGTGTGCCTTGGTCACCTGTGCCAAGAGCTGTGTGAGTGGATGTAGAGTACTGCCTGGGCTGTGCCAGTGATTGTTTGGGGCTTCTGTTTTAAGGGATGGATCCTGCAGTTAAACATCAGAATTGGGCTAGCAGTGAAGAAAGGAAGATGTTAGCGTGCAAAAACTTGCTTCTCTGATTTCTGCAGATACTGATCTAACCTGCTCCAGCTTCCTCTAAGCAGGAGGAAGAATCTGTTAAGATCTACAGAGGAGTTAGGGTGTTCTCCCCTTGAGATTTGTAAAGCAGCATCTATGCTAACTAGAATGTAGGGTACTGTGGTCCAGATAAGCTGGGAAGTGCTTCAGTTGAGCTGTGCTTAGCCACCCCCACTCTGTCACCTCACCCTTTTGCCTTTTGAGTAGAACAGAAGCTTGTGATGGTGTAGGTAACGTCCTGAACCTGTGGGTTGAGAGCTTAATCCAAAGCTTAGTATTATTAACGTTCCCCATGCACGTAAGGTGCGAGTTGAAGTCGTCTGAACAATTAACTTCTGTGGCTCCATGCAAGTGATAGTGCTCTGTTGTCACTGTTGCATGGATGCTGTACACGTGAGGTACACAAACTGTTTTTCCTGGGCAGGAGCTTAACACAGGGAATCTCAGCTATGGTTTCTGCTGGAGCTCTGAAGGCTCCCACAAACCTTTTTGGTGGATGTTGGGTTTTTTCTTCATCTTGGTTGAGAAAGCTTTTACTTTTTCCAGGGAGTTCACCCACTGCAGGTGGCCTTAAAGGAGATAAAGTGAAGCAAAATGAGCCGTAAGTGTTCTGACTTACAGTGATCACCTGCACATAGGAATTCACAGTGGCAGTCTGTTACATGATTGCTTCTTCTTATCCCACAGTGACTCTCCAAGTGAGAAGGAGGTGGAGGTAAGTCCCTACTGTCTGTGCCTTTACATATCGTGGCCAACAGAAAGACCTTGTAGATAAGCCATTCATTATGTATTGCTGTCTTTTCCCATATAAAAGAGTGCTCAAACCCAGTCTACATCTGTGAGTTGGTTGCAGATGGGAGGGTTAGCTTTGTGGAAGTGAGCCCTGTTTTATCTTCTGCATCTCTCCTATAACTTCATTATGGAGTGTATTCCAAAATCTCACTTCAGCATCCATATCGGCTTTTAAAAAATAACCTCTGCACCACTTGAATTGTTTTGAATTTTTTTGTTTCCACAATAGGCAGAATTTCTAAGGCTGTCTTTAGGTTTTAAATGTGACTTGTTCACCTTGGACAAGAGGGTGAGGCTTGAAGAAAGATCCCGAGAGTTGGCTGAGGAGAATTTGAAAAAGGAGATCACAAGTGCTCTGAAGATGCTGGAGGTGAGTGTAAGCTGGAGCTGTCAGGAGGGTGCATGGGATGAATGGTTGTCGCTGTCTCCCAGTATGACTTTTTTCTTCCAGAATTTGTAATACATCATGAACTAATATGATCAAATTAAGTGGTGAATTCAAAATAGGAGAAATGTCGTGCAGGAGGGGTAATCATCTGAGTGCTCAGGCAGTGGAGAGTTTCTATATTGCACAGGTGTGCAGAAAGAGCCCTGTACTCAGTTGATTTTTATGCTGGGTAAGATGAAGTCTCTGCCCACTGGAGGTCTCTATCAAGGTACACTGAGCAAGGCCAATGAGTGCTGATGTGGTGACTGTGAGCCCGAACACTGCCTCTCAGTGTCATCAGTTGAGTTTGCCCATTCTTCCCTACTAACAGCTCTCATTTGTTTTTCTCATCTATGTCCCTGTTAGGCTTTAGTTCCCTTGTGTGAAGAGGATAACCAAGCACAGGAAATTATTAAGAAGCTGCAGAAAAGCTTGCAGTTTCTCAGCCAGTATGCAGCCAGAGTTGCCAGCAGAGCGGAGATGTTGGGAGCTATTAACCAGGTAACACCTCCCACATATGTGTTTCTTATGTAAAAGCTTCTAGTTGTAGAGGGTTAGCAGTACCTGTGAGCTAGTTGCAGGGCTAGATTTGGGATTTTTAGAACTCATGCATGTGTATAAGTATGTAGAAGTGTGGAAGAGCAGCACAAGGATAAGTCTTGACAGTGCTAGCAAGTGTGTGGTGGGTGTTCGGACTGTAGCTCAAAGCGGGTGAGTTATAAGGACTCCGAATGGCATTCAGATAAGAGACATCACCAGAGAGATGAGACTTGTGAAACTTGGGCGTGAAATGAGAGATGGGTTGCAATGAAACTTTGTAGAGGTGATGCAACATCCTCTCACTACTGTCCACCACAGTACAAGATGGGAGTAGATAAATGGTGAAGGAGGGAAAAAAGAATCTTATAACTTAAGCATGACTCCTCAGGGAGACGCTTCCTCGCCTTATGGCTGTTTCACTCTGTCAGGAGAGCCGTATCAGCAAGGCTGTGGAAGTAATGATTCAGCACGTGGAAAACCTGAAGCGCATGTACACAAAGGAGCATGCAGAACTTGAGGAGCTGAAGCAGGTCCTGCTCCAGAATGAGAGGTCATTCAGTGCTCTTGGAGATCGAGGTAACTCCAACTCTTCAGGAGGCTGGCCCCTCCTCCTGCTGGGGTTTGCCAGACCTGTGTCTACTTAAAGCTCAGCATCTTAGGTGGAGGGGTTTGTGTGACTGATGTATCCCCTTTTCTAAAAATAGAAGAAAAATTCACAGTGTATTAACAACATACTATGAACGGACTTGTTTACGAGCTGTTGAGAATCTTAGGATAGTGGGAAGAAACAATGTAAGGAATATGTATGCACTGCACTTGTGGAAATCTTACTGCTTCTGGGCAGTACCTTTAGGTACTCATTCACCTTGCGGTGTTATCAGTAGTTATTTCTTTGTAGTTCAGTTTTGACTTTGTAGATGCTTGCTGCTCTTCTCTAAACTTGAATCTCAGCCTCCTGAACTGCAGGTGCTCTAATTTCCCCTGTTAAGCAAATGGCACAACGGTTGGGGTTTCAGACAGTGCCATGAATTTGTGTTTTTTTTTCCAGGAGAACCATGAAATTCTTCTGAAGTAAACAGTGTGTATTTTAAAAATGGATTGGGTGGTCTTAGTTGTGCACTGCTAAAGTCCTCTGAGGAGCCTCCTAAACTGCAGGTTGCTCTTTATTAATCTTGGCTGCAAGCAGTAACTGACTATAAGAGATTGGCCTGAAATAGAGTGTTTGACTTCATAATGGTAGAAAATGCAGCAGGAATTGATCCTTGCAGAGGATGTATAATGTGTGTATAGTAAGAACTTATCTAGAAATAGCTTTCTTTTTTCCCCTGTAATCTCATTTCTGCTTTCTGGGAGCGTTTTGATGCACTCTCTGCTTAGGCAGATACTGCAAAATGTCAGACCTTGCGTTACAACTAAATCTCATCACATTCCTGTGAGCCTTCCTGATGTTTCATCTGTTCACAGACGAGTCTACAAACAAAAAGCTCTCCAATTCCTTTAACTTCAAGGTATGGCCCTGACAGTTTAATGTGAAATGTCAGGTGTGTTTCTCAGTGTCTGTGTGTGGTTTCTTTTGCCAAGTCATGTGCTGGCACTTGGGTGCGTGCTTGATATGGTGGTTTTCTTTCCAAAATGGGCTGGTGCATGTGTCATTAAATACTCTTTGTGTGTCACTTCAAGCTAAGCATCAACATTGAGGTTTTTATACACCCAAACAGATGGTGTCTTGTGCACTCAGTGAGTAATTGAGACGTTCCATGATAGAGCCAGTAATGCCTTTTATCTGTATAGCCATCACCGTCCTTACGAAGAGTTAGCATTGCCACGTTGCCTAGGAGTGCTGGAAATGCAGGTGCTGGGATGCCGCTGGTAAGTAAAGGCTGCTGTGTGCTGAGACATTTGTCCCTTCTCAGAGGTGGCTGAGTTTCACTGGGAAAAGGCAGCTAAGTGGCTTATGCTTCTTCTGTAGGCCCAACTACAAGAAACTGCTGGAGATGATCGGAGTGATAAATTCAACAGGAGATCGAGCAGTTGGTAAAGTTGCTTGGCCTCTTCTTTGTCTAGGGTTAAGTGTATTCTGGCTCAAGCCGTGCCCGTGTAAAGCAGCTTGTGGAGCATCCTGAGATGTAAGAACGTTGGGCTGCATCTTTCACATTTGCTCTGTGAGCTTCCATAAGCGAATGAGCTTTTGTGACTAAATGCTGCAGCTTTTCTGTTTTAAATCTCTCAACCCTTAATTGAAAAACTAGAACTGAAATATGAAAACCAGGTAGCTAACGTCAATGGATTTGGTTTTTTTAATTAACAAAGACTAATTTCAGGTGACTAATCCTGAAACTTTTGTCTAAGTCCCAACCAAATGAGTAGGCTGCTGCTGAGTTTTTATTATCATGCTGTGTTTCTGGTGGGAAATTAAGGCAAATATGTTTAAAATCTGACAGGGGCCGACTAGGAGCAAGGCAAAATGAGAAGCGTCCTTCCCTACAGCGCTTCATTAGCACGTACTCCTGGACCGAGTATGAGGACGAGCATCCTGAAACTAAGTAAGTTCTGCAGAAACGCCCTCTGCAGTGTGCATACAGGGTTTGTTGCAACGTGCTCAGGGCTATAATGCAAGGGACTGTGAGCTGTCAAATCAAGTGCTTGGTGGAAATGGTTTGGAACTATTGCTTGCTTACAGAACTGAGCAGCTGGAATTGCCTGCTGAAATGCAAGAACAGCTATCAAGAAAGGAAAGTACCTCTGAGAAAGGAAAGTGTCCATCAAAGTGGAACCTGAAGTCAGCGTAAGTTCCCCCCCTCCACGTGGTCATGTGGTAAAGCAGTGTCTGGCTGTGGGAAGAGGAACCAAAGCTGTAAGTTTGGGTTTTGTTGTTAAAACAGACTTCTGAAATGAACTGACCAGGAATGAATAACATCGGGTACTGGACTCACCTCAGCAGGGATTTGTTAGGAGCCTTGAATGGTAGTGTGGAGATGGACTGCAGCACAAGGCTCCCTGCTCACTTTGATTTACTACTCTGTGCCTGTACTTATAGCTGAGCTACTGGGAGCTTCCAACATCTCTCATTTTAAAAACACAAATGAAAAAAACCACCTTTTTTTTTAATTGAGGTCTGTGCAATGCTTACTGGCAGTTCTGGCACAAACTGAGACAAGCAGTTATCGCCACTGAGCCTAGATCACTGCAGCTAACTTCTCTGGGTGTCACGGGTCAAAGAGGGGCTGTCCTTCAGAAGAATCCTCTCAAAGCTCCTCACCTTAAACTCCTGCCCTACAGGGAAGTAATTGTGTGCTCTCTACAGGAAAAACTGCATGAGTATCCTGAGCTAAAGCTGCCCTTTGTGCATTCCTGGTCAAGGGGGGAGACAATTACATGCTAGCATGTAAAACTGAGAAGACAGCTCCCAATGCTATAGAACCCTTGTCTGTCACCTGTGGTAGCTCATGATTTATTGTGCTTGTTCAGATTTTGGTTTGCTGTCTCAGTGAGTTGTATCTCTTGCGTTTTGTTTTGTGGGTGTTTTTGGTTGCTGTTTCCTTCTTAAGGATGAGGGTTGGGAGCGGAGCTGCAAGTTCTGAAGAAGAGTGGAAGGAACCGTTACATGACTTACTCTATCCCGCAGGTGCAATTTAATGTCATCGTGGGCATCCCATTTCAAGACTTCCTTTTCCAACGCTAACAAAACTCTCTGGGTTTCTGTGTCCATTCTGGTGCTGCTTGCTGCTTTTACAAGCTTCCTCACTGGGCTGTCTCTCCAGCGACCAGCAGACGCAGCACCTGTAGGCACTGGGGACTCCTGGACTTCACTACAGCAACTGCTGTGGCCATATACAGGACTTCAACACAACGGACCACCCCCAGTATAACAAAGGTTCGGACCTGTGTGAAGCTGTACTTCTGAGTTCTAGTTGACAGTATAAGAAGCTATGCTGAAGTAGGTAATATATTTAAAGTTATGGGTGTTGTTGGTTGGTTGGTTTGGGTTATGGCTGTTTTGAGGATATTCTTTTGTTTTTCCATGACTTAATTCTTGCCAGAATGAGAAGTATTTATCTTTTCAAGTAGGAAGGGGGGGGGGGGGGGGGGTCTTCTATCCAGGTTTAGAATAAACCAGGTAGTGATTTTGAATGTGGCTAACAACAAATACAGCTAAACAGTCCAGCCATGAGACAGTAAGTAACATTTATTTTAACAAAAATGTGATGGTTGCATTTTAGTCATTAAAGCTGTTCCAATAGTTTGAATAGAAAAAGACTGAAGATTTGAAATGTGATTTTATTGAAGCTTTTGTTAATAAAGTTTTAAATGAAAGCATGGAGCACTTAAGAGTACACTAAAACTCTTGTAGCAAGGAGCAGCTGACAGACAGCATCAACAAACAGGAAGTTAGCTGTGTTCACTTTGTCTATTGCTGATTTGCTGGCAGAATCTCTCAGCATGTGGTAGAGTGTGGAGTGAAATTCAGAATCTGCTTCTAGTTCTGCTGAGAAAGCTCCACTGGCCTCAGTAATCTTGAGCTTCTGGGCTCTCTGACCATTAAACATGTAAAGGGACCATTCCTCATATTCCTCATCTGTGACAAATTCTGCTTTAAGATGCTCCCTTACCTGGTGCAGGAAAAAAATGGGCTGTAAGATGAAGCTGACAGAGGACTAATTCTAGTGTACTTATGAGTTTACTACAGAGACTCGGTATTTATTTGAACTCTTAATCTAACATTAGGTCTTTACCTAAACGGCTGTGTAAAATAACATCAACACAAACTTTGGCTCTGTAAAATGCAAGAATTGGTCACTGCCTTTCTTGCTGTTCCTAGCTCATACAGAAAGAAGAGCTGGCTGCAACAGGCATTGAGTATTTTAGTTCTGCTTGGATTAAGTAGTGGGCTTAAAGGCATGTGACATTCATATGAACAGTAACTCAAGGGTGGGAGCACTTCAAGATTTCAACAGTATCTTTCAAATTGCCCAAATATGGGTGTTACTCTGTGTGGGAGACATTTTGACCTCATGCCATTCAGTGAGGAAACAAATCAAGTTGTTTCCTTCTTTACAATGTGGACCAGAGGAAAATGCCGATGAAGCTTGGAAGCAGCTTCCAGGTGGTAACTGGATGGTAATTTAGAGGAGCTTCTTCATATATAGGTTACTTCAAGAAAAATCAGCATCTCCTAGCCTCAGCTGACCTATATCAGCTATATATCTTAGCACATTAGCAAATGCCTTTGTTATTAAGAATTGTACCACCAGAGCTTTCAGGCTTGTTCCTCACAGATATCAGAGTTGTAAAGCAGCAGTGAAGCAGGCTCTGAAGTTCTACTGAACACAGCTGTGCCTTTGTTTGTTTTTTACCCTAAAAAGCCAACCCTAAATCTCAGAACTGATGTCCCATGTATATAGATCAGGTCAAGGCTTGAAGGCCATTAGAGAAACAAGCAACTTCCATCTGTGCTCTTGTGTGGTACATTTCTGTACTGGTTTGTCCCTGGAAATTTCATCTAAAGCTACAAACCTTGAACACTACTTGATCTTGACCTGATTCCAGATTCCATTTGCTCCATCTGAAAGCAAAAGCAGATGCAACCAGAGCCATTTGTTGATATGCCCTAACTTCTGTTAGGGGAGCCTGTAATGTGAAAGTACAGTTAGAAAGTATGCATCATTTTCTGCTGAAGGTAAGAAAAAGCTTTCTTTAAGCAGATGCTGTTGGCTAAGCTGCCACTCACTGATACACCTGTTGTACTGAGACAAGACAGAGGTGGAAGGGTTGGGGGGGGGGGGAAGCAAATCTCTCACTTGCATGCACCTTTTTGTTCATGTGGACGTATTTGTATGAATACTCTCCTGGAAAAATATTCAGACCACCCTTCTTTAAAGCTCTTCTGAAGGTGACTGGGCACATCCACTTTCCTATCAAATGGGAAAGCACACTCTTCTCTTCATCTACTGCAGACAGCATACACTGGTTACCCTGTTGCATAAACCAATGAAAGCATCTTAATACTGAAAAAAAAGCTATTTCTGCTTCAGACATCAACTATTTATTGCCTCCTGGCTATTCTGGATACTGCCTACATTAGCTGCCCCCCTGCTCTTTACTTCTTAAAAAAAACAGAAAGCAGCTTTGCTGCAGGTTTCCAGAGATTACGCTGCTTTTCTGTTCCATGCTTAAGATCACACTTGCTTTTCAGTAACAGACATGATCTTAACCAATTTATATGTCAATACAGTACCTTAATCTGTATCTGAACCTCTGCAAAGACTGTAGTAATGGTAAACAGTGCTTCATCTGTCCCAGTGGGTTGCAGTTCCCAAGTGTGATAGGGCATGTTGAGATGAATGTCCTGGAGAAGTGCTATTGTATAAAAGGCATCAGTCTCAAAAGTGATGCTTTTCTCCTCTGTTTTGTATGCTATGTTGCTGATGCCATCTGTTCTCCACTGCTCACCTTTACAAAAGAGAAAAGACAAAGATGCATACACAAAGCTCCTGCTTATACTCAGCGTTAGCTAAGATTAATTCTCTTTGTACCTAAGAGTATAAAATTGAACTAATCCTGACATAGAAGACTGACTCAAAAGAACAGCATCTACTACTGTAACTATTGCTTTTGATATAGTATCAGCACTTAACAACTTTATTTTGAACACTAACTTCAGCCATAAGTTTCTACCTACTTCTGTGAAGTCAGATTTTAATAAGCGAATACTGCATTTGTTTTCTAACTTCAGAGTTTCTTTTAACATGACAATGTGCAGTAGTAGTCAAAGTAGACTTCAGAGAGCTTAGTCCTAGCAAAACCTGATCTGTGATATACAATTGTACTGCTACCTCAGTAAATAGACTTTTTTCCATTCACATCAAAAGCCTCAGGCAGTCCCTGGCTATGTGTACTGGAGAAGCAAAGCAGAACAAAGAATGAAATGACCCCCACTAATTGGTCAACACTGGAATCTTTAACGTACTTTTTGGCTCTTCTATTTAGATAGAATTTCTACCCAAGTTTGAATATTTTAGAAAACTATTAGCCAAACAACATCAATTTATTTTAAGTTGGTACCTGCAGGATCCCACCGGGCTATCACAGGCTGCTTCCAGTAGATCACATGGTTGGGAAGTCCAAGAGTGATCTGAATTGGTGGATGCGTGGTATCTTCAGGCTCCTGTGGGGGGTAGGGGTATGCCTCCAAGCCACCATCAATTAACTTTGGTCAAAGAGAAAGAGGAACAGACCAAATGTTTTATCAGAAAATGGAGTAGCCTGAATTTACTTAAGTCCACCTCCACACCTGTAGATTTTTGTAAGGTATACCATTTAAAGTTTACTAGTGTGAATGGTTTCCTAATACAGTGGATCTCTAACAAATGTTTTTCCTTATGACATCCTCCTGCTAACATATTCTGCTTGATTTTTAACAAGCACTCTGTACAAGCTCTGCTGTAGTGCCTGTTTCCTTTCATGGGAACTACGGTGGTGGAAGCATTACCAGCGGGCCTTTGAGCCCCTCCTCTGCCCCCTGAGATGCAGTGTTTCCTCACTCACCTCCACCATGCTCCAGCTGTTGATTTGCTGGACCTGAAGTGGAAGTCGCAGCACATCTATGTGGTACACGCCACCCACAGGGGCAAATTGTTGCAAATCAACTGTGCTTTTGTCAGTGACCTCCTCTTCTTCACCGGTCTTTTCCTGCGTCTGTGGAATCTGAACTACAAAGTAACCAAGCAAAGCGAGTTACCGAGGTGCTTAAACTAAGCCACTGAGATGTCATGCTTCCAGTCGTTGCATTTGCACAAAAAGTCGGTGTGCTTGAAGTGCCTCCCCTTCTGTGGTACTTCAGCTCCGCCTACTGGTGAGCCACATATCCATTAACTACGGATTGAAACAGGGCTGCTGGGCAATGAAAAGCTTGTCTCGTGTTTAGTACTGAGCACTCCGAAGATTTAATCCTACTCTTACATTTGTAGTCCACTCAAACTGCTTCACACAGGAACAAAGTTCCAGCGACAAAAACCAGTTGCATCACTAATCACAGGAGAATTTCACAGGTATGCAAGACAGTATATTCTGGCCAAACTTGGATAATTGCATTGGCGATTAAACAAACAAGGGAAATAAATAAAAAAAGATATAAGGCAATTACAGGCCACGTGCTGAAGGTGAAAGGTACCATTGTACATGATGCTACAGAAGAAGAAAGAATGTTACCAGTGATAGGTATCAAGTTAAAATGTTCAATAAAGTCAGAACTGCTGTGTCACAAAAATATGCTTTCGAAACGTGAGATAATCTCAAAAAAAAAAAAGATAAATATGCAAATTTCTTTCAAGCTTGTTAGAAACACAAATGAAAGTGCTGTTAATTTCCTAGCATCATCTTTAAGTGTGTAACACAGAGCTCTTACTCTCTGGGATCCATAATACAAGATCATATCCTTTTGCAGTTACTCTGAGCAAGAAGAACAAAGGAACCAAAACCCACGTCGCTACCAGCCATGGTGGTAGCTTGCACTTCACCCTTCTAAAGTAACACAATATACGCTAATATTTAAACGTCTTCTAAACAAAGCTATTAATTCTTCCAAGCTAAATTAACTTCTGGTACAACTAAGTTAGATCCAGAGAATAACCTGCAATAGTTCTTGCTGTTTTCACTGCTGCCCACTCCCCACTTTCCTCTCTCCTCCCCTGGCTGCCTGCTGTCACTGAATTTGTGGTAACTTAGTGGTGCCCTTTCAGACTCCTCCCCAGAGTGGCTGTGTGGGTTTGCCTATTTGCCATTTGCCTATTTGTCCAGTTTTCTCCCTGTATTTAGCAATCATTAACAGAAATGTCAACAAGACTCCCGTCAGCAAGACAGTTACAAACTTTGTTCTATTCCAGTGAAGATCTGTAATGCCATCCTTCCATCCTTTAGATGGAATAAGTTTAGAATGAGTAATTTCACAGTGCTGTAAATAAGAGCTACCTCAGTACCTTCTGGTGGTGTGTCCAAGGTTTCTGATTTATTCTCAGTTTTCTCTTCCGTCACCTCACTTGCGTCAGCTATGCTATTTGTATTTCCTCTAAATGAAACAGTACTCTACATTGGAAGTAAAAGATTTTTAATTAGATAAAGACACACAATTAAAAAAAATAGTCTCACTTCCATTAAAACAGCAGCACAAGGAGAAAGAGTACAGCTCCACTCCTGCAGCAGTATTGGCACTGATCTTGCTACAGAGTCAAGGTTTTAGGGGAAGTCATTTCTACCTACCTGGGAAAAACAATTTTGATTAAAGGCAGCTCCCAGTTTTAAAATTGAATATGAATAAGAGAGAGAAAGAGAAAATAATAGTTTCAATTGCAAATTCTGCCTCCAGCATTTAGTCAAGCATCCAGTCTATTAGCAGTGTGCACTCAAAACTTACAGTTATGCTGACTTCACAGCTAAAGAGGGCCACAAAGAAAACTGAACCCACACGTGTGGAGGCACAGGGACCTCCTGTGTGCCTGCCAGGGAGCAGAAAGAGCATGCACCCTCTGACCTGGGCTGGGAGGAGAAACAGTGTTACCCACATAAATGTGGGGGAGCTGACAGCAGAGCCAGACAGGAGGAGTGACTGCCATAGCTGAGAGAAGCAGAGGCTTCAAAGAGAACAGGAAAATGCACAAAAGAGAGAGAAAAAGAGAGCGTGACCTGGAAGAAAAAAGAAATAAAAAGCAATGAAATTGTAAGTAGGACTGGAAAACACAGGTGAAAACTGCCAATGGACAAGGATTGTCATACAGAACCAAAACAAAAACAAAAAAAGCAAAAACAATGGGATTGCTGGCACCTGTTTTTCACCTTCAGGACACAGGTGATACCAAAAGGGGGAAAACCCAAATAACAAAAATAGGAAAACAAGAAACCCCACAACACCAAAAGCCATCATGTTCCATTGCAGACTGCAAAGGCAGAAGAGCAGCCAGAAACAGATTTTGAAAGCCCTCTGGTGGCAAAAGGAGCAATATACGGTACCTGAGCAGCTCAACTGCACAACCAAACCTGAGAGCTCCAAATCCTATTTTGCATTATTTTGATTTTCCTAACATTGCATTCCTGCAGTGATTTTATGGGGCCACCAATTTATGGGCTGCAGAACATATTCTTCCTGATATATATCCCAGACTGCAGCACATGCCTTACGACAGCACCCAGTGATCATCACTGCTTGATCCTGCTCTTAAAATGCCAACCAAGTGCCAACTCATGAATGCCAACAGACAGCAACTGCAGTGTCCTGTCAAAACTTCCCCCTGTATCATTTTTAGGACAGTCTTCGGTCATTTGCTTTTCTATCCCCTCAGAAGATTCATGGCAGTGTTAACAAAAGTCATCTTTACCCTTGAAAGTTTAAGAACTTGTTCTCTTAGGCACAGAGCACGTGAGGAAGCAACCACACAGCAGCTGGGTCTCCAGTAGCAACAGCACTGTACAATATCCTTTCGTGAGCTGATTTACCTACATTTCTCTTATCAAGAAGCATTTCTTCAGCAGTCACGTTGGGCTCCTCTCTGGTTTCCTTCTCTTCTGGTTCCCCTGCATTGCCCTCTGAATGCTGAGGTAACTCTTCACTATCTAAGGCTTCCAATCTTGGCACCCTCTGACACCGCAGCCAAAGCGGAGATACGTGGTCATGGTGAGTGTGCAATATGCGAACAGCAATGCTGCTCACAGCCAGCGACTTTGGAAGATCAAATCCATGACACGTATCACCAAAGACGTGACTCCTGAATCTGTGCATAAGTTAAAGAAGAATAAGTTGCCTACTAAGATGGGCAGCACGTATTTTTACATTTACGCATAACTATTCTTAGTGATGTTCTACACTAGAAGTCAGCTAAATTCTCTGCTGCAGCATGGCACAGTGAAATGGGTGTCACGCTGTGCCTCCTGCCCTGCATTGACAGCTGTCTGTAAGCTCCTCCAGGAAACCCGTAAAGGCATCAGGGAGATCAGGAGTTGCCAAAAAGCAATGGTTCCAATAGGAAGACCACGTGGCAGAACCAGCGTCCTGAACATCTCCAGAGAAGGAGACTCCACCACCTCTCTGTGCAGCTGTGCCACTGCTCCGTCACTGCACTGGGAAGAAGTTCCCATGCACATTTGTGCAGAACTTCCTATGCTTCAGTTTGTGCAGCACAGGAGGCCAGCCATGGCAGACAAACTCCAACAGGCACTTGCTGCACCACTTTGTAAGAAAATGAGACAGCTTAAGAAACTGGAAGGCTGTAGAATAAATCCTATTCAACACAAAAACAGTTATGAGAAACTGGTTCTTGGAGTACTTGACTTGGCTAGAAAAAGCCAGGTCTCAGTCCAAATTAATAATTTCAGCACACTGTACCTTACTTCCTTCTTCAGATTGGCCCAAAGACAGAAAGTAATGTTTTCATCCTTTATGGCTGTATGCATATTTCCGGTGTCAGAATCTTTACACATAACAGCTGACTGCAAAGAGGAAAGCAGATGAAATCACCTTCTTTTCTTATTTATATCGTGTGGACTTATTTAAACCTACACTGGAATAAATGATTAAAAAAAGGACACATAGGAGCAAAACTCACACCAGGCCTAGCTCAGCTAAGTTTTGTTTACGTACTAGAACGTGCCGGGTTATACATTCAGATCTCTTTGCTAAAACTTTTCCTTCCTCAGGCATCAATTCTGTCAATCCATGTGCAACCAGATATGAGGTCTTACATCATCCCCTTCAATGGGACTGCCTGTCTCCATTGGTAGTTTATTTTGTATTTCTCAGTAGAAGTTTAGAAAAAGAAAAAAAAAAAGTTTACTGAGCAGTAAAGCAGCCCTATGCAGTTGCTGCACAGATTTTTGTCAAAAGCTCGTCAAAATTTTTGTCATTTTTGTCAAAGCTTGTGAAATGATATTTACACTAGGAGTTAATTATTTAAATCGGTGAAGAAAATCAAGGATTTACAGAAGGTTTTGACTATGAACAAACATACAGCTGCTCACAATTTCCTTTATTCCCTTTTGTTGTAGGTTTTGTTTCCTCTAGCAATATTCTTTTGCTAACCATACATACCCGTATGATGGATATATTTACCCTAGTGTGGTAACAGAGGTAGGTAGCTCAGCAGCACCACACTGCTCTCCCTCTCCACCCCTGCAGCCCCCAGCAATCCTAAACCCTGCCATGTAAACCCCGTGCAGATAGCAAGCAACATCACCCCCTACACATGTAACCCAGAAAATGGATTCCAAAATGTATTTTCTTTTTTGCTGTTGTTTAAACATTTTTGATTCTTTCCAGTACCATCACAACAAAACACTGGAAGCAGAATGTCCATGCATTGCATGTGTTACAACTTGGAAACAGTAAATCTTACTTTAAGCAAATGTTCTGTTGCTTCATTGTACTTCTGATGAAGAAGATTCTCCAGTTCCAGCATCGTTTCCTGGTACTGGGCTGTTTCTTTTTCTGTTATCTCACTTGGTGGCGTGTCCAGCAAAAGGAACTGCAACTCCTCAATTAACTAGAAGACAAGATAGGTGAGAAAAGCGTTTGTTTTGCCACCAATCCTAACATACTGGGTGTCCTGTCATAAAAACCGAGGCAGACTTGCTTCCTTTGCATCTAGACATAACTCTGTTGCAAAGATAATTTATCTCATATATACATAGGAATTGTGCTCAACCAGCACAGACAGGCAACTATGCAGAATGCTGGAAACTGCAGGTCGTGTCTGCCTTCCTTCACACACAAGTAATTTGTAAACCAGTGCGTAAGACTAAAAGATTCCACTGACAATCACCAGAAGCCGCTGTCATCCATGAGTGACATGGTAAGCAGATCACAAGTGTTACTGTTACATATTTCAACTGATGCCATGAAACACTCAAAAAACTGTATGGTACCTGACATAGCGTCCTATACTCAGAAAGAGAAGAAAAACTGGTGAGTTCAGGGCTCCTTGTGGCAAAGCTCATAACTTCAGAGCAGATGAGCAGTAACAGTAAAATGACAGGCAATATTACTATTTTAAAGCTACCTTCAGAAAGGTGACAAAATGAAAATGCATATAATGAGAAGGGAGAGGGTGTCAAATAAAAATTAACCCTCACAGAAACGAAACGATCATCAGAAAGAGGCGGAAGAGCTTACCACAGTGGGCTGTGAACATTCTGTGGCCTAAGAAACCCTGGTAAACAGTTCTCAGAACTAAATGGCATTTTTTAATGGGGTCTGTAAAGCGACATGCATGAGGGACCATGATAAATATTGAACTTTAACAGTAACATATTGATCCAAAAAACACGTGGATCATCGCCTGTGTCAGTCTTGGTTCCATCGAACTACAGCCAGAAGTCACACTTTTCAGCTGGACGTCAAACTCGTTCAGTGCCTCCTATCTTTTTAGGCTGCTGTCCCAAGTGCTGTGCTCTCCTCCTCCAAGCCTTGCCTTCTCTGCTCCCCTGAGCATTTCTCCAGAAATGAGCATAGAATGGGAAAGAAATGCTCGAATTGTGTTGGGATCCCCCAGCACAAGAAGGACGTGGAGCTGCTGGGGCAGGTCCAGAGGAGGGCCACGAAGATGATCAGAGGGCTGTTGGTGCTCTTGGAAAGGCCTTGCATAACCCCTGCTGGCTCAGAAGAAGGCAATACGTAGCAGGTGAAAATCTTAGCACCCAGCAAGCGTTGCAGGAAGGGAAGTTTAACATGCAGAACAAAACCAGTCCAGCAGAAGTTGTATTACACAAGAAATTTTCACCCCGTTTCTACAAGAAACCATTTACCTTGCAGAAGAACACTGTGAAGTTAGCATAATGAAAACAAAATCCAGAATTTACAGATCAGACACATGATTGGCTGTGCATTTTGGGAAGCCCAGCTCATAGAGAACACTTCACTGGTTATAAACATGCTAATAACCTCCTTACAACAGACAAACCCTTGCCCACTGAAGCATCCATACGTGACACGACCTGGTGCACTCTGGCTCAAGACTTCTTAAAATGTAGATAGCAGGAAGAGTTTAGTGTGGAAACATTACTCAGATGTCCCTTAAATGCACAGAATAGTTAAAATCGATAGTCTGCTACTTTATACTTAACGATAAATATGTAATTAATAAAAAAGAAAATTAGAGTTGAGGAAAAAAATGAAGATGAAGGCTACGGCCGATTTCAGGAGTGGGCACTGACGAGTAGTATTAAGGATAGGTTTGGTAATCTTAAACTCAACAATACCACTTATATTAAACACTTACTTTTAGCACCTGTTCTCCCTTCTTCACCACAGACTGGATGTCCTCAGCTTGGTCTTCTCGCCATAAGTTCATGAACGTATTTATTTCCGGCAGTACAGTTGGGTCAGGACTTCCATCACAAGCAGTATAATGCTCCCACTACAGAAAAAGTACTAAAGAAAATCAGATGCGGGCACATGGTGCAAATGACTTTCACAATTACAAGAAAGGAGGATTCTGAAGGACAAATGCATTTAGTGATACATTCACATCTGTGTCTAAACAGGACTGTAGTGCTTCCTGTACTACCAGTCATCATTAAGCCAGAAAGAAATGGCTTGCCTTCACATTACTGTGCTGAGATACCTCTGCCCACCTCACATCATTCCTATGATAAGCTATGGGTAAGCTATGGGGTAAGCTATGGGGCCTCATCACCCACACAGCCTCCTCCTCGTTTCTTTTCCATGTACAACAAGGTACAGAAAGGAGAGTGAGCAGGGCAAATTCCTACCTTGAGATGGAACTTGAGGGGTAGTCATCACACATATCTAAATTCAAGATACGGAAGCATCCCTAGGTCCTATAACACGGACATAGCCTAAAGCCTCTGTGTTGTCTAAACTTGATGACAGCGGGCACATCTCAAAAGCTTACCTTTGTATGAGCTCTGTATTCCATTTTCCACCTTTGTGCACACACAAACTTCTCTTCCAGTGAATTAAGTTCCGCAAGTTCAGCTTCCCTTCGTTCTTGATCCTGATAAAGTATTCTGCCTTAGAGAAATAATACAGCAGAGTACCACTCCAGCACCATTTATCTTGGCTGTACTTGTACTGTGCTTTATTTAAGCGCTACCTCTCAGTTTGCACCTTCCCAATTCCCAGTGGCTTGCTTAATCTTTTGGTGATTAATTTTGACCTAGCAATGCAAGATAATTTCCTTTCTTCCCAGCACTAAAGACATGAGGAAATTCCTTTTCATTCTCACACCAAATTGCTGACGATGCTTTACAGACCCCATCACAAGTTTAGAAGTGGAATTAGCATTTCTCAGTAACTATTGCCTATGGACTAACTTTTGCCTCAAGCTTTTCCATATGCTCCCGTTCAATGCTCTCCTTTTCACGTCTGGCTGCTGCTTCTTCAGCTTGCAATCGAGCTTCCTCTGAAGTTTGGGAAATACATCAAGAGCACAATTACATTTTGCCTATTAGAACCAGACACATTATTTTGTTATTAGCTGTAATGACAAAACAAGCACAATAAGAAGCAATATATCTGACGTTACCCAGAAATTTTCCAAACGAGTTTAGATGAATTCATTTGAATCAGAGTACCAGAGCCCACTACTACAGCACTACCCCAATCAGCCCATGACAAAGCAAGTGCTGAAAGGGGTCAGCAGACTCCACCTCTCCCCTCAGAAATAGCAACAGGTGTGCCCTTTTCCCCTCCCTACAGCTTGAGTAGGCCCACAATCTTAATCTGAAGTCTGTTGTGAAACCACCTGAGTGGTTCAGTCCCCAGCTATTCTTCTCCTTTCCTACATCCTTTGAAAGAAACTCCATCTTACAGATATTTATTCCATGAAACAGGTGAGGTTTTCGGCATGTTTCAACAGCTTTCAGTCCCCCTCAGGATCACCTACTCAGATCACAGCTTTGACTGCCAGAGGGATGGCAGAGGGGCAGCAGACACCCAGCTAGCTCCTGACAATAGGTGTTCCCTGTCAGCCTTCTCCGGAAAAAGGCACTTTCAGAGAATTTCTCTCACCTTCTGATAATGAGGACTGAGAGAAGAAAAAAAACAGGACACTGCATTGCCATCTCACTGAGAATATCTCAGAATGTAATGGTTGAGAGGAAAAAAATCTAACTCTTCCTGACACTCTCTTCCCCAGGCTCCTAATTATGGCAGAAGTAATCACAAGAAAAAGTGTGGCTGTAACAGGAAAGTGAGAAGTGGGGGGCAGTAACAGCTAATACAGAACGTGACCCACACGAAATAAGAGAAGTGCATTTTCTGAAATGGAATGTTAACATTGGTGTGCTACGGCTCGGCAGGTCACTTTTTCCTGTTCAGTTATATTAAATGATTTGTGTCATCACATTTGTTGTAAATGAAGTGCACAGTACCTTCCTCTTTCAGCCTCCTTTCCTCCTCTTCTTTCTGTAATCTCAGCTTTTTTCGTAATCTCAGTTTTTCAGCTTTGCCAACTTTTTGTTTTCCACTGGACTTAATGTTTGTAATAAATTAAAGGAAACAAAATGTCAATATTATTTTAAGGCATTTAAAATCATTCTGCCCATCCAGTGCAAACCCAGAATAAAGATTTTAGATTTCCAGCACAGTCATTGAAGCCTCCAGAATTTCAGTATACACCCCGATTCCATTTTTCTTCCTGTTTCCATGGTGCAATGCATGCTCTTACAGCCATCATACACAGGTTGCTCTGAGAACATTGTGTCCCATTTATTTCCATGGAAATTGCAACAGGTAAAAAGAACATGATAATATTAACTGATAAACCAAATTCTCAGCTACAAAACACTTCTTCAACACAGTCACCACCTTTAGGTATGCATTTTCACCAGCAATGAACAAGAGCCTGCACAGCCCACACAGCCCACCTTTCCTTGGCCTGAACAGATGAAGTCAGAAGGCATCAAATCCAGGCTATATGGTGGGTTTGTTAGGACAGTCCAGCCAAGACTGGCATTGTACTCCACAGCCTTCAACTGCTACGGGGCCTGGCATTATCACGTTGCTAAAGAAAGCTTGTCTTCTCCTCTGGCTTTACTCCAGATGTCTGAGCCTTCAGCTCAGTCAGTGTGGTGATTGATGTAAGGGTCAGAGTTGATGGTTTGTCCAGGTTCCAGGGGATCCAAAACGATCTCTGAAATTCTATTCCTTATCAACTCCTCGCATAAAGAACATTTAATAATAAAAGACAAGGTAAGCAACATGCATAAGTGACTGACACGTGACAGACTAACCGAAGGACACTTCCCTCTGTCCTGTAACCTAAATCTCAGAGATTCCTCACCAATTTATAAATGCACGTATAAATGTGATAATGGAAGCTATGCTTCAGGCCAAGTTGTCTTCAAGAGACTTGAAGGCAACTGTGATAAGCAAAGCATAATTCTCTTTGGATTTGAAGGCATCCTAATGGCTCCTAACTTTTCTTTGTTGACCAACAAAAAGGAAGACTCTTGGATTTTACTTTTTGGTTATGGCTTTGTTTTGTGTTGATACAGTCTTGGGTTGTTTAATCAAATGTGTGGGATCAGAACTGTCACTATAAAACTGCACTTAAAGGCACAGAGAAAGAAAATTCTGATTTCCCATTAATGCAGGGAATCACATCAACATCAACAGTTCAGGCACCTACCCTGGCTGTTGCACTTTGGAGAACTGAAATTAAGGACCGTACATCCCAACTAATGAGAGACAAGTAATTGCAAGGGCTCAGTCTGGGAAGGCAAAATGTGTAACTACTTGGAAAGCTATTGGCTTTACATTACTTTGCACAGCGATAAATAAATGCATGAATGCAACTCGGGACACAAAGGCTATCAGAAAGCTCGAACCACTGGCACGAGTTCAGTGCCCTTGTAGGAACGGAATGTTGTTTCTGCAGTGGAATGCAATAGGAATTCTATTTCATGGTCTCTGCTGCCATCCTGCGTCCTTTATCGGTACTACTAGTTCTTTCGGGGGTCTTTTTACATCGTCGGGGTCTCTGATAATCTTCATCGCTTGTCCTTAAGATGAACTTTCCACACTGGTCCTTAAGATGAACTTTCCACGCTCAGTACATAGGCAAAGGAATTTATAGTCACAGAGATTAAGCAGATGGGTTAATTTATACGTATGAAGACTGCAGCTCTTGTCTGTCCAGCCATCTGGAGAACCTCTGAGTCTTGAGTTAAAGACAATTTAGACATCCCACTCCTAAACAGTGTGATAATACCTTTACGAATCAAAAACCCCTGACAAGGATATCAATAGGCTTGTTATGTTGGAAGACTGCTCATTTTTGGTGCTGGACAGACAAGACCTGAGCGGTAGAAAATCTAAGGAGGAGAATGTTAAACAATTAGCAATATACAATAAACAACAGTTTATGTGCAGACAGTATCCAATATGTTTAGGTAAGCGTTGGGGAGATTTGTGAACCTGAAGTCCCCAGCCAATGGGGGAACCAGGGGAGGAAAAGATAAACGTCAGGCAATAGGGCACCGAAGATGTAACGCTTTCGGCAGGCATGCTCCTGCTTGCAGGACGCTCACCATTGCAATTGCAAATAAAATCTGCTTCTATCAGAGAGCACATCCTGACAAACCATTTGGATATTTCCATCACCCGCACGCAGCAGGGATAGCCTGGATCTTTCTGTTTCCAAACAACGCATCTGCACGCTGTTACGTTGTCACAGCAGCGTTACTGGGACAAAAAGCTTTTAAAATACTGGTTTTTGGACGAGTTGAGGTGCCTGATGCTTCCTCTGATCTCGGCACGAGGACTCGCTGGCTTTACTCACAGAGCTCCCAGCAACAAGCCATGAGCACAGCACACTTCCACCCACCTTTTTGGGCTTTTTTGGACCCTAGAAGTTCGGAGACAAAACCAGAGGAAAGCAGAAGTCAGAGAACGGGGCACAGAGAAAAAATATATCATAAAAGCCCCCCCATCGCTAATTAAAACTAGTCAACTAATTAACTCCGGAGCCAGGCCGCCCCCAAGCCGCCCTCACCATGGTGCCGCCGCGTTGCCGTGGCGACGGCCCGCGCGCTTTCCCGCCGCCCGTAGAGCGGAAGGGCGGTGCGTCGCTTTACGGCAGCGTCGTAAAGCAGCGCGCTTTACGGCAGGGCGCGGAGCGGGTGAGGAGCCGACCTTTCTTCTGCCTTTTTTTTCGTGGGAGTTGGGGGGTTGGTTCTGATTTCTGGAAAAAATCTGGAAGAATCTGGCCAACCCCTAAGGCTGGCCGTGCTGGTGTGCCGGGTGGGGAAGGCGAGGGCGCGGCGCGGGGGAGTACACTGCGTCCGAGAGAGGGGAAAGGGGGCAGGCAGAGCGAGCGGGGCGGAGTGCGGGGGGAAGCTGCAGCTGGTGTGGGCCTGAGTGGTTCCACAACAGGCTAACGTCCCGCTCGCTGTCCTTCAGGTCAATCAAACGTTGAGAATTAGGAGGCGGGTGACATGTGCGATGGCCAGTTCTTTAAGAGGTGAAGTGCTGAATCTTTATAAAAACGTAAGTGTCTGAAGTGGCTACACGCAGTGCTTGTATTTTGAAGCCTACCTAATAAGAGAAAATAGGTTTTGTTTTGTTTTTTTTTCTTCCCTTCAAGCTGTTGTACCTTGGAAGGGAGTATCCCAAAGGAGCAGACTACTTTAGAAGCCGTCTGAAAGCAGCTTTTCTAAAAAACAAGGATGTGAAAGATCCTGAAAAAATTAAGCAGCTAATTGCACGAGGAGAATTTGTTATCAAAGAGTTGGAGGCTTTGTACTTCCTCAGAAAGTACAGAGCTATGAAAAAGCGCTACTACAGCGATGACAAAGAATAACTGCTGCGACCCTCCCTGGAACCATACGGAGCCATAAACGGTCAATAAAAGAAATGAAACCTCAAAAGGAATGAACAGTAAATCCTTCCACCTCATTTAGAACACAAACTGGGACTTCACTGACCTTTAAGGAGGTGTTAGGAAGATTTGGGGTATGTATTGTGCGGCTGATAATTTTTTCCAGACGTCCTTTGTCCTTCTTGAACTAGAACCATGCATGAGAACAATTGTGCAGACAGCAGTGGCAATAGGGCTGTGTTTGACTATATACACACAGAGCACATTGCTGCTTCTCTACTGCACCGGCTGCTCGTTGCAGTGCTGATGTGAGGTGCTGCCCATCTCTTGTCTCTTAAAAGAATCTGGGTTTGAAAATCTTCCACGTTTAATGAATATTTTTCACCACAACTGAACACCGTCTCAAAAGGAAGTTCAGTTTTGAAAGATTTCGGCTATATCCGCATCATGTGCAGTACCTCTTACTGGGATGCAAAGAACACCAGTGGGTCAGGAAAGGGATGGATCAGAACAATAGTGGTACTCAGACCTTAAAGACAGTTCCTGCAGCTGTTGATTTCTGATGCTGCATAACTGCCGTAGCAGGAGTTTAGAACTCAGTCCTTTCCCCTGTAGATTGACCTTAACCATTCCTCTCTGCTGGTTTGCTGCTTTGCTGTTTTTTTTCCCATAGAATTAAAAGACACTGGAGATAAAACAGAAAAAGTCTTTGAAATATAGAGGTAAGACTGGCAATACTTGCAGTCTTAAGACTGTTCCAGAAAAGCTAAGAAGGAAAAGGCAAATAGGAGACTTGAGATATGTGGATCAGAATCACACTGATCTGAAAAAGCCCTTGTGAACTGGATGTAACAACTCCCCTACAATATGTTGCAGTTAAACCTACTCTGTAGAAATACCTTTA
The DNA here is from genome assembly GCF_038088225.1 of Cyrtonyx montezumae. NCBI lineage: Eukaryota > Metazoa > Chordata > Aves > Galliformes > Odontophoridae > Cyrtonyx > Cyrtonyx montezumae. Next base: position 95,625,169 of record NW_027072034.1, on the reverse strand, counting down.
CATACAAAATGTAACTCATCCTGCTCAATAACTGGTAAAAGATTATCCAGATGTGGTTACAAAGGGCCAGCTTTGTCTGTGGAAGAGTATCAATTACAGGTTTGGGGTTTTTTTCCCCTAGGACACAATCAGCACTAGGGAAATACCTTTATTTTCTCTCGAGTTGACAAAAGGCATTTGGTAGAGGTGAATGTGAGCAGCTGGGAATGAGTACAGAATGACTGTTCCCATCGTTTGAGATTTGCAGACAGATAGAAACTACTTCTGCTGTTAGAGTAAGGAAAACCAGGCCGCTGTGCCCGGCTGGGAGCAACAGACTGCAGTTCAGGGAGATGTCAGCACGTCCCAGCGAGGGAGACACGAACGGCTGAGGCCGGGCCCTGCTCAGAGCGCACAGCCAGCGCGGCCCACCAGGGGGATCAGCGTTACCACGTGCCGTGCTGTGCTCTGCTGTCAGTGCCGCTTACGGCTGGCAGCGAGAAGTAGTAAGCTGCAAACGGCTGCCAAACACGAATGCACTTCACGGGCTGCTCCACTGCAGAGACGAGGCACCGAAATCCTTGGAGAGAAAAGCAAACAGGGACACGAGTTCACAATAACTATTTTTTATTACATTACAATAAATAGGAGCAGTACAGTTTGACCAAAAAAAAAAAAAAAGACAAATTCCAGATCACCTCACAGCACGTACTCCTAAAAAACATTACAAATTTTAAAACAAACAGAGGTGGGGCTTTTTTTTTCATTTTTTCTTTTTAAATGTAGCATCTGGTATTACCCACATTCCTAGGTCACGCAACCAATGATGGAAAAACTGGATCACACTGCATATGTCCCACATCAAATAAAGCACGATGTACAAAATGTGCATGTTTCAGTTTACACTATACAAAAATAGTTAAAATACATTCCAGGTAAACATATTACATTTAGAAGTCATTCTAGTAAGAAGTTGGCACTCAAGAGGAAAAAGCAGAAGTATTTTCAACATGAAAACACAAGACAGTGGAATAAAGAAATGTTAGGAAAGGTTTACCATCTGTGTAGCTTTATGTAAACTTCTGACAAAGTGATTGGTATAGGTTTGATGGTCTTCAAGGTAATAATTGCACTGCTTCACACAACGAAGCATAGAGGATTGTGTGCCTGTATTTTACCCATTACACAGATCCTATGCAGTGTAACTTAGCTGAGTTAGGGCAATGTGACTGGTTAAAATAACACTTGGTTCTGAGAAAACCAGTGATAACGTTGTTTAGCAGTTACATAAAGCTACTGTAAGAAGGTGTTACTCCCTGACATATGGCAATGCAATGTATTAATGCAGGAAGTGATTCACATGTTCGTGTAGCAGTTACTGCCAGAAAAGATAGCATCCAGGTATGTCCTTTGAAAGCATTTCAAACAGGGAAAAACAGAATAATTGAGATCAACTTGTGCAAGCTGCAATCCAACATGCTTCACCAAATATTAAGACAAAACTGCACAACAGTGGCAAGGATGAGTATTTTTCTTTTTTTTTTTTTTTTTCCTTAAGTCAATAAGGGCAATTACAGGACAATTCTGTAATAATTAATTCAGTTGGTAGCTACAGATCACACATTTACTTTAAAAAACTTACTTTATATACGTCTTGAAGTTACAGCCATATCAATCCATGCTCAATCATTAAGATGCCTCTGCTAAATGTATTTCCCCTAACAATTCTTAGTTAAATTAATGTGAGGATTTTAGACCATCCCTGATTCCACATGCAGTGTGACTCAGTTACCAAAAACCTTTAAAAGTCATCTTCAGATTGCTGTCGCTTTCTCAGGGCACGCTATGCAGCTTTGTTATGTTCTTTATGTATCATCAAGAGCCTCGACAGTGTTCAAATAACCACCTCCAAAATGTTTTTACCCTTGGAAGCCGTAAAATGTTTTGCAACGTTAAGAATTTATCAACGATCCTTACTGGCCCTTAAAGTTATGTTCTCTTATTACAAGTTTGCTATTTTTTTTTCCATAATCTAAATTATATTTCACATTGATGTTGAAAAGAGTGGGGGCTGGGAGAGCAGGTGGTGCAGGCAGGGAAAGGTGTTCATTAATTGCTCAGACACAATAAGGAACAAGCAGCAATCCAGACAGTACACTGCCCCTGCCAGCTCTGCAGCACTCCACCTAAGAGAGTCACTGCTGATTTGTGCTGTAGGAAGCAAAACGATGTGTTTATGCAGTCGCACCTTTGATACCATAGAAGTGGCCTGAGTTACACTGGTATATTCAAATTATACTGTGTAAAGTTTCCATGTAATGCTTTAGTTATAGCTTAAGTTAGGGCGATGCTGCTATGCCCTGATCCAGACTTGCAGAAGTTACCAGCCCCCTGTCCTCTACTGTCCTCCTTCGATGACTTGTTTTACTTTTGGTACATGGAAGTCCTGCTTTCCAATTCAGTTCTGCAGCTGACTGGGTAGCAGCGGGCCTTACAGAACTGAGGCAACTAACACAACCTAACCTTTGCAGGAAGGCAGCAGGAACAGGGAGCACTGGAAACACCAGCTCCTGCTTCAGTGCAGGATAGCTAGACTACTTCAGTACCAAAAATGATTGCTTCTGATAAAAATTCTGCACTAATTCTGATCAGAAGGAAAAAAAAAAAAATCACAGGAGACTTAATCACAGAGAAAGACAACATTAAAATCTTGGTCTAGTTTCATGACAGTCTAGACATTGGAATGCCACTCACCAACCATTTCATCTGTGCAACAAAACTAGTACTTCACAGACATCACACAAACAACACTGGATCTGGAAACCACACTCTATGCCCAAGATTAGTGCAAATCGCACACCACGTCCACGGCATAGCAGATTTCCAAATTATTTGCACGAAGCAGCTAAGTTCAAGCTCATTCATTCACTGATTTGAGGTTACTAGAATTTAAAACTCTGCTCCTATTTTTTACATAAAATGGGCATGTGGAAACATTTCATGCCACCCTTGGGGAAAAAACAACAAAACATGGTTTTAATTTGCTATATAATTTAGGATTGATTCTGATTTAGTTATGATTAATTCTGGATCTGTGTATGAAGTAACCTAAGAATCGGAATCAACTGATCTATTAAGGCTTTCTAGTATTTCCTAGAGACACTAAGGGTGAAATCCTGTCCTGCTGCACAAAGCTACCTAAAGATTTACCACAGGGGGCCCAGGAGAGCTATGATTTCACCTTGGTGTCTTCAGACAGAAAAAGTGAAAGTTTTAAAGCAATGTATTGACAACAGGAAATCAGTCTAATTGGAACTTTTACTTTTTCCATTGCCAGATGTGCATTAGTGTCTTTTTTTTAATTTTTCTTTTTTTTTTTAATAGAAAAAATAGAGTATTTAAGGAGTGACTGAGACAAATTGCGGTGAAAAATTTTTTTTGTGAAAGTTTTTATCTTTACATTCAATAAAGTTGATCTGAAATGCTACAAGACTAGATGCCTAGAAGCAAAATCTACAGGAAGACTATAAAGGCTTCTGGTCTCTCTATATTGCAGTCAGTCTAAATTAAAAGGAAATCTGAAAATAAAGTCTTCTTTGCTAACTAGTCTGTTTTCCCAACCAGATTTAAAAAATAATAACAATTTAAAAAAACCAGTAAAAATTAAGGGGGACATCAGAACGCATAGAGCATCGTTTCACTGTTTTTTGTTTACACACAGAACAGAAGTTCACAATCAGTAAGAAAAATAGGAAGTTCCCAACTGTGCATGCACCAAAGAGTCCTAAGACGGTTCTCAGGTTTGTGTGTGTTTTTCTCTCTTTGTTTTTATTTTTCTTCACAGGCATCGCTAGTTCAAGAACCAACACTCAAAGAATACTGGCACTTTAAGAGGAATGAAGTTTCCACTGTCATTTAAAACAAGCATTCAGGTAAAGCTAACAGGATCATGAAGCAGAAAGTAAAGTAATGCTAAAAACAAATGCTAATAATTTAGTGTAATGTACAAAAATTACTTCAGTACGTCTTAAGAATAAGGATAAATTGTATTTACATAATTATACACTTTGTCTTTGTCTTCTTTTTCTTCTTTTTACCATCTTTGCTCATCTTCTCTTTGTGTTTTCTGATTTCTCGAACTAATGTATAGAAGGCATCATCAACACCCTAAAAAGATACACAGATGCACACATTACAACCACATCAACAGACTTGGCTGTCTGCTTATGTTCAGCCTGGTTTCACCTGACCTGACCAGCTGAAGTGTTTTTCATCAGCAGCCTGCTCTGCAGGAGCTGACACCACCCTCTCCTCGCTGGGGCCTTTGCAACACACAAAGAGCAGGCTGCAGGCTATAGGAGCTGCCAGGTTGCCAACACCCTCTTGAGCATTTCTGGACTTTGGGAATGGGCATGTTGGGGAAAAAACTGAGGTGCTGGGGGGGCTGCAGCTGTCTCCTCTTGCATGAGAAGTACACATCTGACTGCATCACTGCATGCAGCCCTGCAGGAGAGCAGCTCCAGGGAGCAGGTGGCCAGCATATGAGAAGTTCCTCCCGGCTGCAGGCTGAGGATCAGCCACCTGAATGAACCACGCTTAGATTATAAGGACATACAGAGCTCCTGCTGGATTTCAGAATGAAGCTCAGAAGCATTAGTTAGCTTTGCTTACACCTAAAAGTCTGTACACAGCTTTAAACCATTAATACAAACACGACAGCAGGAATTGGGTACCAAAGAGGTAGCTATGACTCATCTACGTATTCAGGTCCTTTGTCAGGCATGCGAATACAATAATCACACCACAGGTTCCTTTAAGTTTTCACATCAGCAAATCAATCAAATCAACCGTGTTACAGTGATCAGTTAACACTCATAAATCACTCCATTCAATTTATGCAACAACACATGGAACACACTGTCTGTAGCGTATCACATAGTCACTTCAAACCTCCACAGCTCCAGCAGTTAAAACTACAGACACAAAAGCTCCAGTTCCTTCACAGGGAGTAGTTTTTCTGCTCTTGGTGGGGATAATTATAACTGCCGATACTTACTACTTTGGACCAGACACCCATATGCCTGATGTGAGTCATAATCAAATGCAGCATTATAGGGTATACTTTGTAATGAGCTATTTATGTGCAATAGCTGTGTAACGTTAACATATCACAGTAGCCAGCTGCACCAGCACAGAACTGGGCTGAGAAATCCAGCCCTGCAGCCAGCATCCCACCTCCGGTCAGCTACCGTGCTATCAAGCTGCCAATAAAAGTCAGCACTCTTGGTTTGCTCCTGTGTTCCTACTTCAGTTAGAGAGCAGAAAGTGAACTCTGGAAAAAAATAAAGAAAAAAAGGGCAACGAAAAGCCAAAGTTCAGCTTACTCATTCCTGTTTCATCCCAACACCAAATGATAATGGAACTAATCATTAAGTATGAACAACAGTGAGTATTAATGAGCTACACCTACACTGGTAGCAATACTGCTGATACAACGTAGATTTACTTAAAGCTTTCACATTTTTATGTTTATGTAACTGATATTAGGTCAAAGTCCTTCTTAGCCTATCCAATAAAACTAGCAATAGACTTCTGCGAGGTCTCATAACATATAAAATACATTTGCTCTGTAGTTTAAAATATTATTTGTCAAAATAAAATTGATGTAGTCTACCTCATAAGAAGTACGTGTGGTTCTAGAAAAGGTGAAGTCTTTTGAGAATCAGGTTGGCATTACTTTACAGAGAGGGAGCATATTTTACTTCTAACTTCAGCCTTAACACAGAAAGTGAACATTTAGCAAAGTTTGTGCAGGGAAATGATCTACCAAGTACCACAGTTCACAGCACATCTTTTGCAGTTCTTATCCCAGGCAGCCAGGAGGGAAATAAGAATCAGTCACGACCGAGTTTCACTCTTACAACATAAGACTGGTGTAAGAAAGGCAATTGCACAACATACTTCTACAAGACTGTTCACCATTTTGTTACAAAACTACCCTTCAGGCTCATCATTACTGTGCCAGAACAGCATTCATTATGAGGACAGTTTTTAGCTTTCAGCAGCATCTTCGAGCAAGATGCACAGAACAGAAATTGCAATTCGAGTCCTCAAATAAGCTATCTTCTCTCCTCAAGCTAGTTTTAAAACACAAATACCTTGTACGAAGTGATACTGTTGCCCTTTAAGGATGTGACTTCACAGTGAAGGCTGACATCTATTCTACCAACTAAGGCGATAATCTCAAACAGAGCACATGTTGCAAATTACTTGGGAATGATTTGGCTTTTGCCCTCTCATTTACACGCTTGCAGAGCAAGCCTTCAAATTTGTTAACTATATATTTACTAGTCTTGGTTCTGCCACAATTCATTTTAAGCTTAAACAGTAAACATAACATACGAAACATTTAGAATATTTATGTGTTAGAACTGGAGATTCAAGAAAGACTGAGGTCCTTCACTTTTCAGTCCGAATTAAATCTTAGAAGTGGAATTAGAATACAAGCAGTGGATACTCCAGTTGCAGAAGGTCCCTAAAGGCATTAGTACTACAAGATCAAAGGTGCTCAACCTTCCCAGTTACTTCTTTCAGTAGCCAGGGACCACACGCAGCTGACCTTCCTCCCTCAAACACTGGAGTCATTGTGTACAAACTTCAGAAAGCATGAGATGTATGGAATGAGTGCTTTAAATCCAGGCTAAGGATGAGAACCTCAGAATTCACAGAGTATGCTCAGTGCTATATCACACTGCCCTGGAAGGCAGAGGTTGAGAGCAGGTTGCTGCATATAGGACAGAGCTTGCTCCTGGCATTTGTTTTTCCAAAGGGCAAATGAGTGAACTAAGCTACATCTTGGAGTATGCTTCCTCCAGCTTAACCTCCAAACATGAAGTTGCTGAAATGACTCAGTATCTTGAAGGTATTTATATAGAATTCATCTGAATATGAAGACAAATGTTTCCTTCACTGAACAGAAACTGCAAGTGCTAGAGCCTTCTATCGAAGACTGTTTTTTAAAGTAAGGGATGTCACAATAAAGAGAAAAAATACCAATTGCTGACAGAAAAGATTTCTCTTGTAGGGGAAAAAAAGATAACTCATATTTCTCTTTGAAGTAGACAGAAAGCTGGAAGCAGGTGGAAAGGAAGTACAAGGGCTGCTCTGAAAGCAACGCCTCCTATTTTATGATGTCGGCCCATGACTTCAGGTGGATGCTGGTGCTGTGGCAGTAGAGGTTGTACCTTCCCACCAATATTCCACTACATTTGTCACTGTGTGACAGATGGCAGCAGAGGGGCAGTCTGACAGAACACTGACATGGAGGCATTTATGAAGGAAAGGTGTGTCAGTGAATATAGGTAGTGACCTACCTATATGTTCCCTGTGCTGCTAAAGGGAAAAGAAAAAGCATCTTAAAATATGAAAAAAGATTCCTCCAATGAAAAGGGAAATCTATATTCCTCCTATTCCCCTCCTAGGAAATTCCACAAAAAGGAAAAGCAGGCAGCATTGAAGTCCTAATATATAAAAGAAATTTTAGTTTGAGGCTTCTAATTAAGTTCTTCTATCACTTCGTATTATCAGAATTAATCCAGTATGTGTGAAGTTAGATTTACTGAGTGAAACAGAACAAATTTTCCATAGCAAGAGGGGCTCAAAGAACAAGGTCAAACCATTAACGAGGTGGAAGGCAGGTGCTTAGTAGTAATACAAGCACAGAAATAAAAGACACTTCACACTGTGGCTGTACTAGAAGACAGCAAGAAATGGAAATGCTGGCTTTGAGAATGCTACACTGAGGACGCTTCAGAAATTTTAATTCATATTATTCTCATGAAAAGCAGTCTTGCTAAGGTGCTTTAAGTTGGTTTTAAAATAGCTACAAAAAAAAAGTTTTTTATTAGCACTAATTCTATTGAGACACTTGGATGCAAAACTTGGGTATCTTCACTACTAGATTTTCCAGTTCCCTGAATAGGAAGCCTTTAATACAAACAGTATCGCAAAGCATTTTTTAGAAAGCATCTAACAAGGCAGCTCAAAGCAGTCATTCATCACTAAAAAGCTAAGAATATAATAAGCCTGCACACATCTAGTAAAAACTTAGGAAAGAAGATTCTCTCCTCCCCCTACTCCTCATTGAAAGAAACCTCTCTCCAGTTACAACAGCCTTCTTATCACAGAAGTCAAATTCCTCTTACTTTCTTTTGCAAGCTGTTCTTCAGTGTGAAAAAAACTGCTTTTCAAAGAGTTTTTAAGCAACAGGAAACTCCATATCCTCCTGCTTGAACAGTCCCTTATGAGAGTAACGCTGTTGCAGAAAGAGGCAAAGAATCAGTCCAAGGAGCTATGGATGCAAGGAGCAAGATGGTTTACCCAAACATCACTGGAAGGGATTTAGACTGGCACCTTCTCACATTGCAAATTCTTCCCTCTCCTCCTTTCTTGCAGTGGAGTGTACTGATAAAAAAATCATCATTCGTGAGAATTCCGCAACTGTTCTTTCCAGCTGTACTTCACCTTTCTCTCCCCAATTTAAAAGCTCCCCCAAAATCTTAAAATAATCAAGGAACCTCTTTCTGCATCTCAGGACTGTAAGTTTTAGGATCCTCTCCCATCAGCCTGAACTCAACGTACAATTTTTGTAGTATCTGCAATAAATCCATCTTAAAGAACAAAAAAAACCATTTCCTACCAAATTCCAGAGGCACAAAACAAAATCTCCATCTGTAAAGATGGAGAACTTGATACGCAGTAAAGATCTTCTTTTAACCTTTTTCATCAAATAGCCAGGAAAAACAAAGCACATCTTTCGGTGTTTGCTAGGTGTGTTATTCAGGACTGCCATACTGAAATCTGAATGATTTTATACTTAAATTATGTAATCAGTTAGCCATAAAATGTCTGATTCACAAGATATCGTCAATCAGCGTTATTCAGCACATGATTTGAAAAACTTATCCTATTACATTACAAAACTTACCCTGTTACATTACAAGGCATTTTTTAATTTTCATGCACCCTGGAGTCTTTTCTTCTTTGCTGATTTTTTTCACTCTGTACTGTCGAATCTCTCGCACCAATGTATAAAAAGCATCCTCCACTCTCTGCATTGTAAAACACAACTCCTTAAAAACTGCTCTTATTGACAATCTTGACATACTGGAACACCACGGCAGGGAAAAAAAAAAGGCACCAAAATTATGAGCTTTACTTGAGAGAAGTATATGGGTATCCAGATGGCCCACAGAAGGCCTGCGTTCACACTGAATCCAGAGGAGATAAAGATCCTGTCCATAAGAACAGATGTTGTGGACCTGATTCCTCAGCTGGCAAAATTCCTTTTTTTACGTATATTAGGCCTTCTATCTGAGATAAAGTTTACAATTTAATCCAGTACTCAACTTTGTCAAGCAAATTTCCTTCCTACTCCTTAATATATACATATATTTGAAATGCTGGACTTGCACATTCATTGCTTGTTAAATCCTTTTTAAAGCAAGGAATTGTAATATATTTAAAGAATATACTGCTGGCTAATCTCAGTGGGAATACCTAAGCTTCAAGCACTCCTTTTTTCCTACAGAAACTACCACTAGGTGAATTTTCTTCCAGTTCTTCCAGTGCTGAAAATAGAGCTTCAATTTCTGAATATTTTCATATAATTTTGTGGGTATGAATGTATATTGCAGACAAGAAGTGCTATTAGACTAGTAGCTAGAGGGTACTTACATACAGCTAGCCAACTACTTTCCTTTCTTAGCCAAAGCCAGAACCTGTCACTGGGCTGGCAAAGAAAAGTAAGCTTGTTTACCTCCTGTTCTCTGCAAAATCTGTGTAGCAAACTAACAGCATTGAAAAAGTTCGTAGGAGTTTATAAAGAAATAAATTCCCTTAAGAATACTGAGTTTCAGACAATACTGTTTTTAAAGCTTTTTTTAGAGAGCAAGGGTTGTGCTACTAGGTTTAAGAGAATGGGTTTCTGAGTCATGGCAAAGTACTTTTTAAGAAGCATCTCAGTGGTATTTCAGAATAACTTCCCAATGTAAATACTTACTGTAATAATAGAAGTTACTCTTCTGTGCTGACAAGGCAACAAGTTCATTACTGATGATGCATAAGAGCTTGAGCTCTTCTCTCTCAGCCAAAGTCAGGCCCTGTCACAGCAGTACACACAGCCTGTGACCTACTGCTACTCACATCTTCTGCCTAAGGGCAGCTGCTCAAGCACACCAGGGCCAACAGAGCAGCAGTTGACCCTCTGGTCACACACACTACCTCTCTGCAGCTATGCCTTTATGCCACTTGAAGATAAGGATATCATAAGCATTAAAAAAAAAAAAAAGAGGATCGATATGTTTCAGCAAATAGAAAAGTACAGCACCATCGTTAAGTTGGTGGTAACATTCAGCTACAGCTTTTAAAGATGTAAATCTCTCCTCAGTCCATCTCATGACTCGTCTCTTCAGTCAGATCAACAGTCTTATCAATGTAACACAAGCTCGTTATTCGGAAATAAAGGTGGAGGTGAGTGACAATCAAGGAACACAGATTAATTCAAACCCCAGAATTTTATTATTACTCAAAGACAATATCTGGGCTTCTATATGGCATATTTTCTTTAAGTTACTCTCCAGCTCATCTTATTGCACTCCTAATACTGAAAATAGCTGACGTTCACTGCTACAGTTACTGGGTCACTCAGCATGACTCACACCATGGGCTATCTTAAATAAGAATGCTGTTATTGTGAGTTCTTCTGAACTACAGCCATCTGAATTTAAAGATGAAATGAATTCATTTCTTAGGTTGTATCTGTCATATAAAACGTGTCCAGTAAGCATGCAGTGAAGTACTGACAAGTCTTCTTACATTCCAGGTCATGAAAAATTTGAAAGAGCTATGAGAAACATCAAAACTCAAGTAAAGCTCATACTTTCATTTTTTCCTAGAAGGCATGGAAACTTATTCCTCAGTAGGAAATACTTCGTATTGATCAGCTGCTATGTGCCAAAGCACAGGCTGCACAAGAATCAACGTTTTGCACGTCTACTGTTTTGCAGTAGAAATACATAATTTGATTATGGAGCTTTCACATGAACAATTCTTCATTCTAAGTGTACTACCAATTTTCCCCATCACCAAAAGGAGCTGTGATTTGCTTTAGCAATGCAGAGAGAGGGAAAGAGACAGACAGTGAAAAAAGAAATTGTTACTACTGTCACCATCAAGAACAGTCTTATGAATCCCATTAAGGGAAATTAATCTGAAAGCAAATGCATACAAAGAAACTCATCTGCTAATTTCATCAGCACACTTTGAGAGAGCCAGGTGCAATGCTCTTATAAACCTAAGTCACTTCAATACCAATTTCCTTTGAAAGTTTTCAATATTTCTTGCTTAAATAATCCTGGTTCACACATATAACCAGCCAGCCAACAGAAATGGAAGCATTTCTCTCCTCTGGCAGAGTTGAGATTTTGAACAACCTGAAGAACCCACAACCTCAATGGCAATGTTTTCAACACGTTTCTGACTAAGAAGGTAGCCAGACATTCAGCTGCAAGTTGCTTAACTCAGATAAATGGCACAGTACCGAAATACCAGATCCAGCCCTGTGTCAGGGTTAACTGCCCCTCCTCTCTCACTTTCATGAGCAGGAACTACACACTACGTGCACAGGGAAGAATTTAAAATTAAAGGTTGTGTCAGACAGAGAGAAGTAGGAACAGCTATAAAAATAAACCCTGACAATTCATACTCTTCTGCATAAGGATTGTGAAAGGGTAACTGATGCAACACACACTATAAAACCACCAGTACAGACATTGGCTTACATGTAAAAAATAGTGATAGTGCTATTTATAAAAATTACATTCTATTCACTTTAGCCAGTGGTCTAACTAGAAAGAAAAAACACTAACCACAATCAAAAATGCACAGCCCTATACCCATGCCATAGGGTTCACTTAATACTTGATTACTTGATAATTTCCACGAAAAAAAATCCCACAAGGATTTGGGTTATAACATGACTTTTATGCAGTAAAGTTAAGTTTATCTTTATTGCCAGTCAGAATCAAATAAAAACAAATACTGTTAGAGTGTTATTCCCTTTCCTCCTTCTGGCCCCATCTATCAATTACATAAAATCTTAATATTCAGATTAGTTGGAAGGGATGTAAGATTATGCCTAAGCACACTGTACTGTCTTTTTTAAAAATGCCATCTCAGTAATCAAAACAGAATAGACAGGTAACTCCTTGGCAGCTTCACCTCCCTTACTTCCTCACCCCGAAGCCCTTCTGCTTCTTGTTGACCTCCAGCAAAGTTGGGGCACAGGGAATGGCAGAAGTAAATTGGCAGCAGGGAGCCCTCCAGCAGGGCATTAGTGCCAGCAGCTGTAGGAATGGAAGAGTAAGAAGGTTCCTGCTGCTGAATACTCCTCTTAGGAGGTTTAATGCCAAACTGGGAAATAAAAGTCCAACTTTCAGAAGGTAACATTCTCAGAAGAGACCAGTAGGTTTCTCCAGTTTAAAATATGAGACCTTCTGGGGACTACTCATCTGCAGAGGGTGTAAAGATCAGCTTTGAAAAACCAAAGGCCAGGCCCTTCCTATAATATTTCAATTGACACCTCTAGAAATATGAAGACAGATTAAAACACCAACAGGAAACAAGTTTAACAGTTCATACACCAGTCATCCATTGTCCTGTGAAAAGCACAAGGCCCCAGCAGACCCTTCGGAGTCATACCTGGGTTAAAGTGAAACAAAGCTGATGCTACTTCACATAACTGAAGATCAGAAAATTGAACAGGAATGGCAATCTGTGAGTGTGAAATTTTGTACTAAGTAGGCTTGCAGGAGTAACCTGAAGACTGGGGCCTCTGAATATGACATCATTTTAATCAATCCACTTCCATTAGAGGGTTTGAGAAGAGTATTTCCTGAACAACACCTGACACCACATAGCAGGCTGAACAAAGTAACATCTAGGTATTAGTACAGAATTTGTACTTCAAACCTCAAATGCAATTTCAGAGTTCTTCCTTCTTTTCCTAACATCTCAGTGACAGCCACTAACACAGGAACTTCCAACCACCATAATTATTCAGACCACTCATATGCCACACTCCTTCTTGCACTTCACTTACCAGCCATTGAAGATCTGTAGGTCTATGCTCCTTGCCCTACCTGACCAGGGTTTACAGGCTCTTCCTTATTGCCTAAAGTTAGAATTCCATTGAATTCTCAGCAGTTTCAGTAATCAGTCCAGGTCTCAACTTGTCCAACACTCGGGTGGGTGCAGCATATCTGCACTAATAAAATATTCATGCCTTTTAATCTAAAAATAATTTACACACTGTTTACAAAGAAGTTCTGTCACGTGATGCAGCTCCATCTATTCAGCTGATGCATGATTACTCCAGTTGTGGCACTCTGCCCTTATTTGGCTTTTTTCTGCTACACCTATGTACCAATTCATAGCTCACACACAATACTTCTGAAGATGCAGAGAGTACAAGTTATTTGGCCACTCAGACCTGCTGTAATTCCACACTGAGTGTAAGTCCTTGCTCTCCTGTGAAAAATATCAAACCCCAGCACAAACCAATTTTTTTTTGTTTTTAAAGGAATAGCTTCTTAGGTACAGAACCAGCTTCATCCATACTGTATGTATACCTTATCTTCTCTTGAGTACAGATATACCACCTCCTGCACTTCTGTCCCAGAAGTGCTGAAAGAGCTCTAACACTATCCCTCCCACCAGCATCAGCTGAGTACAACAAACAAATGCATGCTCTAAGGGATGGGGCATCCACAGCTTCCATGGGCAGCCTGTGCCCCAGCATCTCACCACCTTCTGACTCAAGAATAGTTAATTTCCTCCTGATATCTAATCCAAACCATCTTTAACTTCAAAAAAGACTTACGGTCAATTGCTTAACTATAAAAAGGTATATTAAGCATGTTCCACTTATGTTAAAGCAACACCTTAAAAGATGTTTTCTTTTGTTATTAAGGAAAAGATTTAGAATAACCTAATGCATTTGTCTGCTCTTGCAGACAAAAACCCCACATTTCACCTCTAGACAGAGGTGCTTTTCACAGTACTAATTTTCACAGTACTAAAGCCTAGCATAATAAGAGTTCTGCAACTGACAGTGGAGTACCAGCAGCCCAGGTCTCACTCTTACAGTTTGTGCTATAGAAGCGAATCATAAATTAATAAACAATTATTGGTAGTCAGAGAGCTGGCAGAAAGAAAAGACACCACAAGAATTTCTACTCTGAAGAAACATATCCATTGGTGTAACCAAGCAATCAGTAGTGCTCAGAATGATTAACTTGATGAAAACTGAGCCAGGAGCTTTACCTGTCTTGTCTTTGCTGATGTTTCAATAAAGGGAATTCCGTAACTTCTTGCTAAATCCTGAGCTTGTTTTGTATCTACTGTTCTGGAAGGCAAATCACATTTGTTTCCTACTAGCACCATCGGGACATCTTCAGAGTCTTTAACTCTTTTTATTTGTTCCCTAAAGAAAAAAGAAAAGATTTTATTCAAGAGGGTTTTATTTAATGGTTTACATGATAGATTATAAAACACTAAAACAAATGAAATGACAGCATTTCAGTATTCCTTATGTTAACTCACTGCACATTCACTACTAGAAGCTACTAAAAATAAGTGAATTGATCGAGTTTATTCCCTTATTTTTAAAAGGCTGACATGTTGCAGCAAGTGCTCAAAGCCAAATTGCCGTAGCTCCTCATGTCTCCACACAAGAATCCTCCCCAAAAACAAAAGTTAATGTCAGTTCTGGTATAAATCTTGCTACCAATCTCTCATACTTTGCACTCATAATACACAGTTCATTTGGTGAGATAAAACAGTCAAAGCCCTCCGCATGTATTGCATTTTCCAGGCTAAGTCAGCATTATAAACTCTGATTTTAGATAAAGGGATTCCAAAGTTTGAAGACTACTGGTCTGGTTCTCTGGAAAGAGAAATCTGGTACACAGCCTTTTCAAAGACTAGCAAGAAAATGTTTATACAATACCATTTAGATGTACTTGTAAAGAATCTCAAATAACAATCATTATTTTATTTGTTTCTTTCCTTGCTTTCTTAAATAATCCGCAAGTCTTCTCCTCAATTAGTACAGTCAGTGTTTTCAGTTATTTATAGAAGCATTCAGCTTCCACAAAGTCATCCACAGGTGTGTGAATGCACTGGAGGAGCTCCTGCACTCAACTCACAATGCTGAGTTAAAACACAGAAGGCCTTCTTGTGCAAGTCTACAAATATTTCTTTATGAAACTTGAAAAGCAAAATTATCACTCCTTTTTGCCTTATGTCAACGCCTTACTATTTCCTTCCTCCTCTACAGACAGAGGAAACTCCTTTCTAATAATCTGGCTCAAAACTGAGGAGAGATGCAGGGTGTTAGGACTTCTGAGAGCGAGAGATATTTTGTCATCTCTACTTGAGAACTCTAAGCTATTCAATTTTTATTAAGAAGCCACTGGTACCATCGCATTCTTCACTTAGAAGATTTTGGATATAATTAAATGTATACAAGGACTGACTAGATCAATTTAAGTTCAGAAAAGGAACAGTCCTGAAACAAAGTGCGTACAGAACTCTCCTGATCCCACAGTTGCTACAGGAAGATAAGCCAGCAGCAAACTGTTTAATGCAGCTAAGAATCTACCTGTTTAGCTACTCAAATCAACAGCTGAACTGCCAGCATACAGGAGAAATAAAGTTATGCAATCCAGACTGTTAACAGCTCCTCATTTTGATTACCTTGAACTGTCATGCTATCCCACCTCAAGGGAAGAACAGTAAGTTGGGTTTGTTACAAAATGGGCAACTTCAGTTTACAAGTAGATGTTGAGTTTGTGGTTATTACTTACAGCAAGTCACTCCTATGCTATACAGCAACATAAAATTGAGAGCATTTAAATATCTAACTTGGAATAGCCTAACTTACGTATTTGGGACCAACCTTACACTGATGCTACTAAGATCAGTGATCTTTGTTGGGATCTGCATTGCTTCCTAGCACAACAGCCAAGCAGAATTCAATCTAATATGAAGCTACAAAGCTGTAAGTCTTCTGGTACTGGTAATCGCCAGAGACTGCTTCCATTTCCAATTTTAGGGTAGCTGACATAAAAATTGAAACTCATGCTTGCTTTAACTAACTCAACTAGCCATCATCTCGGATCTGGAACTTCATATGAGTATCCTTAATTTTTCTTCAAGGTGTCAGAGCTCACACATCACTCTAGTAACACTGCACATGTAATTTTCCTCCTCTTCCCCCAAAGAAGAAAAGATAACAACATACTGTCTATATAATTTAAACTGTGAACATTTTCCATCTTTAACCCACAATTTTATTTATGGAATAAGCAGAGTTTACTTTCAGATACTTTTTCCCTGTGTAAATAATATTCACTAAGGCTGTCACACTGATTCATAACAAGAGCTTTCAGATACGTTGCCTGCTTAACTCCAGGACAAAACAAGAGATTTTCAATTACTGAAAATTGCAGACTTACAAATGGACAAGTAAATTGCAGTGCTGCTAATTTGCAAATTTCCCTTTAAGTGCTATTTCATGAGAGGTCAATTCATTATCCGGTGTAAAAGCAAGCAACCTATGCAGCTAATACAAGAGTTAATCATTTATCTTTCAACATACACACCTATAATGGTGAATATCTTCAAAAGACTTTGTATTGTTTATAGCAAATACACACAGAAAGCCTTCTCCTGTTCTCATATATTGGTCCCTCATTGCACTATATTCTTCTTGACCTGCTGTATCAAGAATATCCAAGAGACAGGTTTCCCCATCAATTACTACTTGCTTCCTGTAGGAATCCTAAAGAAGAGGGGAAAAAAAAACCAACATGGTTAAATAGGAACAAAGTTTTCAAGCACAGATAGCTCAAAAGATATTAAAGTTGTTTACTGATAGTTAATCATAACTGAAAACACTTATAATCTGATCTTACAGATTAGCAAATGACAGCATAAGAACATTTGTGGTCCATATTCACACTCATTAATCCAGAAATGGAAATACCACTGGAAGGACATGCTCTGATCCCCATTCTGCATCTTCAAAAAGTAACACTGCATGTGTATGCACGCGTGCACATACACGCAGCATTCTTATTTCTCATTTTGTACAAAGGGACAAAAAGAACAAATCGGATCCAGTTCAAAAGCCCTCCCTTTGTTCGTATGAGAATTGAAGAAAGCTGTAATCCTGACTGTAGAAGATTTAGCTTACTCAATTTATAAAAAAGTGAAACATGACCTTCATTCTATGGATGTTCATAAAGCCATCATGCCACAACAATGTACAAAATAGGAAGAGTTCACAAGCAGGACAACGACTCCAGCAATCTATGCCTCAGAAGTACAGTATAAGAAGCCTTCAGTGTCTGAGACAGAAAAAGCTGTTTTGTAACCCTAAGCAACTGCATATAACAACATTTGTTATTTAATTATCAAATTTAGTAAATACATTTGAAGTTCAAGCTTTTCAGACAAGATAGAGCAACACAAAGCACAATTTCAGATAAAAGCCCTGATGGGTTCAGAGCGATGTTGGAACAAATTATTTCAACACTATCAACTTTTTCAGGTCACCGACTCAAGTAGCTAAAAATCTGTATGAAGTCCCAAGCAGCTAGGAGTAATGCATACTTACAGGCCTTTTGGTGCTAGGCTTCCATAAGCACAGAGTTTTAGCAATAACAAGAGCATGTGAGTGTTACTTTTTCACCCAAACCTCTATTTTCTATGAGCAATATTATAATAAGACCATGTCAATTAACTCTAACAATGTCACAGAGTACCACTAATTATTCTCAGTAAACAATACTATAGCAAATACAAGGTGTCCAGAGGAAATTGTGGCATAACCTTTCAGTTCCTTTAGCTAGAGATTAACATAATATTGCTCGTGTTCTAGTTATGTAAGCAGGATCTTTTTAATACTCTAGAAAAATGAACCTAAGCTACTGTGAGGGGAGCTAAAGCTGCAATGCTAGCTAACGTGAAGATGAATTCAGCATGACTTTCCCTCTTTTGCATCAATTTTAAGCACTGTACACCTACATCCGTGCACTTCATCAATGTGGTGGTTTGGTTTGGTTTTTTAATGCAGAAGTTTGTTCCTTCTTGTTGCTAATCCTAAAAACAAGCAGAAGACAGCTGTACAGATCAGTCCATTCAAGTAAACAAATGCTTGGTTCTTATTTATCTCAAGCCTGGATATCACTCTACAATTATCAGGTTAAAGTGATACTGACTGCTTACCCTTAAGATAAAAGTTCTGCTCCAACATGATTCTGGAAGCATTTATTTCACAGAAGTGCAAATTCAGTGTTCAAGTAGTAGCTAGTCACAAAAATGAAAAAGCTGAGAGAAATACACAAGCTCCAATGTGTTTTAAAATTAGGTTAACATTCCATCTCAGTCCTTAAATGAGAAGGAAAAGAGCCTGCCCATCTTTATCCCAATCCACTCAAGCACAGCTGGAGATCTCCCACGTCCTATCAACTTCATCACAGTTCAGCAATGTATTAACAGAACTTCTGGCACTGCATCAGTCATAAAATGCCTATTTCATTTTCTTCCCTTACAATTTGACTGCTACTTTAAAAATATGAATTTCTGTGCACTTCATCAACTCCCCACAGCTGTGCTCAAAACAAAAGCTTGAAGTACATTTCATCAAAGAAATCTGTTTTTTTCTTTTTCCTCTCCAATACTTCCTGCAAGAAGTGCTAGTTTTAGTATGCCACACTAGCAGCAGCAAAGCTGCATGAGCACAAAGCACAGCACAGGTACATGAGCAAGGAATGCCTCGTGATAGTTGTCTGCCCAGTTTTGAAAGAAAACTAGAAAAAAGGATCTGAGTAGGAAAAAGACTAAGGATGTTGGACAGAAAACTCAAGCTCGTGTTTTCCTACCAAGTCACTCAAAGAATAAAGATTTGGCTTCCCCCCACCCCTCCACCCTCTCCCCTGCAAAACGTCAAGCCTAAAAAATCCTATTTGCCACCATAAGAAAGAAAACTGAATCACCACATAAACAGCACAGGTTGCTGAGACCCCCAGCAGCACTGTGGTGAATTCAAATGTCACCATATTGTACGAAATTACCAAGTCAGGAACAAATTAGTGCAGGATGTACTGAAAAACTCAAAGCTAGTTATTGCTGCTACAATACTCATCACAGCATTACTTCAAAATGGAACAGCAGAACCCAACATAGCCAGACTACCCTTTAACAATAAAAAAAACACCCCTTCTCATGATGCTTTTGAAATCTAGCAGCTTCATAGCACACTGGAAAATGTGGCAATGGAGAAGCACCTATACAGGACTCCTACACAAAATAAAACACAAACTAGAAATGAAATTCAACACATTATGTGACTCCAAATACGAACTTGTCACCTCTCTGTATGCAGACACTACCTACATCAAAGAGCTTTAACTTAATTAACCACACAGCCTATGGTTATTGATATTTCAGCCCAAAAAAATATATAAATCAGACACATAATGCTAAAGGAGCAATAATTCCATTTGTTCACTAGAAGTACCAGTAAGAAAGGATGGTGTGTCAGCTACATGCCACAAATGGAATTTATCTGAAAAAAAAAATCTACTGACTACAAAAACCCACCTCTGAGAGTAACTACTCTTTTTCAGGAATCCACTATACCAATGATTTAATATTAAAACATTATAGTTACTACGAAGCTGCTACTACATACTGGTGAAGCTCTGCAGGTACACAGGTCATTTAAGAACACACACTCTTAAACATCAGTACTCCTAAATCACTCAAGGGATTTTGCTAATCCAATTGAAAAATCCTTTGACAGCCAAGAAAGAGGGCTGTTCCTTCTCCAAGACACTGAAAACTTGACATAAGTGTTAGTGCTACATATGCTGACACTGTTAAAAAAAATGATTTTAAAATAATCATAAAATGTAATGCAAATAAAGATTTAACAAATTGCAACCAGTAGAGGGCACCAGTCCAACTGCTCTGTGCATTAAGCCAGATCCTGAAGCGTTTGCATACACACTTAGGGGAAAAAAAAATAAAATTAAAATTGCTTGGCTATAAACGTGTTCTGACATCCTTTCCAAGATATGAAGTTGTGATAAACATAAACGTATTTCTGAATAACAAGAGTTACTCACGCACACAGTCGTTTTAATTCTCTCCCTCTCATGAGCCATTATGCTCAGATAAAAATTAAAAAATACATTTATCTATTTTTGACCAGGTCATGAGACATGAAGCTTCTCAAGCAGGTAAGTTATTTGTTCATCCACTAATTCTGTTCCACTGAAAAGAGTAAAGCTGTGAACGTTATGCATCTGTGGTTGAGTAACTAGTTTATTCCTCCTCTCTTGCACTGTTTCAGCCATGCAAGAAGTCATGGGTTTAAAATGTTTATCATTTAAGATTTGAAACAACTAAACAACCAGGTAGGTATGGAATCCATGATATGTAACCTCATTGTTTTTGAGGAAAAGGCATGCTTTGGCAACAGACAAACAAAAGGCAATGAAAGAAACAGCAGACAGTGAAAAATAATAGTGTGGCACTAATGAACCACTTATTTATCCTTCACAACAACTGTAGCCTTATTTCCTCATACAGCATGGAAAGTGAGCACCTACAGCTACAGTTCTTCGAGCAACCCCACACCAAGACTGCACCTATATAGAGGAAGTACAACCACACAACCTCTCTGAAGGGATTCTGCCCTAGCTAGAAGTGAAGCATTTAAACCCAACTACAAGCCCACTAACAGGGGACCATCTGCCACTCCAAGTGACAGACCACGCCACTGTAACTTAAGTATGTATTCCTACATGCATCCCTATAAACCACAATTACTCTGTAACACCATGAGCACACAAGGTGATCTTCCAGATGGGGAGAAAGATAGGATATCCATCCTCATGGCCTCGGGATTTACAAGGCAAAACAACTGTAACTCCCTACAAGTTCTTGGCTGAGTACAAGAAGACTAATACTGTTGCATTCAACAAGTTGTTGAGGCAGATAAAATCCATTAGGCTCTAGGTTTCTTCCAGAAGATCATACCAGTTGACTGCAGACCACACCAAAGCCTTACAGACACTCTACCCTTTCCAGTAGGGAATAAATGCCACTGTTCTAGAATCAGCATTTTTTCTACAACAACTGCATGTTTTACCATTACCATTAAAATGCCTTTAGCATTCCTCAAAATACTCAATTTGCTGATTAGCAAAAATCCCTCAAGTGATTTAGGGACACTGACACTTAAGTTCTCGTGTTCCTAAACTGTTTACGCAGGTCTGTCCTTTTAAGATAACTTCTAACGTAGAACCTCAACAGTACTTCCTGCAGTATTTAAATATACCTCTAACCCAAGAAGCCTAGACAATGAGCAAGTAGTACAAGCATTACCAACAACCCTGTAGGCCCCTTTTGCAAGAAAAAAGTAAAATCCCATTCTGTCTGTTCCTCTCAACAAGTTGTGAGCTTCCTGTTTTCTCAAAATGTTCTGGGTGACTTTGTTTTGTTTTCAGATAACAAACTTTAATAACTGAAAGAACTACCCTTCTATAGGGCAAGGTAAGCATTCTTCCTATCCGTTCACAAAGCCTTCAGCAAGCACAGGTAATGCTACTTGGACACAGAGCATACAGACAAGGCACATTAAGGTAATCCCAAACATCTCTCTTTGGGGAGCACCAACTCAGGCTTGTGCTTCACTGAGGTAAGACGGCTCCCTACCATCTCAGGGCACCATCTCCTTTCACTCCCATCTACTTTAGAGTGGCTCCAGAGCCATTTCTGAGTCACCGTATTAAGCCCAGATTTATACCCCTGTGAACCCTCCAAGTGAGCTTGGAAGCACCTCATTGTGTAAACATATAAATGAAGTCATAAGCTAGAGTTTCAGTGCTGGGAACATAAAAAAAAACTTGGGTAAATTATAATGTCATTTCTCCTTTTATGCAGTCTGAGGTTATTAAATCAAACTACCCACAGGAGATTTCAGACAATACTAGTATTTTTCTTATGTTTACATGGCCAGACCTGTCTACTCATTACAAATCTTTAGAATAACAGAACTGCATATGTTTAAACAGATCTGCAGATTCTGAAGGACTGCACCATGTACCACAGAGAACCTGCTATAGCAGCTATCCTACATCTTTTTCCTAGACACACAGAAACATACAATTGCCTGCTACAAAAATAGTATCGAGTTCCAAATTTTTGCCTCATTCAGCGTAACATCCCAGAGCACATTCCTCACCACGTGACACAGATCCTGGTGATAAGAGCTGAGAAGGCCTGACACATGCATTTCACAAGTAAAACCTCTCCTAACGTGTGTCTTTCCATTTTGATGTTAAGAGGCTGACGTGAAGCTACAGTGAGTTTTGGCACATGTTTTCCAATACAGTTTGGCAAGAACCTCCTCACCAAGATCCTACAAACTCACATTCAAAGTGCCCAATGCAACACTACACATTTCCACTGAAGAAAACTGCTCATTTCTTGCCCTAGCTGTCATTCCACGGCCAGCTCAAGAAATACAGCAGTTCACTGATACCTGAGTGATGCTATCCTTTAGAATTAATATGTACTCTCGTGCCATAGTGCTTTTGCAGTAATGTCCAACAGCAAACAACTCCCACCATGCAAAGCTAAGGTGAAGGTGTTTACCTCGATGGTAGGGTCATATTCATCCACAAAGTGGTTCTGAATAAGCTGTATTGTCAAGGCGCTCTTGCCCACACCACCGGCTCCAACGACAACAAGCTTATACTCCGTCATTTTTTAGCAGACCTGGAGGCAAAGAAAGCAACGTTAGGCAGAAAGGGTTGAGATCGGACCAGCGAGGATGCCGGCGGTGTGTCTTCATTCACCACCGCGTTCCTTTACTACTACCGGAAAGCAGCTCCCTCCCGGAAAGAGAGGACAAAAAGCTACCAAGGAAAGCGATTCCTCACGCAGCGCGGGCACCGAGAGGGATGGAATACACTCAAAGAAGACTCTCGTCGACCACCGCTTCCTCCACAAGTTCCCGCCGCCCGCCCGGCTCCAGCTCCGGCTCCGGCTCCGCAGCGCTAGCAGCGGCTCGGCACCCCCGCGGCCCGGCCGCCGCCCTCCCCACCCCGGCTCCCCGAGCGCGGAGCCGGCCGGGCCGCCTAACTTTGCGAGCCGGCCTCGCGGGTGGGATGCGGACTGAAGAGAGGAGGAAGCGAGGAGCGGCGCGGGATTGACTCAGCACCAGGTGCCGGGCTCCCGCAGGGCGTTGGCCACCTGTCCTGCCGTGCCGCGGGGACGGAGGGCGCGGGTTAGGGCCGCTCGGGGACCGCTCCCCGCCGTAAGCGGCACCGAGGAGTCTGGAGAGGGGGTGGGGGGGGGTGGGGAGGTGCGGCGGCAGGCTGCAGGGAGCAGCTTACTCCCGCCCCGCCTCGGCGGGGAGCGAGGGCGGGGAGCACGGTGCGCGGAGCCGGGTGGGGAGAGGGGGTACCAGTACCTGCCCGGCGCTGCGCGGAGCCACGGCAGCACGCCGGCGTCTCCCTGCCCGCCGCGCGCGGCGCCCGCTCCGCGTCCCTTTCCGTCCCGGTCTGAAATGGCGGGGGACGGGGAGGGCCGGGGCTGGAGCTGCCGAGGGAGCCGAGCGCCGAGCGGGGCGTCCGATGGATGGCGGCGATCGATGCGCTCCGCGCTCCTCCGCCCCGCCCCTCGCCGGGAGAGGCGGCGTGGAGGGGGGAGGGCGGTCCCGGCCCCGCAGGGAGGCGGCGCTTCCCGCAGCCGGGCGCTGGGGGTAGGGGCGGCTCGGCTGCCTCCGCCCGCCTTCGCCCGTGAGCCGTGTGGGACAGTGCCATCTAATGCAGAAAGAGTGTTCCCGTGATTAATTCACGCAAATAAGCTGAAGGCCCCTGGCCGCTTTTTAACACGGCTCCCCGACGCTAAGGTGTTAAGATTTGCACAGAGAGCAAACGCGTCTTTGAGCTGTTGTGAGGAAAATGCGGTCTCTTCAGGCAGAGCCTGGAAAAGATTGGATGAGCTGCTCTCCTCGTGTTCGGGAAATCGGATTTTTCTGTCGTTGAACCCGGTGATAGAAGTCCTGTGCGCTCCTATGGGAGCCTGTGGAAGGATTCATATATGCAGTGGAAGGGTGTATGTTGTTATGAACTGTGGAGAAAATGAAGGTGGGAAGCATCTTATGATCCCCATTTCTCCTCACTCCTTAGACATTAGTAACAGGCATTTTTCTGTTCAGTGGTCTTCACAGAATCACAGAACTGTAGGGGCTGGAAGGGACCTCTAGAGATCACGGAGTCCAGCCCCCTGCCAGAGCAGCTCCCTAGCCCAGGTTGCACAGGTAGGCGTCCCAGGAGGGTCCTGAACGTCTCCAGAGAAGGAGACTCCACCACCTCTCTGTGCAGCTGTGCCACTGCTCCGTCACTGCACTGGGAAGAAGTTCCCATGCACATTTGTGCAGAACTTCCTATGCATCACTTTGTGACCATTTCCCCTCGTCCTATTGCCACACACTGCCGAGAAGAGTCTGGCCTCATCCCTCTGCCTCCTTAGATATTTATAGGCACGGATCAGATCCCCTCTGAGTCTTCTTCATTCAAGGCTGAACAAACCCAGGTCTCTTATTAGAATGTTTCTAACACTCATGAAAACACACATGACAGTGTAACATACGAGATCATCTACAGATGAGCGTTAAAACGGAGTGATTCAGACTGCTTATTAAGTAGACTGTCTCCAATGAGCAGATGTGAAAACCAAAAGAAAAACCTGCTTTCAAAGAACAAGTAGCCTGGTGGTAAAACCACAAGCTTGGGATGTGGGAAAACCCACATTCCCATCTGTGGTGTGAAAGAAGCAAAGAAAGGATTTGAATGCAGATGTTCAGTAACTGAAATAAATGCCCTGATCAGCTCTTAGGATAGCAGGATCTCACTTTTGTATTTTGCTCCCTTAGGAAAACTGTGAGTGTTGTGGTTCTTCCTAACACAGTGGGAAAATGCCTATGTCACAGGAAAACTTGCCCACTCCTGTACGTAATGGTGATGTTCCACAAACAACTTCGATGGCCTCCTCTCATCTATGGAGCTTTCTATGGGGAGAAGCTGTTCATCTTTAAGCCCACACAGTCCAGGATCAGAAGAGAGAACGTCCTCTGTGAAAGCTTCAGGTCCCGATGACAGCTTGAATCCCCATGTCTCCATGCGATCTCAGTGAAATGTGCAAACAATCACTGTGCGAATAGTTGGAAGGGAAAAGGAATTGCTGGGATTCTGGAAAAAGCAAGATGCAAGGCTTGATTTCTTTGTCGTGTACAGATTTGTTTAGAAGTGTCCACTACAAACTTGCTGTTCACTCTCAAAAATTAACTCTTAAAATTATTTTAGAAACGCCTTCTCAGGCTTTTGGGTGATTTGAGAACAAGCTGAAATAAATGAACTGATCCAAAATATTAAGTTACATGCTGTTGAAAAGTCGGCACTAGTGATGCAAAGCCTCCTAGATTTTGCAGAAGTGTTGTTCAGTGAGATACCAAATTCATTTTAGTGACTGTTTCTTCAGAGCGATTATTATATTTGCACAGGCGAAGCTTCTAAAATACCAGAAGCTTCAGTGCACTGAAGCTAAATGCTTTTGTTAAGTTAAAGCATATTTATGAATTCAAAGGCTTCCTCATATTTGCATTCAAATATTTCAGTCCTCTGGATCCTCCCTGGATGTGGATCTTTGAGGGCTCGCAGACAAATCACCATTCCAGCTCCCTCATGAAGTCAAGTACCAGGCCCGTATGCAGGTGTAACTCCTTGAGCCACACATTTGCCCTATTCAGATATGCCCAATCCCAAACATCATACAATAAAGTTGGTGTCATTTTAACATTAGGAATGTATGAGCTTTCACCACATGACTGTCAGCACTGGTGGCGTGGGGAAAGGAAATGTAAAAATACAGCTCCAGACTCAGGATAAATAATAAGCTTTCTCTGCTAACAGATTGTCAGACAAGCTGAGACAAGAGTTAATTTTCCTGTGTCTTTTCCTGGTGTTTAATTCTATGCAAAGCAGATGCAAATCCAATGGAGAATGACTACAGGAAGACAGGTGGGTTTGTGCAACTTAAAGGTTTGCCTGCTGTGAGTTAAAAATACTAGTAAAGAGAATTTCTCACACGCAGGTAGGCCAAGGGTCTGTAGCCACTGCAACTGGCAGTGTGGCACATATTGTCAGATCTTTGCCATCAAACCTGTCCTGACCAGGCATGAGCATGCAATTGTACTTGAGTTCATCTTGCCAGAGGCCACAGTGCTAGGCTTTCTGGTTGTTTCGTGCTTTTAGGCTACCATTATGGTGCCTTGTTTGAGGACAGACACTGCCTGAAGCAGCAAGTGAGGTGTCTGGATGACAACATTTCTGAGCTGGCTGTGTGAGTTTGTATTGGCCGTGCATTTGATTTCATGCAAGAACGTTATCTGGCTCTGATATGAGTCCATGTGTTACCCCTGAGCAGCACTAGGGACAACTCTTCTGTGGAGGGTGTACCAATCCTTAGTTTTTACCATTTTGGCTCCTCCTCTCAGGAAAATAAGGACTTCTAAGGAAATCCTGCTAACTTCATTATGCCACCCTACTGCTGAGAAGACTACTAGATTGCCTAGAGCAGCACAAATGCCCTTACAAGTTTTCCTCATCTGACAGTAGAATGCAATCATAGTCACTAATTCTACTGAAGACAGGATCTACAAGAGGTATACACTAAAAGACTTCGAAGGGCAGCAGGCCACGAACTTAAATACAGAAGTTTTTATATCCATAGATAAATATCTGTCTGTATGCAATTTAAAATATATGAATTAAAATTATGCATGCTATATTTCTAACATGGTGTTAATTTCTGTGGCCCATCAAATTTGTTCAGTAATTTTACTCATACAGATTGAAGCTTAACATGTATGAACTCCAACTGTATGTGAATGTATTTTTCCAATTAAAAAAAAACAAAAACAACATGCAAATTCTTTTCAAATTAGCTGATTGATCCCAAGAAATCCACAATCCTTCAACAGAAAATTACCTTTCAAATGCTCAGCTATGTGAAGGACAAGTCTAAATTCTGCTTCTTCAGCTTCAGTGACAGCTAATTTGCTGTGTGAAGATCTTCAAATTTACTGTGTGAAGATCTCAAATTCTCTTTCTTTCCTCTATGTAGGCTCTAAGGAAACATGGTTAGTATACTTTCCTGCAATAACATTAGATTTGGCTTTAAAGCAATGTGCTGAGATACACCACATTTTAAATATTTGTAAATGGTTTGACTTTTGGTTTAATTCAGCTGTCTCTGACTTTTTGAGTATGTTTTTCTGCTAAAAATGGGGTGGGGAGAGAGGAACAGTTCAACTGTGAGCTGTTCTTCAGAAAAATGGATGTTTTGCCATCCCACCAATGTCATCTGGCATTAATTAACATAGCATCTCAGTAATTACATTGTCAGCATACAGCCACTAAATTCAAATACAAAGAGAATTGTTAAAATTTCCTAATTTAACTTTGGTATTTCTTTTAAAGCATCATTCTTCAAGTTTTGTGTATATGGGAAATCATCCAAAGCCAATGAAGTTAACGGGCTTCCTTCAGATTGGGCCCAGAAACATTTGGAAAAATCAGTGGTGTGTCCAAACTGCCTCTAAATCAAGCAATGAGGTACTTAGCTCCTATTTACTGGTGCAGCACAGCACCCAAGACACCCCGATATTAAAATACAAGTGCTAGCTCACGTGAGTGGCACCTGAACTGAGCCATGAATTGCCACATGAAAGCTGAAACCAGGTTTCCAAGACCTCTGTGTGCGCTGCCAGCACACTTGAATGTTGCTGCAGGTCCGTGTCTTCTGTGCGGTGTGAGGGCTGGCTGCTCAGTGATGCCCTCCTGATGAATTCCATGACTCCTTCTTCAGCTGGGGAGAACTGGGGAGAAGGATGAGTGCCTGAGCAGAGCCAGTACTTTGTCAGCAAAATCCCTTCTGCTTAAAGCACTGTGCCAGCAGTGAGGAGATTCTGCACGTGTGGCTGAGCAGCCACGCTGAAGCCAAACACTGGATTAATCCTGCCTTTTAACAGGACCTGGAGTTCAGTCCTGCTCTCAGGAAATGGCAGTTCTGTCACCTGCATGTGTCTGGCTCTATGCGTTGGCTTCGCCTTCCCTTCAGCATCACTGGCCTTCATTCATTGGCCCCCACACACATCCATGAGTATTACTGAAATCTCTGAGACCTAGCTGATTTCTAGCTCACCGAGGGTTTTGTTTCTCTGGAGTGTGGTAAAACTATACATCTCCTTGAGATGATCAGAAACACATGGAAAAATATTAAAATGTTGCATAAAAAGAATGAATTTCTTTCTTTCCAAGACAGCTCTTCTCTTGCTGCAGACTTCTTACTTCAGGAAAAAAAAAATGTGTTGTCAGCACTTTGAAAACTACATCCCTTTTTTCACCCCAATGGTCTTTTGCCCATTTTGCTTAGACCTCTAGGTTGGGCATGTTGCTACAGCTCAGGACAATGCATGAGGATCTAAAGTGTCTTTTTTAAAGAAGTTGAAAGCATTCCAGCAGAAGTAGCTGTTCACATATGTTTTGGACAGGATGTATTTCCCCACCTCCCCTGGGAAACTGGAAGCAGAATCCCAGGGCAGCCTTCATCACAAACTGCTGCACTTGGGAGGTGGCTGTGTCAGGGTACGAACCAGCCCAGGAGAGCTAGCCAGAAAACCTGCACACAGCAAGGGGTCCTGCGTGAGTGGCCCACATATGCAGCTCTGGGGCAAGAACATGGCCCACTGCTGGGCTGTCCAACTGATGGCAGCATGGAATCACTGCGACGTCAGTGTTCATGCACACCAGTGCCAAAATCTGTGTGGCCACAGTGCATTTACCACACCACTAAATCACAGTGATGGGATTTTATGTGGAGAGAGAGGCAAGCATCATCCATGTTCCCAGTCACAGGGCCTGTAAAACAGAGCCTACTTGTGCTCTCAGTAGATTATCCCATAAACCAAAAACAAGACTGTATGTACTAAATTTTGTGCTCTCGCTTGGTAGAAGGTAAACTATCTGGGACAAGTCCTGTGGCCAGACCCTCCAGCAGCACGGCAAGATATGGTACAAGCAGGATGATACCAGCAAGTTCTTCCTCAGTGCAGCAGCAGCAACAGCATGGCTCCTCACACACCACTCCTGCCTCTTCCCTCACCATCCAGCTCTGCTGTCCTCGCACAACACCTACAGGCAGACCAATTACACAACTTAGTGCATGTATTTCACAGCAACCTGCAAAACTATTATTTGATCTCAGTTTAGGCCTTTAGTTGCTACTGTAATACAAGTGATAATATACAGATAAACACAGAAAGAAGTTACATGTATCTGCTGCAGCAGCAGCACACATAACTTGTTTCCTCACACCTACACACACTCCAATGGCATTTTCAGAAAAGGTCACCATCGTGGAGATGGTCCTGCTTTGCTGCACTGTAACTCAGTATTCACCCCATTTCATTTCAGAAGCTTCTACTGTATATTTATTTATCAGCTCACATACTCAGAATTGGTCAGGAACTACTGCATTTGTTCCAGACTTGAATGAGATATAGCAAGATTGTCTATTGCCAGTTAGTAGAGTCCAGCAGCAGTATGCAGCGCTAGGAAATGCACCTATAACTGCTGCAAGAACGTGACTGTGTGCTGAAAGGTAGTGCGTACACTCACAGACAGCTCTGAAAATAAAGGAAACTTCTGTTTAACCACGACTGTGGGATTTTTAGGATCACTTGCTCTTGCAGAGGCAGTTAAATAGATCCTGACATAGAGTACCAAGGAAGGAAATGTACGTGTTTATTTTGGAGTGTTTGGGTCACTGGATAGAAAGCTTATAGGAAAATGGAAAACATGCAGCAGTAATTCATTTCTAAAGGGAAGGGGGAGAAAAGTCAAGGAAATTCCCTTGCAGTCTGCTTGGAGCCAGGTTTTCAGCTGGTGTAAATCTGCAGCCTAGGTTAAAATTATTGGAAGCAGTTCATGTTCTGCACTGATAGAAAGCAACCCTGCAATGATGAGTTCCATTGGTTGGTGCTTTGAGGCCCTAAGAAGGGTCAGCATTACAGAGCCCTGCTACAGGCCAGTGTCCTGTACCAGGTCAAGGCCAGAGTATCACCCTAGGGTCAGATCCAGATCAGATTGTTGGCAGGGCTGTAGAGCCAAGGAGCAGCCCCAGTCCCTTGCTATGTGCCACTGAGTGCGAGCCTCCTTCTCTCCTCTCACCACCCTGGTCAATCTCTCCCAGACCTCATTAAAATAAACTTTGAGCTTTGCAACAATGATGCCAGTTTGTTTGGCCTTCGATACCAATTCTCTACATCTTTACAGATAGAAAGCGTATTCTTCATGATCTCCTCAATGTGTTTGCATTTTCAACTGTTAATTTTTTTATTACACATCACTGAATTTGGTGCATTAAGACTTTAACACGGATTGCCCCTTCTCTCTAGGAATTTCACAAATAAATCACTGACACAGCAAATTGTCAGAGCCATAGACACACTACACACTAGAAAGGCACTGGATAACCTTTTGGACTAGAATGCTATTTTTAAGTGCTTTAATAAAGAGCACTATTGTTGTTTGAAAATATATTGCTATGGTGAAAGGAGTTAATGACTTGCACATGATGTATCACACCCTAATGAAATTCTTCATAGAAAAGAGAAAAATCCCAAGTAGTAACCACGGCCACAGAATTGTTAAGGATACTCTGCGGGTTGAAGCTCTCCTCTTCGTCTGGACCTTTCCTAACTCCCTTTGTGCAATAAAGCACTGCTATAAAAGCTGGGCATAGTGATCCAGGCACTTTTCCACACCACGGGGTCAGCTCTGGGGAAAGGTTTCTCCCAGTCAAAGGAAGGGATGGAGGCAAGAAAAGGTTGCTGGATGTGCCTGAGCAGCTGCTCTGGGTTTTGGGAGCACCCTGAAAAGAAAGGATACCAAAGCATCTGTTCCGTGGGGCAAGAAGTAATGTTTGTGCAAAGGGGAATTGACTGTATGCTGTTTATAGCCACCCTTGTGGTAATCAGCAAGTGTCTGTACGTACTTTAAATAGACACATTACCCTAAGGAAATACCCAAGTCAGCACCTCTGTATCCTGCTGTCAGAGAGGAAACCTGACCTACTAAGCATCAAAATTTGCTGCTGCTTGGTGAAGGGGTCTGAATACCTCAACTAAGGCTGCTGCTTGCTTTTCTTGGAGAGATGTAGCCATCGCACTCAGCTCAGCTCTCACAAGTGTCAGTTTTCCAGTGAGGTGATTACAGTCAGAGGAGTTGTGCCATAATCAAGAGTAGCAATGAGAGAAGAACCAAGCTTCAAGGAGCTGCTTCCTAAGAAAAGCAAGAAGGGTATGATTGAGTAATTGATTAGTTTCTACATTACTAATTTTTTCCTCACTAATTTCTGTTAAAAAGGAAAATATATATTTCCAAATATTATTTTTCCCCAAAAATTAGTGCTCTTTTATCTGATACTTGATTTTTACCACTTGAATCATTTAAAACTGGACAAGACAAACCACCAGACTGTCCTGAGCAAAACGAAGATAAAGTTACAGCTGATTCAGAAAACAGACAAGACAGTCTTCTCCCTTTCTCACTGCCTACAGAAGTCAGTTTTGCACCGGAGAGTTCAAACTGACATGGTGACTGGGACAGTAATTCTAAAAAGAGCTTCACTGAAATACTTCTCTCTAAAGAGGTCCTCATAACCAGGTGACGTCTGGAAAAATGTGACTTCCAAAATAGTAGTTAAGTACATATATAGAAGAGAGAAGGGAAAAAAAGCCACTGAAAAGGCATTTTGGACTGTAGCAATAGACGTATCCATCAAAACTGTGTTTTGTTATCATAGTGCAGTCAGGAAAAATTACGAACAAGAAGTAGACAGCTTAGTACACTAGATATTTTGTGCTGTATTTTATATCAGAATCTAGTTCTATAAACTAACATAAAGATACTAAAGTCAATGACACTACTCAGGAGTGATCCTATTATAAGTGAGACCAGAAGTAACTGTAACAGTGTATTATTTGTTAAAACTTCGTTAACATCAGATTAAGCGGGAGAAATGATTTTTTCTTCCCTAACACCTTTCCTTTATTACTTGTCAGATAGTATTCAGATTTACCTGAAAAACCCACCATTTATAAAAAATCATTTTTTTGGAAGAAATACAATAAATATGCCAACTTAGTTTCTAGGGAAACAAATACACTTCAAGTTTTTGTAGAGAAATCAGCTTTACAAACATACACTTCAGCTGCTCAAATGTAAAAATGAGAATTCCTTACATTGCCTTCCTTCCATAAAGCCCATCTCTATCCCAAATTTGCCTTTTGAATTGTTAATTCACATTCTCTATTTTCAAAGGCATCTAAGCGACTCCTTGTGTTTAGCTGACATCCCACTTAATTCATGTAGTCCCATGTCAGAGAGATGTGCATTTCTGGAGCAGTTCCTTGTCAGTGGACCTTCCCCAAATAGGTCGAAGGATGAAAAGTATCACTGTTAAGGAGCAAAAGAGAATCGCTGTGTTTGCCACCCTGTGAGCTCTTAATTTGCTGCATTCACACTCACATGTGGCATGAGGACTGAGCATGACCAAGCTGTGGCCAAACCACCCTTCTGGCCTTATCTGAAGTCTGTCCAGATGGCAGGCATCCCTGCTCCTCTCAGAGGAAATATCTCACTTCAGTGACAGTCCAGGGCTTCTGACTTGCAGCTCCTGCTGAGCTCTGAGCTCTGCAGCAGCCGGTATTGCCCATTGCAGAGATGGAAATGTGCTTACTGATAAAGATGCTCCCAGTCGTCTTGTTTCTGCAGGATGGCTGAACCATACCTTAACAGGAATGGGGACGAGTGTGGCAATTGCACTCAGGCCCCACTTGTGAGGAGACAGACTGCATCACAGGCATGCTTAGGAAATGCTATCACATGCAGTTTGCATCCATTAGGTTTTCTCCAACCTAATGCAGGCACCATGGATGTGTTTGAAAGCCATATTCATGACAGCTGAGAAGTCATACCTGATGAGTGCTCCTAAGCACAGTGCCAGTACAGGGTTCTGAGATTCTCTTTGGCCTTGTTTAAGTTTCCTAATCACATTGAAAAAGACAAGATTATTCTGGTGGCATTCCCCATGTGATTTTTTGTGGACAGGGCGTGGCTACTCACATTCACAGATCAACCCCCAAGTGACAATCTAAATTCATTTACAATATCTCTTCTCAGTGCAGACTAGCAGCCCTCTCTAACCAGTAATCCTGTAAGCCACTGATAAGCACAAGCAACATGACCACCATGGTTTGACCTCCCTGCTTTTGCAGAGGGAGCCTGACCCCTCACAGAGCACAGAACAAAGCTTGCCCAGGAGCTTCTGCAGCAGGCTAAGAGCTCATCTGTGAGGTTTTACATGCTTGTAAAAGAATCATTTACTAGTGATGTTAAATCTTTATTCATGTAATGTATCTTAGGACTCTTCACTAACAGAGAAGGACTAGTAGGAGATGTGAAGGTTGGGGATTGTCTTGGCCAGAGTGACCATGAAATGGTGGAGTTTGCTATTCTGGGTGACGTCAAGAGGGTGACTAGCAAAACTGCTACCTTGGATTTCTGGAGGGCAGATTTTGACCTGTTCAGGATGCTTGTTGCAAGGGTCCCTTGGGACTCGCTCCTGAGGGGTAAAGGGGTCCAGGAAGCCTGGATGCTCCTCAAGATGGAAATCTTAAAGGCACAGAAGCGGGCTGTCCCGGAGTCCCGTAAGTCGAGCCGGAGGAGAAAAAGACCAGTGTGGATGAACCGGGATCTTTTGTTGAGACTCCGAGAGAAAAAGAGAGTCTATGTCCTCTGGAAGATGGGACAGGCTACTTGGGGAGACTACAGAGAACTTGCCAAGATTTGCAGGCAGGAAGTTAGAAATGCAAAAGCCCAGCTCGAACTTAGACTGGCTACTGCAGTAAAGGAGAACAGGAAATCCTTTTACAAATATATTAACAGCAAGAGAAGAACTAAGGAGAATTTCTCTCCTTTACTTGATGCAGATGGGAATGTAACCACGGAGGATAAGGAAAAGGCTGAGGTTCTCAATGCCTTCTTCACATCTGTCTTTAATAGACAGAGCAGTTATCCTCAGGGTACTTTTTGCCCTGACCTGGAAGTCTGGGACGGAGCACATAATAAACCCCCTGTGATCCAAGCAGAGACGGTCAGAGATCTACTCCTCCATCTGAACTGCCACAAGTCCATGGGGCCAGATGGGATCCACCCAAGGGTGCTGAGGGAGCTGGCAGAGGTGATTGCCGAGCCGCTTTCTGCCATCTATCAGCATTCCTGGTTATCTGGAGAGGTCCCACAAGATTGGAGGCTTGCTGATGTGATTCCCATCTACAAGAAAGGCCGTAAGGAAGACCCGGGGAACTACAGGCCTGTCAGCCTGACCTCGGTATCAGGGAAAGTTATGGAGCAGATGATCTTGAGGGAGATCACGCAACACATGCATGGCAACAAGGGGATCAGACCCAGCCAGCACGGGTTCAGCAAGGGCAGGTCGTGCTTGTCCAACCTCATCTCCTTCTATGACTGGGTGACCAGACAGGTAGATGAGGGAAAGGCTGTTGATGTAGTCTACCTGGACTTCAGCAAGGCCTTTGACACGGTCTCCCACAGTATTCTCCTGGGGAAACTGGCAGCCCCTGGTGTGGACAGGTTCACTCTTCTCTGGGTGGAGAACTGGCTGGAGGGCCGTGCCCAGAGGGTAGTGGTTAATGGAGTTAAGTCCAGCTGGCATCCTGTTACGAGTGGTATCCCCCAAGGGTCAGTTTTGGGGCTCATCTTGTTTAATGTCTTTATTGATGACCTAGATGAGGGAATTGAGTGTACCCTCAGTAAGTTTGCAGATGACACCAAATTGGGAGGATGTGTCAAACTGCCTGAGGGTAGGGAGGCCCTTCAGAGGGATTTGGATAGGCTGAACAGCTGGGCTGAGCTCAATGGGATGAGGTTCAATAAGACCAAGTGCCGGGTCCTGCACTTTGGCCACAATAACCCCATGCAATGCTATAGGCTTGGGGCAGAATGGCTTGAAGAATGTAGAGAGGAAAAGGACCTGGGGGTGTTGGTTGATGCTCGGCTTAACATGAGCCGGCAGTGTGCCCAGGTGGCCAAGAAGGCCAACAGCATCCTGGCCTGTATTAGAAATAGTGTAGCCAGCAGGACCAGGGAGGTGATCATCCCCCTGTACTCAGCTCTGGTACGGCCGCACCTCGAGTACTGTGTTCAGTTTTGGGCCCCTCACTACAAGAAGGACATTGAGGCCCTGGAGCGTGTTCAGAGAAGGGCAACAAAACTGGTGAGGGGTCTGGAGCACAAGTCTTATGAGGAGCGGCTGAGGGAGCTGGGATTGTTTAGTCTGGAGAAGAGGAGGCTCAGAGGAGACCTTATTGCACTCTACCACTTCCTGAAGGGGGGTTGTGGTGAGGAGGGGGTGGGCCTCTTCTCCCTGATAAATGATGACAGGACGAGAGGGAATGGCCACAAGTTGCACCGGGGAAGATTTAGATTAGACCTGAGGAAACATTTTTTCTCTGAAAGAGTGGTCAGGCACTGGAATGGCCTGCCTAGGGAGGTGGTTGAGGCACCATCCCTAGCGCTGTTCAAGAAGCGTTTAGATGAGGTGCTAAGGGATTTGATTTAGTGGTTCAGTGGGTAGGGATAGTGATAGGAGGATGGTTGGACTAGATGATCTTGTAGGTCCTTTCCAACCTAATGTATCTATGAATCTATGAATCTGTATATTGACTTCAGCTTTGTGGTACTAAAGGATAAAGATGCTGAGGCAAATACATCTCTGTAGGAGATGTAATTCTGTTCTTTCCACAGCATGTTTGCCAGGGTGGGCTCAGCTGCCACCACTGCTGCTAATGCACGGGGCAAGAGGACAATGACCTACTTAACCAGGGCACATGTATGGGGCAAAGGGAAGAGTGAAAGTCTGATGATGTGAAAGGTGGGTATAGCAATGTATCAGCATAAGAGCTGACAGGTATACTTTCCATCAGGAAGACAAACACAAAAGCACAGCTCTGCTTTTTGTCAAGAACAGTTCTTCACAAACAAGGGATGTCACTCAGTGGCTTTTGAAGAATTCTTCTGAAATGCCTATAGACTATCTCTGCTGGTAAAGCTTATAAATCTGTTTGAGACCCAGGAGTGGAAGATGATATAGGACTGCAAAATGCCATTGTGCAAATAGTATAGTTCACCAAAAATAAGACCCTGAAAACTGTTACCCCTGTCCTCACCCTACAATTATGGAGAGGGAGTGACTGTGGAGTACAGTGTTTAGGACACTGTGGAATACATTTGGCCCACAGGCAGTTCTCAGAGCACCTTGACATACATAATTAGCAAGGATGCTGATGTTTATTTAGGGCTTGTGGCCGTGGAAAATAGAACAAAGAGATTTTTGAGGGGTGGGCAACAATCAAGTCAGTAAAATCATTTCTCTCTTCTTTCACTTTTTCTCATATTTTTTATCCTAGAAACAAATCAATCCCCACCTCTACCCACTTAGTTCATTTAACTCACGTTTTCTTGACAGTTAAAGCATGTAATGCAAGATTACTTTCTTATGTTCCTTCTTGCAGTCTACACTTCCATTTCTTTCTTGCTGTATCATCTTAAAGCTAGAGGATCTCTTACCATTTCAAACAGATTTCAAGAGACTACAGTCAGCCTGACAGAAGGCAGCAGGGAATGAGCTTAGCTTGCTTTTTTTCCTCAATAGCTCTCTTTGAGATAAAAATTCCCCCCTTGCCACATAGATTCCTAAATGAAAGAGTAATTTCTGACTTGCTTTCACGAGTCTTTTGATTTTATTCTTCTTTAGTTTGCATGTCTCTCTTATATTTTTCCCACTCCTTCTCTTTGATAGACCAGTATCATCTTACATCACTCTTGTGTTTTCATCAAAGCTTTCTTTTTACAGAGATATACTCCTTAGAAATAGTTAATATCTAAGTTTTCCCAAGCTTAGAAAGTGATATCAGTCGGAAATTTCATTTTCCCATGAAGCTCAAATAAATATTTTTCAGAATTAAAAAAAGAAGCTTAAAATAACTTTACTCTTTAAAAATACACACTCATATATACTCATATACACTGCACCTGAACGTTGCAGTTTGTGTCCATCCTTTAAACTTTAATTACAAAAATATTCATTGACTGAAGGCAGAGAAAGAACTAGTATCACAGTATAACCAAAAATAGAGGTCGTGTATATATATGTCAATGAACAATGTAGTTAAAGTGAATTACAGAAATCTGTTTCAGCTGACTTTATTTGAGTCTATACTGCTCTGCAGTTTCTTTGTTTTAAGGAGAAACAAGATAAAGACTAGCTGAGTACAAACTTGTATCACATACATTAATATGCAGCAATCAGATAGTAAAATCCTATTCAAAAGCCGTATTGTGCAAGACACTGTATAGAGACAAACATAACTCCTGTCTGGTGACACATTAAAGGCCAAAGGGAAGGAAAATCAGTTTTTACAGAGGTAAATCTCAACTTAAAGCACAGTAAAGTCAGTGCTGAGTCTTTCCATTGACTTCACTTGATTTCAGACCATACCTGTCCGCATGCACATGCTTGCACACATACCCAAAAAATTGTTCTATTTACATTTACATTTAACTTAGATGCAGGTCTTGGAGTCACAGTGATTGTGCATAGTGGCATACAGGATCACACTGAAACAGGAATCCAGGCTTCACTTGGCAATGAAATCAATAACCATGTTGTTTAATTGCTGCCATTCTCTTCAAACGTGTGTACATCTAACAGTTGTACTACGACAGAAGCAGGTAATGAGGGAAAATCTTGAACAGAAGCAAAGGAGACTAGAAATAAGGCTTTTTTATAGAGCAAAACAAGCATGCGTTTTCACTCCAGCAAGCTGTTGTAAGAAAAGGAGAAGGTACACAACTCCTACACTGAATGCATGAGCTACAATGGATAAATGTAGCAAAGCAGTTTTAGCTACGTGGGGGGAGGGTAAGAATGTATCTTCAGCACTATTTCAAGAAGGGTTTCTCACAAATCCTTGAAATATTTTGTGTGGCATTTAACAAAGTCCCATCAGAAGTCCTTCCTCAGCCCTTAACAGATGCTATTGTCCTTTCCAAACATGCTTTTTCAAACCATGCCTCTTCACTGCTAAACTTGTTATAATGAACATGTGGCAAACAAATAGCTCGGATGCTTGGGAAAAGAAGCTGGTGTTACAAAGTCTAATGCAGGGAGGAGCATTTTCAAATGCGAGCTCAACAAAGTTGCCTACCTCATCCCCAAACACAAAAAACTGACCAAAACCGGACTGGAGTGCTTATGTCAATATGAACTGCCAGACACCAAATTACATGCTTAGATTTAGCTCTTACTTGTGAACGCTGACACCCTATTTGTCCTCTAACCTATTATGTAGGAGGCTGGCTCCTACATAAAATAACGGTACCTTTTACCTAAATCCTACTTCCTAGCCTATTCCAAGTTTTTCCCAGACTAACAAGAGGAATATTAAACTCAAAATCCTGTTGAAAGTTCAACTGACAAATGCATTCTGTCTGCTTAGCTCTCCTACTTAATTTAAATTATTAAATAAAACACAAACAAACCTGTGCAGCAGTTTTTACACTGCAGTTTTTTACAAAGCTCCTACAATGTAAATGTATAGAGTCTGTCAAAATGTGCTCTATTTCAGACACAGACACAAAAGGGAGTCAAAATTTGCTCAGAGAATAGTGTACACCAATGGCTTTGAAATCTCTACATGTGAAGGGATTTCTATAAATG
This sequence comes from Cyrtonyx montezumae, assembly GCF_038088225.1. Classification (NCBI taxonomy): domain Eukaryota; kingdom Metazoa; phylum Chordata; class Aves; order Galliformes; family Odontophoridae; genus Cyrtonyx; species Cyrtonyx montezumae. The sequence goes on along the minus strand of NW_027072034.1, from coordinate 95,586,121 downwards.
ACTTATAGAACTGCTTTTACTTCATTTCAAGGCATTCTTTTCTCTTGGCTTACTGTCAGACTAATGCAAGTGGTTATGTTACTGTTGTTCATTTACAAATTGGGGTATGAATAAATAAGGTAGAGTGTTTATACTCTCATTTTCAAGTTGTATGTTCTACTTGTGCTGAAAATGCATAACTTGAAGGCTGAATCCACAACAGAGGAGTCACTATAAGGGAAGGATGCACATGGTTAACTGGTCCTGGTTTTATAACATCTTGCTTGTAGAGATTTCCTTTTGCAAACTATAATGTGAGATGAGGCTAGATCAATGTTTCAGTTTATCTAAACCACTGGAGTTTACAAAGAAGAAAAAGAGTGGGTGGGAGGAGAGGAAAAGGGAGGGGATGCCAGGGGAAAAAAAAAAAAAACATTTCAGCTGTTGTCTATCTATGTCCCAAATACAGGATCCTCTGATCTACTGATACATAATTCATACTAGCAGTTTCATACCTTGGAAATATTTTGCACAGACCTGATGATGTTATGCTTATTTTTCCTCCACCTCCTTTAATAAACAGTGCCATCAGTTGATTTTCCTCTCTTACCCTGAGTCATTTCCTCTTCCATAGCTTCAAGCTCTTTCAGCCTACAAGTGACACTAACCACTTCTCCACCATGGGAGTCCTTCAAGTCTCTCTCCTCAACTGCAGCCAGCTCACAGCAATTACTTATTACTGTGTGGGGAATCTATTGTGATACTTGCTAGGGTGTGAATTTAGTTACTGTGGTCTAAGTGTCCGTGTGGATGCTCATACTCTGTACTATGTACTCATAGTGCCTTTTTGTGGTTTCCAAAGTAGCCTATGCTAAAACCACATGGACTCATCTACATGAAAAAATAGTACAGAATAGCTATTCCTTGCCACATACATGGAGACAGTTATTCTAATTCTACTAATCTGAATTAAATAGTGTGTAGTTTTGTAAAAACAAACCAACCAACCAACCTTATTTTCTATTATCTCTTCTATGCTACCAACTGCCAGCAACTTTATCTGGCTTTATAAAATGTGATCTTCCTTGATTCCCCTGTTTTTTTCACACACATTTCAAACTGCCTTCTATAAATGATGTTCTGTAGACTTTACTGTAATGCCACAAATAAAATACAGCTTTTTAAATCAAATTAATAATGTTGAAATGCTACTATGGAAATTATTAAAATATGAACAGCTTTTATCTGCAACCATTGTGATGGGGGAAAAAAAAAAAGACAAATACTTACATCTTCTGCAGCTCTGAAAATCAACCAACCAGCCAATCAGCAGGGCTTGAAGAGAGCTACTACAGATCCAGTTTTTCCTCTGATGTGTCCTTTTATTCTCCCCAAGTCCCATCTGGACACATTTGTAGGGAGTGTAAGTTGAGCCAAGTTTTCTACAGTTCTCATGAGGCAGCAGCATTTCAGCAGGCAGAGCTGGAGGAGTAAACAGGCAGAGTCAGTGCACAGTTAGGGAGAGATGGGTGCTTCTAGGGTGCGTCCAGAGGAAGAGGTCTGGGCTTTGTAAGGAGCAGAGTGTACTGGTGGGCAATGGGATTCGGATGGACAGTGGTGATGCTTGGGGAGCAAAGTTGTATTTGCATGAGATAAACACAAACCTCCAATTAGATGAGTCACCCAGAGTTAATTACTGCTACTATCCTATCAGTTATCTTTAGCCTCCATATCTTAATTTGTACCGTTAGAAATATGGCAGGTCAGTTCAAAACTGTGCTGATTGCTTGTGGGGCTCATCAACAGATTTCAAAGGACTTGCTGCAGCAGGACCAAGGAGTGGCTGCAGGGGTGCTGGGGCTCCCCAGGCGCTGCTACAGACACATACCCATGCACAAAGCAACTCATTAATAAATTCATCGACTTCTGAATTGAGAGTTGAACATGAGCCAGAAGAGGAAACGGAGAATATGAGGTATTCTAAGAACAGCTTTACATGCTGGCAAACCTCCACCATGCTGATTTGCCCTCCAGAAAACCCAGAGACCTAGAGAGTTAAATCCTTATCTCACAGGGCTAGAATTTTATTCAGAAAAAAATAAAATAAAATAAGGAATACTATACACTGCTGAACAACAGGTTAAATGCTGCTGGTGCTGCAGTTGCTCAGGAGTCCACTTACTTACCACTGTTATTGGCAACATCATCATGATTTAGTTTTCATTATTTCACTTAAAGCACGGAAGACCTTTGGAGAAAATAAAAGAATGATAAGTTGCCTTGAGTTGTTTTTAAGTTACAGAGCTTTATCTCTTAACAACATGAGTTATGACCTATTTTTAAAAAGCATTTGGTTTTATACCTGGCTTTTATATACAGCATTTCAAGAGTTGGGAGGAAAAAGGGAGAATAATTGACATTTTATCCTGAAATATAAAGGAATTATGTGAATCTTGGCTTAAGGATGTTCAAGTTAATTTCTACTTAGACGATAAATCTATTTTTCATGGATTTGTAACTTGGCTATAAAAGTACACTTGAAGACTTGAATGTTGGCAGCTAAAGATTTCAGGTCAGGAGAATATTTTTAGCAATGTTTTATTCAAAAAAAAAAAAAAAGAGGAAAACATAGAAGGTTGTTTTTAAGTTTAGAAAGTTAAAGGGAGAGTATAAAAAAAAACATGGGTTGGGTCACATTTTGACACCCATGTTTTTCTGTTGTTTTTTTTCTCTTACAGAAAAACAACAAAATCTCCATCCAATCTGCTTCTAGCTTGACAGATAATGAAAAATATTTCAAATTTATCGTTTCCAAATTGCCCACAGCCCTATTTCATATTTAAGAGTAAAGAATTCATTTCAGCTAATAATTCTTAAACACTGAACTCAAAGCACTGTTGTGAAAATTAATGGTTACATTAAACGAGCAGGTATTTAGCACACATATAATTCATTGTAAATTCAGGAATGGCAAGAAAACGACATCAATTAGCACACGCTGAAGATGTGGACATTAAATGTGTATTATGCTATCTCCCTCAAAACACGTGACTAAATCTAGAAATACCAAATTAGTAAGAGAGTTAAATAAATTAATCAATCAGGAAAAATGAAGATCCAATGACAGGACGTCAATGAACTCAGCATGCCACGTAGAAAAAGCTTTAGGACAACTTTGGTTAAGCATACTAGGGCAAACACTTTGCCACAAAATCTTTGGTTTTACAGTTTCATTCAACCTCAAAATTACAGAGGGGTTGAGTAATCCTGCCAGGATTTGAATTAGTGGTTCCAGGGAGACTAGGAGCTAAGCCACAGGTAGAACTAAGGACAGTGGTCAGAATAGGTGTGGAGCAGGCAGAGCAAACAGGAACATCCATTTCTGGACTTTAACTTACACCTTCTTGTTTGCTCCTGATGCACAATCACCTTTCTGTTACTGAGACTCCCTTTAACATACTGGGCCAAATCCAGCTCTGGCTCTTAGTGCTGACTTCTTTGTGTTGTACAAGCAGGCCAAAGGGCTGTTCTAAAGGAGAAGCTGGAAATATCTTGACACCAAGAGCAAATCCAGCTGAGGTGTTATCAGTGTAAAGATGGTTCATACCACTCACTCCCAGTGTAGACCAGGAAACTCTGTAGGGTACTGCCTGGGCCAGGTCTGAGGTACCCCTTGCAATAGAACAACCCATATGAGACAAGTTAATCCCAGCCCTGCAAAGTTATAAGGGAAAGGATAAGTTGGCTCTATTTACCTCTTGCAATGGGTTCTGTGTTCAGCTCAGCTTCTCCGAGCTGAAGATATAGCTAACTAGGTGGGCAAAGCAGCAGTTAAGCACAACTCTCACTCTCTTATGCACCCCAGAGGTTGCCCTTTTGTATATCTTCAGTTATTTTACATCCAGCAGTGACTCTTGTAGGTCCAATTGCTGCCAGCTAACTTCAGTTGTCATCTCTGAATCATTTATTAACCTTGAATAAATGTCACTTATAAATTAGCTCTGTAGTAAATGTCTCTTTTCTTCATATCAGTTCATCAAACACTTGGATCAGGTGACCAAGGTCCATTGAGAGTGCTATTTCACATCAAGACCGAACCAAACCAACAGCTGAAAGAGGAAACTCTTAGTCTCTGCTCCTCCACCCCTGCTCCTCCCACCCTCATTCTCCCTTGCTCTTGCTTCTCTGGCTCTTTCTCCTGGGGCTGGGTTCCCCCCTCTGTGCTGTACACACCCTATTAATGATTTCTGCACATCAGCCCTTCCAGGCACACATCCTTTGCACAGTATGTCACACAGCACACCTCCCATTCAGAACAACAGGCCCTTTCTTCCAGCTTCTGTCCAGTGAAACGTCCTAGTCCATACACCTAGCCACAGCCCAAAATAGAGTAAGGAGGGGGATGGCTGGGCCAGGTTTGGGCTATGTTTTAATAGGCTGGGATTCATGCACAACAAAGCTGTGGAAAGCATTTAGGAAATTTGCAGCCTGCTAGCAGTTAGCAAGGTAGATACACTTAAGGAGGTTGACACATGCATTCAACTTAAAGCAGAAGGTATGATTCTGCTAACATCATTTAGGCAGAGAATTTCACCACTCAGCTACTTCTATGAGCCTTTGCAGTACCATTGGAGTTCTTTCAGACTGAGCCTAGGTATAATATAGTCCCTCTAGCTGCAGCATTCGAGCACTTCCCAAGCATTTAAAAATAGAAGTCACAGTAACAATCTCCCTTTCTTATTTGGCAGACAGGAGGAGAGAAATACTTGGTGTAACTTATACATTTGTTTGCATATTCGTGGCTGGGAGCAAGTTATTTTCTTAGTGTGTTTGTGGGAAAAAATAAGTTTGTCTCAGTGAGTTAAAATGATTTGAGCACAGAAAATGGTGAGTTCAGTGGCAGTTTTACATGTATGCATAATGCGACTCAGTGAACTGCCTTGTGTCCCCTTGGATTTCTGAGGCTTTGCCTTGAGGGCTAAGGTGTGGTCAAGGCTGCAATCTAGAGCACACTGTTCTTGTTAATTAGCTGTTGGGGTCTCCACAAAATGAAGAACTTTCTGTCCCCTCATTTCTGCTTCTGGGCAAAGCACACCACTGTTTCTGAAATGCTTCAGTCCTCTGGAAAACTTTTTCAAACACTTAAACAGCCCACCCATGTGGCATAGAAATCAACTGTTTATTTGAAGAAGCCTCTCTCTCATAGGAAAATGGCTCCACACCCTTTGTCAACCAAAGCAGCTGACTGCCACAGGATGTAGTGTCTATCAGGAACCAGGTCCTTGGATCCCAGATGTGTCTAAGCATGAAGTGCAGACCTCGGTTCACACATCTATTCTTTTGGAAGGACACACTTCAGACTGAAGTCATCACATCACTGAGAAAGGCAAAGAACATTTTAAATCTTCTCAGGTTACCACTTTATCAAGGATAAAACCCAAAAGGTGTCTGAGCCTGGATAATCTATCGGAAATCATGCTCTGGATAAATTAAACATCAATATTTAGGGGGGATGGGAAGGAGAGAGAACAAAAATGGAAGAATTCAATCCAGTCACCCGACTGCAAATATAAATTGGAGGTAAATATGGGGTACATAAAGCTAGAATACCTTCTCAAACTGATGTTATCATACATCATCCAAAGACACAGAATGTCTTTAGACACTAAGACTGAATGTCCAAATTTTTGATAGCTTGTCAGCTAGATGCAGGGAAGAGAAAAAGAGCAAGGGGCATTTGTTACCTGGATGTTTTCCTAAATAAAGTAAATAACCTTACTTTTCTTTCCTTCCCTTTCTGTCTCCTATTCAAGGAAAAAAAGAAGGAAATAAAACAAACAAAAAACTAAAAACTAAACACTGTTTCTTACCGTTCTATTGTTATCAGCTAATTTTTTTGCATAAATATAAATTTTAACATGGTCTTCCACAATACTTATATCTTTTTGTTTCTTGAAGCTCCAGATTTTCCAGGGAAGTGTCCTTCAAACAATGCAAAACTTCGGCAAAAGGAGCTTCTGTAAGTAATACTCATTATAAACTTAGAGGGCTGAAAATGGCCAGAGCTGCTTTTTCTCCCTGGAAGAGTAATGTGGGTAATGTGGTGCCACCTCAAAACCTTTTGAAAGATGCAAGATATCATGTCAGCAGGAGCCTCCCTTGTAATACAGTTCCCCACAGACAGATGATGCAACAGGTGAGCTGCTGCTGCCGAGCTGCTGGATGCCAATTTGCCTTTGTTGCACAACTTACCTTACTCTGGCTGGATCTTTGACCCTTTTCCCACAGTTCTACTCACGTCACCAAACCTCATTTCTGAGGCTTTCTGGTGAGCATCTGCTTTTCTCACCTCTAGCTTAGAATAGCTTAAGCCTCCCATGATGGCAGCAGTCTCTTCAACCACACAACCAGACAAGTAAGCTAAAGATACTTTTGTCTATCTCAAATCATGCCTGACCAACAAGGAACAAACCTGACCCAACAGCTTCTATACAGTCATGTGCAATTAGCAACACACAGAGTTAACTATGACTTTTCCTCACGCCAACAACTCCCCTATGTCTGAACAACTTTCTAAAATGTTCAGAGCCTCGTATATTGACTCCATGCATATTCCAGCATGCTACCTCAGGATTTGTCCAGATGATCTTAAAGGAAGCAGATCACTTTACATTTCATTGTCCTGAACCAGTATTTCCTGCACAAAATCAGAATGGCTATGGCTGAAAAGCATATCTGAAAATCACCTAGTCCACACTTACCCAACCCACTAGTTTGATGTTTTATTGTGTAGTTTTGATTAAAAAAAAATAAAATAAAATGTTCTGTTACTTATATAAATTAAGTATATTATATATTTTATATGTGACCTGAGACAATTCCTCTTCACTCAGAGCAGCCCACATAAACCAAATGGCTGGACCTTCATAACTTATCCAACCCTCCGCTCAAAGCAGGGCCACCCAGACCAGGTTGCTCAGGACCATGCGCACCTGAGTGTTGAATAGCTCCAAGGACAGAGACACCACAACCTCTCTAGTGCAATCCCTTCTCCTGTTTGATCACCCATACAGCAAAAAAACCTTTTTACTGCTCAAGGAAGAAAGTTTGTGTCCATTTTCTCTCATTCTGTCACTAGACACTACTTGAAAAGGCCTGTCTCCATTCACTTTATATCATGGGTGACCAATCTTTTGGCTTGCCTGGGCTTCACTGAGAGAATAGGAATTACCTTGGGCTGATGTTTAGCTATAGCTCAGTGATGGGTGTGCAGCCAAAGCTGGGCTGGGCTGCTTGGTGGGGAAGAGCCACCTCCAAGACAGGCAGCAGGGGTTGGGCCATAGTAGTTGTTGTTCTGGGCTGTGTGTAGCCCATGGGTTGGACATGCTTGCTTTATACTCTTCATTCAGATATTTATACACACTGACAAAATCTGCGGAGCCTCCCCAGACCAGCTCTCAGCTTCTCCTTATATGACACATGCTCCAATCCCTTAACCATCTTAGTAACCTTTTGCTGGGTCCACTTCCATATTTCCACATCTAGCTCATCCTGAGGATTCTAGAACTGGACCCAGCACACCAGAAGTGTCTCTTCCAGTGCTGAACTAAAAGAAAGGATAAATTCTTTTAATCTGCTTGTAACACTATTCCTAATGCAACCACGAAGGCTCTTGCTTTCCTTAACATAAGGACACATTGCTGGCTGAGAGAAAACTTGCCCAAAAGTCACAGGTCCTTTTTGGCAAAGCTACTTCCATCTGGTCAGCCCCTTGACTATATTGGTTCGTTGGGCTACTCCTCCCCAGTTAAAATATTCTGCATGACACATGTGAGGTGCGAGATGGTATCTTCTATTCCTCCAGGAACTAAACCAAACCAAACCAAACCAAAACCATCTAAGGGTAAGCAGAAGCATACTTTCTCCTTTGGGAGAGTTTCACAAATGTTTCCCCTGTGACTGTGCCCTAGGTTCCTGGAAGAATACCACTTCTTGAAATTGTGTTTTATACTAGAAAATGTGCACACTTAAAAAAATACAGGAAAAACAAACACCTGTAATATTCCCATTCTGTCAGCAAAGCACTACAGCTTAGCTATCACTGAATTTATCAGGAATAGACTGTGATCCATGCTAACTGGCAAAAAAACATGTCCTAGTTAATCCTATCACAACCAGATCTCTTCCACAGCTCTGGGCTTCTGGCATTGTTCTAACTATCATGATTAATGCCAACCACACGAAAACACTTTTACATAGACTCCTGAACAATGAGACATGAACAGACCAATGGGAATCACTGGAGATATGTTGGAGAGCTCTTGGAAATCCTGCAGTATGTTTTTCTGAGCTGCTGGCACAATGACAATATTCCAGTATCCTGATTTTAAGACTGCCACTCATGTCAATAGCATATATGTTGATGTTAGACCCTCACCTTACAATTGCCTTTAATGTAGTCAGGTAAAAGCAATTAAGAGCATTTACGTGCAAAATTCAAAATCTGTAATGTGTTGCAAAGGTTTATAAAGGTAGAAGCGACAAAGACAGAAAGAAAACCATTTGTCCCAAGACTAAATCCTTAAGTTCTCCTCCCCTGCCTCCATAAGCTGATAAGCTGCATATCCACTCTTAACCCACTTGATCAGGACTCGATCCCCTCTGCATGCTCCTGCCCTTGGACAGCATTTGCAGGCAGAATAACCATACAGGCTCTTTAGCTTTATGTTTCTTTAGGTTTTGGCTGGAGCCTGGCTCAGATTCATGTCTTGCACTTCTCTCATCTTCTTCCTGCTTCCAGTAATGATGGATCTCTTATTCAAGAACTGGTTTCAAACCTCATTTACTGAAACTGTAACTTTTTTTGGAAATGCTAATAATGAATAAATAAAACAGACAAAACAACACTCCAAAGGAAATGTTAGAGTCACTGGCACCCAGACTGCATGCCACTCCCTCTGAAACAAGTGATACAAAACATCCCCCACAAAGTCCTATTATTGCAGCCGCAATTTTGTAAACACCTTTTTATAATAGCTTTTGTTCTTTATCATCCAACGCATTGAACAAATAGCTTCTGGGAAAGGAACACACTCATGTTTACCTTTGCTTTACGTGCCACCATCAGTGCTTTCCAAAACCCAGACAGACATGAAACAGGTGCCAGAGTCGCATATTTGAGTCACCATCAGTAAAGGCTGACTCATAATTACAGTGAACACATAGCCAGCTTTCGGGTCTTTGCACAGAGGTGTAAAAAGCAAATGTCACATTAGAGAGAGGAAGGGAAGGTAGACTCGACAGTAAAAATGAATAATGATATTATTTCTAGAACATTTTTTAGAGTTTATTACTCCTAGACACAAATCAATTAAGCTTCTCTCTGCACTGCCTATAGAAAAATAGCTGAAAAAAACCCCACATTTTTAGACAGTTCAGCAGTCATCCTCAGAAGAAGAAGAAGAAAAAAAGACCTTCCTAATAAGCAGTAGGAAGTTAAGTGGAACTAAGATAAACCATATCAGCTTAGACTGAAAGCAGCTGATCCAAGGCCATGTCAGGAATACGTGGGTCCTCAATATGGAAGGCTAGTTCACAGTCATGCTCTTCTACACAGCCTGCTCTGTTTGCTCCCATTAGAGAGGATGGTCTCTGTCTTTCTCAGGATACCTTCATGTTTAGAAATGCCTCTTTGTTTGTTAGGGAACAGGGAGGAAAATGAAGTACAATGGGGTTCTCAGGAGGCAAATGAGCAAAGAGCTCTTTAATTTCTTCAGTACAAAGCCTTCCCTACCTTTGGACTAGCAGCATTTCTCCCCACCCCCTTCCCTTCTTTATGCAGCTGGCAGCTGGAACCAGCAGCTGGAGTCCAGCTGCAAAGGTCATCACCACATTAACCCCTGCTGGTCTCGCTTCCTACCCTACAGAGACCTCGAAAAACCTGAGCTGGGGAGGTCTGACTGTAACTCTGTGAATGAGTAGCAGATGACTTGCCCTACCCAAAACACTGCGAAGGGAATACCTCCCATCACAAGGAGCTCACATTGTACTTTTAACCACAGCAGCACATTGTCAAAGGACTACAGATCACTGTTTTTAAATAAGGAAAAAACTATTATTCTCATTGAAGAGAAATGTAAGGGACAGGAAGCTGTACATAAATATCTTAAACAGACATAAAAATCAGTAACCAAATTGAAAAAAAAAAAACCAAAAAACAACAACTAACAAAACAGCTGACCTCCTCCTGCCTCTGTACTCCTTGCTTATCTCTTCTGGATATATTACCTAGACATTTCAGAATTCTGTTTTTGTAAAAGTTGCAGGAGAGAGAGCCCTGATTACTCCAAAGGCACGAGCAAAATTCAGACTCATATACCATCCTCAGCGAAGACGAAGTTAGGAGTGTAATATCTACTCAGCAGTTCTCTGCACACCAGCTAGCTGCTAGCTTCCATTAGCTTAACCTTTGAACACTGATCAAAGAGCCTGCCAATGAGCAGATCTGCAGCAGAACAATCTCATTCCACTGAAGCAAGAGCCACTTCCAATCACTATCATTATTACACCAAATCAGTTTCTTAGGAGACAATCTAATCAAGTGATCAGTTTGCTCAAAGACGTTTATATTAATGTTTTATGTGGTCCTGTCCAGCAAGAACTGTACATTGCCAGCCAAGTTCTGGCATGTTTGAAAGATTGAGAAATAACAGATTCCAAGAGTAGCAATTCATAAGATTTTCTGGCAGCTATGGTCCAGGATCCTGCAATCAAAAGTGAGCAAGCAAGTTCGTACACCTACCAGCCACCAGTGACTTCAGTGAAATTTCGTACTGTCTATTATTCTGGAGCTGAAGACAGTGTCTCTTACCCAGGGGCAGGTTTTTAAGGAGACAGGCTACAGGGCAGTGTTCACACCATGCACAGGTACTCCAGCAACCATGCAGCCCCACCTAATCACATCTGGAAACAGGTCAGCTCTTGACAGCATAAAAGACAGCTTTATTGTTTCTCCTTATAATGTCTCCCTTGAGAATTACTCTTTCCTTTTTCTTTTCCTTTCTTTACCCTCCAGTGGTCTGTGCATTCATCTAATTGTCTCACTGAAATTCCTAATTGCTAACTTTCATACAGTAGGTTGCTGCACTTACGTTTCCTATTTGAAGATTATCTGAAGACCACACCAATCTCCTGTCCTTCAGCATCATCTTCACCTTAGTTAATACTGTTCCAAATAACAGAATAATTTCTTGTCATATAATATGACATGGAAAAAGAACCCAGCATTTTATCTCCTTGGTTTAAACATATTGTCCCATTTTGTTCTCTGCTCTCACACCTATCATGGTGATGGGATGGGCAGTGCACATTAGTATGTAGTTAAAAACAAAAAATGGGGAAGTTTAAATCTAGAACTGCAGTCTAGTTTCTGCCTAACAACAACCAGACCTAAAGACAACAGTTTAGACCTAAAACGAATGTAACAGATATATCCAACATTGCCAGCATGCAAAGAATTAGCAAGAGTTTGCTTACAGGCAAGGCTACAGAGCTTACCTACCTCACCATCAGTGATGGCCAAAGTTCCATAGCTTTCGCAGTTCATTTCTAGGACAGGATTGTCAACACAGAATAGAGTCACTTCAGCTGCATCAGGATATCTTGGAAACATTAGCAGCCTCAGGTGCTAACCTCTGAGGATTTAGGCACGTCCTGTTGAAGTCCCACTGAAGAGGCTAAAACTCTCACTACGAAAGAGGGAGGAAGAAAATTTGCTGTATGGAACGTTTTTTATAAAACATGTTCAATTACTGTCTTAGCCTATACATGAAATTACCCATCTAAATCGGGCATGAAAGAAAATTTGGAGTAAAAGTTAGTCCTTACATCATGTCCATTTACAACTGCTAATTGTGAAGGTACTAAGTCTTTGTTCTGGTCTGCAATTAAAAATAAAGCCAGTATAGTTACAGGAGCACAAGAGTTTCTGTGTAGATCTGTGGGAATAAGTCTCCCACTTTTTTGCAGCATAGCTTTCCTTGAAAATGCCATTTTTTGCACCATCATGAAGAGTTCATCAGTTATTCCAAATTATTTAATATATACTGTCAAAAATATGTTTTTTGTAATCACCAATTGGTTCTGCATAGTTCTACAGTGTATCCTGACAATTCTCTTTGGGTAAGCAGAGTGTTTTTGTGTCCTGTGTGGCACTGGAAACAGTACTCAGTTCTAATACAGTACTCAGTTCTAAGGATCTTATGATTATTTCAATGGAGTAACACAGTGTGATTCAACATCAGGGCTCCCCAATCAATTTTCCATGGTCTATAATCTTTGCTGCAAACAGCCTGCTCTGTAACTAAGAAAGCAGAAAACATTTTAATGCCATCAGTTTCACCCTTAATACATTCACATTAAGCTCAAAGTGCTGAAAGAATTTTACTTGCTTTGTTCCAGGCTCTTATCAGACAAGGCATCTCTCTTACTCTAGACCACCATAGCTCACTCTGATGTTTGCCTCTTCACAGATCTGGCCCAGAGTTCTTCATAAACTAGAAGAGATGGGGGATTATATCTCAAGGAGTAGGTAAACACTCTCCATGTAACCTCTGCCCTGTTCATCTGCTCCATGTTTGGCACATACAAATGCTGGGAGCAAGGCAGAAGAATGGTGAGCAGCCAACTACTGTTCTAGTTCTCTCTCACAACACAGGACTACAAAGAAAACCATTTCTGCTATGTGACATCCCCTTTGAACAGCTTCAAAGACACTGGGGGAGGGAAAAGTGTCAGGGAGGAGTGAACTGTTCTCTTTGTTCCTCGTTTCAACCCTGGAGTCAAACATCCATTTTCTTCTTAGTGGCCAAAACAGTAACGAAGTCTCCAAAGGCATTTTCCCAGTGTCTACCCCCAAATAAACCATGCTAAATGCCACCAGGTGGTAGAAAGACTTTGAAGTTCCTATGAGAGAACTTTTCTGTGATGTTCTCTCCCTTATCGTGTCCAGATTATTCTTATGGAAAGACAACAACAAAAGATAGGCTATACTTTCCATTTGCTCCCGTTTCCATTTAAAATTGAAACACACAAAAAGTTGAAGATCAGATCTGCAATAAGTAAAAGTATAAACTAGTCTATCTGTATAATGACCAGATAGGCAGGACAAATCAAAGTGTTTAATAAAAGAGAATCATCCCTACTCTACTCCAAAGACTCAGGTTTTGCTCAACTAAGTTAAAACAAGTGATGTTTTCAGTATTCTAGCAGAAAACTCTGAAATAATGACTGTATAAATAATAACAATTAACCAAAAGCTCCTTTGGTTGATATTTCTCAAAGCCAAGGTGGTAACACGTACCATTGCAGACTGTGTCACAGCATGTCCACTCCAAGAAGAATCTCACCACCAAAGATACAACAAAAGACAGCCCTGACAAGTGAAAAGGCGTTGAAACCACATGACAGATTCAGTGGAAATTTCTTGGCTCTGCCAAGATAGGTCCACCAGCTTCTCATTTCTTTATAATTGCTTTGGTAGGAAGAGACCATCTTAATGGCCACTATAGCTACTGAGAAATAGACAACAAAAGATCAAAGGTTGAAGAACAGAGAGACAAACATTAAAAAATAATCTCAGTTTTTGACATTACACATGGTTCTGCTTTATTTAATCCTGGCATACCAACGTTTGGATTCCAGAAGTCCTCAAAAGCATTCAGTGTTCGGATCCTGATTTGATTTGAATTAGCTCTTATTTTGAGACTGTTTTCCCTTATCATAGGTATAAGAACATTTTCACTTTACAATGACCCACAATGATTAGCATGCTCTTTTATTTGTTGTCTGCATGGATATTGAAAAAAAATCCTTTCAATTTAGATAAAACTTCTTTTTTTCTCTTTCAATTAAAAGAAAAAAACCCAACACCTCAGACAGTTTTTTGCTTTCTAAACTTTGCTATTGTGTTGTTTTGATAAAACAAAAACCAGTTTGTTGTTTATTATTCAGTTAACCTCAAATTTAACTGAAATATTTACCTTTTCCAGCACTTCTCCTACATTTGAATGAGCATATCCAATGAATTCTGAAACAGGTCCTTCCCTCACCAAAACTATGATGGAGGGAAGGGAGAAAGGGTCAGCTCCACTCAGCCTGTGATACAAAGCAAACCAGGTAGAAGACACACTAGAAATATGTGAGAGCTTGACAATGTGACAACATTTTCAGCAACAACTTGCACATAGCATCAGGAATTTTACAGAGAAAATGGATACTTGCTAAGATCACAGGCTCATATCCTGACACTAAGAAATGAAGCTATTTTTTTATTACAGTCTTTTACACATGATCCACAGAATAGCATCTTGCCATCTTACAGGTGGGCTGTTTCAACAGCTCTCAATTTGATTTTGCAAGCTTCTTTCAAAGCACAAATCATCCCTATGCACCTTTATGCATCGCCTTCATTTTGCAGTGGCGGAAACCGAGGCATCACAGGTTTGAATCACTTGCCCAAGATGACACAGCAAATCTGCAACAGCCCTGCAATAAAGCCCAAGAGAGTTATGAGATAATGATAGGAATTGTCAGCATACCATTTTCTTATTACTTCACAGTTTGATGAGGGATAACACATTGCAGAATCACAGCTGCCCAAGTGAAACTGTAAGCCCTAACTTTTCGTATGTGTGAACTGTTTACTGAAGCAGTTGTTAACTGACTTCCCTTACAATCTCGTGGTTTAATTTCTGTATTTCTCGTCCATGCATTTTTCTTCCAAGTGCCAGCTACAAGGTATTGTTTGCTATATGATGGGTTGAATGGGAAAAACAAATATTGAAATATATTCAGTTTGTTCAGTTAATCTCTTCAAAGCTTTTTTGCTTGGTTGGTTGGTTTTTGCTGTGAGCTTCTGCAAGCACTTGAGATGCCTGGGCACTTCCTTGGTTGTACATGCAAACATTTGCAGCAAAAGAATTTCAGATTTGACTGTGAGAGAATTCAAGCTCAATATGCATGCACACAACTCAGCCAGGCAAGAGAAGAGTACCCAAGGTATTGAGTCTCACAAATTAGCCACTTCTCTACTCTGAAACAGGTGTTTTTCTTTCTCAGTATGATATTCCATACAGGTAGTTTGATGCAGCTTTGGTCTGCTTTGCAGAAATATCTTTCCCCTCTCCATTAACAGCAGCTCTCTAGACTAGTCTATAGTTTTCAGCAGTAGTGTTTTGCAGTTCTGAGAACACTTGGACACATTTATTTATTCCTGGTAAAATTCTAACTCACTTTACAATCAAGCAATTTCACCCTAGAAAAAACAAAGAAACAAACAAAAACTACCACTAGTAGCCCTTGTGATACCATTATAAAAATAATCCCAGATACGATGATTTAATAGCCAAAACCAAGCACATGGTTCCATTTCCATGGTTTCTCCAGGAACCATGGGTCATTAATACAATCAGGGCTGTACCAAGAGTGGGAAAGAAAGCAAGCAAGCCAGCTCTGGGTGAACAGAGGCACAAAATGGAGAAAAGAAGAAAACTCAGCAGCTCCCCATGAATTTGGATGTCAGCATGAGCCTCTGCAGGCTGCTCCTATGATGCTAGGAAATGAGGCTGCATTGCTTTTGTGATCCAGAAAGGAGCACGCCTTGCTGAAGCCCTGAATATTCTGTACCCTGAAAACAGCAGACTGAAAATTCTTGCTTGTCGGATCAATAGGAAAATGACGTCAGCCTTATCTGATGAACCAGGAACCTGACTGTGTAACTCCACAAAGCAAGCTATCAGGTTCAGGCTTCGGAGCTGCAGGTTCCCTCTGAGCAACAGTGATTCACCTCCAAGATGTCGAATGAAAATGCAAAGAGGTGGTTCCAATGAAAGTTCTGATTCCTCATCTTCAGGGGCTTGTTCTGAGCAGATCAGACTGGGACCACCATGCAGGTAACCAAGGGATGTTTTGGTGACACCTTAGCTTGGTGCACCCCCTGCTCCATTTGAGTCCTAACTTGCCCACTAAAGCTTACATGGGATATAACCCTCAGTCTCATCCAGGGAACAAATTTGCTGGTTCTGGCTTTCAGCTCTGTATTACTTCAGGCCTACAGCCCCAAAGCCCAGCAGGGTAACTCAGTACAATCTCTTTCATGAGAATAAGCAGAGAATAAGGGGAATGGAGTTCCTTGACACAGGGAAAAATAGCTCTGACCCAGGCATTTAAAAATGCATTTCTGTACTAATCTACAGGATTCCTGTAGATCCTGGAGAAATTAAAAACTTCTGCTCTCTTGCAGATAACACATGTGCAGGTAAATGCTGAGGTCACTGGCAAAAGAGTGCAAATTACTGTAGTTTGAAGTGTGGTAACCGACACCCTAACTTACCCAACAGGTTTTATTTAACTTTAAAATAAATCAGCCCCAGCTTAAAAACATATTGAACAACAACACTGCTGTTCGTTTACTTGAGAAAGCTTTTGTTTACTGGCACTGAAAGCACATATGAAAAACTTCTTACAACTACATATTCTTAGCTGAGTAAACATCACAAGTTAGAGCAAAAAGCTTTCTTTAAATGCCATCACCAAGGTCTGTTGCCCAAGATTTGGATTCTGCTGCTCCACTGCATGCTGAGAGCTCCTTCAGCCCTTCAGTAGAATTTGTAGGCTTTTCCAAGAGATGGGTTAACTATAGCAGATCCTGAAGAAGCTAGTCTTAAAAGGAATTAACAGAAACAAAGCTTTTTTGTAAATAGCACAATACATACAATGAGCACGAATATATTTGCAAATGTCATACCAGTATTACCGACTTTAACAGTGTGGGGTATCTCACTACAGATCTACAAAGCCAGCTGTTCCACTAACGTAGGAGAGGACAACAAATGCGTGCCTTTGAACAATATGCTTGGTTCTGCTGCAGATTAACTGGGTAACTGGGACAGGTTTCAAAAGCTATCTGCAACTCTGAAGGTTGCAGTTTTGGAGAAATCCATGTATTGTAACAGTTGCTTCCCTTGCTAAGTACTGAAAAATGTGAACCACTAGATTGAGGACATGTTCTCCTCAGTTTTCCCATCTATAATACAGGCACAGAATTACACTGCATTGGGCTTTATCCTGCAGTCCTTTATTTAGGGGAAGAAGGATGAAATTATGCCAACATGACTATTTTGAGTCTACTTAGAAGAGAAACACTTTGCAAAACACAGTTCAGAGATTACTGCATGATACATCCCGTAGACAGATGTAATGTTGGAGAAAACTATGAGATCTTCCATCCCAAGATATGTTTATATGAATGCGTTCTATTTCAAAGCTGCCTCTAAATTATTCCAAGAAAGAAGAGAACGTTCACTCCCAAAAGTGTTAAAATTATGCACAGGATTCAGTTCCAGTAAAATTCTGATGCTAGATTTACTTCTCCCACCTCAAAGACCACAAAGTCCACAATAACCTGAAGCCATTTTACTGGATGCTCTAAAGGTCATTTAAGAATGAAACATGACGAATAAGCAAGACAGTTCTTGTATTATAACATGCCACAAGGCCTTGATGACACACCTTCTGTACACTCTGCTGCCTGTTTCTTTCCAGAGCGCCATACTTCATGAAGGAGCAATTTTAGCCTGCAGACTAATAATGTAAGACAAGTTGCCCAGGTAGGAAATATGGGAGGAGTCACTAAGAAGAATGTAGCTCCCAACACACTGGATTAATAATTAACAAGATGGACAGAAGGAAGAAGAGAGAGAAGCCTGTACTGACAGTCCAATTTAGGGCTACCTCCAGAAGGCCAAAATACATCCTTGCAATGTTCCCTTGGAGTGTACTTTATTCAACCTAAAATAAATAAATAAAAACTGGTTGGATTTGTGTTGTAAGTGAAAAATACAATCACCTTTCACAACAGCTCCACTGAGTTGACCTTTCCTGCAGGATACTATTCTGCATACCTATACTCCTCCAGTTCCATGAGCCTGTTGAGCAGATGGCAAGCCAAACTCACAACTCAAAGTCCAGTTTTCGTACTCTGACTCCTTTTCACATGCCCAGATGCCCTCAGGCCTAAGGCTGATAGAACTCAAGAAGGTGTGAGGACTGAAAAACTAGTGCAACTTAAGAGCTGAATAATGTATGCTAAAGTAGACTGAGCTCTACTCCAAAGAAGGAATGAATATTCCTTTTTGCAAGGGCATGAAATATTTTGGATTTAGAGCTGATTTTTTTTTTTTTATTTTTTCAACTGTTAACACTTTGTATGTCCTGAATCTGGCTGTGCTGGTAAAATCTGTTAGCATCCAAGCCCTTCTGCTGGCTACTGGCTTCATCCAAGTGCCAATGGAACAGTTCCAGAAAGCACTCCTTTCATTTCTGATGAGACCAGACCAAGTATTCAAACTCAGACCCTCCATTCAAACCAGCTTGCATGATTTCTGCCTGACAAGTTATCAGGATGTGCTTCCACAGATTGGCAGCTTGATGGGAACAGAGTCTTCAGACTGACAAACAGCCAAAAAGCTGTATGTAAGAAAAGACATCGTCCTACAACCCTACTGAAATAACTACACTAGGAAAGCAAATGTGGCAACTCTGGTACAATAGTGCCTTAGCTGTACCATCTGGACACACAAAAAGGCAGTGCTTCCACTTCTCCCTCTTTAGGCTGCCCTGTCGGGCCCTTGAACTGTCCCTTATTGCTCACTGGAACACGTGGGAAATAATTCAGCTCATTCACCTAAGCAGAGAACTGCTCACTTTATCAGTCAGTACTACCAGTACTTGCGGCCTTCTGCTGCACGAGTGAACTGGATTTACTGGACAAGCAAGGGAGAGCCAGCAAGCCATGGACAGAGTGCAATCACTCATTGTTAAGACTAAGGGTGAAGGGCATTAGGAAGTCGCCTCCCTACTGGTGACAAAATGCCATTACAGCCACACAGCCTCTGCCATGTGGCTACCCATCCAAGAGTCCTGTTTATTCTGTGCTGGTTTATAATGATGAATAGGCAATATCAGTATAACAGTAACCTTGCCACAGGCTCGACACTGCTTTAATTCTTAAAGTGAGTTTAAGCCAGATCACTTTTACATTCAGAGTAACCTTTGAGAAACGTTTGCAAGAAAGTAAAACCACATTTTTCCCTTTATAATATACACACAAAAACACATACATATATATAATTGATTAATATTCAGCTTCTCTATTAAGGAGAGTCATTGGCAAGTCTTGGTGTGGACACAGTTACGATAATCAGATGTATGCTGTTTCCAGAGCTATGGGGGATTTGATAACAGTGGGGCTGCCAAGTGTGGTAACAGGACACAGCTTGAGGTATACCCTACACTATTCAGTTCTCAGGGGTAGCAATAAACCAATGAACAAATCAAGCAAACAAACAAAAACTGCTTCAGGGTTGATAAGTAGAATGAGCCTTGCGTAGGCCAACAAACACAGGTAAGAGCCTGAAAGAGGAACAGAGAGACTTCAGCATCGTTTCCCAACTCAGGCTGCTCATCAAGTACCAGTCCCCGCCAGCACACACAGGGAGTTCTTGGATTTCAGCACAAGCCTTCCAGCACAGTCACAGATGGAGCCTGTTTTCCTCCCTTCTGTCAGCACAGGCCCTGCCTCTCCACCTGACCTTATCCTGCAGAACAAGCCTTCTGCTCATCAGCCACAGGGGTCTGGTATGTGTGCCTGTCCCTGCTCCCCTGCTCCAACACATTTGGATGTGCAAAAGCCTCCTCCCTCCCTTTCTCCCACTCAGCCTCCAATATCTGCTGATTTAAAATCTGAAAGCTGTTCACTTCTTTGTGCACACTGACGAGAGGGGTGGAGACCGAGCATCCTTTGCATTACAACTGCTGGGCAGATGGCATTTGCCAATGACACTTCAAAAGTGCAAGTCCACACTTCTTGGATCTGGTAGGTTTACACTTTCATTAATTATGAAGTAAAATTCAGAGCACAAAGAAGCTGCAGAATTGCTAACAACACCAGCAACATCATGCACTAGAAGGAGTTCAGTACACAAATGTTCCTATATTCACTTAAGCTGCAGGGCATCTTAAAGCACAGAGCTTTAAAACCGAATGTAGGCATTGCAGCCACTTTTGCAGTAGATGCCATCAAAAGAGCAAGTAATAAGGTTAGAGTACACAGAGGGGAAAACAAACACAACTGAAACAGCTCGCTTGAAGAACATTCCATCTGCAAAATATGTTTCATCCTCTCTCCCACTGTGGCAGCAATGAGATCCTTAACAGGGAAGGAAATTGGCAGCCTAAGTGTCTCAAAAAGCTCTCATACGATGTGCTTTACTCGTTACAGCATTTTAGCATACGGGTTCTTGTAGGGCCTGCCCCAAAGAATCTTTGCACTGATTGCATGGCCACCAGATGTAGCGTTAAGAGCACAAGCATGAGAAATCTGTTGCTTTTCACAGGTTCACTCACAGTGCCTCTCCCTTCCCCAGCTCCACTTATGCTTCATCCTGGAAACAACTGTCAGACGCAAACAAAACAGGAGGTCAAGTCATGTGCACACTCTCAGCACCACCAAAGCACTCAGTTGCAGGGCACAAGCAGAGCACACTTGAGGCGCCCCCACTTCTCCACACAGAGGCGGGCTCTGCAGTGGGTGCGCGCGCACCCCACCCCTTTACAGCGCCCCCCGGGCGCACGTGCGCTCCCAGCCGCCGCCGCCCAGCGCCGCGCGGAGACTCCCAGGGGCTCTTTAAATAGCGTCTATAAATACAACAGCGGAGCTCGCTTCCCCATTGGCCGCCGAACGCCTGCTTGCTTTGCATGACGGGGCGGGGCGTGCGGGTCACGTGGGGGTGGGGCTAAGGTTGTGCAAGCGCGCGGTCGAGCTGAGCGCCGTGGGGCCGCGGCGGCCGGCAGCGTGCAGGCGGCGCCGCGTTGCGGTCCCGCTGCCTTCCTGCCGCCGCCGGGGCTCGCCCTGTGTCGCAGCGCCCTGCCCCGCTCCACGCTGCACCGTGATCGTGTTAGCGTGCTGCAAGCCGTGGCCGAGGGCTCGGCGATGGGCTGAGGAGCGCCGTCGGCTCCCTCGCTGCTGTCCCAGCCGGTGCCAAACGCAGAGCGAAGGCTGTTCGCTTTGTGCTGAATCAGCCTGAAATAATGTTAAGACAATGCCGAGATTTCTTGGCACAGAGATCTGGAATTTTGACAGCTCCTGGAATTTCCACCGCTGCCCTGATTTCTTCGGGCCCTCCCTCAGCTGCCCCTGTGGCAGCACCGTGCTCAGTGCTCGGGATGGGGAGCAGCACCCCAACCCCACGTGCTGTTCAGAGACAACCTTTGTTTTTGTCTGTTTAGGGCATAGCAGCTCAGCAGTGCAGTTTAAGGATCATCACATGCAGGAGTTTGTCTCGAGGCTCCGTGTTTTTCTCAGACCTATGGCACCACATCATGAGACTTCAAGAGAATCTCGGCCTTATTAAAGGAAGTTAAAACACTTCTGGGTCTCGTGACATGCAGAAGATGGGCTGAAGAGAAGAAAGCTGAAGAGGGAGAGGGTGCAGGATTTGCTCTCTAACTGGGACCTGTGGGCCCCTGTGAACCCAGGCAGTGCAACCCTGAGGGCTGGCATGCAGGGCAGCACTGAGTGCCTCCCGCACACTGCACTTCCCACTGACCCTACAGCAGCTCTGAGGATTTTTTGAGCACACATGTAAATACGCTCTGTTTCTGCAGTTCATTTCAGGGCAGTTTTAATTAAACCTACCATTATTTAAACACCCTTATTTAATCTCCCTTGCTATTTCCAGGATGGCTGACTGTTTGTAGGGAGCGCTGCTGTGCTTCTATCTCTCTCTGCTCTGCTGCTCCTCACTCTTGGGGGCAGCGGTCTCAGCACCTTGCTGCACGCAATGCCATGCAATTATTGAGCAGTTGCTGTTATTGCAAGCCGCACACACCCGCAGCCACTGCGTAGTCTGAGCCTGACAGACAGAGGTGCTGCTCAAGCAGAGCTGTGTGACACTATTTCAGGCATGTGCATGCATCCCACTTCACTCATCCCTGCTGGGCCGAGACAAACCAGTCTCGTATAGGTGTTTTGGATGTTCTGGGATGGGCAAAGCAGCTGGTTGAAGGCTGTGCAGGGTAAACTAATGTACTTGAGATAGCGCAACATGACTACATGTGTGCAAATAAACGTGGTCTTGGCATGTCTGAGGCCCTGCCCTGGTATGTCATTTCAATTCATGGTAGGAAGCAGACATGGATGGCTGGACTCAGGTGCGGTGCTTAGAAAAAAAGTATGGTCAAACTTAGGTAGAAACTGAAAGGGTCTTGTTCTTTTTAGGGGAGGAGAGGGTGTTACAGCTGTACACTTTGGTTATTGGTTTCCTGTCAAGCCTCAGGTAGCTACATAAATTTGCAGGCCTTGCCTGCAACCTGACTGCCACAGCTAGTGCTCTGCCCAGGCTGCTTGTTGCAGGTTGAAAGTGCAAATGAGTGCATCAGGCTTGTGTGGCTTGCTGCTAGCTCCTGGGACTGCAGATGGTCTGAGAGCATCCTGCAGAGAAATGGAGAAGTGATGTTCCTCCACGCAAGAGCTCACTAGAGGAACTCGCTGTGAGTTCAGAACAGAGGCTTCTCCCTGCTCTAAGTCAGCCAAGGAAGGGAAAAGAATCATTACTGTATACAGTCCTTACAAACAAGCAGGTTACACCAAGCTTGCATCTGACTCATACATTTTTGCCATCTAAGTGAAGTGGCTCCACACAGCTCCAGCTGTTTGTGCAGCGTGACACCAGGCTGCAGCCAGTCAGTCACACTGTGGAGTAAAAACCAAGCAAGCATATCCATAGATAGCATAAAGTTGTGGTTTACAAAAAAACCCCCCAGGGCTTCTTTTGCAGAGGGAGAAGAGGCCGCAGGGCCTTCAGCAAAGGGAAGCTTTGACCTGTGGCACCTTGGGTTCTCCTTGATGGCAGCCTGGCCCAGGCCTGGTCCTAACGGCTTAGTGAGATGGCTCAGCCCTATTCTGTGATGGAAACAAGGTTGATTCCAAGGACATGAGGTGGGCTGTGCATGTGCAGCTCTCAGACCCAGAGAAAAGGCCCTGGGTGATACATTTGCTGGTGCAGGTATTAAGTACCGTTAACAACTGGTTGGAGTATTTTGCTGCAGAGAGTTAATGGTCTGCTGCCATCACTTTGGACACTGAAGTGATCTCAAGGCTGTCACTCAGTTTGGAGGCTTTCTGCAGAGAAAACAGGCAACTCAATCAACCCTTGCACTGGCAGTCACTTGGTACAGATGCTTCAGTACATCCTTCTGAAGTCCTCCTCACACTACACTGGCGTATGAGTCGCCCTCTGAGGGTGAGTTACATAGCTAAAAACACCCAGATGAAAGAGACATCATTGCTTGGCACAATGTGTGGGCTAAGCAAATCCTGTCCCTGTGTCTCACACGTGTAGGCTCCACTTTTGTCCCCTGGCAGTCCTGCTTTGAAGGCTAGAGAATTACACGGGCCCAGATGTGAGTTTCTGAGGGCTGAGAACCTTCCTGACTCAGACAGACACCTTTGGAGGTGGGGCGTGTGGCTCCGGCTCCATGTGAGCGGTGCTTGCTGCCCCCAGCTGCTCGCTGCCAGAGAGCATCCGGCTGCATCCCGAGCGCAGCACCCTGCATGTGACTGCAGCACGAGCGCGATTTCATTGCATCCCATCACAACTGGGCGTTTTGCCAGCTGCCGTGGACCTTAGCTTCGAGCCGTTTTAAGGCTTTTGGGCAGCGTATCTGAGTCACAAACGTTGACTCTGGACGCAGTATACGATGACAGGGCGTGTTTTCAAGGAGCTAGATTTACAGCCATGAAAACAAAAGCAGCAAGACTAAGCAGCTACTTAGGGCTCCAGAAGCAGCCTGGCATCTGAAGTCTGCCGTGCCTTTTCATAAATCTCCCTCTATCAATGTCACCACCACCCGTGGAGCCTCTGTATGTCAGCACTTATGTTCTATGCTGTCATTTTTTCCCCAGCACAACCACTGAATATTGGTGAGGATTTCACAAAACACTTTCCCCAGGCTGGCAAGAAGGCAAAAAGGGGTTGGGAGCCAGGGAAAACCTGCTGCCATGCTCCCGTGCCATGTGAACAGCAGTGCTTTGGGCAGATCACTTCCAGATCCAGGTCATGGTCCTTCCAGACCTTCAAAAGATTCTCAAGGCATCCAGGGAAAGGTGAACCCAGCTACACACCTTAGGAACTGGTGTGAGGTGCCTAGATGTTTCCAGGACACCATGGAAGCCTCATCTCTTTACAGTGAGATTTAGTTTGTAAAGTGCCTGTGGTTGTTCTGCGTCTCGCCTCACAGTTGCTCTATCAAAGTTTCTTGTCTGCAGTTGCAGGAGTAATACCTGTAGTCTTTAAAGCAGCATTCGTCTTAGTTGGCAAGATCATTTGTGTGTGTGTTAAATACATGTAATTGGAAGGCCTCATAGCTCGTGTTGTGAGGAACCAAACAGACTTCAGGAACATATGGATAATTCAAAGTGTATTCCTTAAAAAATAAAGGCATTTTTTTTTCTGTCTCCTCTGTGTGACCTCATGTTCCCTGATGAGAAGCTGGGACCGGTCTCCCTGGTGCTTGCAGGTCACAGAGCTGTCACTCCCAGAGAGCTGGGAAGTTCAGAGAGAAGCAAAACATTTAGCAGGGAAAGAAGTTCTGTAACATCAGCTTCTCTAATCTGGATGTGCTTGCTTGTGCTGCTGCCTCTCCAATAGGTACTCCACCCAGCCCTCAGATAATAATCACAAGCTATTTCACCGGCTCTGTTTCTTTCTACATTTTTGTTGTTAACTCCATCAGTCGAACTGATAGCGTTTAGCTTGAGAGCTTGGTGTCTCACAAAGCAACCCCCCTCCACCCCCCCCCCCCAAAAAAAAACACAAAAGAAAAAAACGAACAGAAAAAACCCTGTTATTTGGGCTCCAGGCTATGAAAACATTGTCCTGCAAAATACACAAGCATGTACTCAACTTTGTTTCAAGGAGGCTGCTTGTGAGCTTGTCTGGAAGAAACCAGGACCAGAAATTAACACTGCCAGGGTGAGCTGAGCAGCTCAATAGATGCGTACATTTGTGCTGTCACGTTCTTAGGAAAACCACCACTATACCCCACCATCCCAGCACTCCCTGCATGGAGGAGGCACAGCCCTGCTGTCAGAGGGCCCACTGCTCCTGTTTTCACTCAGACAGAAATTCCACCAAGAACAAGAGCTGATAGGGCTGAGTGGAAATTACAAAACTGGATTCAGGCACACAGTGGAAAGCCAGGAATCCTCATTGATAATGTTTTCTTTTTTAAAGCGTACATCAGTTTCTGAAACAGATTTCAGTTTTCAGAAGTGTTATTTCCTCCCTTGGTTGCTCATAGTTTCCCTCTTACACAGAATTATTTTAGCAGCCCAAAATACATATCTCCCTATGTAAACTTCAGCAGCACATTAAAGAGACACTGCCCAAAACATTTTAGTCCTCAATAAGTGAAACACATAGTGTCTGACATGGAAAGCTTGTCTTAGTTTAAGCCTGAGTAATTCAAGCCATCTGTTGTAGAGGCCTCATAAAGTCCCTTGTGCTGGACTGGCTTTCTTTAAGGCTTCCCATCCTCAGAGCAGGACTCTGTGCTGACTCTTACTACTCCCAGCTTCCCCTGCCACATTTGCAGTGCACAAACAGCATCTGCCTGAAGGACGTGCTGCTTCCTAGCAAAACAACTCTCATGAACCCCAGGATGCTGCTCCTTCCCACCTGCTTGTACTGTGTACCTTCAGACCATCATCCCTGATGGCACCCAGAATACAGCCTGCCTCTTCAGGGATCTGTGTGGAGCTCAAGTGAAGAGATGCACATGTTTTTGTAAGGGATCAAGAAGTTCTTCAGACAGCACACAAAACAGCTCAGAGAGAATTATAGTGCACATTTGATAACACAGGCATATCCCTGCCATGTAGAGGGCTTATCTCAAAGTCCACAAAGGAGCATGGTACCCATCATCACTCACAAGGTGTTCCCTGAGGCTGAAGATTCCCAGGCTGGGCAAAAACCCACAGTGCCCTAGGACAGTCATCCTTCCCATCTGGCCAAACAGGGAGTAGGGACTTCTCCTTTTAACAGGACCAGTGCCCTTCGCTGACTGGTTGCAAACCCCCATTTGATGATTGCTTTGTCCCTTCCCTGCTGTTCAGTGCCGAGGAAAGAAATTCAACTTGGGCGGTAGCCATCAGCCTGTGCAAGGGCTCTCCAGCTGGATGGAAAGTCATCCACACTCAAGAGCTTTCCATCAGTGTCTGCGTGCCAAGTGGAGGAATTCTCCCTCTCTACTCTGGAGAGCTGCTGCTCCATGCCACAGGGAAGGATGGATGATGACTGTCTGAACCAGCCCTCGAAATGAAGCCTTGTTCTGCCAGAAGCATGCTGAGTGAGGCCCCAGGGGCAAAATGGCTTCTAGGGGGGCATGCTTGCCTGTGCAGCTGAAATCTTCACATCAATAACCTGTAAATTAAATCTCATTATGGACCCAGTTCACCTCTTCAAAAGCATGTGCTTAATTTGGCATAATTGGAGCAGCATTTCAGTACGGCCTTTATGTGCACTGTTTAAATCTACAAACGATATTTTAGTGGCATAAATGGATTCCAGGTGCAAAGAGAGGC
Source organism: Cyrtonyx montezumae (assembly GCF_038088225.1). NCBI lineage: Eukaryota > Metazoa > Chordata > Aves > Galliformes > Odontophoridae > Cyrtonyx > Cyrtonyx montezumae. The sequence continues at coordinate 95,559,441 of NW_027072034.1, read as the reverse complement.
GGAGGGAAACTCTCAGCAGAGCACAGTCATTTCAGACAATCAGTGGCTGTAATTTGTAGACATGCAAACACAGAAGAAGCTATTGTAGACCTCTGCCAGGCCCACGTCACCTAGGGTGACAGAGAGACACTCAGAGCTACCTTCTGCCAGCTTTCCTTATGAGACGAGTCGTGGACTGAAAGAATTCCTGCTGCAGATTGGATGACAGAGGATGGCACTCAGAGGTGACATGGGCTAGTCAGAGATTTATGTTTTTCCCAGATGAGCCAACAGCAGTAGCTTGGATGTCTGTTTAGTCCTCATTTCTGTGGTTACTGAAGGGGTGGCAGAACATCCACCTGCTCGCATGGCTTGGTTAGCCCTGGCTGCCCTTAGCACTTCTTTCCAGCAGCCGTCCTGAGGACTACAGTAAAATGGGGGGGGACATTCTGATTACAGTAAAATCAGTGATGTTTTTGCCTTTGGTTTAATGGCAGTAATATTTGACCAAAACAAGTATTTTGATTCTGGGGAGAGCACACAACTGAAAAAAAACAAACCCAAACACCTTTATTTAAGAGAAATGTATACAAACAAAAGGAAGCTCAGCTTAAACTGTGAAGTGTGAGCCTGAGCTCACAAAGAGCAGCCCATGTCTGCCATTGAGCTCCACGGCAACTGTTGTCTGGACAGGAACCAGAAGTTTGGTCTTCATTTATGAGCTGGGTAATCAATATGAGCTGAGGCCAAACCTCACAATTTTCATAAGGCTGGGCTATTTCTTGCTTCATATTATGAGGCACAAGAGACGGGGTTGACTTAGATTTACAAAACCTTGGCTCGGACACAAAAATCATCAGCATGACTCTGAGGATGAGTGTGTGCTCAGATAGGGCCGGCCCCTCCAAGAACTGGGATGTTTTACTGAGCTTTAAGGGCCTGGCTTCAGTGGAGATGCAGGGTTTATTTCTAAGACAGTGACACTTGTGATTTACATGCAGAAGTATTATAATGCATACAAGGTATTCAAGGTGTTTAGCTTTTTCCTTTTATTAATTCTAGAGCAGTGCATAGCAGACCAGTCCTGGAACTGCTGCCATTCTTCTGCAAGTTGGGCTTTCAGCCTTTGGGAGTTACAGAAGCCATAGTGGCTTTTATCAGACACCCAAGTTCCTCTGAAAAATGTAATTTGAAGTGTTTTTTCTCTGTGGTATACCTCTGAAAAGAAGTTGAGTGAAGAGAGACAGCACTGCCACACGCAGAGATTCTACAGACCAATCCAGGGCTTGAAGGAAAGAATAACTTTTCCTGATTAAAATTACAAGGGGAATCGAGAGAGATTTTCATGAGAGCAAGAAAAACCTGCCTGTTTGCCTTTGAGGATTGCAGTGAGAGTTTTTTGATGCCATCGGGGTGCTAGCACACTTTTCCACCTTATCCAAAAGATGGCACTATTAACATTGCAGACGTGCTGCATCCCGCTGTGACACCAGCACTGTGCTGCCAGCACCAGGAGGGGAAGGGAAGGGGGAAGGATAAGAAGCTGAGGTGGGAAATAGAGAGTTATTTGACATTATTTAGTCACCAGATAGTTGGTTTTAGTAAAGGACCAAAACTCTCCAGCTAGAGACTACCTTTGTAGAAAGAAATGGAAAACAATGGATCAGCATTGCAGGGAAACATGGGAATATTACACGTGAGTGTAGTACAGACTGTGATAAATTCTATGTTAGCTTAAAACTACAGGAGAAGTTTAATTATACTACCATCCCTTTCAATCCAATTTCCACTTTAAAGACGACCCAAGAGGTTGTCATTCTAGGTTTAATTGACCTGTTTGCAATTAAGACAGCTCATTCCTACATCTGGGAACTCATTTTCCTAGATTTCAATTCACCGTTTCAAGATTTTAAGGCCAAAGGGGACTGTTAGATCATTTAGCCTGCTCCCTCGTGTATGAACTTTCATCCAGACTCTTTTCTCCTGAGCTCTACAACATGTAGCAGGACAAACCCAGCATTCTATTGAGGTGCTTAGCCTAGGGCTGATGCTTCCCAGGAGTGGGCAACGTGCTGCTTCTCTTTATCGCTGGCTCCAGTGGTAGTCACCCGGAGTCTAAAATGGAAACACAGTCATGGGGATCCAGGATGCTGCCTGATCCAAAGGTGTTTAATGAACAGTGGCTCACATACCGATTGTTAATTTTTTAGATAAAATGCTGAAAACATAAATTGGATTATAAAGTAACTAGGAGATGTACTTTTTGCTAATGGGGCTGATGAACTCCAAGTAGACACAGGTCGAGCAGGCAAACAACAGGACTCATCACTTGTTCTCTCAGCTTTAACCTACATAGTTTTATCACTCCAGTCAGTTGGGCAATGCCTTACATTTTCTAGAACTCAATTTTTAGTTACCCTTTGGAAGCTATGATAGGGAAATGCCCCCAGATGTCACAAATGGCTCCTTCCATGCACTGCTTGGCAGATGCACATGAAAATTACACTGGAAAGTGGGCTCTCAGCTGGGCTTTGTACTGAGGTGCTAATGCATGTGCTGTAATGCTTTGTAACTACATAATTTTTGGTGCTTTTTTTCCCTTGTAGTTTCCACACCAAATTATAAACCCAGGAGAAAGCTGTAAGCGTGAAATCTTGTATCTTCATGGGAAAGCTTGTGATGATCTGAGTATATGCAGCCCAACCTGGAGCTGCCTGATGAGGTGCAGCTCTCCCTGTCAGCGTGGGCATGGGTGCCAACACAGGGCACTGCTGCCCACAGACACATCTCAACCCTCTTTTCCTTGGGCTCACATATTTTCCCTTATTTTTACAGCAGCCCTGTTACCTCCTGCCTCCTTCTTTACTGCTCCCTTTGCCCTCCTCCACAGACCCTTCCTACTCCCTTTAATCCTCATGTCTTTTGGCTGCTTTCCCTTGGCCTCCTTTTCCCTCTACCTGCCTCCAGATGCCTCTATTACTCTGCTGCCCTGCCACAGAGCTCTCTGTCATGTCAGCAGACCTCAACAGGAAAGTCCCCACCCACCAATCCATCGGCTGAAGGACACAAGACTTTTGTACTTTACTAAAACCAACTATCTGGTGACTAAATAATGTCAAATAACTCTTGATTAGGACAAGCCAACTGGGGGCCAACTGTTGCAAGCCTTCATATGAACAGAAGGCCAAGGATTGAAGCTGGAGGCAGCCCTATGGTTTCATTGCTTTGCAAGGGGGAGAAATTTCCCCAGAGGCAGCCCTGGGTTGTGACATACTTGGGAGGAACATGGAGGTCCCAGAGGGCTGGCCAGCAGAGCAGAAGCATGGGGAAAGCCTGTAAGGGCTTCATCCTGCAGCCTAAGAGTGATAGAATCATAGAATCATTAAGGTTGGAAAAGACCTCTCAGATCATCACGTCCAACTGACAGAGAGAAACATCAATTTTTACTGAGTAAACCTTCTCGCTGTACATGCCCAGGGCTGTGTGCCATGGCCAGAGCAACCTGATGGGGCCTGTGGGAAGATGTGACCAAGGCCCTGGTGACTGGTGTGAAACACTGATGCCAAAAGCACACGAGATGAGGGGATTGGAGTGGGCAGTGGCACTGGAAGAACCCAGAAACTGGTGCTGGGGCTAGAGCACGGGCTGCAGGTGAGGACGGCTCATCGTGATCACCCAGCAATGGACTGTGACATCGCTGCCCATCGCGGAATGGGCAGTGACGTTCCAAAGTGAAGGTCAAATGAAGGTGACTCCCAGAGGCTCAGCCAAGCGATGCTTTGTGACATCACCAGGCAAGAGATTGTGACTTTGTAGCCCGTGTGGCTTAAGTATGGATGCAGCAGCTCAGCCCAGCAGTTCGTGCCTGGCCTCTGACCAACCGTGTGTGCGAGGACTGGAGTGTGGAAAGGGCGAGCTTCGGTGCTGAAACGTGCTCTGGGTGCTGCTAGCGCAGCTCTCAGCGGCCGCTTCAGAGCCACTTGATTGTTCTTCACCCCGAGCCTGCTCAGAGTGGGCAGACGGGACATCGCAGAGAGGCACATGCAGCAGCACAGGTAGGCAGCACGAAGACTGGCGGCTGGGGGGGCGCATGGTGAGGGCCCCTTCCCAGGCCGCCAAGTGACTAACTCCTCTTGTCCTCTTCCAGTGTCACACCTGCTGCTGTAGCGTCAGCGCCGGGGAGCACGTTGCCATCTCCTGCTCCCCCTAGCCCACTGCAGCTGGTGGTAGTATGGAGGCAGATTTAGACAAGCGCTGCCCCATATGCTTGAAGAAATGGAGAGTGACATACATCTTGCCATGCCTCCACCAGTTCTGCTTCCTCTGTGTCCAGCGGCGGACTAGAAACAGGCCCCAGTGTCCACTCTGCAAGCAGAGTGTGATTTCCATCATCCACACTGTGAAAGTGGACAACACGTACAGAGTGCTGGTCCTCAGACCAGCTCCAGTGGCACAGAACCCTCTAGGCCTCCAGGCAGCCCAGCTCTGGCCTGCAGTACCCCAGAGTTCTGTGGGTGGCCTCTCCCCTGCCACTGAGGTGCCACATGCAAATGTCACCTCAGCCCTGTACCTCCTGGGGAAGAAGATCCTGCTGACTCGCATCCTGCAGGGCCACAAGTGGAAATCTGCACAGCAGTTCATCACCTTCACCATGCAGAGGTGCAGCAGGGAGGCTCACAACTCACTGGGCCTCAACGTCCCCCCTGCTGCTGGGGCAGAGGAGCCCAGCTCTGCTGCAAAGCCCAGAGCTGCCCCACATGATGAGACTCCTGTCCCTAGCCCTGTGCCCTACAGCAGCCCTGCCAGCTCCAACATGGATGAAACACCGGGCAGGGCAGGAGAAGAACTCAATGGACATCCCAGCCACCCACGTTCCAACCCCGTGACTGCTACCGTGGAGCAGGCAGCGCCTGCACACGAGGAGCCAGAAGTGCCTGGGGCAGGGCCCTCTGCCACCAGCGTACCTCAGGGGACATGGCGAACCCCGAAGAGGAAGGCCACAGCCTCCCAGGGCTCACCATCGTCAAAGAAGAGGCCGCCCAGCCAGCAGGAATAGAGCAGTGGTGCAGCTCATGAATGTATGGGAACTGTTGAATGTTCCTTTATACCTCCTTTAGCGCAGCTGCTGAGACCTTTCTATAGACTCACAAAAAAGGGCCAATTATGGCATTGGGGGAGAGCAGAACAGGATGCTTTTCAACAAGCAAAACAGGTGGTGGCCCAGGCATTGGGTATATTCGATCCTACCCTCCCAGCTGAATTGGATGTTCATGTTACTCAGGATAGCTTCGGCTGGAGCCTTTGGCAACGTCAGAGTTCTGTTTGGATCCTGATTGGATTTTGGTCTCAGGTCTGGTACGGAGCAGAAGAAAGATATAGTATGATTGAAAAACAGTTATTGGCTGCCTTCACCCTACAGTGAGACTGGAGCCAGGTAGCAGTTGGACATAGACCAGCCCCAATGGACCCTCATCATCAGTGTCCAATGCCACCATGGAAATAAAGCAGAAAAAAAAACCTACAAAAAAACATGTTGGTATCGCTAACAGCACGGCGGTTGTCACTTGTTGTGGTGTTGATGCCGGTATTCCACATCAGAGCATCACGCAGCAGTGAAGGAGTTAATGCTGTGGGAGCAGCAGAGGGGCGGAGCTCCGCACCGGATTCCAGGCGGCGCTCGGTCTGGGCGCGTTCCTCTGGGCTGCTGGGGAGGTTCAGCACGTGTGCTTCCCCTGCAGTTTCCTCCTTAACGTAAGCTCACGGCTTTTGGTTTGGAAATTTTATCTCTCTCTCAATTGTTCAATTTTATTATATTTAGTAAAGTTACCGTTCTTTCTCAGATCGTGCCGTTGTTTTCTTGTAGACCCATCTCTTCCCGCTATTTCCCCCTCCCCCCCAGAGCGCGGCTCTGCTCGGGCGGCCGCGCGGCCACTGACGCAGTTTCTTTTTCTCTCCTCTCTCCCTTCTCGGTTTCCCTTGGGTCACTGTCACGGATAACACCGTGACAATTATTGGTGGAGAATGCGGGCAGTGCAGTATTTGCACTCCATTGTAAATCTGGTGCTAAACGGACTAAGGTTTTTCATGTACCTTATAGCATGCTGGCATCTTTTTAAGCTCCTCATGTTCAGCACCGGAGTAATGTGTGCATACAGCTACTTTAGTGTGCTGAGGGGGTTACATACCTCCTGCCTAAACACCCTGGCTAACGTGACAGATTATGCGGCATTTGGATTGGTTTCCAGTTACTCTTTTCAGGTCTTTACCTATATTCAGGATGTCAGCGTGGCAACTGTGTTATCTGTTTTTCTGAATGCACTCTTGGCAACAGTAATTTACATCATGTGGAGGAAGCTTTCCTCAAAACCAGAGAGTGTTGAATGGCGGGGAAGGTGGAAAAAATTAGGAAAAAAAATTAGAAGTGTGGGGACCCCCGGTGTTATGCAATTTTGATCTTGAGCACCTGTGGGATCCTGAGAAATTCAGTGAATGTTTAGGTAAGGAGTCATGTGACTCAGGACGATCTGAGAAGGAATGTATTGTTTGGGATTTGGCTTGTGCTTATCGAGCTATAATTGATATTCTGGAGAGAAATGGTTTCCAAACCAAGGTCCAAAGCAAAAATGAAAACCTCGAAGTTAGACCTGACCAATCACAGGAAGCACCGGCATTGGTGTCGGTTGCCCCTGTGGAAGGCCAGAAATGGACATGGCCGTCCTCGCGCCTAGAACGGAAAGAAGAAGAAGCAGAGAAAGAAAAGGAAGATCCAGGCGAGGGGCCCTCCTCAGCACCACCACCACCACCTAGAAAGGCCACTAAGAAAAGTGAGAGACATGGAGAAGACAGCGATGATGATGGAGTCACTGTTACCACTACTCGTCGGCCCCTAAAGATGACTGAAATACAAGGTTCAAGAAAGGAGTTTGTACGGTGCTCAGATGAATCTACTGTCACCTGGTTGTTGCGGTGTTGGGACAATGGTGCCAGCAGCGTGTCCCTAGATGGCAGTGAAGCCCGCCAACTGGGAAGCATTGCCCGAGACCCAGCTATCGACAGAGGAATTGGCAGATGTCTGAATGGAGTCGCTACCCTCTGGGAACGAGTACTAGTGGCTGTAAAGGATAGATATCCTTACAAAGATGATCTGGAGCCTAAGGTGGAAAGATGGAACACCGTGGAGAAAGGCATCCAATTTTTGAGAGAAACAGCCGTAGTAGAGATGCTATATGATCCCAATTTCGTCCCTAACAATCCACACCAGGACCGTGATCCTGATAGAGTAAGGTGCACACCTGATGTATATCGTAAGCTCTCAAAAACAGCACCAGAGAAGTATGCAAGTACACTGATAGCAATGTTCCATAGATTTGAGGGTCAAGACAGAAGGCTCCCAGTTTATGAACTGACTATTACACTCCAAAACTTGGAACAACAGTTTCCACTATCACGTGCTTCCATTGCAGCTGTAGTAGCAGAAGAAGTAGGTGAGATAAAGAAAACTATACTGGAGGAACTGTCATTACTGATGAATAGGGATGAACCTGTGTCAGTATTGGAAACATCTGATGAAGACGAGCATGACCCAAAGAATCTGGTGAAGCAATTGATGAAACTGATGAAAGTCTCGGCCACCAAAGGCAACCGCCTCTCTGCATGAACAAATGACAGCAGTAACATCATGTCACGTGTGGCCATGTGGAGCTTCTTACGAGAAAACGGAGAGGACATGAGGAAGTGGCATAAAAAACCCACTCCTGCACTGCGAGCACGGGTGAGAGAACTACAGCAGAGATCAGCCACCAATGGAATTGCTCCCGTCACTGCAGGTAACCAATAGAGGGCCCCTGCCCTCAGCCAGGGGAGGGAAAGGGATAATAGAGTGTATTGGACTGTGTGGATTAGATGGCCTGGCACATTAGAGCCACAAAGATATAAGGCACTGGTGGACACTGGTGCACAGTGCACTCTAATGCCCTCGAGTTATAAAGGGACAGAATTGATTCATATTTCTGGAGTGACTGGGGGTTCTCAGGAACTGTCTGTGTTGGAGGCAGAAATAAGCCTCACTGGTAAAACCTGGCAGAAGCATCCCATAGTGACTGGACAGGGGGCTCCATGCATACTCGGTATTGACTATCTCAGAAGTGGACATTTCAAGGATCCCAAGGGATACCGGTGGGCTTTTGGAATAGCTGCTGTAGATGCAGACAACATTCAGCAGCTGTCTATTTTACCTGGCCTGTCAGAAGATCCATCTGTTGTGGGGGTACTGAAAGTGAAAGAGCAGCAGGTACCAATTGCTACAAAAACAGTGCACAGACGGCAGTACCGCACCAACAGGGAATCCTTGCTCCCCATTCATAACTTGATCTGTCAGCTAGAGAGCCAGGGAGTGATCAGCAAAACTCACTCACCGTTTAACAGCCCCATGTGGCTGGTGCGTAAAGCCAGTGGAGAATGGAGGCTGACGGTAGATTACCGTGGCCTGAATGAAGTCACACCCCCACTGAGTGCAGCTGTGCCAGATATGTTGGAGCTGCAATATGAACTGGAGTCAAAGGCAGCCAAGTGGTATGCCACCATTGACATTGCCAATGCATTCTTTTCTATTCCTTTGGCCACAGAGTGCAGACCACAGTTTGCTTTCACCTGGAGGGGCGTTCAGTACACCTGGAACTGTTTGCCCCAGGGGTGGAAACACAGCCCAACCATTTGCCATGGGCTGATTCAAACCACACTGGAACAGGGTGGGGCACCTGAGCACCTCCAGTACATTGATGAAATTGTTGTGTGGGGTGATACAGCAGAGGAAGTTTTTAAAAAGGGAGAGCGAATAATCCAAATTCTTCTGGGTGCTGGTTTTGCTATTAAACGGAACAAAGTGAAGGGACCTGCCCAAGAAATTCAGTTCCTGGGAGTAAAATGGCAAGATGGACGTCATCACATTCCAGGAGATGTGATTGACAAAATCACCAGTATGTCACCACCCACTAGCAAGAAAGAGACACAGTCTTTTCTGGGTGTAGTAGGTTTTTGGAGGATGCACATCCCAAACTACAGCCTCATAGTAAGCCCCCTCTATCAAGTGACTCGAAAAAAGAATAATTTTGCATGGGGTCCTGAACAGGAGCAGGCCTTTGAGCAAATTAAGCAGGAGATAGCCCGTGCTGTGGCCCTGGGGCCAGTACGGTTGGGACAGGATGTGAAAAACATCCTCTACACTGCTGCTGGAGAGAAAGGTCCCACTTGGGGTCTGTGGCAAAGAGCCTCTGGGGAGACCCGAGGCCAACCCCTTGGATTTTGGAGCAGAGCATACAGGGGTTCAGAGGAGGGCTACACTCCAACTGAGAAGGAGATTTTGGCAGCATACGATGGGGTTCGGGCTGCCTCTGAAGTAATTGGTACTGAGACACAGCTCCTCCTGGCACCTCGACTGCCAGTGCTGAATTGGATGTTCAAAGGAAAGGTTCCCCCCACCCATCATGCTACCGATGCCACCTGGAGTAAGTGGATTGCACTGATTACACAGCGAGCTCGGATGGGGAACCTCAACCGCCCAGGAATCCTGGTGGTGATCATAGACTGGCCTGAAGGCAAGAAATTTGGAACATCCCCATCAGAGGAGATACCACGTGCTAAAGAGGCCCCACCATATAACGAACTACCAGAGAATGAGAAGACGTATGCCCTCTTCACTGATGGATCGTGTCGTATCGTTGGGAAGCATCGCAGATGGAAGGCTGCTGTGTGGAGCCCCACACGACGAGTTGCAGAGGCCACCGAAGGAGAAGGAGAGTCAAGCCAATTTTCAGAGGTAAAGGCTGTCCAGCTAGCCTTAGATGTGGCTGAATGGGAGAGGTGGTCCATGCTATATCTTTATACTGACTCTTGGATGGTGGCAAACGCTTTATGGGGGTGGTTGCAGCAGTGGGAACAGGACAACTGGCAACAGAAGGGTAAACCTATTTGGGCTGCTGAACTGTGGAAAGACATTGCTGCCCGAACAAAAAGGTTGGGTGTAAAGGTGCGCCATGTAGATGCTCATGTGCCCAAGAATCGAGCTACTGAAGAGCAGAAAAATAACCATCAGGTAGATCGAGCTGCCAAAATTGAGGTGTCTCAGATAGACTTGGACTGGCAGAACAAAGGAGAGCTATTTTTAGCTCGGTGGGCCCATGAGACCTCAGACCATCAAGGAAGGGATGCAACCTATAAGTGGGCTAGAGACCAACGGGTGGACTTAACTATGGATGCCGTTGCACAGGTTATCCATGACTGTGACACATGTGCCATAATTAAACAGGCCAAGAGGATGAAACCTCTCTGGCAGGAAGGGCGATGGGAAAAGTATAAATATGGGGAGGCGTGGCAGGTTGATTATATCACCTTGCCACGAACTCGCGATGGTAAGCGTTATGTGCTCACCATGGTGGAGGCGACCACTGGGTGGCTTGAGACATACGTAGTACCCCATCTACCGCCCGAAACACCATCTTAGGGCTCGAGAAACAAGTCCTATGGCGACATGGCACTCCAGAGAGAATTGAGTCCGATAATGGGACTCATTTCAAAAATTCTCTTGTGGATATCTGGGCCAAAGAACACGGCATTGAATGGATCTACCATATCCCCTACCATGCACCAGCTGCTGGTAAGATCGAGCGCTACAACGGGTTGTTAAAAACCATGTTGAGAGCAATGGGTGGTGGGACATTCAAGCACTGGGAGAAGCATCTGGCCAAAGCCACCTGGTTGGTCAACACTAGGGGATCAGTCAACCGAGAGGGTCCTACGCAGTCCAGCTCCCTACAGACCACAGAGGGAGATAAGGTCCCTGTGGTACATGTAAGGAGCATGTTGGGAAAAGCGGTGTGGGTCTTTCCAGCCTCTGGAAAGGGCACACCCCTCCGTGGAACCGTTTTTGCGCAGGGACCTGGGTGCACCTGGTGGGTGATGGATAAAAACGGGGACGTCCAGTGTGTCCCACAAGGGAATTTGATATTGGGGGAATGCAGTCTGTAATTACATGTATATGTATGTATATATATATGTTTCTATGTAACTTATGTTATTACTGTTTTGGTTATGAATAGATGTGTGTTAAGCATGATGTGATGATGTGGAGTAAGGGGTGGAATGTTGTGGTTTTGTGGTGTTGATGCCGGTATTCCACATCAGAGCATCACGCAGCAGTGAAGGAGTTAATGCTGTGGGAGCAGCAGAGGGGCGGAGCTCCGCACCGGATTCCAGGCGGCGCTCGGTCTGGGCGCGTTCCTCTGGGCTGCCGGGGAGGTTCAGCACGTGTGCTTCCCCTGCAGTTTCCTCCTTAACGTAAGCTCACAGCTTTTGGTTTGGAAATTTTATCTCTCTCTCAATTGTTCAATTTTATTAGATTTAGTAAAGTTACCGTCCCTTCTCAGATCGTGCTGTTGTCTTCTTGTAGACCCATCTCTTCCCGCTGTTTCCCCCTCCCCCTCCCGGAGCGCGGCTCTGCTCGGGCGGCCGCATGGCCACTGACACAGTTTCTTTTTTCTCTCCTCTCTCCCTTCTCGTTTTCCCTTGGGTCACTGTCACGGATAACACCGTGACATCACTTCCCCATCCTTCATGCTTTTTCCTCTTTTTCCTGCTGCCATGGCATTGCTGGAGATATTTCCTCAGCACCTCCAGGTGCCAAAACCCCTTAGTTTCATGGCAATGTGGCTCTTGCCTTGTATGCTGTCACCTTGCACCCTGCCCTCTTCCAGCTTTGCAGAGGTTCTCTTTCATCTCTGCTGGGTGCTAAGAACCATTTCCCAGGCCTGAGTTCACCAGGGATCAGCACAGAGTCCTCTCCTTCTCCTCCACTGAGGAGGAACAACCTCAGCACCAGGATGGCTTGGGGGCATCCAGCTTGGTAGCCACTCCACAGAAATGGAACTGGGGTTCTGGTGGACATGGGGGATGGCCAGCCAGTTCATGCTTAAGGCCATCTCCAGGTGGCCAGCTCAGTTGGGTTTTGCACAGTCTCCACTGTAGAAAGGTCACACCTGGCCCAGCAAGCCTCTGCTTTGCAGCACATCCTTGGCTCCAGGAGACAGATTTTTAATTTCTCCCTCCCTTGTGCATCTCACCTGCCCAGGGAGGCTGCCGTTCCTTGCCCTTGTTCCCCATGGGGACATGCTGGCCCTTCTCTGTCATCCTAGAAACAGGATCGAGGAGCCCCTGGCAGAGCCTTGTGAGCACAGTTGGCAGGACATACCATTAAGAAGTAGGCTTTGTCTTCACTGCAGCTATCCAAGCCTCAAAGCCACCACCAACACTTCTCCATAAGCAAGAGGATCAATTTCTGTTCTGTTTCTACTCCCTTCCCATCACTGCAGAGTGCTGCTGCTTTCCAGGGATTCAGGCAACGTACTGAGCATTGCCTAACATTTAATGTTATTGATTCTTTTTTATAGTCATTTTCAAACAGGACTGAGATACTGGGTTCAGCAAAAAATCGGAGGGCAAAGCAAATCACACTTGCTGGCCAGAGGAGACCAGTCTTGTGAGCCTCCATGATCTCAGGGAAGTATAAGGGCTCGACTCTTTGGAGAAGGAATAAGGAACACCATGACTAAAGCAACTGCAAAGGGAATTTTAAATTAAGTAATGATTTAAAATTTTAATAACATTTAAATTTTAAATAGTCCAGCTCTCCGTAAAATGAAAGCAGTATTTCTGTTTCAATATGAAATGGGACAGATTCTCTGCAGCTGTAAGTCAGTGGAGCTCTGCACTGGAATTGAGGGAACTTAATTGATTTGTAGCAGCCGATGATCTGGCAGTTCAAGCTCTCTCCTGGAAATACGCTCCTCCAATCTGGCTGGTAGTGCAGCCTTGATGTTTCATTAGTTTGCAAGAAGGCTGCTGCCAGGATAGACACACGCTTCAGCAATGCGGCTAACAAAAAAGAAAATTGCTTTAAAACTTGTCATGTTATTGATGCTAATTTAAAAAGCATTTCCCAGGCTCCCAATCTCGAAGGATCACTTAGGGCTGTTGTTTTTCTTTCTATGTGTGCATTAGGAAAGCATTGCTCGCACTGTGTTTTACAGGCTCTGTTTCTTTTAGGAGAGTGAGGGCAAGGAGTCAGCAAGGAGGAATGGGAAAGACCCTTCATGCCCTGCCAACACATGACTATTCCCTACACTCAGAGCTTTGTCCTTCACAGTTTGAAATGACTCATTGATAAAGGTTCCCACTGCTTCCGTTGGGAGATCATTAAAACAGCCTTTCAGGCTTCAGTGTTAGGATGTTTTTCCTGATAGTCAGCCTAGACATCGCTCTGCTGTGTTTCCTCCCATTCCCCCTAGCTACACTTTGTCCCACCCTAAACAGTTTCTTTTCCCTCCTTACACTGATAGTCATACCCCATGCATATCAGAAAAGGGGTGGGGATGACACAGAAAGAGCATGTAGGCATGTTTTTAGTCAAGTCTGAAGGAACAAAAATTGCACTAGAGGTCCTGCCACAATGCTGTAACTGTGAGAGGAGAAAGAGGGGGATATTTGCTGCTGCGTTGGCTATGCCTAACCCCCTGTGTTGTCTACTCAGACTAAATGGCTCGATGGACCACAGGGACTTCACAAGACTCTCTTTTAAGACAACTGGACCTTACAAAGAGGTGCACTTGCACCAAACACTGGTGTCGTGCTAATAAGGTATCCACCATCCTTCAGATAAGGAATGAGCACAGGACTCTAAAATGGCATCAAGAGCTGTTTTGAGGGAGGTAAATGGATCGTCTCCCACCATCACATTTCCTGCTGACCACCAGAGCCTCGTGGCGTTTGCCCCTCTTACTAAGCACACTGCTGCAAAAGTTACCGCAAAAACACTGAGTTTAATGGAAGTAAAAATACCCCCCTCCGTGAACCACTATTATGAAAAAAGTAAATAATAGCAGTGTTGTGTTCACAAAACAAAACAAAAACAACCCTTGAAATGTTGTGTTTATTGACTTCTATGCAGCAGTAACAGTCTGGAAAAACAAAAAGGAAGAAAAGTTGAGAAATTTTAGGCTACAAATGCAGCATAAAGGAGAGCACAGAGCAAAGGGGCAGGGCATGGCTTTAGTAGTGAGAGACTTTGTTCCCCTGGCTAACATTGAATTGTGCAGCTCCCTCTGCAATATTAAAGTGTAACAGAGGTTTTTTTTGTTGGCTTTAAGCTGCTTCCAAAACAGTGCCTTTTTATGTCTATGGAAGTTTGGGGGGGGAAAACTTCACTGCTGCCAGGTCTTCTCCCAGCAGCACATATATGCTCTCATGATTTAAAGGCCCTTCTCAATGTCCATATAAAAACGTTCACTTTTGTTTTTGCAAATAAACAGCAGTGAGAAGTTGAGCTCATTGGCTCAGAACTGCTGCACTGTAACATTAACTGCAGGAAGCATCGCTTCCGCAGAGCTGGAATGAATAGGCTGTCTGGTAATGAGGAGAGAGCTTAAGTGGTGCCTTGGTGCAATCCACACAAGCAGATTCTGTAGGGAAAACTCCCAAATTGTCTATTCCCACTTGTTTCTCCACATGATGCCTTAAAAGATCAGAGCAGGCCACCTGAACAGCACTGCAGGGGTTAATGCTGGGGAAAGTTTCAAATGTAAGTGGCCAAAAAAACCTCTTGACTTCAGAGACAGGAAATGGGAATTGCTTTGCCTCCTCCTATATGACTTCAGCTGACTTCTTCCTCACCTTTTAGGGGTCATCAGTTGAAAGCTTTGAGCTTCTTTGGCTTTCTTGCTGCTATATGGGTTATTTGCTCGAATGTAAAAAAACAGTGAGGTCAACAAAGTGCCTCTGGGGATGCAGACCGCTAGCCCTTGAAAACTGTCCTCATCCCTCCCCAGAAGCACAGGCATTTCTGCGGGCAGAAAACATGAGCCTTTGCAATCTCCTGTGGGGTGGCTGATCTCTGACATTCATGTAAGGGCATGATTTCAAAATCCAGAGAAGATGCCCAAAGCTGATAGGCTAGTTTAATAAAACCTGCAAAAAAAAAAATACATAAATAAGGAAAATGAAAAAAAAGCTTTCATAAAGGTCTGCAGAAAGAACTGGAGGGCACTGAAAGGCATGTTTTTCTTGCTGACAGCTGGATTGAAGCTGAACTGCAGCTTTCCATGTCTGGATGACAATTAGGCATTTAGTTGGAAATGAGATTTCATAACCTTCTCATAATGAGCGAAATCAAAAGGACCTTTGGGATATCAGCACTCCCAAGTTGACAGGGAGCTGGGACCCAGGAAAACAGTTCCAGACAGGACAGACACATTCCTGAGGACCAATCTGATTAGGAGAGTTTCTCTGAAGGGCAGCTGTGATAGATAGCTGTGCTTGGCTGTTATGACTCAGCTAATCTGATCATCACCTCCTGCTGGCCTCTGGGACACCCCATCTGACCAGTTCTCTGCCCACTCATTCCAATATATGCACATTTTCCAACTGAAGGATTCTCAGTAGCTTTTTGTAAAGCTTACAGGGTGACTGTGTGAGAACTGCACAAACTCTTGAGCATCCCTTTCTTCTGCAGGCAAAATAGGTGCTACTTCTACACTGTTTATATCACAGGCTCTTCTCTTAAACGTTATGTACGTGCATGTATGCATACAAAGTTTGTAAGCTGTATGCACCTCGTGCATCAGTACAGACATGGAATTACTGCAAAATACTAACAGCCATTCAAATGAACCTTATGGGACGTGTTGGTCTCACAGAGCCAGATCTCTTAATTTCTTGTAGTAAAAATACTCTGCACAACTATTCTGCAAAGGATTAAAAAATAAGGAAAGCAAGCTCTTCCTTTTGATGGAATTGGTGCTGGAAACTACAGCAAGTGATGTGTTTTTAGCATGGAGCTGTAGAATGGAATGACAAAGTACTTCTGGAGAGCAGAGCCAGCCATGGAGGGAGACCCTACATATGCAGTACTCCACCAAAATTAGGCTGCAAAGCAAACGAGTTCTCATAAGTACTGGCAGAGCAAATAGCATTCAATCAATGCTTTTAATGATATTGCTGTTAATTTAGTTTAGGTTTTCTTTCCTCTTAGTAGTCTAAATACTCATAAGTGCTTACGGTTATTTATTCAGTATTTATCAAGTCAAGGGATAACAGAAACATCTCTTGTGCCTCTCCTGATGCCTTAGCCCTGACACCACAGGTCCTACAAATGTACTCCCCATGCTGGGGTTCTTTTCCTAAGTCTCCTCATAGATAAATATTTTCCAAATTTCCATAAATAATTTTTTTCCAAAAATAACTACTGACTGATGCAGATGCTATTATTTTAACAAGGCCCATTTTGTAGTGAATGATGAACTTGCACTTTTGGAAACATCAGTGGTTACTCGAGATGATCACCTGACTACTCAAGTATTGCAGATCACTGATCCATTTCCAAACAAAAGGATCTGAACTGTTGAAAATGATGAACAATGTTCTGAACATCATTAGTCTACACTTCCACTCTGCAAGAGTGTGTCCAAATTAAAGACTCTGCACCCAAAACTCATGTCAACAAGTCAATAATTTCATTGCTTAAACTACGTTCCTGTGTTCTGGTCAGTCTGTAAACTGCTGAGGAGAACAAGTGGCATTTTTAGATGGTTGCATGAAGAAGTACCATGAAAATGAAGAACATGATTCTTGAACCACTGAAATGCATATGAAATCATTTCAGTGATGCTATTACTGCTAAAGCACCCACAAAATGAAGAACCAAAATGCGGTGTTCATCAAGGTCAGTAGTGATCTTCCACCATCTTCTATAGGCTTTGGTACCTCAGAAATAGCTTGCTAAAGTATAGAGTGCTTCTTCTGAATTGAAAACGCTGTATTCTCATCCTAAGACAGTGGGGTTTCCATAAGGCCTTTGTAATGCTGAGAGACTTGGGTCTCTTCAGTCTGGAAGATAAGGCTCAGAGAAAACCTCATCACTGTATATAAATATCTAAAGTGCAGCAGTCAAATAGATGAGGGTGGACATTTTTGTTTGGAAACCGGAGTTTTCCATTCACTTAGAAGACGAAGTGTAAGACACAGGTGAGTTGATGTATTTGTCAAAAAATCCTGGTCATGAGTTGGTGGTATGCAGAGGCTGGAAAATGATTTTTGATGCTTGTAATAACCACAGTGCCATGACTGGAAGTTCAGAGAAGAGTAAGTAAGAGATGTTATGTTAGTTATCCACAGAAGGATGTGGGCTAGTGGCTTGTTATTGGTAAAACTACTTGCACTGTGACCTTGGAAAAGTTATTCTAGGTATCATTCTAGTAATAGCTAGGATGTAATGACTATTCAGAGGCTTAATTAATCACAGTCTTTGAGCTTCAAATCCACTTAAGGGTGAAAAAAAGCACCATAATAATTTGAGTCCTGTAGCTGGTTATTTTCAGGATCAGCTACCTGAAGTGATTTAGGAGCAATGTGCTGGCAGATGCCACCCCTGCAGTTGGTCTGGTGCAATTCCCTGCAGAGTGACAGTATTTCTAGCTGTAAATGAACCTGCAGTATAAAAAAAAAAAAAAAAAAAAAAAAGCACATCACAATAATTTCCAAGTGTAAGGAGTAGGGAGTTTATGCTGAATGCAAGAATACTGCATAGCAATCCCAGAGCAGTGACTCACTTAGTTCCATGGCAGCCTCCAAGAGTGGGCCCTGCCAAAATTCCCAGAGAAGGGGAAATGGAGACAGAAGTGGGAATTCAGAGAGGGGCCTCCCCACAGGATGAATCCTGGGCTCTGTGACCCTTCATAGCCAGAAGATCTTGTCATTAACTAGATGCCATGGAGGAGAGCTCTCCTTGATCTGCTTTAAATTATCAGTTTAATGAAATTCCTTTTACTCTTTTTGAAAAGAATTAGCTGAGGTAAAGCAGTTATCTTCTCTGTACTGTTTTTTCCTTTTATTCACCTCTAAGCAATAGTTCCCAGCTTTACAGTTTCTCTTCCTGTGAGTATTTTTATTCAGTCACTTCAATGTCCCAGTTCTGGACCTTCACAATTCTAAAAAATACTTTTGAGAAAAACATAGCCAAGGATGGAGTATTTCAGGCACACCGATTGGCCTGGTTTATAAAGCAGTGCTACATTTTGCAGGGTCTGATTTCCATCCTGGGCTGTACAGTATGCACACAAATTTGTATCTATGATATCTCTGCATGTTAAGTGGAGATTTTCACTGTACCAATGACAATTCCCTTTTTTCGTCTGAGTAAAGTTAACTTTTAAGAGTAGCTGAGACTGATGTTTGTTGTTTCCTTTTTTTCCAAAATCAGATTATTTTCTACTTACCCAAACCAGCAGCTTTTGCTTCCTCTCCTATTTCTGTTTCACTCTGCTTTCCTAGACTTGTGAAGGTTTTCACAGTCATCCCTAGTGCTCTGTGGCCTTCCACCATTTTCTGTCATCAGCAAAGTTCCTCACCTCTCGCTCAGTTTTCCTGATCATAAGCAAAAACAGCAGAGAATACACCCGACAGTATGAATCACAACACCTGCTGCTGATCTTTTGCCAATGTGAAAATGTATAATCTCTTTCATATTTTACCTTCTCTGTGCTATCCAGTTTCTAATGCTGTGGTAACTTATCCAGCACTTAAGATGTTTACAACAAACCTAATAACTAATGCTCAGATATTGGCAGTGTGAGATTAAGTAAAAGGTGTTTTGAATAAGAACTGCTACAACAAAAGTTGTCTCCATTTGATGAATGCTACGTTAATGTTGTCTGTTTCCTCTTATGCTCCTAATGTCAAGCTGCATTAATCCTTAAAACAATTATATCACTTGGGAATACGAAGTCAGCCTACTGATGTTTTAGGATTGCTATACTGCAGTGCATGTGTTGTTAGCAAAATGGTTCAGATCTTTGGTCTGTGTTAAATCAGCAGTGTTACATACTTATCCAGGAAGAATAAGAGTTTTCTGATGGAAAGCAAATTCATTATGTACAACAGGGTAAAGCATCATCACCTTTAGCTGATAAGTCATGCGGCCTATTCTAGGACTAGATCTGCTTGGACCAATATTCTCAACAGATCATTTCTATACTTACATGACACCATTATTAAAAACTGTCTGAAGAATAAATAAATCAGCTGTAGACTGAGATCTAGTAACAGTATAGATTCCAGATGTTTTGACTACTCTGAATCTTTCCCAAATAACCTGAGTGTAGATATATCACCTCATTTCCAAGCATCGGCTTCTGAGGATTAAAGGGGAAGTCACTAAACTAATACATGCAGGAGATATGCTTGCGAGCTGAAGAAAGAGGGCAGCAAAAGGATACCTCATTTTTGTCCATAGGACTGAGGGAGTTTCAGCTCAGGGTTATTGTAATCAGTATAGACTTATACAATGCAAAGCTTTTCGGTATGGGATGCTGACCAAAACAGATCTGTGCTTACACAGTATTCTGGACAAGAGACTGCCTGCACTCTTGAATAAGGGGTGCACGTCTAAAGCCAGAGTGCTTTCTCTAGGACAAAGTTCCCATTCTCTTAGAGTTGTATTTTCCTGGGGAGGAGGTTGGACATGGTTAATAATCAAAATAAAAATGTAGAGGTTCTGACACAACCTTGCACCCCAACTCTGGAAAATACAGCAGACAGTCGATGCACTGAGCTCTGCCAGTGTGACCTATGATTTTGAGGCTGAGTATCTCCTGAGCACTGCTCCACTCCAGCAAAAGCCACTGTAGCCTCACAGAGCTGCTGAAAGTGTACTTTGTAAAGTTTTGCTTTTTGTTCACATCCAGGAATGATGATGAACATTACATTTTAAGGGATTCCAACAGTACATTTTAAGGGATTCCTTGTACAGTTTATTTCCTTACTACCCATTTATCTGTTATGTACTCCATTCTTGGGCCTGGTATCATCAGAGGGATTAGGTGGAGGCCTGTGTACTATCTGAACATGAAAGAGCGAGGGCACACAGGTGGATGCCATGCTCTAGGAGGAAGTTGATGGGCACAAATTCATTACATAAACTGCATCTATTTATACTGAGTGGGGAACGGGGGTGTGAATGCTGCATAACTAGATTTACCCTTAGCTTTACAACTTGTTTATTTTAACAGCTTACAATGTGATTCTCTCCAGGTAGTCTTAGTTCTGCAATTTATAATACATGCTTTTTTGATGCTTTACAAAAGTCATATAGTTCAGTTTTGTTTTTTCTCAAATGCACACACATTTGTCAATGGAGAGAGAAATTGCACTGATACCACATTCTTTTGTATTTCTTTTTCCTTTAGGAAATAAATGATCTCATCTATTGCTGTCAATTATACTACAACCTTGTTATAGCTTTAGATAGGCCCACAGCATTGAAGAAGCCACAAAGAAGTACTAGAAGTACCATAACCAAGTATTCACGTTTTTCACAGATATGTAGCCATCTAAAAGCAGGTATCCTGTCCAAGTTATATATATAGGCTTCCTCTCTAGTCTGTGGATACAGAAAGATACTTCTGGTGGGAAAATGATCCAGTCAGTGAATCACCTGTTTTTGGACAGGATGAATCGTCTTCTAGAAGCACTTCTCCCTTTGCTGACTAGAGACAGAGCTCAGACCAAGACTAGACATCCAGTTTTTACTGTCTGAGGTTAAGTTAAGGAATCATAGAATCATAAAGGTTGGAAAAGACCTCTGAGATTATCTAGTCCAATCATTAGGGAAGTCCTAGCCAAAATCGCAGCAACATTATGTTTCAATCCAAACAAATTGTTGCTGCATCTTCATGATGTAAAACCATCACTCTGTCACAGAAAAGCAATCAGAGATAATGATAATGATCCTGGGAATAAAATGTGAAGTACTATTTGTTCTAGAAATGCCAATTTTAAAACAGTACTGATGAAGCCTAGGGCAATCTTGCAAAAACTAGATGGCAATCTTAAGCTTGACAAAGGAAGTCATGCTGTGCTTTCACTCTCACCTTGGAAATACAAACAAAACTCTGGGTTTACTTCCTACGTTTCTTTGCCATGCCTCTTGCTTAGTGCCAAGTGTAGTCAACAAAAATTATCTTTAAATGTAAGATTTAAAGCTCTTCACATGCTGCATTTACACAATTTCTTGGTGCTTCTTCAGTTTGTAAAGTAAAACCAATCAGTCTTGTAAACTAAGTCCCCTCTGAATTGTCTTCTCATGCAAAAAACTGGATCAGCGTTGAATTTGAGTGGATCCCAAATTGGTGTACACAGTGTGATTGATGCACGCTGCTTTTGTAACAGCCCACACCACGGGGCAGGAGGCTCTGCTCCGTGGATATGATGGAAGGAACAGATATTATCTATATGTATGGACACAAAAGGTTAGAAAAAAGAAATAGCGAATCACAGCTTAGTGGGAGGACCATGCGAAACTCAGTGTTAGAAGCTCCCAAAGCTGCTGCACACCTTGTGACAGGAGCCCTGTAGCTGGACCCTGGAGTTCTGTCTGTGGCTTCTGCAGGCTCTCTCTGCCTCCAGGTGAAGGGGCTGTTTCAGCTGCCTTACTTAGACTCTGCATCACTTCACAACAGTAGTGGTGCCAACAATTAAAAAAACCCACAAAAATGAAACAAAACACCTTGGCTGCAATCACTCACTTGACAGACTCCTTCCATTCTTTCTGCCAGCTGAAGGCAACTTCAGAGCTGAAGTGTTTTCCTTTCCTCTCAGTACTGTCTTTTCTTGCCAGCTCCACTGATTTTTTTCCTGTCTACCTGATCTTGAACTAATTGAAAAAGCAGTCTTTGCAAATGCTCTCTGGAGGATCACCAAACTTGATGTGAGTTTTCAGGAGAAGTAATATAGTCCCAAAATGTTTGACTTATATTCCAGTAGCAAATTCCCATGATTCTGGGTCAGATCCTTTGATGGAGTAGTCTGGCAAGGTTCATTTCTGACAGCAGAAGTGCAGTGGTTTATACCAGCTCAAGGTTTCCTCTTGCTTTTGTTTAACAAATGACCTATGAACTTCCAAAAACGATGAGGTTAAGAGGCTATGTGGCTGCAGCCTGCTGTTGTTGATAGAGAGGCAGAAGGGGTGTCAATCTCACCTTCTTTCCTTCCCAACAGGGTACTGTCCAACTGATGGTACAGAAATAGAAATAGGGTTCATTAACTCCTTGATAGCTGGGGAATCATTAGATTTAAAGCAAAAAAATGGGAAGATCTTGTTCATTCGGAAATAATTACACAAAAACAGGCACTGATAAATTCCTGGAAGGTAAATGGTGATGGCAACAATTCAGTATTTAGTAACACCTTTAATGAGAATCAACAGGGCTAAAGAGAAATGACTTTTCTTTGAAATTAAAGAAACTCTGAAATCTGGACCAGTTTAAATAAAACGTCCACATATTTCTTCTTGAGTAGTCAGATAACTTCTGGGGAAAAAATGGAGAAGACTATACAGTGATTCTTCTGCTTCTTTTTAATTAAATCTGCAAAGAGGAAACTCAAATAAGCATCCGGCCTGTGCATTCTTTATCTACTTGAAACACAAAGTCTGCTGCTTTGAAAACCACTGTACAAAAGCTTGTTTCTAACTAAGGATTTCATTATACCAGGAGACTCTTGGAATAAGAAGATTTATGCTGCTCACATCTCTTTGTACAGCCTCACAGAGAAGGAGCAAATCAAGAGTGTGTGCATGTGCGTGTATGCAATATTTCAGAGGACTATTGCCCATTCAGAACAGCCAAATATATGCACCAGCATTAGTATACAGCATATTTTGTTATGTTGGTCACAAATTATAAAGGAGGCACAGATCTACTGCAGCTGAGTGTAGATATTCATAGCAATTGTTTACTACCTCATTGGCAGGAGATACATGAGGGACTATCTGTATGGCACGAGTGGACTGTGCACCACAGCGCTCAACTCAGCCATGAAAGCACTCTAATTTATTGAAACAGTGCAGTTGGATATCTCGAAAACTAATGAAGCGAGTGATCCCGCTGCTGCCTGGAACAAATCATGCCCCTGTCTCACCATATCTCTACTTAGCCCATTCTTCCATCATTTAGAAATAATCTCAGTGCTACCTAAATGTGACAGATAAATAGCAGTTGAAACTGAAGTTCTCGGTTCTTCCATGGAACAAATCTGACTATTTTCAGCCTTGCAACAAGACTGTTATTCCTGCCAACAGATGCAACATTACAGTTAATTTTCCCTTTCCTCCAACCAGGCTGTGCCATGAAGGGAATCCACAGGTTCACTGCACAGCACAGCCCTCATGAATGAAGCCACACTGGTTGAGGCTGTTTTCTTACCTCTAGCAGGATAAGCTCCACTGAGAGCTGATCTGCTAAATCCCCCAAAACCTAAGCTGGTTTCAGTCAGTGCCAATGTTGGTGTCTGTGTATCATGTGCCTAATGAAGAAGACAGGGTACAGGTACTGGGATGGCACTCCTGAGACCAGCAGAGCTCACATGTCAATGCCCAACATCACTCTGGATGACCTGGGGTAGTTCCCTGCTCATCACTTGACCATCTGCCCAACACGCTCCCCATCACAACCTGGCATCCAATGGGGCAGGATGAAGCTGCTTAAGTTGCATTCACCATGAGAAGGAGTTTTATGCTAAATAGAAGCGCTATAGGCCTGTGCCTTTAAAGGAGCTGGAAAATAAGAGTTTGTAGAAATGTTCTAAGGTGCTCCAGCTTAGCGTTTCCTGCAGTGAAAATTGCAGCAGTGCCAAAGGGTATGGCTATGACAAAACCAGTGAAATCATGGAAACAATGTCAGTCCACTGTGGTTTGTGGTTGTAGTGAGTGATGCCATCACACAATCACAGCAAACCACAGAGCATGTAATTTTGTGGAATGTGGTATAGTTATAAGGTGAATATATTTGTCATGCAGTAGCAATGGTTGAAATAATGTGATGTTTTTTCTGTATGCTGTGGTTTCTCTGCAGCCCAGCACCCTGCTTGCTAGATCAATGAATTCTGCGCCCACAGGTTCCTGTAGCAAAACATCCATATAGGATGAAAAGAATTAGGTGCGCCACAGCTACACAGTGGTTTTCCACCTGCAATGTTTTTTATGGGCCCAGGCTTTCTGAGGATACAGTGTTTTGGTCCCTAAGGGCATTTCCTCACAATACACTTCAATTGAGACTGCTTCTGTTCTTTGGGTGAGACATGAGTCTGATAGTCAATCTGCTTGATTTATGTACCATGAAGCATGATTAGAGTATGGATAAGATTCTCATTCATTACCTAATTTCTTTGAAATGATAAGCCTGGCATGTTTGTTATGAGATCCCAAACCAAGAGTAAAAGGACATTTTCAAGTTTGGCTTTAAGCCTGTATTTAGCAAATCCTTTTTTGTTTTTGTTCATCAGGCCTATGAGATTGCTTTTGTTCCTCAACAACTTGTTTGGCTTTTTTTTCCTCACATTACATAATCTCTTTTGTTTCAAGTATTCAAAAAACATGCATCATTTAAACTTCACAAAGGCACTATGCCCTGCATTCAAATGGGTAAACTGAGGTAAATGGGAAGTTGAGTGATTTTGTTGAGATGCTAAGCTAACCACAGAAGCCCAAAGTTTCAGAGCTTGCATTCAGTTAACAAACACAGTGCAGATCCTTAAGCATCCTCCATATTTCTGGAGTATAAAATCATCATCATAATGCCATCATCATAATACGTTGTAAGAAAATAAAGTTTGTTGTTGACACAGGCACATTGTCCAGAGGCTTCAGTTTTATGAAGGTGTGCTGAAGAAAGGAAAATCAGTATTGTAAGAGCACAGAGGCTCTCCAACTGGGAAGAACCTTTATGCAAGGTGTGTTTAAGAACTGTTAAAAATTCTACTGAAATTTCACACTGGCTTAAAATAAAGCTTGGCTCGAAACCTAATCTGCTATATTGCGTAGATATTTCTCAAGTTTGAGAAGTGGCAGATCATCTTTGCATAGCTTAAATGAAAGAATAAGGGCAGCAAAGGGAAATAGTAGCTGCAAAAACAGAGCAAGGAAATGGCGAAAGATCATTCATTGACACTATCTTTTAAAAGAAGACAAAGAGGAATGGGAAAACAGTAACTGGGAAATGAGGTGCGCTCCAGATCTGAAAAGGCAGTGTCCATAAAAGACAAGAAGTCTAACAGAATATTCATTGAGAATGAACTTGCCTCTTCCTGCCAACTTCTCTCTAAGTGTATGTATAACTTTATCTATCAAACATAAAATATACATACTTTTATACCATTAGGAGTTATAAAGAAGAGTTTTATAATTTGCCTACTCATCCCCCCTGAAACCAGACATTCATGGGCTTACAGGTGTACAAGATCTCATGATGCTGGATGCACAATAACCACCACTTTGCAGAATTCAGGGGTACTGTAGAGCACAGCATCAGCAGTGCTAGCTGAAGTGGGGAGGGATTGCAGCAGTTGGAAAGGGAAGAGAGGGTGCCATAAATCCATGTTGCCACTGTGGCAATCACAGAATTGTAGGGGTTGGAAGGGACCTCTAGAGATCACTGAGTCCAGAAAGGAGATAGATAGCAGCAGACCATTTTAGCTGCTTTAAAACTTTTGAGCCTCCACTGCTAAGATTTACACAATTTTTTCCCAAAGTTTCAGTAATATAGTCTGAGATCAAGATATTTTCCTTAGAGGGAGTGTGGTCAATAGAGATGTGCCTTGATAAATGATACTGCATACCATAGAGAGTTCTTTGATTCTCCTGTAGCTGATGCTATGGTCAAGGTCACTGTTTAGTTACTTTACAGTTGTTTTTTTTACATATGTTGAATATAATGAAGAATTCATACAAGACAGAAGCAGCAGCTTTTTTCAGAGACAGAGCTGGAACTGTCAAATTCAGAGCCGGGCTCCCAAGCTGGCACACTGCATACACTGAAGGAAGTCCTTTTTCAGCCAAGAGTCACAGCCTCAGGTTTTTGCTTCCTTCAGGAAAGAAGAAGGGAGACAATCTTTGCCTTGTTTTGCTACTATGAGGTACGCATTAGCTGTTGAGAATGAATTTCAACTACCTTTAGGCCTCATGGCTTTAAATAAATTATTAGCATTATTTACTATCTGTAGGGCACTGATATCCACTCAGGGAGCCACGGAAGGCTATGTTTCTCTTGAAAACATAATTCCACTCTTTCCCTGGACTTTGCAGGAAAAGCAGAAAACTGACATCAGAGAGCTGAGGCCTAGTGAAGGTAGTGCTGCACACTTTGTAGAAGGGATGCTCCTGCTGTGTGTAACAGTGCATTGCTCAGAAAGCCTGTGAAGACATTGTTTGCTCATAAATGCATATACACTCAGGTTTCTGTATACGACGTGATGTATCTGGTGCTGGCTGATTAGCTGTCCTGTTGCAGCCAACTTTAGACACAAGAAACCAGATCTAGACTGAATGAGACCTAAGTTAGATTATTCCTGATGCTCTGTTTGTGGCTTTGCTTTGGGTTTCTCTTTATCCTGTTTTGACAACTCTATGCTGCAGTTATGGAGCAGGACTCACTATGCGTGAATGAGACAAGATGGGGTCAGGTAGCCTGCTGAAATTACCCTGACTTCAAATGGCTGTCCTGTGGCCAGCAGTATTGGCAGGGCTCCCCAAAGCATAGCAAGCAACATCATGGCCCTTCACTTCTTATTAAAAGTTTGATCACAGTTTGAAACTCATATGAACAATCTAACTCTCTGGAGAATAAAAGGTACAAGCTCACAGACCATCTATATAAATTGCAGATGGCAATGTACCAGTGCATTTTTACCCCGCGCATTTGTAATATCCTCTCTGTAGTGTACACTGCAAATTCATCTACACGAGTGACCTATCTGAAAATGAGGACCTGTTCTGAAATCAATCGAGGTTAAAGTTTATTGGATAATTCACTCACAACAAATAACAGACACAGGACTATGAACATGTGATGCAATGTGCTCATTTAGAGACCTCTGTGGATGATCAGTGGCCCTTAGCCCCACTCTTACTGCAATGTTGCTTACTCACAATAAAATTACTGTGCACCTGGAATTATCTCTCATGACACTCACAGTGGAAGCGCTTACAAATGAAATGATGTGGTATCGTGATGGGCTTTCAGAACAATGGCAAGGCAATAAGAAGGAACACCTCATCTGAGGTTGCACAGGACAGCCCAATTCTGGCATTTCCAACTTTCTGTACACACAGCTTGTCATTTCTTCCATTGGTTACATCCCACTTAGCACCACCACAGAAACTTCTAAACACGCCTTGAGCAGAGGGATGAAGTTGGTACTGTCAAATGAAGATATACTGAGTCACAAAATATACATACAGACTACTGTTCAGTCATCCTTTTGGTGACAACAGCTTGAGATTTGAAACTGAAAAGATACAACCAATGATAGATTTATTTTAGGTTAAAAAGAGGGCATCTACAGTGCCCCAGGATTCATCAGAATCCTTCCTGCCTTTGTAATCTCTATTTACATCTTCTGCCTCCCCAGTAACTCTGACAATAGAGAGCATGGGATTTTGCTTTGCTTTTAGAGCTCTATCTAAAGAAAATGCACAGTGACACGTGGGCTTGTCTGGGTCTATGCACAGTAATACCAACCTACAGGTTGGGCAATGCATTTTTAAAAATGCTATCAAGTACTTGGGGGAGTTCACTGCATATCTCAGTGCCTCCTGCATGGAGCATACAACAAAGCTGAGATTCATGAAGTATTTTGTTTATCAGAAAAAGGGGCAGATTAAAAGCAAACAGTGCACTCTCCATCCACAGCGCATCCATCACCTATGTCTCCTTATGATGGTGTGGTTCATGCAGAAGGGATTTACATCAACACTTCTGTTGTTTGGCACTGGCACCTGATGTCCTGATGCTCCTGATATAGGTCACCTCTACAAAATAAAGTGTGTACATCCTCAACCTGTGGGTGAACACTGCTGGTGCACATGATGGCTATTAGATGTAAGAACTGGTACCTAGGTGCTGGGAAGGCTCTTCAGCCCTCCCCATGCCATAAGCTTCTTAAACAATTTCCTTCATTAAAAGGCACAACAAAATGTGGAGTGACCTTGCCCTGTGTTACTTATATGGGATAAACGTGGATAGGCGATTTCCACGTGTGAAAATTGTAAACTGTGGCAAATACAGAGGATCTTATCTCCATAAGGTGCAGATTTAATTTTCCTCTTCAAAAACACTCAGATTTTTCCTATTGTGTCCAAATAAGCCTGAGGATGTGTGAGAAGAACCGAATGGGACAAATTTATACCAAGCTTATCCTCACAGACTGCTAGAAATGCTCGAGTCCACTTTGGGGTTGTAGACACCCACTCAGCCTGTGAAAGAAGCAACACTGCTAGCCTCGGAGACAAAACTTCATAAATTCATAAATCCACAACACAGCATACATAGCTGAAAAGAGTGTTCTCATTCTGCATTTCCAGTTGTCTTAAAACTTCCCCCAAGATTGCCATGCAGTCTATTCTGTGGTGCTGGGACTGCTGGCTTCCCTTCTAGGGACTAGACTGAGCCCGAGGAACATGTCGCATGGAGGGCGCAAACTGCTTGCAAACAGCAGCTGAGTCACAGCCATCCACTCTGCTGACACACAGGTGTGAGCCTTTGCAATCAAAGCCTGGTCATTGGTATCCTCACTGCTGGAGTCATTTAATCTCAGCACCAAGCATGACTGCACAGGTATCTGCAGTGCAGTGGAAGTAAATGAGAAAAAAAGGTTTCAGGAGAGACTGCCTGCTCCACCATCTCTCTAACAGTAATCCAGGGTGTAATTTGCTCCTGAGTTCTTCCAGAGAACCTGAATGCACTGAAGAAAGTATCAACATTAATTCTGCATGAGTATGCTGACAATTGACCGTGTGCCGGTACCCAGCTTGCTTGCATTGTTTCTATTGCATTGCTTAAAGATAAAGCCTCAGAACATAATGATAGCTAATGCAGAAGAGCCAAAGAAAAGCAAAAGTATTGTGAATGGTGAATGCAACAGTGGAGAAAGGGCCAGGTCAGATGGCATCTCCTTCTCTACTCTCAACAGCCCACACACTGCTTTCTTCTCACACATGAAGGAAAGAGCTGCACTGGCACAGACAGCCACACTTCTGATCTGACTCTACCTACCAAGTTCATTTCTCAAAAACTCTATGCTTATTTGAAATGGAAATGATCATCCTCCCATTCAGAATAAAAAGGTATGTTCTGATGATTTAGCTCCAAAGGTAAACCCTCTTGACTTCTGGAATCAAGATTTCTTTATATGCAATATCATGAAAGAACCAATTCAAGAGCAGCAAAAATTGCTCAGGAGGTGCTTAGCAGCAAAGTTGGGAAAATAAATAACTGTTCTTCAGGATTGTAAAGAGTACCAAGCAGCATGCTGTCCCTTACCTGTCTTTTTTTCTTTTTCTTTGTGCTTAGGAACCAGACTGATGCCTCTTCTCCTGCTTCGAGAAGCTGGAGGTCCAACAAGCTATTCTTTCCTTAACTAAGACGATTCCCTGTTGCTGTGTCTCCCTTTCTGAACAGCTAGTGACCAGACACCACAGCTCAGGAAATCCTACTGTTCATTAGATATGCACTTCTTCCTCCTAGTGAAAAGTAAAACTGAAGCTCATATTACGATGTGAACAACTCCCTGAGATGAGCTGAACTAGGAGGCAACAGAATCCTTACAGGTGACATTTTTAAAGTGAATTTTTAAAGTGTGGGGTCATTGCAAGTTTCCTAACTCCATCCCAACAGGGTTCTTCCATGTTGCCTGAAAAAAGCCTTCTGCAGAGGGGTTGGATATTTGCCCTTTACCACTTTCTTTTGAGTATTGTTTTCTTTTTCTTTTTTTGATTGTCTATGAAGGTGGCAAAGTGAAGAAACTCATTTACTGTGTCGACAGCTACTGTCTGTTGAGAGTTGGAAGGAAGCTCACAGCTCCCCTCAATATCACATCAGAGGAAAAGCAGAAATTTCATGTCACTGTTAAGTCTCCTGAGCTCAGTTCGTACTCACACACATTCCTCCACACTAAATATGCAGCAAAGAATATGTTGTCTATAAGATACTTTCTGAAGGTCTGTATTAAGATATTCTTTGTGGGAAAACTTACTAGTATAGTGCTTTTTTCATTTTTTTCCCCTCAGGAACTGCATGTCAAGGCTCCAGCCTGCTTCAGCCTAGTTCTGTAACTAATGGGATAGAGGGACCCATGGAACCGTGCCCTGGGAATCAGGAATTGGGTAGGGGACAGATATGGAGATGGGCCCAGAGGACGAAAACAGCAGCAACAAGCTAAGAGAGAAAACTAATTTACTAAATATGAAGTGGAATGCAAGATAACACAATATAAAACAATATAATTGGATTTGAAGCTAATAAATCAAATAAATAAGAGTGAGTGTCCAAAACTGAAGGCCTAGGGAGCACAAGCAGAAAGAGAGGGCAGTCAGTGACTCTCAGTCAATTTTGTCTTTCCCTCTGAACAGAAAACGGAGACAGAATAACAAAGTCTTCTGGGAGCTGCAGTCCATTCTTCTCTTCTGGGACTAGGTACCCAAAACTATCAACAATCCACAGAACTGCAGCATTAACTCTTTAACTCCCAGTGCACTAGATGATGTTATGATGTGGAATACCAATAACAAACCACAAAACCATGACCCTGCAAGACTCAATCAAAAAAACATTTGAGAAAAATATTAATTCACTGCACTTTCAAAGTGTCTCTCCCATCAAGATAGAAAAGCCTTTTCAGAAACACTGCTGACTCACAGTGCCCCTAGGAGAGATGTTATTACACAAAGGATAACTGAAGCAGTGTTTAAGTCTGTACCTAAGAAATGAGCCCCTCTTCATGTTTACTGTGGGCAGACAGGGACAAGAAATAATCACACACATCTTCTTTACATCTTTATTTCTATCTGATTTATATGGGCTGGCTATTCTTACTACTCTTACTTACACATCATTCTAAAATGCATACAGCTCTCTGGAGAACATTAACCATTGTAAGCAATATCAATACATACAGCATAATTCAATAATGATGGGTATAAGCTGAATATAGCATGATTGACAAAAGCTACCAATTCGTATGGCATTTTTAAAAGAACCTAAGAGGTAGAGTTGGGAAATCCAAGTAGTATTTAACATTTCCCAAGATGCTTCCAGCATCTGCATATCTACTGATATTTTGTAGCACTGATAGAGGTTGGCTTAGCAACCAGGATCGCTATATTAGTTTAAGGACCAATATATTAGTTTAGCAAAAAGGAATTAATATGTGATAGCTCTGAAATTTTCCAGTTTAGCTTTGCTTGCTATGTGAACAGTTGTTTTTCTGAATGATCTCCGCTTCATTGAAGCACTCAAGTCACAACAGGCTACTTTTATCTTTGCATCCACCATGCGCAAGGACTTCTTGGGTTTCATGTAAACTGTTTTTAGTTATAGTGCACCAAGATAGGAAGTTGCTCGTTATGGCATAGCAAGCCATGGAAATTTGCCTAACTGTGGAAAAGCAGCTAAGAGGTCGGCCAAAGGACATCACGATGAGGCTGAAAGAGAAATAAATGGGAGGAAGCAGGTGGTAGTATGACCACCATACACATGACCATGCATGCTCAGAGGGACATTAGCATATATTAGAGTTCTCAGAAAAGAATGAATATGTATGCCAATGTATTGCATACGTACATCTTAACTGTTTAAATTCAGAACCTGAACTCTGTGCTCACGCACTTGATTTCTCAAGTTGCCCATTATGTACAAGAATAAAGGAATGCCATTTTCTAAAATCACACTGGAGTTAGAGAGTTCTCTTCCCAGATTCTTCCGATGGCAGTACAAATAAAGAGAAAACATTCTGCATCACAATGAGTCAAGTAACTGAGATTAAATATCGAAATTTGAGACAAAAGAACTCAACAACAACTCAAACCTGAGAGGCTTCACATCTACAGATGAAAGCTTCATTTCAGATTTAGGATCCTAGGTATTCAGGTGCAGTAGTGGAAGCAATAGATAGAAAGAAAAGTATTAACATGCACTTAATCCTTCTTTTTTTCCCCATAGATGGAACAGTGTAATTAGATTCCAATTTTAAACAGAGGTAAGATAGAGACATGAACTTCTCCAGACATAGATGTGTGCAGCTGTGATCAAGTTGCAATACCTCAACCCAGATACTTTGATTTGTCATTGGTCTTACTCACAGAAAGAAAATTAAAAGTGTTTCATAGGTTAATAGGTACATTAGGTTGGAAAGGACCTACAAGATAATCTAGTCCAACCATCAAGGTTTTTTCCAACAAGGTAGACAAATTCTTCTATTCCTTGTGGATTATTTGTTTGTTTTAAAACTAGATCTTTGTTTTTTGTTGTTTGATTGTATTTAAAATGGAATGGTGGCAACTACTCACCCTGCTGACAGAGTATGCCTTCTGCCTTCCCCACTCACACAGCTGGGAACTGAAGGGTTTTTCCTCTGCTGAGTTCCTGCATATGAAAGCACCTGTTGATGACAACAGTCATTATTTCCACATATCTACTTTAAAAAGAAAGTCAATTTACGAATCAAACATCTATCAACAAAAACCCATTGTTTACTCTGACTTTATAGAGGAACATATTAAATAAAAGCCACAGTAGGAAAAACCTACAGTCCCATGCAAGGTCACCAGCTGTCTCTAAGATACCTTTGCTTCAAAAGATCAGTCTTCCTCGTGTAAGTCTTTTGGTTGAATTGCTTTTTAGCAAGCACTGGTGAATCAAAATAAGCAAGTTGCACTGGCTACCCATAACATGCACTTTTCAAAACCTTTAGCAGCCTCTGAACAGAGATCACATCATTTCCCTCCTCCCTGTCCCTTTTACTTCCAGTTGATGCTCTCAGGCTATCTGCTTTATAGCATCTCCACAAGTCTCACTGGAAAAATCATCAAGTCTTTTTTTCCCCACTATCTGTGACTCCCATAAATTCCTGGCAGGCAGGGAAGAAGCCTTTTTACTCTTTGGCCCTGGATTTCTGTCAGTTCCTTGAGCTGTGTTCAAACCTTATTTTTACCATAGAATCAGCTTTTAAATGATTCCACATTTCTACTGTCATGAACACCACCTTTAAGCAAGTTCACCTGGAGATTTCATAAGCCACTTGTATTGCCATTATATGAGAGCAGTTTTCAGAACAGAATCTCTGGACTCCATCACCCCATCATATGACTCAACCACAGAACGCACAGAAGAAAATAAAGGGGTGACAAGAAAATAAAGGGCCACTCTTAGTCATTGTTCCTTGAAGGTCAGGTTGTCCTGCCAAAATTATCCAGAAGAGAATTGACTTTTCACAGGTCAGCCTGACACTTGCAAACACAGTTTTCTCATAACAATCAGCTTGCAGGAGAAGCAAAGGGCAATAAATGTCTCATTTATTTGGACAGCTCTAATCCAGAGGACTTGTGTGCTTAGAAGTGCTCACACCTCAAAAGCTCTCCAGATTTTTTTTTCCTCAGTGGCAGTCCAGGGTTTGTGAGTGCCAAATGTATTAGCACTTCTCAGGACAGTGATGTTTTTTCTGGTAAGTGATGCTAATTAACACCAGACAGGTTAGTTCTACTGCCTTCCTGAGGCTGCTGGCAGGACACCCCTACCATAACCTGTGGACACCCACATCAAAAGCGGCAGGAGCATTTCGATTTCTTACACTCTTAAGAAAGAGTCTCACCAAGCCAACCTCTAATCAGTATCTTTCTCAATAAAACCATGTATAAATCCTTGATTTATTACCAGCATCACTAAGGTATTCATAATGTAACGTTGAGTTGAAAGACACAAGTGCTGCTTGCTTATATTATTTGAAAACACTGTCAATAATCTGTAATACCTTTCATGTTTTCCATATTTGATCACAGATAATTATTTTTTTAAAGTCTTTGATTTGTCCAGGCTTTTCCCTCATCCAGAATTTTATGTCAGAACAACTGTTTTTGGTGGGGTTTTTTTGCCCTGGATCATCACAGATGCACAAATGCATATTATATCAGTCGTTTTTGTTTGCTTGCTTGTTTGTTTTTATGTAGTAAACAAATAGAATAGAAAATAATTCTGACAGACATACTGTCAATCATAAGATATCATGGCTGAGAAAGCAGTAAAGAGGAAACCAGAATTCCTATGTTTCTGGTAAAATGACAGCAGAACATTAGGTACCTAATAAATGATACTTGCAGGATACTTCCATAGCTTTCTGTTAACAGAATGGTCTCCTTCGATGGACAACTCTCTTCCACAGCACCACTGAACCTTTGAATTCCAGATTAATTTAATCTGTACCCCCTGAGAAACTGGAAAGTTGTTTTGAGGTTTTCAAGGCTACAAAAGAACTTGGGCTTGTAGAGGTCACACAAACAAGGCACAGACTGGTGGAGAACCTGGCTGCCAGCCAGGGTGAATGACACTGCAGTGAGCAAGCTGAGATATATTCCTTTCTGTCTTAGTAATGATAGAAAGAATTCATGGATCCACACAGGTCAATTCATCTACTGGAGAAAGCAGTTGACGTAGTTTTGTAGCACAGGATGTCACTGTAATATCTAGCTGCTCAAAAAGTATGTCCATGTGTTTGTCTTATTTACAAAGACCAATGTTGCCTGATGCTGTCTGTAGTATGTCAGAGACCTAAGAGAAAAGATGAATCTGCAAACATTTCTCATTGGTTACTGGAAATTACACAGACAGTCCCACAGACTACAGAAGTCCTTGGGAAAATCAAGAGAATGAATGCATCATGATACAAGTATCTCATCTCATTCTCTATTTCTGGGGCAAATAAACAAGAACCAGTGGGAAAAGTAGAATACGAACAGGCTCCCACTGCTTGCTGAAAGAAGAAGGTCAGAGGAATCAGCTCCTTTTCACTGAAAATGTGTGCTAAATATGTTTCCTATCTGCACGTTCAATTTGCCACTGAAAGCTTAATTAGCATTCCTCAGAACAGGGAAACGTTCAGATTTGCAAAAATGGTTGGTTTTGGCTGAGGCTTCCAAGCACTCTCTTTGCAATGTGCTCCATGACTATTTTTGAACTGCTTGCAATGTTCACAGCTGAGCATTTTGATTCAAAATGAAATTCTTCAACAACAAAAATTCCATCAACAAGAGCAACGTGTTTCTGAGCAAAATGGAGAGTATACGACAAACCTGAAACACACAGAGCTTGGTTCAGATGCTATCTATAGCAGAAATTGCCTTTCCCCTACTATCTCTCAGTCTGAGAAGAAAACGAGGATACTCTGAAGACAGATTGTTCAACAATTAATAAATAATAAAACGTAATGAGAAATTAATAACTTAAGAGTTGTTTTGTTGGAGGAGGGATTCAGAAGCCAATGTGAAGGAACTATAAGGTGCCAGCTGAAGTTTCGTGCTGGTGGATATGAGCTGAGAGGAACAGCCAACACATACTCAACCATAATCTTATCAGCTGCAAGGATTCAGAGGAATGCTACAGAAATCACTGGGTCAGGGAAATGAAATTCTTCTGTGGGAAACAGAAAGGACACACCCAGAATTACACAAGCAGAGGCAAGGCAGGCTTCTCAAAACATCATGCCAGCAAATGCACTTTGTCCTGTACTGCAGTATTGCAGGCTGCTGCTATTATCAGCCAAAAAAATACAAAAAATTATTATAATATTTGGTTATTACTGAGGAATGGTAGGAGCTAGAAATGGCACAAGCATACTGGAATTTAAACACTTAAATACCATCAAACTGTGTCATCTGTGAGGCTCATTTCTACAGTTCTGAGTCGTTCAACTTCCAGAATATGATCATATAATAAACGATTCTGAAAAGCAAAATTAAGTATCTGAGAGAAAATGTAAAAACTTTTATTTACAGAAGGGGTTGTTAAGCACTGGAACAGGCTCCCTGAGGATGTGGTTGAGTCATATAACAGTAGAGGGACTGGTGCAATGAGAAGACATTTCAAAAAAAGAAGAATGCTCACCTGCTTCTAAGGACCTAGGCTTGCAGAGAAAGCTCCACAAAGATCTCCAAGAAATCCTTCCTCTGTGGCAGTCAACCCTTAAATGAGGTCTAAGAGGGCTCCAACCTTTCCAG
Organism: Cyrtonyx montezumae; assembly: GCF_038088225.1. Taxonomy (NCBI): domain Eukaryota; kingdom Metazoa; phylum Chordata; class Aves; order Galliformes; family Odontophoridae; genus Cyrtonyx; species Cyrtonyx montezumae. Next base: position 95,523,329 of record NW_027072034.1, on the reverse strand, counting down.
TGAATTGCCTTCACCTGTGCTTCCAAGGCTGAACAGACTTTTCTCCAGGGGCTCAATCAGTGGTTCAGGCCATGACTCAGTAGTTTCCATACAAGTTACTATCCCTGAACGTGTTAAAAAACTGTCTGGATGCAATGCTGAGGGACATGATTTAGCAGTGGGTTGTTAAGATTTAGGATAGTATGGTTAGCCTGAGGTTGGACTTGATGTTCTTGAGGGTCTTTTCCCACCTGAGCAATTCTATGACTCTATAACTCAGAAAGAGCTGAATTAGTTTTAACAAATGGGACAAACCCATGATCACTCAAAACTGACACTTTTTACACAGCTCATTCTACCAGTGATTAATCCTGGGATAGGAAACAAACCACAACATTAAATCTATTACAATTCACTCCATCAAGTTTTAATCACATTTGTGATTGATATTCCTACAGGGTTACAGTTCAGGTGTGTAAGGCTAGGTACAGGCATACACCATTTCCTGAAAGCTGAAAGGCTTTTCAGGGGCTGGTACTTCTAGAAATGGGGAAAAAATCCAAATGTGGTCACCTACCCACAGCAATCTCGTGTACTAAGACCTCCTTAGCACATTTAAGGAATTTGATAAGCCTGCTTTGAAATGTTCGCTAAAGAAATGTGTTACAAAGCCATCCACAGGATCTGGATACCCAGTTCCTTTAACATTAATGGGAGCTGAACACTTGAAACTCACCAGTGGTTTAAAATACTAACTGGAACAATGAGACAACTGAAAAACTATACTACAGATGATTAAATCTCCTATTCAACCTAACCCTTCCTGCGTTTCACATGGTTCTGATCCTTCTAGTTGTACTTCCTTGACCTCTCCATGCAAAAATCACCTTGCTGGTCAAACACACATCCAACTCCTTCTGGTCTTCATGAGTCAATCTCCTCAGACATTTACTCACTTTGTCATCCACCCTTTTTGTGGCAATAGCTTTCTGGGTTTGAAACCCCCCAGTTAAACACTTTCTCACCACTGCCTGATTAATGGTTCACAGACTTCTCTCATCAGTTCCTACTATTTCATTTCACATTATTAAAACATCAGCAACAACAGCCTCCCCTCATCTACACAGTTCCATAGAAATGTCAAAACAGTTTGGAGACCGTTGCTGCAGAGCATGGGTGTGCATCCAAGTGGGAACATACCTGTGTTTTGAGTCCTAAGTGTGTCAGAAAACCCACCCCACTGCCACCACGCATTCTGTCAACTCCTGATCTCACCTGGCACGAGGTCAGGCCTTGATGATTGCTGCTGCCATTGTGCAGGGTTAGTGGTCTGCCCAGGAAGAAATGACAGTGGGTGGGAGAGTTTGGACTCTGGCGCCAGGAACTCTCATGAGTTGTTCAGGCTGTGACCTGGCAATTCCTCTGTATACATCAAACAAGATAAAGCAGAAAGTGTTTTAAGAGTTTAATACCATTCATTTTCACTCAATAATTTTAATTTATTCACGACAGTCTGCAGGACGGGAGAGGAAAGATGTAATAAGTACATAACAGAAATAAGCACAGAGTATTTCAAACGTACATTTAAAATCAGATGTTCATTTAAAATCAGTTCAGAGCTACAAATTTTGACAAATAAAGCAGGCTTTTTCCTTTTGAATGGATTAACTCAAAGATGTTATTCTGTAGCATGCAAACTTAGAATGTGGATTCTGTGTGTGGGTATCAAAAATTTCAGGACATCTGTAGTGAAAACACTACGAAGCACCAGCAGAGTTCTCCACAATAACCTGGAGGTGATTGCTGCGCTGTATTTTAACAATTTATCTCAATTCTACACTGACCTGAGACTTGCCTCTTATAGTTAGTGAGTAATTAATTAAATAAAAGCCTGTGATTCATAACTATTCCAGATAGGGGGTGAATTAGGGTAGGTGAGGTTGGATTAGGTTGTGAAGAAACACTGTTGTGCTGCTGGAAAGTGTTGAGTAATTCCCCCTCTCCAGGGCTGAGGGTCCTTGGGCCCCCCGCCCCATTAGTCACAGGACTGGGCCAAAGTGGCCCATAAACTGCTGGCATGCATTGGTGGAGAATGTGGGTATAGCCCGTCTTGGCTGGGAAAAAATGCCCTTTTAGAACAAACTTCTGTGTACTTCAGAGAGCTTCATTAGAAATCTTATCAGTACAACAGGACTTGCACTGAAAACAAAGCCTTGAAGTCCAGGTGGACTGCCAGTGTTCTGGGATATTTGTAAAATTTCTGGGTGCTGTGTAATGTTCTTTTTTTTAGTGCTTCGGTAAAGAGAAAAGTATTTGCTGGCTCCTGTGAAACTGTTCTTAAAGAAATTGCATTGCTTTCTTCTCTTTCAACGCTCAGAATGTACTGGGCCTCAATTAAGTTTGCCATTCTGCTCTGTGGAGCTCTATGAGTAGACGATAATTTAAAAACACTGATGGAAATACCTACCTGCAGTCTGTATTCAGTGTGGCATGAATTGGACCTTGCCCTCCTCAGAGCTGAGCAAGGGGGCAGGATAAGCGCTGTACACCTGCCAGTAGCAGCCGGCTTCATGAAGCCCAAGACACCATTCACCAAGGCAGACTGGGCTCTTTACCAGTTCAGCATGGTGTCCAGCAGGACTCCTAGGTCTGCTCCAGCTGGCTCTTCCCAGCTGCAGTGAGGTCTGGGGATGTCCCTCCCTGGGTGCAGAAATTTGCCCTTTCCCTCTCTGAAGCCTGTGAGGTTTCTGTCTGGAATGCAGCAGTGGAATGGCAGCAGGAAAAAGGGGAGAAAGCATGAAGGACAGGGAAGCGACAACAGCCGTGCTGTTAGCAATACCGACATGTTTTTGTTTTATTTATTTTTCTACTTTATTTCCACAATGGATCTGGACACTGATGATGAGGGTCCATTGGGGCCGGTGTGTGTGTCCCAGCTGCTGCCCGGCCCCGGTCTCATGAACTGCACCACTGCTCTATTCCTGCTGGCTGGGCGGCCTCTTCTTTAACGATGATGAGGCCTGGGAGGCTGTGGCCTTCCTCTTCGGGACTCGCTGTGTCCCCTGAGGTACGCTGGTGGCAGAGGGCCCTGCCCCAGGCACTTCTGGCTCCTTGTGTGCAGGCGCTGCCTGCTCCATGGTAGCAGTCACGGGGTTGGAACATGGGTGGCTGGGACGTCCATCGAGTACTTCTGCCCTGCTCAGTGTTTCATCTGTGTTGGAGCTGGCAGGGCTGCTGGAGGGCACAGGGCCAGGGACAGGAGCCTCGTCGTGTGGGGCAGCTCTGGGCTCTGCTGCAGAGCTGGGCTCCTCTGCCCCAGCAGCAGGGGGGACGTTGAAGACCAGCAAGAAGTGCTGAGCCTCCCTGCTGAACCTCTGTATGGCGAAGGCGATGAACTGCCGTACAAAGGCCTCCGTGTGGCCCTCCAGGTCAGGTTCCAACATTTCTATAAGGACCTCCTCTGCCAAGCCGATGAGAAGCAGGGCCAACGTGACACCGTATGCCACTTCATTTGCCTCCATCTCAGCTCCCAGGATGCGGCGCAGCTTCCGGTTCAGCCAGGAGCACAGGGGCTGCAGCAGGTCCGGGTGCTCACTGAAGAGCGAAGCCCAGGTGGCAGGGGAGAGACTGCCCACAGAATACATGGGCACTACTGACCTGGGCCGGGCTGCCAGAAGGCTTGTGGGGCTACCTGTGGCGATGGATGCCACTGGAGCTGGTGTGAGGACCAGCTCCTTGTAGTCGTTGTCCGCTCGCACAGAGTGGATGATGGACCTCACGCTCTGCTTGCAGAGCGGACACTGGGGCGTGGTGCTTGTCCATCGCTGGATGCAGTGGAAGCAGAACTGGTGGTGGCACGGCATGGTGTATGCCGCGCTGTCCCAGTTGTCCAGGCATATGGGGCAGTACGTGTCTAAATCTGCCTCCATACTTCCACCAGCTGCAGTGGGCTAGGGGGAGCGGGAGATGGCAACGTGCTGATGCTACAGCAGCAGGTGTGACGCTGGAAGAGGACAAGAGACATGAGTCACTCGGCGGCCTGGGAAGGGGTCCTCACCATGCCCCCCCCCAGCCGCCAGTCTTCGTGCTGCCTACCTGTGCTGCTGCATGTGCCTCTCTGCGATGTCCCGTCTGCCCGCTCTGAGCAGGCTCGGGGTGAAGAACAATCAAGTGGCTCTGAAGCGGCCGCTGAGAGCTGCGCTAGCAGCACCCAGAGCACGTTTCAGCACCGAAGCTCGCCCTTTCCACACTCCAATCCTCGCACACACGGTTGGTCGGAGGCCAGGCACGAGCTGCTGGGCTGAGCTGCTGCATCCATACTTAGCAACGTGAGCTACAGAGTCACAATCTCGTGCCTGGAGATGTCACAAAGCATCGCTTGGCTGAGCCTCTGGGAGTCACCTTCATTTGACCTTCACTTTGGAACGTCACTGCCCATTCCGCGATGGGCAGCGATGTCACAGTCCATTGCTGGGTGATCACGATGAGCCGTCCTCACCTGCAGCCCGTGCTCTAGCCCCAGCACCAGTTTCTGGATTCTTCCAATGCCACTGCCCACTCCATTTTCCACATCTCGTGTGCTTTTGGCATCAGTGTTTCACACCAGTCACTGGGGCTGTGGCCACATCTTCCCACAGGCCCCATCAGGTTGCTCTGGCCATGGCACACAGCCCCGGGCATGTACAGCGAGAAGGTTTACTCAGTAAATGTTGATGTTTCTCTCTGTCAGTTGGACGTGATCTGAGAGGTCTTTTCCAACCTTAATGATTCTATGATTCTATCACTCTTAGGCTGCAGGATGAAGCCCTACAGGCTTTCCCCATGCTAATGCTCTGCTGGCCAGCCCTCTGGGACCTCCATGTTCCTCCCAAGTATGTCACAACCCAGGACTTTCAGTATACCATTCCAGTTTTCCATTCAGAGAGAAAGATAAATCTGTTTTGCCAGTCATGAAGTGGCCCCTTTTCTTTTACTGCTCATCTTTTGCAAGCTGGTTTTGCTATTAAGGGAAACAAAGTGCAAGGACCTGTATAGGAAATTCCGTTCCTAGGAATAAAGTGACAAGATGGCCATTGTCACATCCCAGCGGACGTGGTCAACAAAATTGCCGCTGGTCTCTGCCCACTAGTAAGAAAGAGATTATATCTTTTCTGCGCATAGTGGGCTTTTAGAGAATGCATGTTCCTAACAACAGCCTCATTGTTAGCCCCCTTCATCAGGTGGCGTGGAAGAAGAATAATTTTACATGGAGCTCTGAGAAGCAGCACGCTTTTGAACAAATTGAACAAGAGATATCCTGTGCCATAGCCCTGCTGCCAATATGGACGGGAAAGGATTTATAGAACATCCTTTACGCTGTTGCTGGATAGAAGGGTTCCACTTGGAGTACGTGGCAAAGCGCCTCTGGAGAGACCTGAGGCCAACCCCTTAGATTCTGGAGTTGAGCGTACAGGGAATCTGAACAGTACTACACTCCAAATGAGAAGAAGATGTAGGACAGATGCGAGGGGGTTTCGGGCTGCTTCTGAAGTAATCGGTACTGAAACACAGCTCCTTCTGGCATCTTGATTGCCAGTGCTGAACTGGATGTTTAAGGGGAAGGCTCCCTCCACCGATCATGCCACCGATGCCGCTTGCAGTTCTTGGACTGCGTTGATTACACAGAGAGCAACACAATCACACTGCCCACTCCATTCCTAACATCTCATGTTCTTGGCATCAGTGTTTCACAACCAGTCACCAGGGCCAAATAATTGCATTGTGCCTGTATCTAGTGTTATCACTGTGCTTTGCTTTCCTTTTTTCATCTTCTGTCTTTGCAGACATTTTTTTATTTCTTCCCACCAGTTCAATTTCATTTCCAGTTCTCCCTGAGACTGGCTGAGGGTCTGGGAGAGTCCTGGATTCAGCTGAAGAGATGCTAGCACCCCACAACTGGGTTTGTGGATATAACTTTTTAAAACTGGATACCACTTCTGTGGTAAATAGCTCATATCTCAGCCCATGGGTTCTATTTCATTTCCATTTCTCTCCTTCATCCCATCTGAGGAGAGAGAGCAAAGGGCAGTGTGGTGCTGAGCAGCATAGAGCCACTGGGGCCCAAACTCTACTTTTATGAGTGTCCTTGCATGCAGGAAAGTGGTTGCAATGCAAAGCAAGGTTCTTCTTGGGCCTAGATGTTAGAGGCCAAGGCAGTAGACATCTTTGTAAAGTTTCCTAAAATAGAAAATAACCCCTCTAGTAAAACCTTAAATTGGAAGGCATCATCGTGTATTGCAGAAGTGCAAGGCATGGTTGAAGAGCTAGTACAAAACTTACCATCATCCCTCCACTGGGATGATAATTTTGAAGGAAGTCCCAAATATCTGTCCAAAGTTTTGTTCAATTTTAAGTCCAAGAGGACTCAAGGTTTCTTTCTTTCCCCATTATGTAAGGTGTAACCAATGCACATCCCCCCACCTACCTCCCCTATAGAAGCTGTATCAGAGTACGATTTTCACCAGTGGATAAGTAATAGATACCGCATTTGGGCCTAAAAAGGACCCTCATGGCCTTTGCTTCCCACTTCACGTCTGCATGTTTATGGAAACAACCATGAAAAAGGGGCATCCCTAGGGTTTGGTTCTCTGATGGGTGGCTACCCTGAGCACTGCCCTATTCCAATATTGCCTATTATGTGAATATGGAGACAGCAGTAACATGGTAGATGCTCAAGCAACACTTGCTATTGTGACAGGGCTGCTGCCTGCTCTTCTGGAAATCTATTATGCCTCCTGCCTCTTCTTGCAACTACTACGCTGCCTGGCTATTCTTGAAATCTACTATACCACCTGGCTATTCTTGGAAACTACTACTCTGACTGCCTCTTCTTTTTGGAATCTACTGTGCTGCCTGCCTCTTTTTTGGAACATACTACTCTGCCTGCATCTTCTTTGTAATATACTATTCCACTTGCACCTTCTTTGGAACATACTACAACACCTGCCTCTTCTTTGGAATATACTACAGTGCCTGTGTCTTCTTTGTTTTCTTGTTTTATCATAGAATAGCTTGGTTTGGAATGGACATCAATGATCACCAATTTCCAACTCCCCTGCCACAGTCAGGTTTGCCCTGCACTGTATCAGTTGCTGTATCTGTTTGCTCAGGGCGCCATCTCTCATTGACTTGAACACCTCAAGGGACATCTACAACTTCTCTGGGCAACCTGTTCCAGCACCTCACCACTCTCTCAGTAAAAAAAATGTCCCCTCACATCTAATCTAAATCTCCCCTCTATTAGTTTAAAGCCATTGCCCTTGTCCTATCACTCTCTAGTCTTCTGAAATGTCATAAAACCTCTTCTAAATATTAGAAGGAAGTAACGAGGTCTGCCTTTCCCACACTTGAAAAGCCCAACTCCCTTGATCTTCCTCTGTAAGAGATGTGCTCCAGCCCTATGATCATCTTCACGGCCCTCCTCTGGACCCCCTCCAAAAGCTCCACATCTTCCCTACATTGCAGGCCCTAGATTTGGACACAGAACTCCAGCTGGGGCCTCACAAGGGCAGAGCAGAGTGGGACAATCCTCTCCCCCTCCCTGCTGGCCACCCTCTTCTGATGCAGCCCAGGATACCATGGGCCTTCTGAGATTCAAGCACACACTGTTGGCTCATATAGGTTTTTCATCAATCAGGACCCCTCAGCCCTTCTCAGCAGGGCTACTCTCTAGGAATTCTTCTCCCACTCTGTATACGTGTCTGGGATTACCTCTATCCAACTGCAAACCCATGCACTTTGCTTTGTTGAACCTCATTAGGTTCACAAGGGAGGGACCACTTTTCGAGTTTATCGAGGTCTCTCTTGGTGGTGAATGCATTCATAGCAAGAGTTTGGAACTGGGTGCCTGCCTGAACTTTCTTATTTACAAAGTTCTAGAGGTTTTAAAATATTGCTTACCAAGATACTCGTTTGAAAGCATTCACTTACAAAGTAAGTCTGGCACAATGACCTAATTACAAAGTATGCTCAGTGAATATAAGGTACCTCTTAATGAAGTTCTGTCAGCCCTCTTCTTCTCTGTACCAGTTATTGCAAATTTATGTTCCTCTTCACATTCCTCTTTTTGTTTTGATATTGAGAAAGCTGGTATACCAGTGTTCACACTTTCCCTTATTTCCATTCCAGTAGAGAGGAGCATACCAAGCCACAGCCTGAAAAAAAGGTGTATCGCTTTTGTTCTGCTCACAAAGAAGCAAGGAAACCACATCCCATAGATCAATCCACATGACTTGACCCATACTGCTTGGGCATGGACAGTCCAGTCCTGAATGGCCCACTGTGCAACCTAAACTGTGAGCCCTTGGTATACTGCCCAGCTGTCTGTGTAAACGTTCATTGCACTATTACCTGTTACAGTCATCCACACTACTCATAATTCAGCCCACTGGCTACTTTATCCATCCCCTTCTTCAAACCAGATTGTCTTGGTTGAGGGATGGTATGCAACTGCATGCCGTTTACTTGGATTTCCTCTGCTGGACCCATCTGTGTGCTGGGCACCCTCTGGAATTGGATATTTTCCCTCTTGTATGGGACTCCTGTGTGGTGGAATGATGGAAAACTCCTGGGGTGCATCACTGTAATACGTCACTAAGCCAAGTATTTTCTGCAATTGTTCCTTCAGTGGTGAAGAAGACAAATAGCTGTGTTGTCCCAGATAGGGGACTTAACATGCTATCATTTGGGTTTGGGCTGCCAATGGCTTATGAATATGAGCCAGCTATTTCTCCAACCCCTGAACAAGCAGAACTGTTTTGCTGTTACCTCTGCTGTTTGTGTTAGTGGCTCTACCACCTGCAGTGCAGACTAGGTAGCCAATAACTGCTTCTCCATCATACAGTATCTCTCTTCAGCTCCATGCCCCAATTAGTTTTGCCAAAATCAATTACATTGCCTGGACACTAGTACTTCTAATCCATATCCTGAACTCTCCAATATTAGTTTGGAGAGTCAGTCCCCATAGTGTATCTATACCCAACAGATATTCCTGAACTGGGGCTATAGAAACTCTATACTCCTGGGGGACTGGGGGGTGTAGGTGCCCAACACCTAAATTTAAACAAGTCTGGGTTACTGGAATCATTTTCCCTCTAAACCATCCTATGTCAGTACAAGTGCATGGAAATTGTGATGGACTGTCATAAATTACAGATGTTTGGCTTCAGTATTTATTAGAGCAATTACCTGTTGCATTTTCTTTTGGGACCAGCAGACTGTTAGTTCAGAGTATGGCCTCCTTCCTGTTTGGGAATACTGCCCTGCCAGCAAGGTACATTTATGTTCTAATTGCTTTACTCAGGGAAATAGCATCTGATTTTCCTCCCTTAACTTGTCCTAAGTAGATAGGATGGAATTCAATTCTACTAATAGTAGCCATGCCATAGTTGATACAGCAAGCTGTCTTTCCTTAGGAGTCAAAATATGATATCACAAGTTTTTGAGAAATTCAGCCATGCAAACTGTCAGCTTAGAGATATGCAGCCTGAACGGTCCCCTAAATGGTTTCACTCCCTTAAGATGTAAAGCCACTTCTCTGGGAGAGAAAAAAGGGGGTAGGGGCAAGGGGAGGAGCAGTGGCAGTTGCATCCCTCCCCATTGGTTAACTTAGCCAGTGGCCAAAATACAGTGCAAAGTCTATTGTTTTGCTTCTCAAATCTAACTACTCCTGATGTTACCTAAAGCAATGATAGTTAGGTTTATAGTATTGGGGTGTATAAAAACTGCACTGATGTAGGTATGCTTTGCTCATAACCTGATGCTACTTAGTAAGATTATGGAGATTATGGAGAGTATGGATTATTTTCTTTTTTCGTTTTTTGAAATGCCCAGGTATTTTGGCTGAGGTATTTTGCTCAAGGTTGAAGCTTTGCTTTAACTTTTGGATATCCTGATTATCTGGGAAAAACAGCCTTCATGAGATGGCCATAAATAAGAAACAACAAGGACAGTAAGACTGATTTTCATCCAGCTTCTTGTGGCTGCCATGAAGGTGTCATAAGTCAGACTCTAGCATGCAACTACATAATTCTTCTGGGGATTCCCCTTGTGATCCCTCAGCATATAGGAAGGAGATGAGTGATATTCAATAGAGAGACATTCTAATGTTATGTATTATCATCAGTGGTGGCCAGTGTATACTTTGGATGATCAAGAAAATTGGCTAGTAGATGGTACACTAAACTATAACACATTTCTGCAACTAATGTTATTTTGTAGAAGGGTGGGCAATTAACTTTCCAGGCCCTTCCACAGGAGTATCTGCATAGTTCTATTTACTGCCACAACTTAACAGCTCAGTACCTGTTACTGGAACAAACCACTTGATGTGAAGTTATGCCATTAAACTGATGATTTAATGCTAACTTCTGCATCTCTATCTGCAATAGGGAATGTGGTAGACTCTTTGTCTTCTTATTCACAGGAGAAAAGATGGACCATCAATCCTCAAAAGGTATAAGGATCTGGATTATCTGTCAGATTTTTGGGTGTTGTCTAGTAGGGTAAGACAGAAGTCCTACTTAATTCAGTTATTGACAAGTTACAAGTATTCACTGTGCCAAATACAGTAAAACAGCTACAAGAGTTTCGGGATATACTGGTGTACTTGTGATCATTAACAGCACATCTAATACAGGTCTCAAGACTTTCACATCAGTTGGTTAAAAAAGGCCAAGTGTGGGATTGAGGCTAACAACGGGATGCAGGTGAAGCCAGCAGTGAAATGGGTACCCCTATTAGGCATTTGTGACCCCAGTCTCCCCACCAAATTAGACGTGCCAGTGACTCAAGAGGGACTTGGGTGAGGACTGTGGCAGTGACAAGGCTCTATTTGGACTCCAGTAGGGTTTTGGTCCCAGGTCTGGCACAGAGAAGAAGGATATAGAATGGTAGACAGAAAATTACTAGCCACGTGTTCAGCATTAGAATCACAGAATCACCAACTTTGGAAAAGACCTCCAAGATCACACAGTCCAAATGATCACCTGCAACCAATATTTCCCACTAAACCACATCCCTCAGTACAACATCTAAGCATTTCTTGAACATTTTGGGGGACAGAGATACATGGGCAACTTGGTGTCATCTGCAAACTTACTGAGGATGCACTCAATCTCCTAATCCAGATCACTTATAAAGATATTGAATAGGGTCAGTACCAACCCTTGGTGAGCACCACTCATGACCAGTCATCAACTGGATTCACCACCACTCTCTGGGCCTGGCCCTCCAGCCAGTTCCTTACCCAGCAAAGAGTGTACCTGTCCAAGCCATAGGCTGCCTCCTTCGGCAGGAGAATACTGTGGGAGACAGTGTCAAAGGCTTTGCTCAAGTCTAGGTAGACCACATCAACAGCCTTTCCCTCATCCACCAGGAAGGTCACTCAGTTAAAGAAAGAGATCACACTGGTCAACGAGGACCAACCTTTTATAAACCCCTGCTGGCTAGGCCTGATTTCCTAGTTGTCTCACATATGTGTCACGGTGTTGTCCGTGACAGTGACCCAAGGGAAAACCGAGAAGGGAGAGGGGAGAGAAAAAGAAACTGCGTCAGTGGCCGCGCGGCCGCCCGAGCAGAGCCGCGCTCCGGGAGGGGGAGGGGGAAACAGCGGGAAGGGATGGGTCTACAAGAAAACAACGGCACGATCTGAGAAGGAACGGGAACTTTACTAAATCTAATAAAATTGAACAATTGGAAGAGAGAGAAAAAATTTCAAACCAAAAGCTATGAGCTTACGCTAAGGAGGACCTGCAGGGGAAGCACACGTGCTGAACCTCCACGGCAGCCCAGAGCAACGCGCGCAGACCGAGCGCCGCCTGCATCCGGTGCGGACCTCCGCCCCTCTGCTGCTCCCACAGCATTAACTCCTTCACTGCTGCGTGATGCTCTGATGTGGAATACCGGCATCAAAACCACAAAACCACAACATTCCACCCCTTATTCCACATCATCACATCACACTTAACACACATCTATACATAACCAAACAGTAATAACATGAGTTACATAGAAACATATATATATATACATACACACGTAATTACAGACTGCATTCCCCCAGCATCAAATTCCCTTGTGGGACACACTGGACGTCCCCATTTTTATCCATTACCCACCAGGTGCACCCAGGTCCCTGTGCAAAAACGGTTCCACGGAGGGGTTTGCCCTTTCCAGAGGCTGGAAGGACCCACACCGCTTTTCCCAACATGCTCCTCACATGTACCACAGGGACCTTATCTCCCTCTATGGTCTGTAGGGAGATGGACTGTGTAGGACCCTCTCGGTTGACTGATCCCCTAGTGTTGACCAACCAGGTGGCTTCTGCCAGATGCTTCTCCCAGTGCTTGAATATCCCACCACCCATTGCTCTCAACGTGGTTTTTAACAACCCGTTGTAGCGCTCGATCTTACCAGCAGCTGGTGCATGGTAGGGGATATGGTAGATCCATTCAATGCCGTGTTCTTTGGCCCAGATATCCACAAGAGAATTTTTGAAATGAGTCCCATTATCGGACTCAATTCTCTCTGGAGTGCCATGTCTCCATAGGACTTGTCTCTCGAGCCCTAAGATGGTGTTTCGGGCAGTAGCATGGGGTACTGCGTATGTCTCAAGCCACCCAGTGGTCGCCTCCACCATGGTGAGCACGTAACGCTTACCATCGCGAGTTCGTGGCAAGGTGATATAATCAACCTGCCACGCCTCCCCATATTTATACTTTTCCCATCGCCCTTCCTGCCAGAGGGGTTTCATTCTCTTGGCCTGTTTAATTATGGCACATGTGTCACAGTCATGGATAACCTGTGCAACGGCATCCATAGTTAAGTCCACCCCTCGGTCTCTAGCCCACTTATAGGTCGCATCCCTTCCTTGATGGCCAGAGGTCTCATGGGCCCACCGAGCTAAAAATAGCTCTCCTTTGTTCTGCCAGTCCAAGTCTATCTGAGACACCTCAATTTTGGCAGCTCGATCTACCTGATGGTTATTTTTCTGCTCTTCAGTAGCTCGATTCTTGGGCACATGAGCATCTACATGGCGCACCTTTACACCCAACCTTTTTGTTCGGGCAGCAATGTCTTTCCACAGTTCAGCAGCCCAAATAGGTTTACCCTTCCGTTGCCAGTTGTCCTGTTCCCACTGCTGCAACCACCCCCATAAAGCATTTGCCACCATCCAAGAGTCAGTATAAAGATATAGCATGGGCCACCTCTCCCGTTCAGCCACATCTAAGGCCAGCTGGACGGCCTTTACCTCCGCAAATTGGCTTGACTCTCCTTCTCCTTCGGTGGCCTCTGCAACTCGTCGTGTGGGGCTCCACACAGCAGCCTTCCATCTGCGATGCTTCCCAACAATACGACACGATCCATCAGTGAAGAGGGCATACGTCTTTTCATTCTCTAGTAGTTCGTTATATGGTGGGGCCTCTTTAGCACGTGGTATCTCCTCTGATGGGGATGTTCCAAATTTCTTGCCTTCAGGCCAGTCCATGATCACCTCCAGGATTCCTGGACGGTTGAGGTTCCCCATCCGAGCTCGCTGTGTAATCAGTGCAATCCACTTACTCCAGGTGGCATCGGTAGCATGATGGGTGGGGGGAACCTTTCCTTTGAACATCCAATTCAGCACTGGCAGTCGAGGTGCCAGGAGGAGCTGTGTCTCAGTACCAATTACTTCAGAGGCAGCCCGAACCCCCTCGTATGCTGCCAAAATCTCCTTCTCAGTTGGAGTGTAGCACTCCTCTGAACCCCTGTACGCTCTGCTCCAAAATCCAAGGGGTCGGCCTCGGGTCTCCCCAGAGGCTCTTTGCCACAGACTCCAAGTGGGACCTTTCTCTCCAGCAGCAGTGTAGAGGATGTTTTTCACATCCTGTCCCAACCGTACTGGCCCCAGGGCCACAGCACGGGCTATCTCCTGCTTGATTTGCTCAAAGGCCTGCTGCTGTTCAGGACCCCATGCAAAATTATTCTTTTTCCGAGTCACTTGATAGAGGGGGCTTACTATGAGGCTGTAGTTTGGGATGTGCATCCTCCAAAAACCTACTACACCCAGAAAAGACTGTGTCTCTTTCTTGCTAGTGGGTGGTGACATACTGGTGATTTTGTCAATCACATCTCCTGGAATGTGACGACGTCCATCTTGCCATTTTACTCCTAGGAATTGAATTTCTTGGGCAGGTCCCTTCACTTTGTTCCGTTTAATAGCAAAACCAGCACCCAGAAGAATTTGGATTATTTGCTCTCCTTTTTTAAAAACTTCCTCTGCTGTATCACCCCACACAACAATGTCATCAATATACTGGAGGTGCTCAGGTGCCCCACCCTGTTCCAGTGTGGTTTGAATCAGCCCATGGCAGATGGTTGGGCTGTGTTTCCACCCCTGGGGCAAACGGTTCCAGGTGTACTGAACGCCCCTCCAGGTGAAAGCAAACTGTGGTCTGCACTCTGTGGCCAAAGGAATAGAAAAGAATGCATTGGCAATGTCTATAGTGGCATACCACTTGGCTGCTTTTGACTCCAGTTCATACTGCAGCTCCAACATATCTGGCACAGCAGCACTCAGTGGGGGTGTGACTTCATTCAGGCCACGGTAATCTACCGTCAGCCTCCATTCTCCACTGGCTTTACGCACTGGCCATATGGGGCTGTTAAAAGGTGAGTGAGTCTTGCTGATCACTCCCTGGCTCTCTAGCTGACGGATCAAGTTATGAATGGGGAGCAAGGAATCCCTGTTGGTGCGGTACTGCCGTCTGTGCACTGTTTTTGTAGCGATAGGTACCTGCTGCTCTTTCACTTTCAGTACCCCCACAACAGACGGATCTTCTGACAGGCCAGGTAAAACAGACAGCTGCTGAATGTTGTCTGCATCTACAGCAGCTATTCCAAAAGCCCATCGGTACCCCTTGGGATCCTTGAAATGTCCCCTTCTGAGATAGTCAATACCGAGTATGCATGGAGCCCCCTGTCCAGTCACTATGGGATGCTTCTGCCAGGTTTTACCGGTGAGGCTTATTTCTGCCTCCAACACAGACAGTTCCTGAGAACCCCCAGTCACTCCAGAAATATGAATCAATTCTGTCCCTTTATAACTCGAGGGCATCAGAGTGCACTGTGCACCAGTGTCCACCAGTGCCTTATATCTTTGTGGCTCTAATGTGCCAGGCCATCTAATCCACACAGTCCAATACACTCTATTATCCCTTTCCCTCCCCTGGCTGAGGGCAGGGCCCCTCTATTGGTTACCTGCAGTGACGGGAGCAATTTCATTGGTGGCTGATCTCTGCTGTAGTTCTCTCACCCGTGCTCGCAGTACAGGAGTGGGTTTTTTATGCCACTTCCTCATGTCCTCTCCGTTTTCTCGTAAGAAGCTCCACATGGCCACACGTGACATGATGTTACTGCCGTCATTTGCTCGTGCAGAGGGGCGGTTGCCTTTGGTGGCCGAGACTTTCAACAGTTTGATAAATTGCTTCATCAGATTCTTTGCGTCATGCTCGTCTTCATCAGGTGTTTCCAATACTGACACAGGTTCATCCCTATTCATCAGTAATGACAGTTCCTCCAGTATAGTTTTCTGTGTCTCCTTAATCTCACCTACTTCTTCTGCTACTATAGCTGCAATGGAAGCACGTGATGGTGGAAACTGTTGTTCAAAGTTTTGGAGAGTAATAGTCAATTCATAAACTGGGAGTCTTCTGTCTTGACCCTCGAATCTATGGAACATTGCTACCAGTGTACTTGCGTACCTCTCCGGTGCTGTTTTTGAGAGCTTGCGATATACATCAGGTGTGCACCTTACTCTATCAGGATCACGGTCCTGGTGTGGATTGTTAGGGACGAAATTGGGATCATACAGCATCTCTACTACGGCTGTTTCTCTCAAAAATTGGATGCCTTTCTCCACGGTGTTCCATCTTTCCACCTTAGGCTCCAGATCATCTTTGTAAGGGTATCTATCCTTTACAGCCACTAGTACTCGTTCCCAGAGGGTAGCGACTCCATTCAGACATCTGCCAATTCCTCTGTCGATAGCTGGGTCTCGGGCAATGCTTGCCAGTTGGCGGGCTTCGCTGCCATCTAGGGACACGCTGCTGGCACCGCTGTCCCAACACCGCAGCAACCAGGTGACAATAGATTCACCTGAGCGCCGTACAAACTCCTTTCTTGAACCTTGTATTTCAGTCATCTTTAGGGGCCGACGAATAGTGGTAACAGTGACTCCATCATCATCGCTGTCTTCTCCATGTCTCTCACTTTTCTTAGTGGCCTTTTTAGGTGGTGGTGGTGGTGGTGGTGGTGCTGGTGCTGAGGAGGGCCCCTCGCCTGGATCTTCCTTTTCTTTCTCTGCTTCTTCTTCTTTCCGTTCTAGGCGCGAGGACGGCCGTGTCCATTTCTGGCCTTCCACAGGGGCAACCGACACTGATACCGGTGCTTCCTGTGATTGGTCAGGTCTAGCTTCGAGGTTTTCATTTTTGCTTTGGACCTTGGTTTGGAAACCATTTCTCTCCAGAATATCAATTATGGCTCGATAAGCACAAGCCAGACCCCAAACAATACATTCCTTCTCAGATCGTCCTGAGTCACATGACTCCTTACCTAAACACTCACTGAATTTCTCAGGATCCCACAGGTGCTCAAGATCAAAATTGCATAATACCGGGGGTCACCACACTTCTAATTTCTTTCCTAATTTTTTCCACCTTCCCCGCCATTCAACACTCTCTGGTTTTGAGGAACGCTCCCTCCACATGATGTAAATTACTATTGCAGAGAGTGCATTCAGAAAAACAGATAACACAGTTGCCGGGCTGACATCTTGAATATAGGTAAAGACTTGAAAAGAGTAATTGGAAACCATTCCAAATGCCGCATAATCCGTCACGTTAGCCAGGGTGTTTAGGTAGGAGGCATGTAACCCCCTCAGCGCACTAAAGTAGCTGTATATCCACATTACTCCGGTGCTGAACGCGAGGAGCTTAAAAAGACGCCAGCATGCTATGAGGTACATGAAAAACCTTAGTCCACTCTGCACCAGATTTACAGTGGAGTGCCAATACTGCACTGCCCGCATTCTCCACCAATAATTGTCACGGTGTTATCCGTGACAGTGACCCAAGGGAAAACCGAGAAGGGAGAGGGGAGAGAAAAAGAAACTGCGTCAGTGGCCGCGCGGCCGCCCGAGCAGAGCCGCGCTCCGGGAGGGGGAGGGGGAAACAGCGGGAAGGGATGGGTCTACAAGAAAACAACGGCACGATCTGAGAAGGAACGGGAACTTTACTAAATCTAATAAAATTGAACAATTGGAAGAGAGAGAAAAAATTTCAAACCAAAAGCTATGAGCTTACGCTAAGGAGGACCTGCAGGGGAAGCACACGTGCTGAACCTCCACGGCAGCCCAGAGCAACGCGCCCAGACCGAGCGCCGCCTGCATCCGGTGCGGAGCTCCGCCCCTCTGCTGCTCCCACAGCATTAACTCCTTCACTGCTGCGTGATGCTCTGATGTGGAATACCGGCATCAAAACCACAAAACCACAACAATATGCCATGTGATCTCCCTCAAAACGATCTGTTCCATAACCTTTCCTGGCACTGAGGTCAGGCTGACAGGCCTGTAGTTCCCCAGAGTGTCCTAACAACACTTAAGAGCAGTGGAGCCAATAACAAAGACAGTTAAAGTTATAGTAAAACAACACTACCTACCCAGGAGTGGATGAAAGGCCTGATGCATATTCCTAAAATGAGACCTAATCTCAAACAGTAACATGCTGAGTACTTATTTGAATCAATGTAGTTGCTTGTCCTCTTGGAAAACACCCCCAAGATCATCCGGTCCAAACAAGAAGCTTTACAGCAGCAACCGCTTATGAAAATTACAGGTTTCTCCCTCCTGATCACTAGCTCAAGTTTGCCTAGATTAAAATGACCAAATCCATAGCTGCCTTTGGGTAAATAGGAGGTAAAATGTAGACTTGGTACACTTTTTCATTCACAAATTAACAAAATTTTACGTATAAGTATTCAATCCAATTACCAAGCCAATGGCAGTTACTGATGGGGAACCTTGGGCTGAATAGCCCTGGACACAGCTGGCTTTCATGACTGAAGCATGGTGGAAGAGGACAGGTTGGCAATCTGCACTTGAGAAGCCTCAGCTTTAACTGCTTTGAGGATTTTAGCCCTTTATTCTGCAAGTGTATAATCTATCTACTCCTTTTCTTCAGCCCTTTAGATCCTAATTCGCATCCACGCTGAACTAAGGTCAGCAGAAGTCACAGTTTTTCCATATTTGGATTGTTTGGGCTTGATTCTACCAGGAGTTGAACAATGTTACCTTAAACTTTCGAAGGAAGTCCTGCAAGAAAGCTGTCCCAGTAGGGGAACATGCTGATTTTATGCAAGGCACTCATCGAGCCCATAGAAAATTGACCATCGAGCCCATAGAGAATGGTAGCACAACTGAGGCTTGTTCTAAACCTCTCCAAGCCCTTCCAAAGAAAATGTGAGGGAGGTCTGTGAAGCACTTTCATATCTGCTGCCCAAACCCACAAAGATCAAGTAGTCATTACATTAAAGTCAAAATGGCTCCTGGATATTTATATACATGGACTTAGCAAAAACATCAGGTTTTCTTCCTCCTTTTTGATTTCTGTAACACTGGTCACCAATCGATCTGTGAAATCAAAGCTGAAAAGAACTGTTATTTCAGGACTTGCAGCTTAGTTACAGTGATTATTTTCAAGTACCTCTCCTGTGGATTAATAGAGATTAGCAAAAGCACATTTTTCAAGGTGCGATAGTAAATCTGGGACTTTTTAGACTGGCTTGCTGAGAGTTAGATTAAAAATAGGCAGTTTCTTTTATTTGCTATATTACCAGGGGTGTGTGAAGAGATTTGTGATATCAGCTTTAAAATTCCAGTCTGTTTGATTCTGCTCAGGGAGCAGCTGTCCCAGCTGGAAACCAAAAGTTTTTTGTACTTTTGTCCTCGTACAAAAGGTTTAACAATGCTGCACTTTATAAAGAACACAATTATCTGTGACCTTTATCACAGGCACAGCAGCAAAAGGACCCATTATGAATACATTTCTCTTACATAAGACAACCACAACATGCTTTTACAAGTGTTGTTCCTAAAAGATTTGGCATTTGCCATCTGTGAGAAAATGGCCTCAGCTGCTTCCTGGGAGCCAAACAAATTCTCATTCCATTTTGAAGGAAAAATACCTTGTTGGAAAAAAATACATATATAGGAGAGATTTAGGACTTCAGCCATGCACCAGAAGACAGCACTACTTGTGGCTCTGCTGAGCCCCTGACAGCTTCCTGTAGGAGGGTTCACACAGGGCTGCCACAAACTTGGTGATGAACATGCACTTCTCATTTTATTCTTCAAGGCTTCAATTTTCATACCAAATAAAAAAAAAGAAACAACTACTGGTGGCAGAAGAGGCTTCAGGTCATCCTCCAGCCATCTATGCTGGCATCTAACTTGTGTATTTTGTCTTGGTTCATCTGCTGCTGGGGAAGCTGGGGCCTGGAAGTCCTGCATAGCTGGCTCTCCAACACAGACACTATTGTGTATGAATTCTAGATGCAAGAGTTGGCGATTTGAATAGAATCCTTTGAAATTAATAAACCAACAGGAAATTTCTGCTTGCATTTGCTGAAACGGCAGCTATGTGGACCTTCTACATCAGTCAGTTGTCCACCAACAAGCCCCTTAGCGGTAAAGGGAACAGCAAGCTTGAAATTACTTTAGCACTGATCAGAGCACTTCAGAAAGGATCGCTTTTTTGTTGTTTGTTTAATTGCTTTGATGGTTGGGGCATCAAATCCAATTCAGATGAAAACATTTCTGAGGAACCCTTCCTGGCATCTTGCTGATGGGTAGCATTGTTACCCAGTGCTGGAAAGGCTGTGTAGCTGCAGCAACAATTGAGATTCGATCAATTCTCATGTTCAAGTCTTCTTCATCACCATAGATCAAAAAAAAATCAGAGAATCACCTGAATATTTAACTGAATTTTTAATGTACAGTCCTGGTGTGACATAAAAGGAAATCACATTAGTATTACCCTTCTACAGAATAGGAAACTAAGGCACAGAATGTCATTGTTTTGCCTAAAGT
Organism: Cyrtonyx montezumae; assembly: GCF_038088225.1. Taxonomy (NCBI): domain Eukaryota; kingdom Metazoa; phylum Chordata; class Aves; order Galliformes; family Odontophoridae; genus Cyrtonyx; species Cyrtonyx montezumae. Next base: position 95,503,189 of record NW_027072034.1, on the reverse strand, counting down.
AACCCAAGGCAAAGCCAGGAACAGAGCCTCATTGCCAGAATGTTGGGTTAAGCTTTGTTTGCTGGAGAACAGCTGTCCTCAGATGGTCGGTACAGGCTAGAAGGCAACTTCACTTTTTCTAAAATTCTCAGTTGAGACACTGATATCTCAGAGTATAAACAAACCCATATGAATGGCATGTGGGACACATGGCAACAGCAGCAGTGTGTAACACTCATTTCCTACCCAGATCCATTGTTTGTGTGTTTCCAATCTAAACCTTCAGTTCACATCCTTTGTTATCAAACACTGCCACAACTGGCAATAATCTGACAGTACAGTGTGCTTTTATCAGAGCAAGGAATTTCTGCTGGAAACAGTAATGTAAAAAGCAAGGAGGCTCAGGATAGTTTCCCACTGCTGGGCGACTAGCAGCTCCTTCCGAATTTATCACTGTGTTAGACTTTCTGCAAATACAAACCTGAAAGTTTGACTATACCATCAGGCTAAGAGTGACCCCCAACATGCCAGGCCAAGGCTGAGGAAAGGCGCAAGACCCCACTCATTGTCACAGCAGAGCTGGCCCCATCCTGATCTCAGGGAAAGTAAAATTGAGCCATTGGCTGCCCTCATACATCCTGCTTCAGGAGATAACTCCCAACGTTTTCCTTTTCTTCAGGGGCACAGTTCAGGATGCTTACAAAATGACCATCTGGATCAAACTCAGCAATTTTCACATTTCTAGCACCACTGAACTGTGTGAACAGAAGTAGATTTGAAAGTGTAAAAGCATTGCCTAGTTGAAAAAATAAACATCCTCATCATAGAATCAACAAGATTGGAAAAGACCTACGATATCATCCAGTGCAACCATCTACCTATCACCAACAGTTCCCCCTATCCACGTCCCTCAGTACAATACCAAAACGTTTCTTCAGCACCTCCCGGATGGTGACTCGTGCCCCTGGGCAGCCCATTCCAGTGTCTGACCACTCTTTCAGAGAAGAATTTTTCCTAATATATTTCCAACAACTTAGCCTAGATGTCAGTAATTAAAAGTAAATAAACATACTGGAGGCAGAAAATTTACAGCATTCACATTTTACCTTTCAGACCTCTCATTGTTTTTGCCTTCCTGGAGAAAGACAGATCTCCATCATTAACTCATTGTTACAAACCCAGAGAGGCTCCATGCTGTGAGACTGAGATTTCTTCCCTCCAGAATCACAGCAAAGTAGGGTCTGCTCTGCATCTACACTAAGAACAGGAGCTTCTTGCCTGCGTAGAAGAACATTCACACCTTTATGTGCCAGAGAACATATTTACCACCCCACTGTTCCTTTTAGTAGCGTGGTCTGTAATGCCCATCACAGGTCTTACTGGACAGGTTGTGAATAAAGTCTGAGAGTGGCTCAGCTTTTCATGCAGCACCCACCGCAATTACCCTGAGCACTGAGTGCTGCTTTGCCACCTGTGTGTGACCTGCTCTTTCTTTGCTGTGTTCGCCTCATTCCAGCAGGTTTAAGTCATAAACATCTGCGTGTATAGTAAAGGTTTGGCCCATTACCGCAGGCAGCCTCCGCGTCTGCTCGAGGCAGCAAAATCCTCAGCGTCAGCGTGACAAACGCTGCCCACCCACCCCAAATGACTCAGCAGTGCGCTGGAGCACTGAGTCACGCATGCTCCCGGCTGCCAGGCTGCCTGCAGGCTGCTGCTGCTGCTGCCGTGGGGAGGTGAGAGGGATGCGGAGCTGCCCCTGCCATAGCCGCAGAAGGCGCAGAGTGTGCCTGACACTGGGCTGATCTCCTTTCCCTTCCTGCAGACTCCGGGGCCTCCCGAGTGTCCCTCCTCCTGCTAGTTCGGGGCTATTTGTGCGTCAAGGAGAGACTTGGGAGACAGCATTACTGCATTCTGAGTCTCTGTGGCAGTCTGCAAGCCACTGTAGCAGTGCAGCTGAAGGGACGGCCAGCTGTGCCCCAGAACATAGCTAACATGCATCCTTGCAGCAGTGCCAGCTCTTGCAGAAGCTCAGATTTGGGAATGCAAGGGTTAAGGATCATCAACTGCTAACCTCCCTGCCAAAAAGGAGAAGAAAGGTGGGGAAGCAGGTAGATGTCCACCTAAAACAAGGGACCTTGACCCCACTCACTACAAAACTTAAAGACAGCAGTAATTCTCCCCACTTACTGATAAGAGAAAGTGAAGTGCTCTCTCTCACTGACTCTCACACTCTTCTCCACAGAGCCTTCTAATTTCAGTCAGCCATTGTTGCTGAAAGTTTCTTTAAACTGTAGCTGGATAATCTTTCAGATTTGGGGGCACCTGGAGATATAGCCCCTATTCTTTGAAACAGAGAGTTGCTAAATTAAAGGACTGATAGATTCCTTGCACTGTAAATCCTGTTTTACCAGCACTATTCTGAAGAAACCCTATAAAGTTCCAGTGTCGTATTTTCTGCCAAACAGGACCCTAAATTTATGAATATTTTGATCCATGCATGTGTCTCATTGAAAATGTAGACCTTATCCTATATGATTCCTACCCTCAAACTTTGAAATCCCAAATGTATTAAACACCTTTAGAACTAACTTCTCCAAACTCTTCTTTTTATTTTTATTTTTATTTTTATTTTTATTTTTATTTTTATTTTTATTTTTATTTTTTTAATATGTGTGTGCAGCTGTGATCCTAGTCTCATTCAAAAGCCCTGTGTGTAACAGGAGGGAGCCAGTAGGGAATCTGAGACACCCAGGACTTCTTTAAGGACTTGTACAGCCAGCTAGTCACTGGATGCCAACGGCTTTTGTTGGCTTTAATGAAGGAACAGCAACTCTGGGAGATGCTCACTGAAGACTTCAAAGCTTTTTTAGCAAGCTAGTTTACCTTTCAAAACATGAACCAACTCTTGGGAGACAGGAGCTAAAGTGCATGGAGGAGGCGATGCTGTGCTCACCTCTGCAGAGTGCTAATAAAGTCTCTTGGAACAAAATCCAGAGTTTTCTATAGTGTACACCATGCTGCACATTGCTGGGAGGAGAAGAAAAGTCAGTGCTCCTGGTAGCACCGGGCACATCAGCCATGCAGCTGCGACCTGCCATTGGGATACTAACTGAACTGGTCCTCTCCTATGCGGTAGAGGTAACAAAAGGGCATTTTAAACCCAAATACATTACTTAAGATAATAAATATATAATATGGATGTATAATATGATAAAGAATTAATGTCTTCCTAAGTTACTAAGTCTTCAAGAAAGTTACGGATTGATGCAGTTAGTATGGTGGGAAAGGCTCTGGAAGTGCAAATCTGTTTTATTTGAATGCCAATAGATTTTATACAGGAGGAATAGGACTGGAGAAATCCTTAAAGAAGGATCAGCTCTTTCTTTACTGAAGGTTGTGAGATGTTGCACATGTGTAGCTTGGGGGTTCAGCTGAGATGAAGAGAGATTCATAGATTCATAGAATTTTAAGGTTGGAAATGACCTCCAAGATCATCTAGTCCAACCATCCACCTACCACCTATACTGCCCACTATGTCTCTAGTAGACATCTACCCTTTCCTTAAACAACTTCAGGGACAGGGACCCCACCATCTCTCCAGGCAACCTGTTCCAATGCCTAACCACTCATTCGGAGAAGAAATTCTTCATAATATCCAATCTAAACCTCCCCTGACATAAATTGAGTCCATTCCCTCTTGTCCTATTGCTAGTTACCTGGGAGAAGAAGTCAGCCCCCACAGAAGACTTTGCAGAGGCTAGGTTAATGAGTTGAGTCCAGTAGCAAGACATTCAACAAGGCTCAGTGTTAGATTCTCCACTTGGGTCATAACAAAGCTATGTGGTAATAGTAGCTTAGGGAAAAGTGACTGAAAGGTTGCCTCACAGAAAATAAACTTGGGGTGCTGGTAAAAATCTAGCTGAACAGGAGCCAGCAGTGTGCCTGGGTGACCAAGAACGCCAACAGCATCTCGGCCTGTATGGACATACTTTTGAATACTTGGACATTGTGATCAGTTTGGGGCCACATCCTGCAAGAAGGATGCTGAATTTCTCAAGAATTGCAAAGAGAAGAAGCTGGTGAAGGGACTAGAAAACAAGACATATGAGCAGCTGAGGGAACTAAGATTGTTTAGTCTGGAAAAGAAGAGACTAAGGAGAGACCTCCTCTCACTCTAAAGCTACCTGAAAGGAGGTTGCAGAAAGGAGAATGTCTGTCTCTTTTCTCAAATGACAAATGATAGGACATGAGGAAATGGTCTCAAACTCAGCCAGGGGAAGTTTATATTCAGTATCAGGAAGAAATTTTTCATGGAGAGGGTGATCAAGCAGGATATAGTTCACCTGGGGAACTGGTGGAGTTTCAGTTCCTGTAGTTATTTAAGAGATGCCTGGAAAATAAATAAATAAATAAATAAAATTTGAAATCATAGACTACTGTACCAGACATGAGGACTCATTGCCTATCAGTCTTGTCACTTGTTTTTCTGAGGTCAGTCAGATTCTTGAAAAGCTCAGCCTCTACTCAAACAGCAATGGAGACTCAGACCTTCTATTCTACTTGGAATCTTTACTCTGAGGTCTCCCAGTCCCTTTTGCTAAGAGGATACTGTCACCCAGATATCCTGAGCTGTTTTAAGTGGTGTAATTAGAACACTCTCTTTTACATTTCTAGATTATTCTTATTTTTGGTTACATTTTGGATTGTTCTTGTTTTGTAAACTGCGGGAAGCCTTCAGTATCTCTCATTTAACATTTAAAATCTCTCATTTAACACAAATGCAATTGCATATCTTCCATTTGTGGCAGGGTGTTAGAGCAGCCAGAGCTGTTGCTATCTGTGCAGTCAGACATGAAAAGTTGGAGATGGCTCTCCTTCAAAAGAGACAGGCTGCATGTCCAGAGCCAAAACCTATGTATTGCTGTATACCCAAATGTGACTGCTTTTCAGAATGACTGAGTACTATGAGAAGATATGGGAGCCTGAAAACTAAGTGTGGCCAGACAGTATCTACTTTATTAGAAATCAGGATTTTCTAAAGTCCAAGTTTACTCCATAAAATGTCAGCTCACTCTTTCTATCAACTGAAAAAAAAAAAACCCCAAAAAAAACCCTCTTCTTTCTGTCTTCTCAAGAACTACCTGTGCTAATAACTCATCCAATAGCTCTTACGCTTACATACATCACAGTACTACCTTCTTCAGCTATACTATTGTCTGTTCTTCCAAATATGAGTTGTACCATTTTCTTCTGTCACATTTTCACAGAGAGGTGGATAAGTAGCAATGATTACTACACAAGTTTGAACAATATTTTTTTTGTTTGACTGGGGCAGTTTTGTTGTAGTTCCACCTAAAATTAATGAAATAAACAGTGTCAGTAACAGTTAAAAGACAATTTAAATAATTCGCAGTGGGAAAAGAAAATGCTGTCAGAAACTAGTAATACATTTCAGACTTCAAGAAGCAGGTGGTAGCTTCTCTGTCATGAATCCAATGATTTCTTAATGAAAAACAACCTGTCCTTTCATGGGAATCTTTTAGACTGGGTTAATCAAAGCAATCTATTGATGAGCTATGAGAGAGTGCATTTGTCACCACACTGAAGGTGTGAGGGTGGTGAGCAACACTGTTACCAAAGAAGGTGAAGGGCAAAGAAGTATGAGTATGAGCATAGTAATGTTGTGCCGTCCAGTGGTTATATATGGCACTCCACTGCTCCTGATACAACTCAAGCTTTTTGTCCACTGGATGCTACACATAGAAAAGAAATGGATGCGATGAACAACGGCAGTGAGCAGGGTATCTGACTTTGTTTTTAGGTGGTGACAATTCTTGGAAATTTCTCCTCTAGCATTCCTGTGCTGGCCTTATCTGTGTCCCATACAGAGAGCTTTACATGTGACTGAGCTCATCCTCAGTATGTAGCACATGCACTTCGTGCAAAATGTATATTAATCATTTCCAACAGCCATGCACAAAATGTCAAGTATCAGCATCCACTTCTATTGCTTTGCACAAAACAGTCGGCCCCAGAAAACATCAGAGTTAACACTGCTCAGGTACAAAGGGCAGGGAAAGGGTTAGGGCTTCAATGAACTCACTCCAGCCATCAGTGCCAGGATGTGTGTGTGCCAGCACTGCCACTCACCTGATAGCTGCAAATTCTGATGTGGTGAAACCTGATGCAGCTTTCTGAAAACCTTTACTTCTCGAGAGCCATACATTTCTCAGTAAGATATTAGTTAACAATCTAATTCAACTTAATCCTTGAGGTGCTGTAAGCATTATGTTGCTTAAAAATATATAATCTCAAGAGAAAAAGAATGCAAATTAAACAATAACACCAAAGAATCCTGGCTGTCCAAAACCACATATTTCTAAGTTTGCATGTGCTCTTACAGGGACTTCATTACAAATCGGATCCAGGCAAGCTATTCATCAGCTCCCTACAGAAATGATACTAAATTATGTGTTCACACTGTGTGTTCATGCTAACTCAAAGGATGTTGTATAATGCAGTACCAAATTGAATGATTGGGTATTGTATACTACACTGTAGTTGTATTTATTGAATGCGTATTCCAAGAAAAGGTATACTTTACATTCAAAGTGCATGGAGTAAAAAATAAAAAAGTGCTAGTGTGCTGGCATGGTGCAATACCATAACAGTAATGAATCAAAGGAGAATTAAAAGAACTGCTTCATTTGTGCATTTAACAAGTTTAACCACACACAAAGCAAACTGTCATCACCTTTTACTCTTTATCTTGAACAATTAGCAGAGCTAATGACTTCTCCTGCTTTCTGCATGAGACAAGATGTGATTCAATCCTCACTGGAAGACAGTTCATGCAAACAAGGAAGTGCATAAAGGGGAAGGTAATCTCTTTTATCTGTTAATATTTATCTAGAGTTACTCTCCCCAGGCTTACTCAGCGTAGTGTATCCCAGTGTTTGGAAACAGCTTTAGAGCTCTGAACTCATCTGTAGGTTTCTTCCTGGCTTTCAAAGGTATCTTTTCATGGCTTTCCCTGTAAAGTCCTAAGAATTAAACAGATCTCGTTATGGAAACGTACACGTGGAGCACCATGGGTTTACAAAGACTAAGTGCACAAGAAAAATGAATATAAAATTCACAGAATTATGAAATGAATGTGAGAGGGGAGAGCAGCAGGCATCAAAGAGCTGGGACTCAGGAAAGCGTTTGATAAAGTGCCTCTCAAAATATTATCTCCCCCTGGCTTAAATATGAATACTGTCACAGGAAGCTTCTGAAGAACTGCAAACAAGGAATAATGATAGACAAGGGAACCGTGTCTCATGTGTTCCTTACAGGGATGACAGGTAGCTCTCATTTCACAGATAACCTGTACTTGTTATGTGAAATGGGGAATAAAACAACTGGTTAATAAAATATGTAGATAGCATAAGTGCAGAGGAAGAGGTGAGGGAACAAACAAAGGCAAGAAAAATAATACAAAGAGCCCTGGAGAGCTTAGAAATATGGACAGAAAATAAGCGAGATGCAGCTCTTGGAAAACAGTAAACTAATTTATCAGAGAGCAAATAACATTCACCGGGAGAGAGAAGTATAGAGAGCAATAATGCTGGAAGAAAACTGGAAGGAAGTCAGTGATGCATTTGTATTCTGACAGAAATGGTGTTTGCGATTTCTGGCGCTGTCCATGCAGAATAGAGAGCACAAAATGGAAGATGGCCTTTGTGCAGCTATGGAGAAGGGAAAATGGAAATGCTGATCCTGATGTCCATATGCAGCAGTGTTGCTGCAGTGACTACCAGGAAAATCCTCCTAGTCGCTCCTACTTCGTGTAGGAGCAAGATGCATGTGAGTAGAGCTCTCCCACTTCTAATGCAGCAACGCAGAGTTCATCCACTCCTTGTGTCTTGGCCTGAGGCAGCTAATATTCAATCTCACCCACGATGTTTTGTTTTGTTTAGCTTTCAAGTATAGTTCTGCTAGAAACTTTGGGTTTAGATTGGCATGAGACCAAAATAAAACGTTTTGGGTTCATTTTAGGCTGTCTCATGGCCAAAAAATACTGACAATTAAGAAGGAATTGTAGAATGGTATCAAAATGATGAGGGATGCAGGGAATAATTTGGGGAAAGAACAAAAGAGCTAAAATGCTTGTCTTCAATAGATAATCACAGAGATGTGTGATATCAGAATGCGGATGGCATATGGGAGGAAAATACCAAAAATGCAAAGGCTTTTGGCAGCTGAACTATCACCAATAAAATCAAAAAAGGAGAAGTGTGTGTTAAGTATTGTGAATGCATTCTTAGCAAGAAGGATGTGCAAGCCTATCCACTGAACGATGTGGCAGGAAACTGGCTGTAGGAGACAGTGTCCACATAGGAGCCAGGCTTAAAACTGGAGCTATTGATTGTCATCATTTCTAAGATGATTTCTAATAGTCAGATCTAAGACAACTGAGACCAGCTGAAGATCTGTTTTGATAGGACTTTCCCTCCCCTGTTATATTGAAGCTAAGTTAAAGATGAGGTCTCAGGACAACTGGCTTCTCCAGTAGACAACTCTTTATTTTTAATTGTATTTCTAGGTCAGTGTAAACCACATAGAGCCCAGTTCACTGCATTGAGTGCCTCATACAAAGTCATGTAGCTCATGTGGTGATCTGAAGGGGTACTGAAGACCCCTGCAGTATCGGTTCTCTTGGATTCAGCATTGTGTGGGATCAGTTGAAGACAAGGCCAAAACACCCCTGAGACATTACATTTCTGCCCTTTTCTTGGGCTGCCTTCACAAGCAAGATACGTTTGAAGACCTTGGTTGAATATATTAGCAAACATTGAAAGGGACACAGTTAATGAAGGGTGATTTATCCTTTCTGAAGGGGGCAGCTGTGCTTAAAGCAGTAAGGGAGGTCCTTACAATTCAAAGCCTCTAAGGTTTTCCAGTATCCTTCTGGATAATAACAGCCTCTTGTCGAGGAAACTCGCTTGTGTTTCACAGATCCTCTGAAGGAGACACTGCACAAAACAACTTCTCTTCCCTACAGAAATAAACTGAGGGGGAGGCTTCAGCTGTGCCTGGACCTGGACGGAGAGTTCTGGTAATCTTTCCAAATGGAACATGTCCTTCCATGATTCTCCGTACTCCTGAAGCTCAGGGCAACCTTCTCTGAGTCAATAAGCAAAGAATTGAACTGAACCTGGCATTGTCCTGACACTGTCAATGCAAGGGTAGGGTTTCCTGGTGGAACAGACTTCCAGACTGATATTCCAGCACAGTCTTTGGGTTGAGCTGATGAACAAGCAAAAGGCAAAGAGGCTGCAATATTAACAGAAAGACAAATTACGAGATACAGTTCTTTTTTTGTAACAAAAACGGGACATTTAATTTCCTCTTTGCCTCTAATTGCAAAGTGGTGCTTAGCATACACTCCTTTCAAATCCTTAAACCTATGGCTGTAAAATAGAGCACAGCTGGTAAACTGAATATTTTGTTACTGACACATAGATTTATTACCTCATTGGAATTACCTTGAGTAACAAAAAAACGATGAATTATGTCATCAGTGACATAATTGTCATCTGCAATTTCAATGCTGTAGGACAGCATGGCATCAACTACAAGCAGATAATGAATATATTGCGTCTCCCTTCCAATTACAAGAGGAAAGTAATAACATCCCTTAATCCCCTTTATGTTCCTCATTTCAAATATAAGTGTCTGAGAGGGACTTTGACAGACTGTACCAGCAAAGGCAGGAGGAACTGGAGCTTGCCCAGAAAACATGTTCTTCACCAGGAGAACTCTTCTGACTGCCCTTACCAAAGTATTCCAGACAAACTAAGAGCTTCTCAATGCCTGCTTCTCAGACTGTGACTTCAGTATTTCCTTCAAGATTTTATCTTATTGCATGAGACTCTCCACCAGGCAACCTAGCAAACAAAATGTGGTAGGACTATAAGCAGCCTTAATTGCTGGGGGAAGAGTAGTCCCTGAGCTTATCTAACTCTGAAATGACTGGAGCACTGAACAGCTCCACTTCACTGAGCGTCTGGGTCAGGGAGCATCCCTGCAATGCAGATCAGTTTCTCTAACTACACAGACAGTGTTATTTCTTCTTTTTCAGATGAATTTTTTTCTGCCTTACATAAAACAAGGTGTTTGAAATGCTGCAGTCCCTTCTTCTGTGGCATGGCAGTGGCATGACATTGGACACTCTTCCAGTGCCATTTGCAATCCGTTCCCTTGGGACGGCTGGGGAAGCTCAGCTCCAGCCTGGGGACAGTGGTGCTTCTTCACCTGCCTGCAGCATTCAGTGGCAGCTGAGCACAGCATCGCAGGAGCAATAAGGAGGCAAAATGCTACAGTATGAGCACTCCAAAGAGAAAGCAGCAGCTGGTTTACAGCTTAATGGAGCATGGCTGTTGTTGCGGATGTACTGAGCTAGGAAATATTAAAGAATGGCATCTGGGCATTATTTAGCAGAGAAATAGAACAAGTAGCGGTGAGCTCTTGAAGATGGGAATTGGAAATGTTGGGCTTTATTTCTCTGGGCTGAAGCCTTTTCCACATCAAACAGATAGAGCATCCACTGCGAGGGGAACGGGCTGTGTTGAAGCTGCTTTGTGCTGATGTGTCAGCAAGCTGGTCTGCTTCCCAGATCAGACTGATGACTTTTGCTGCTGTTAGGATGTGGCATCCTTAAAAAGGGGCTTTTGGGCAGCTGGGAACTGAGTTGACACCATAAGATTCAGTGGGATCAAATGACTCATTCCCTTATGCTCTTTTGGAAACTGCTATCTGAACTGCAGTAGTGCTCCACAAACACTCAGCAGAGAAAAAATGCTGTAGGGGAAACCTCTAGGAGAGCATCTCTTGGGCTCTCCTGTGACACCCCACCCTCCAGGAAACCCCGTCTCTGTAAGGCAGTGAGCTGCTCTCAGCAGTTTACCCTGGAGCAGCAGTTCAGTCCTGTAGGCTTGTGAGGTCCTCATGTCTTCCTCCCTTTCTCTGTGCCATTTTGTTGTGTCGTGCCTGTATTGCTAAGCAGGAGACATCCATGTCCCAGAGCTGTAGTGGAGTGCTTAGGAAGCTCTCCTAAGAGAGAGGAGGCCCTGAATTCAGACTCACACTATACAAATTAGGACAAGGATTTTAATCACAATTTTCCACATATGGGCTTGGATTGGATTTAAGGCAAGGGTGTGGAGTGCAGAAGGGGTCTGCCAACAAACCCCACTGTCTTAACATTCATCACTACTCATTGATACACATGAGAACAGGAGGGAAGTATGTAGATCAGGTGGCCAGCAGGTGCTCCAACAGGAGGAACAGCAGAGGTGACCGCTTTCCACAAATGTATCCCATATCATCTATACCAGAGCTTTCAGCAAGTGGGACTGAGGGATATAATGTGCTCAAATATGTTTCAAGTCAATCAGTAACTTATGACTTAACTGGGAGGACAGACAGACAGACACCTTTTTGTGCACATACACACATGGATGAAGGCCATGTCAACCTTTATACCCTAGAAAATAAGCCTATGTGCCTATACCAGATAAATGTTTTCATATCTTTTTTTCCTTCAAACAGCTGCTTATGTCAGGAGACATGCTATCTTGAGATAGCAGCCAGCCTGCTGTACACCAAATTCTTCATCACAGTGCTTTCACCAAAGCTGTGTTTTGATTAGGTTCAATAGTCAAGAATGAAGCTTTCCAACTGAAGAATATCCAAGCATTTTGTTTAGGTCAAATGAAACATCTCAACCTTTCCGAACACACTGTTCCCCAGCAGCTGAATTAATGAAGCCTGGTTTCTAATGACTTTTTCTCTTCGCTTGCCTTCCCATTCCTCTGCCCTGGCATCAGGGGGTTCTCTGATGGCTAATGAATGAGAAGGAGGAAAGGAGAACTAACAGTATCTCTCAGGCCTGCTGGTCAGTTTTCAGAAAGCCCATAGGGAATCGAACCCATGAGGAAGCTATCCCTCTGCTGACTTGAGTGGGAGAAACTGGTGCATATATTCCAAAGTTGTTAATTGTATTAGAAAAACGAGTGCATATGCACACAGATGGGTAACCAGGCACCATAATAATGAAAATTCCGGGCCTTCTGGTTTCCCCAAAAATGTTTCTGTTTCCATTTTTTTGTTTCTGTTTCCACTGTGTAGGCTTAAAACAAATGCCAAATTATCAGAGTTGACACTGACTAGAAGCTCCAGTCGTAACTGTGTTTCAAAAGCAATGCTAAATCCCCCATTTTGCAGTATACTTGAGCAAGTCCCCTTGCTCAGTATGTTGCAAAATACACTGATCAATGTCTGGAGTCATTGATCAAGCCTATGTCAAAGTACCTAGAGAGTATTTTAAAATTTCTGGAGACAAATATGTTTTGCTTCACCGCAGGGAATGTTTGTCCTCCTCTCATGAACACCCCTTGCATGGAGCTGCACTCACACAAACTCCTACCCAGCAGCAGTATTTTCTCATTTTCCACGTCTTCCTTTGGGAGCCAAGAAGACGCTGAGCCCTTTGCCCCATCAGCAGCATCTTGCTGCTGTCAGTTAGCACCCCCTCTGTCCCACAGTGCAATGCTGGGAAAAATGACATGGAGAGGGAGGCAGAGGGCACTGAACTGGCTGTTCTCAGCCCTGCCTGTGATTTGGAAATAATCGCAAGCCCTGTAACAACAGGGAGAAGCTGAATGCTCACTGTTCATTCTGGGCTGGTCACTGCTTCAAAAATGTGTGTCAGCATCTTTCTAGAAACCTCCTCCAGATGTCAACATGCTGCTTGAAGTACAGTTAGATTTTTCTGTGCACGCAAGCTAAACTTACTGCAATATAAGGTATGGAAATAAGGTTCTTTGTATATATGTGATCCTTATTGTGGCATAGTCATTATGAAGCACAAGGGAATGACAACAAAGCCCTGAGAAAACAGAGATGTTCTCTGCCACCTGTGTAGCACCTGCCACTTGCATTTTGGAGACATGATCAGTTGCAGCTAGAGAGTGGGATATGAAGTGACATGTCGGCTGCTCTGTTCCATTAGTTGAAATATAGGTAGCAAGAGATCACCATTGCAAAGCCTGGCTTAGGCCACAAGATTGTGCTGAATTGAATGACTCTGTAGCCTCCATGACAGAGGCAAAATGAGATAAGTCCACAAAACGCATGTCTACTGTGAAGCAGATTAACAGAGCCTGCAAGTGATAGGTCAGAAGACAGCTGAAAGGATGTTGTCTCTGTTCTGTAAGAGAAATTGACCATCGAGTAATTCGTTGAGACTATGTTTTATTGTTGTTTTGTCTACTAAATAAATACTAAAGGAGAGCATGATCTTATGTGGGGAAAAATCGTATCAGTGCTAACCGGAGCAATGACCTCTCAGTCAGTTCCTCACTTTAGAGTACATGCAGCTCTGACGGAGCAGTACCACATCACAGTACAGCCAACAATCTATCTTCAGCTCTGAGCAATATGCTTATGCTATCTAATGTGTTTACATGCTGAGCTGTCTATTTGTGACATTCTGCCACCTGGGTAAGTCCATGTCTGTGATGAGATCTCTGCATACCATTAGGCTACCAAAGCTGCTAGGCTGTGGCGGCTTCTGGCTGAAAAACATAAAGCTAATCTCTCCTGCATGTCACCGTGGGCAGGAGCAGGCAGGAGCTGAGCATGTATTGCCTGATCCCTGGGACAGATAAACCTAAGCTTGTTCCCACCTGGAAGCCACCTTGCCAAGTCAGCACAGCATGATGTCACAACTAGTATAGTGCTTATCATTACCCAGCTGTGAAGGTTTTGGATCAGAGCTGGTTTAGGTCCATCCTGCTGGGAGCACAGACAGAAGGATTTGGATTTGTCTGCTCCTTTTTCTGTGTGTGTGTGCAGCTACTTCAGAAGGAAGACTAAACTGTGCTTTGAGAGGATCCCGATAATTTGACAGAACAGCTGAGCCACAGGACCACATGGTCTGCAAACATCTTCCTGAGTTCCCTGCAATAAGTCCTTTAGCTGAAAGTCTTTGTCCTTCTCTTGAAGTTAAATAATCCTGTGGCTTATTTTATGCCATGCAGGAGATCTTGCAGAATTCCTCACTGTGACAGTGAGAGTCACTGCTGCAGTCAAAACAGCAAGAGGGCTCAGGAAGGGAGGAGATGAGGCATAATGTGGTGCCAGCTCTGTCTTGGCTGATGGGATAGGAGACACCTCCAACAGACAAAAAAGGGTGTGAGTTGCATGTCTGTATGCTGCTCAACATACTGTTCTCTGAAGCCTAATTTCTCCTTTCCACCGTTGGTCCTTTGCATCACCCACCTGACAGGCTGTGGCAACTTTCTGAGCCCTAAGGGGCCACTGAAAACATGAAAGCACGTAACTATCAGATGAAAGTAAGTCAACTTAGGCACCTTCTTAAGGAACACGTGATTAAAAACAAACCCTTCAATGCACAGGCAGCCTTTGCACGTTACAACAGCCAACACTGTCAGGGCTTCCCCAGAAGCTTCAGCTAAGAAACAAGATACCAGAAAAAAATATTACAGTCTGTACGATATGGATACTTGGTAGGACGTTTTTAATCAGAAAAGCCAAAGCTTAGCAGCGTCTGATGAAAACTTCCAAAGAAGAAAAAGTGTGTGTGCATTCATGCCTGTAATTCTGGCCATGGCAACACACCTGAGGCTGGCCGTACCTTGAGCACAAAGCTCAGTGCCTGCACTGTGTGCTGTGACCCATCAAAAGAGTGAACCCCAGGCTCCCTGCGTTCAGAGGAGGCAGATAACAGCAGCAGTAGCAGAGTGGATGCTGCATCACAGTCAAAACCACTTGAATTTGTTTTGCGCACAAATCTCTGCAGTTTCCAGACAGAAATGGAAAGGATGAGCCTGTGTTGATTAAAACATCTAGAGAGCTCTTATATTTAACAGCTCTTTTCTGGCTCTAGCAGACAGAAAAGAATACACTTTATATACTATATAAATTGTATCTTTATAATATGCGATGTTTATGTTGTGTTATGCTACTTTACATTAGGTTATGTACATTGTGTATTTCATGAAATGATGTCTGTGCCCATACTGACATTTGCATGTACACGTTTGTGACAAATGAGTTCCTAGCAAGATTCAGCAGGCCGCTACTGCCTGAAATCAGCAAGTTACATCACGCCATTTGTGAGAAAACTTGCTTCTTGCTCCTCTAGACTTTCTAACACAAAGAGAACAAGTAGGTTGTATTTACTGATGTATATGCAGTCCCAGTATTTTCCTTCATGTTATTCATTCCTTTTGACTACGACTTAAACAAAACCTTTAATTGTGTGGGGTTTGGCAACACAGCTGATTAATGAACCCCTCTCCTGTCTACTCATTGCAGTTTGCAGATCTCAAGCATATGCATTTTCAAGCTCTGAGAAGCAGCAAGAAGAGCTGCACCAGTGAAATTTGTGCCTGCTCCAGTCCAGCTTCTGAATATTAGCTGGAACCAGAGTGCAAACCATTCCATTTAAAGTGGATACAAAAAGCAAAACAGCCATGGTAATTTCAGTAATTTCTCCCATGACTGCTTTTCCTTAGCTTCTTCCAGGTAAGCCCCTCCAGCAGCTGCCTGAGGCTTGACTTGCTTTGCTTTAGTAAGAGGAGGAAGTTCTCTTTCACATTAAATGTGTAAGGAGGAAAATAAAACAGGACTCAGGTCAAAACTCTTCTGAGCCTACTTCAGCCAGGAATATGTCAGAAAAAGATGGGGCATTAGCAAGTCTGTATAGGCTACCTTGCCTCTAGTGAGTCTCTGTCTGTGCTTCACAAACAAAGGATTTCTGGTAATTCAGCATGCAGGTTGGCTCAGACGAATGCAACAAAGAAGCTAGAAAGGACTGGTTTGGGCCTTTCTGTACTTTACAAAGCTACTTGCTGCAACAGGGAGATGGTATTAAGACAGGTCCCACAAAGGGGAGTCTACTTAACTAAGAAGGAGGGGGAAACTCAGAGTACAGCACAGAGTGAGACAGTTCTGGAATTAATTGATTGCTGGACTCAGGGAAGTCAGAAGGCTGAAAAAAGCAGGGATCCGATGTAAGTTCTACCATGTAGGCTCATGGGTACTTCTGAAATAAGCATTGACAAAAGTATATGATCACCCTGCTCTGCTCTGTGAGGTACAATGGGGTAATAAAGGGCCCTCCACAGCAACAGAAGAGGTGGAAAGGCAAAGCTGTGCCTAACAACTGTGGTTTTCATTGGCCTTTTGAAAACATGACAATGCAGTGCTGTGTCATTTCCTTTAAATGACTTAGAAACCTTACGTTCTTCTTCCTGAGGCGAAGGACTTGTTATTTGTGAATTGTGGTGGCAGTGACCTCTCCTTGTCTACTCTAAAACTCAGTCTGGGCCTGACATTTGCATATTCCAGTATAGTTTTAAGATGGATGTACAGCAAATCAAGGAGTAAGGTAAACAGCCGTTGATTTTTTTCAGTTAACTCTCATCTGTTTTGACCTCCGGGCACACATCTACATGACTCAGTTTCACTTTCCAGGAAGATGTAACCCTCCTGAGCCTCCTCCCGGGCTTCCTTCTTGGCAAGAAGATCTTGTGCCTCCTAGGAAAGCACGCACAGGAAATCAGGGGGGGATGGATTTGAAGCTTGTGGTTGAGTCACATCAGTTATTCTGACGTGGACATCAGATCTGAAAAGAATGAAATCGTCATTGATATTTTGATCATTATGCCAAATATTACATTGGGTTATTGGGCAAAATGTGTCACAGAAACACCTGCAAGTGAACTGCTCTGCTTCTCACCTCAAGTAGGACGGCTTAGTGCCCTGGTGCTCAGCATTGCTTTTCTACTGTCATAACTTTTCTTTTTCACAAGAAACGGATTCAGTTTTCTCACAGTGGCATCCCAAATGATTTGTGCAATCAGTAACATAAACTCTGGTTCCAAAGATTCAATGACTCTGTATTAATTACGTACACACAGTACATGGTGGTTTAAATATTTCTGTAAAACAAATCTTAAATCAGACTTGTTTGTATAGCCCCTGGAGATCTCAGCCTCCTCCACAGTAAAAGATTAGGTCTAGTGACATCTATGGAGTTCAGTTGTTGCCAAACCAGGGACAAGTGAGCTTGTGACTGCACTAAATTTGGTAGCATGAGCTTTGTGATATAAATATTTTGAAGAAAGAACAACTAACCCAACGAAAAATAACATAAATTTGGTCAGGGTCAGGGAACTAATAAAGGAAAATTTGCAATATAAAATCCAATAGTGCCATGATATGCTTATAAACAGAACTAGTCTGCAATAAAAGATATGACCCCAAACACCAAACACATTCTTTTTAACATATAAACAGGGACAGGGAAAAAAAATAGGAGTCACAATTTCCAGTTTGAGGGAAGACAGTTTATCTAACTAACATAAAGAAAGCCTTGCCTTTACTCTGGTTGGAACGGTGCCACTTATGACTTCATTTAAAAATAAATCTAGACTATTGTTCATATGTTTCTGAATCACTGCCCTGCTTGATGAACAATAGACATTTCTGTTTGGGTTTAAAAGTGCTGTGGGGAGGAAATGTAGGAATTCGTTTAAAAGAGCGTGCCTTGTTCCAGCTGTGCAGCTGCTGTGTGTTTGGAAAAAGTGATGGCAGAACTGGAAATGTGGGTGCCCAGCTCCTTCCACTGAGCCTTGAGTGGTCAGAGAAAATTGCCTGGAATGGGTTATCGCAGTGAAGAACACACTGGTTTTCACACTCTCAGTTGAAAGAATTGAAGTACCCAGAGAGAACCTTCCTTCCCATTCTCAGGAAGTGCTCGTTATTTTTGTGTGTGCTTCTTTTTATAGCATTTATTCCAGAAATTTAAGAGTTAACCATTTCCATCTGAATTATGGGGAATGTAGGAAATCTTCCATCCCCACCCTCTGGCTGCAGCTCAATACCAGAACAGAGATTCCAAGAGACTTCTAGCTCAAGCCTCCCCACAGCTTAGTCAAAGGGTGAGTAGCTTCTCTGAGCAGTGCCATTTGCAGCAAAAAAGGGCAAAGACACCAAGTCATCCACTTGGGGAAAGGGACTCTTGGCTGCTCTGTCATCCCAGTGCTACCATCCACAGTGTGGCACCAGTGGCTGGGCTTGGTGAGTAGAGAAATCCCAAAGCACCCCTATCTTTTCCTTCCTCCTTTGCATCTGTACTTAGGAGACCACAGAACCACAGTCATTGATTGGGGTGATTTCCCCTTTAATAAAAGGCACGTTCAAAATCAAGCTCACAGCTTCTGATTTCTTGGCTCTATACTGCACTCTATCAAAGGGGACAATAATAATTAACCCTGCCTTCTAAGTGTTAATTACAAAGGCATAGGCATAATATCAGAAAGTTCATTTCTAGTGAACTCCAATTAATCTGAAAGCCTAGTCTTGTTCCACTTAAATTCCAATTATGAGATAAAAGATTTTGATATTTAGATTTGAAACACACGTAATCTATACTTGTGAGAGGAGTTGTAAGGTAGAGAAGTCATCTGATTGATACACGTGTATTTCATTTTTGTTTTATACTTTTAAGTTATGATAATTATCATCATTACTTATTAATTTTGCCAGTACTTTAATTGTATACAGCACAGCTCTTGGAAGACTCGTGTGATAAGACTATCACATACATATTTAAATCCTGTGTATATGCCATCACCTAGGGGCAGCTCAGGTTAATGAAATGCTGATTGAGCACTCAGTCCAGCTGAACACTTCAGACAGGTCACATTCATCACTTCCAGTGTAAAAATTCATCTTGCTCTCATGAGCTGTTTCCTAATCAGCTGACTGTTCAATTCAGTTGATTGCTCCTACTGACCATCCCACGGCTGACTGCTTCCTTTGCCTCCCAATCACACTAATTGACCTCTTAGTCAAAAACATTCCAGGTTTCAGTGCCCTGCTCACAGCTAATTGCACTCTAATGGATAATTTTGGCTGAGCATTTTCCAAGGCGGGCACTGAGAACAGTGTGTTAGGAGACACTTTGATTAGAGTATTAGTGGAAGTAATCTGTATGAAGGCACCATGTGTGGTCACACAATCAGACATTCACTAGCTAGATAGGCACTGCAACTTAGTGATGGGTTTATGCAAGATTTTGAGTAGAGAGTGCAATCTGGTCCATATAAATAAACACAGTAGCTCAAATACCATCTTACCAACCCATGTCCAGTGCCAAACTAGTATCCATCCACAAGGAATTACTGATATCTCCAGCCACCTCTGCCAGTTACCATCACAAGTTCTGTTAGAAAAAGCCTCCATGTTCCCTGTGGCTGATGGAGAGATGTTTGCTTCAGCACCTCTGCCGACCACTGCTGCACAGCATGTACACAGAGGTGCCAGCCAGGATGAGAGTTACTGGGAGACAGTGAGAGCTGGACTAGGCTATAGTTAAAAAGCAGTGTCAAGAAGTTGCTTGGCTGCCATTAAACATTAAAATAATACTGCGTGTCTAATTTGCACAAACAGCAGGGAGCAATTGGAATAGCGCTTGGAAACTTATCTTTGTCAAGGAAAGTGTACGTTGTCAGAAGAGAGGAATTAATTTGGAAAAGTGCATTCTAGTCAAGACTCTATTTCCATTATGTGCTGCTCAAGTAAATTAAACACTATATAAAGTTCATCCAGGATTGTTAAAGGCTTGCCTACTATCAGTAAATGGTTTCTTAAGAGTAGCCCTCTCTGAAAAATAGAAGTTCAGCATGTAAAAACAGAGAGCAGTTAGCTTTCTTAAAATATATATGATCCTCTATATTTAGAGATTTATTTAGATTTTTTATAGACCTATTCGTAAAGGCACATAGTTTTGCATACAAGATCTTATTCCGTATAACTCTATAGAAATGTGAAGTGCATAGTAATGTGCTTAGGAAGCAGAAAAATTCAAAGTCTGAAGAGCATTATTGCTGCAGATCTTTCCTAAGAGATTTACTTGGTATTCCCTGAGAAACAGGACTTCACACCCTCAGCAACGCTCCTTTCTTTCTATAGCTCATTCATGAAATGCAATGGTAGTTCTTCATGGGCTTAAATTACATTTAAAGAATGATGCTGTTGTTGGTTCATGTACTAGGACAGAAGTAGAGCTTGGTAGGGATGCCAGTCTGAAGAGATGTGACAGCAGTCCTGCACTGTTGCATGTGGCCTGTTGAGAAACACTTGCAAAAAAAGCAGCACCTAATACCTTCACTCTGATTCTGATATTGGTCATCACTGATAGCAACAAGCATTCACTGACCAGAAATCAAGGTTTAAATACAAAGCTACAATTTGGTTCAGGCTGACTTCTAAGAAAAGGATACTACTTTGGTTCAGAATAATTCTTCTTTTCTTAAATATTTGTATAATTATTAAATTAATATCAGTAGTGATAGTATCAATAATATTCTGATAATACATCTTCACTTCATTGAGTTGGAAGGGACAGCAGAGGGCATCTGTGGTCTGACAACAAAGGAAAACCTATCTGAAAGAGCAAGTTTTTAGAAATATAAACTTCAGTATCTTCTTCTGTGATATTATTCACTGGAGGAAAAGGACTATTCTTCTCCAGCTAATTAAGACTTGGCAGCAGCAGCAGGGCTGCCTTTAAAGGTGCCATTAGAAATGGAAGGGACCAAACAGCTTTTTAAAACCACGTGTCAGCAGGAGAACAAAAGCAACACGTTACTTTAAAGTCTCATTATGAGATAGTTGAAAACCCGGTTAACAACCTGCGGTGGCATTCTGCCTCATCTGGCACCAGGTGCTGTGCTGAGGGGAGTGAAGGAAGCTGGCTGAGTGCCTAGCATGCACTGGTGGTCAGTCCTACCGAGGCCTCAGGCTCCTGAAGCAGAATTTGGCTCACGAAACATGGCTGTGTAAAGTTTGGTACTGCTGCTGGTATCTCAGAGAGAGGCCGTAGCATCCCGACATTCCAGGCATGCCTTATTCCAGTTCCACACTGCCTCCTTGTAGCTCTGTGATGTGCTGTGGACTCAGATGTGTGCTAAACTGAGGACATAAGCACAAAGAAAAGGGACCAGCCAGATCTGTGTGAGGAAAAACATTTGGGGCTGAAATAATATGCTAACATATTATTACATTTTTGTGTGGTTTTTTTTGTTTGTTTTTCTTGTTTTGTGTGTGTGTGTGTGTGTGTGTGTTTTTGTTTTTTGTTTTTGTTTTTTCTAATTCCAATGGATTTTCTCAGCAGGTAGGTGTTGTAGGAATATCTCCAGGATCCAGCATACAAATGGAAAGATTTGCAGCTCAGGGAGCATGTTTATCATGCAGGTTTATCATCCAGCTTTTCTGGTGGATGTGCAGGCCCTGTGGAGTTACTAACCCACTGGGTTACTATAGCTACTCCCTTCATTCCAACCTGAGCAAAAGGCAGCCCAGGAGATGCTCGTGACAACTGCAGCCAGCACTGCTTTGAGCCACGGTCCAACGGTGACTCTAACATACCATGGGAAGATTGGTTTTGGGTTTGTAGCTCTATCAGCCTTGCCTAGGAAAAGAAAGCTGCAAGATTCAGATGGTTTTCCTGTCAGTTCTATTCCCAGTGGCACAGTGAGACAACTCCTGGCTTCATGCAGAGAGATGTGATGGGGGAGATAGTAATTAATACACCAAGAGCATCATTAACAACATGCCTGGGGCACACCTGGGTCCAGGCACAATTTCTGTTGCTCCCATACCTTTTTTAACTTCTGTTTTACACAGGTGGCTTATTATCACCATACAGCACCTGACTTGTTTGATTTCACTTGTTCACAGGCATTTGAAAATTCAGACAAGAAACCTATAACATTTCAAGCCAGACTGCAAACACCATTTTCAAGTTGTGAAAACACCGTTTTCAAGACTCACGTTAGCAGGAAAGGCTTGATCACATGTCTATATCTGAGTACAAGCAAGAGTGAAACTCCAAGATACTTTGGCTTTCTGCTTTCAAATGTTCCACAGCACAAAGACTGTACTTAAAACTCAGAGGGTATAACATTGTCCAAACATTCAATCTCTTGTGTGCATCCTTTCTGCCTCCCTCCAGCAGACTTCCTCAGTGCAGCACTAAATTACCACAAGTAAGTGGTAACCATGGGCTGGACATCTTGGAGCAATGCTTACTTTACTACCCAAACCACTTTGGTATACCAGAACTTTATGTCACTATAGCTATGAGTATGTAATGAAGAGATTCAAACAGGCTCAGGACCCACACCTTGTGAACTGGCTGAGAGCTGGGCCTGAAGACATGGCAGCCAATATATACAAATATGTGAACAGAACAAGATGCTTGGCATTGCCCAAGTATGCCCAGACCTCCCATAATTGCCTGACTCCCCCAGAAGTTTCCCTGGATGTGTAGTCATTTATATGGGCTGCCCACACCTGAGGTTTATTTTTCTATATGATGTTGCATTTTATGTTTTATTAGCTATCTCTCTGATGGAATTCACATTACAGTGTCAAAAACAAACCCAAAAAACTACTACATTGATAACATCTTTGTGCTGTGTTTGGTTACTCTTCAAAAAGTGTGTCTTAAAAGATGAGAAACCTCTACTGCACTACTGCTCTGAGGATAACCATTATTATCATTTGTGTTGCATTTATTCCTAGAAGCCCTACTGTGATCATACTGAGCAGTTCTGAAATCCACCGTGACACTTAGTGGTGCTCAGATGTTTTTCTCATCCTGACAGACAAAGCTAGCAAAGGCAGAGAGGCAATTTGGGCACAAAAACTCATGTCGCTTCCCCATGGGGTGGTAACTGTAAGGATAAAATCACATGTTCTGACTCGGGTACAGTCTTCATTCAACAGACTGATTAATCTCTGCTTCTACTCCATAGTTTGAATTACTTCTGATAGCTTGTACTGAGAAAACATTTATTGGTCCTTTTAGGTTCAGTCAAATAGTATGCAGGGGACAGATCTGCACCACCAAAATACCACATGTATGTAGTCATCAAAGGGTGCAGAAGCTTTCAAAGAGGCTTCATTTCAGTCACCAGCGATGAAAAGCAATATGTGTGTGTGAAATAAATCTGCATGAGGAGAAGTCTTGTGGGTATTTGCAGTTCCATGTGCTTCAGCACTACTTGGTTAATTCATTTTTCCAAGTGCAAAAGAAGTTCTCAGTACAGCCAAAAATGAGGCAGGCAAATTTTAAAGTTCCCATGACTGCCAACAGGCTTGATCTGAACAAAGCTACATTGGTAACATTCACAATGCAAAATTCACCCAAGCAAGAATCCTATTTCAGGAATGATTTAGGTTGACAGGAACCTAAACCCTACTGGAAGACAATGTTCCTGATTCAGAGGAACATCAATCATTTCTCGAGGGACTCTCGTGTCTCTCGTGTCCACACACCCTCACCTGTAAAAGGACAGCAATGTCTGTGTGCATCACTGCAAAGCACCTAACAGTCTATGAAAGGATTATCTAAATGCAAGCTCCAAGCAGGAAAGCATGGGCAGCTTTCAGAGAGGTGCTTCTATGTCTCTTGTGACCACGTGCGTTCGTGTGCAAGGGCACGCATGTTTCAGCATCAATCCTGGTGCACTTCAATGGGTGGCAAAGTATAATTTTGTCTGGCCTTTTGCTGAACAGCAGAAATGACATTTACAAGGCATTTTTACTTGGCTTAGGGAGATATCCTTCACTTGCTGCATGTGTAAGTTTCGATGTTAACCCTATGAAAACTGCTGAGCTGAATGGAAAGATGGGTTAGATAGTTGATGGAAATGGAAAATACTTTTCTTCAAAGATCAATCAGACTTGAAATTAGGTGATGAAAGTAAAAAGAGCATGTGGAAAGGATCAGAATAAGTACATTCTTTATCTTCAAAGAGCCTCCCAAAAGTAGTAATTGATGTTCCTGTTCTCGTGGAACTGGAACATGCTCAAATGTGTGTTACAGAAAAATGGGACCACAGAAGTTTTCATGGGTGGCCCAGTGCCTCCTCCACCAAACACTGACCTAAGCGAGGGCAGATGGGGTTCCATGTGAACACTGGAAAATCCCTCAGCAAGCTCTTAGAGAGAAGCAGCTGCTACAGAGGAAGACATGAGGATGGTGCAAAAGATTTCTAGCCTAGAAGATCAGGCTGCAAACACTTACTGCTCCCCAGCTCCTTGCCCTTCTGGGCCCATCTCCCTGCACCAGCTACCCTCCTTGCTTTTCATCCAGAAGAGGTGTGACAGGGGTGCTACAGGGAGCCTGTGTCCTCTGCTTCACTAAGTTCTGTTTCTCCCCATCCTGCATGAGGAAAATTATTCTCCTGTTACAGCCACCCCTTTCTGTTTAATAATTATAGCAATCTCTTTCCACTGAAGTCAAAGTACAGATGCTGTCCCAGACACCTGCTATGGCCAGAAACCCTGGACAGGGATTTTCTCTGGGAGATGACCTCAGCCAGAAACACATAAAAGACACAATTTCTCCCTGCCAGAGGTCATTATCAGCCTCCCCCAGTAAGCAGCACAGGCACTGCTTTGCAAGCTTTGTTCCCTAGCCAGAGTCGGTGTCTGTCTCTCCTCTGAAGACACAGTGTATCACTGTGACGTATATTAAGACTGAATATACATTTTCATACGTTCATCATTCAATATCCAGTAAAAAAAAAAGAGTTCAGAAGCGTTTATTAAAATAACTAACGCATTTGATGAAATATCTGTATCAATTAATTGCTAATAAGTAGCTGAAAGCTGGCTTAGAAATGAATTCATAATTTAACACTAATAACTTATTCAACTAATTTTGCCCCTTTGTCTCTTCCTGAAACGACTTTCCAAGAGTTACCATCACTTTGTGTCCAGGCAAGGATCTTCAAATCTGTCACTGAAATTGCTTCAAATCTTTCCCTCCCTTGAAATGTTATTACAAGACTGATCTTACATAATTTATTACAAGTACTTCACACTAAAAATTCAAGCACTGTTGAGAATTATGATGGGTGAAATGTATTGCTTTTCCCATTCTCTTACTGGCTGTCACTCTATTCTTTTTAAATATGTTTTAAAAAAGCTCTCAAATAGCACTTTTCAGGGACAGACAGCAGGGAGGGTAGAGGGAGCAGGTAACTGATGATTGGAATTTGGGAATGTGTCACAGCTTTTCCTTTCTAGATGCAAAGGGTTGGCTGAGACGGCATTGCACTGGAACAAAACAGACTGCTGTGACATTGCTGCATTTACAAACAGATACACACAGTGTTTCAGAGACCACAGTTTTTTTTCCCTTCTCTCTGCAGGAAAATAATAGCACAATCAAAAATGTGCTGAAATCACTGGAAGCCTTTGAGTCTTTCAGTTAACTTCAGAGGGCTATTTGTGACATCTGAGATGCCAGTACACAGAATTTATTGGACAACACTGGCATTTTAAGGGCAGTTGCTACATGAATGTTGAGTATTGTATGAGTACCCAGCTTCGCATCAATATCACAGGGTCACAGAACTAAAAATGTCCTTCTTTCTTTAAGCATTCTTGAGAACAGGTGGAGCTTGAACAAGCTGAAGCGTGGATGGAGTAAAAAGGGAAGCAACCTGAACAGTGACCTTTACATAGTGCACCCAGAGGACACTGTGACAAGGATCCATGGGCTTTCAGAAGAGGAGCCTGTGATCCATCCAGGCAGAAGTCCCACTGCTAGCAACAGAGCCGTAGGCTACAGACACAGCACTTGCTTCCAGACAAGAAGAAAATAAAATTAAACAGCAGCCATCACTCCTGGTTCTTAATGCCTGCTTTGTATTAACCTACTGAAAATGGTTGATCAGCATAATATTTTCTCTGGTTTGTGAGAGATTTAAGTTTCATATAACACTACTAACTTGGGAAGATACCATGCTTTGATGCTCTCATTGGTAATTATTTTAATGGAACCTGAATTAAAATTTTGCTCATTAAATATTTCTAGATATGAGCTTGAGGCATGGCATTTGGAGGTGGTTTTCTCTGAAGTTCATGAAGACATTGCATCCAAGGCTTTATTGCCACTAGCTAGAACACAGGACTGAAGATCAACTGCTAGTACTGAGCTGCAGTGCCTTAAGAAAACCATTTTATCTTTCTGTGCCTCTGTCCATTTGAAGCCAAAACTAATGATCGTAGTACCTTCCTCAGCAGTGCAATTTGGGTACCCTGAGTTTGGCAACTAAGACTGCTAAATGTTCTCTGGCTTTGGCCAATTTTAACTTGCTTAGTTTAGAGAAATTTACTCACAATAAATATTCAGCTTGTCAGGTATGTCAGATGCCAACCAGTCAGACCTATGGATACATGGAGCAAAAATGATAAACCTCACATCATATAGGTAACTTGTAACTTCATGAATTAGTAAATAATTCACAAGCAATAGCACAAAGCAGAAAAGGATGTTATCTTCTTTCAGCTGCCCAAGTAACAAGAAATACAGGAAAATTTTTTTTTTTCAAAAATTTAGCAGGCTGGCTAATCTAGCTGCTTACTAGAACAAGAAAAAATTTGCTAAAGCCTTGCAAGAGAGCTGGAGTTATCCATTAGATGCGTTGCAGCTCTAGGTCTCGAGCACTGCGCAGTTCCTGTGTGTCAGCACAACAAATACAGGTCAGGAAAAAGGCTGGACTCACAGCCTGTCAGCTTAACAGGGGCATGCAAGGAAATACATCATTTCCTCTGAGCTGCAACGACTAACTTCCATTCATCCTTCTATCCAAGGAGAAATTGTAGCAGAGCAGCACTTACGAAGATGTGAGCAGCTATCCTCTGAACAGAGCTGCTCCCCACGAGAGGCTCAGTGGAGCCCAGAACCACTAAGAAAACATGATTAGACTATCCTGTGGAGTGATTTATGTTTCTATACATATTGTGGGTGGGTGTATTACTATACAGATCTGTTTGATGTCCGTTAATCAAACAGCCTGTGATGGATTATAAAATGGACCAGCAATTACAGCAACTCTGAATTGAATCTTTTCAGCTCTTTAAAGTTAGCTCCCACTACAGCAAAGTGGCTAATTATCTATATGCCATTAAGCAGTGGTTTTGTCAGCACATAAGGCTCCAAACCCCCAGTAACCACAGACTGACTCCAGTGCAAGTTGGGCACCTGAATTTCTCTGAGGTATGAGGGAACCTGAAGGTATTTACAAAAACAAAGTAGACAGCAAACTGAGAATCAGAGGAGACAGCAAGCCTTATTATATTTTAATTATTTAATTAAGACCTTGAATGATTCCCTGGAAGAGGTGGAGTTTGGATGTGTATGTGTCTGGTTTGAACTCTGCGCTGTACCCACCAGGGGGCTTTCTTAGTAGGCTAAGAAGCACAAAGTGGCTCAGGGATGAGGCAAATATGTGCTCCGCATTACTTCTGCTTCTTTGCCAAGGGATCTGGCGGTGCTTGCAGTGACTGAGTGAGGATGGAATGGGAGGCGACAGGCGGGAGCCGGTCCTGAAGAAATGCATGGTCAAAGGACAGTCCTGAGGGCAACAGTTGTGGAAATGCTGCTGTGGTGGAGAGGGTTGGTCATTCAATGAGGAAATTAAGAAAAAGAGGAAGACAAAATAATTGTCTCCTTGTTGCTTACTGTATGAAGGGTTAAAACTAAGAAGAGACTAGATTAACTTTTTGAAAAGTCTAGTGATTTGGACTCAGCTCAAGGCTTGGATCAACCCATTCCTGGCTTGAAAAAACAGGACAGAAGTGTCCACTTGGCTCAGCTGCAGACTTCATGCATTTTTATTACCAGTGACTGGAGTTCAAGATGAGTGAATTGTAAATAAGGAGAAATGAAACACAATAAAATAGTCTCCAGAGATTTACCTAGAAAACATCTGGAGTTTTGGCACTAACATTTAGAAATCCATACCAATGGAAACACGACATATTACTGTGAAGTGTAGTAAGAAACAGCAGAGATAAATGAGAAGCTAACGTCTCCTATATATCAAAGTAAGATATGTCAGCTCCTTTTGGTTGTGCAAGTTTCTAATGCTGTGCCAAGTATTCCACTGTTACCTTATTAGATGTTCTTAGTTTACTACCTTTTGCTTTGTAAAGCACTGCTTCAGTGTCACTTAATTTAATTTTTAAAAACATATCCAGATGTCCTGTTCATTTTGCATATGAGAAAACAATATCGAAAACATGTGTTTTCATGCATTCCAACACAGATACTAAGATTTCATTCTCTCTCTGAAACAATCTTGCTTCTGAAATAAGTTCCCCTTTTATCTTTGACATCAAATGTCACATTGGCTCGCAACAGTATTTTGATCTCTGTAAGTCTCTCTTAATGCTTGTATTTAGCTAAAAAGACCCTTAATTTGGGGGCCTGTCTCCTGGATTCCCACTGAGCTTTTCATTTCTTTTACAATACTGACATCATTGTTTGCATGTTGGACTGATCTGGCCCACTCAATTTAATGGGCAAAGGCGGAGGGGGAGCACTTGAAGCAAGGGGCCCTCCCAGAGCTGGAGGTAACCAAGCGTAATGGTATGCTCCACAGCCTACCAGCATTGTTTAGTTAAAAACTTTAAACACTGGCAGCACAATGACCTGGCGAGCAAAGGTTGAGGAACATCCCAAAACTCAATCTGGGTGGTGCTGGGCTCAGCAGGGACACACATCTCCTCCCAGTCAGCACTTAACCACCTCCGTTCCCTTTTTGCCTGGGGTGCAATAGCATCTTGTTTAAATTTAGGAAAGGAGACTGAGCCATTCGGCACCCAGTGCAGAGAAAGTGAAAAAAAACTATCTCCACACTAATGGGACTTCGAAACCTTCAGCTTCCCAGTGAATTTTCAAAGAAGACCAGCACACTTTGTTGATTAGTGACTTTTTGGGAACAGCAGTGAGCTTGCAGGGATACTCTGATGTGGGAGTTGTTTTTGTTTGTGGTTGTGATCTTTCCTTGGCCAGCTGGGGGATTATTTAGATGGTTCACAGCCCTATAGTTTTATTGCTTGCCAGAATATTAATTCTACATTTGGCTAAACCTGCAGGTTTTCTTTTTTAATAACCTAGCCAAGAATGAGTAAGCCTGGATGCTGCATACCATAGAAATTCAAGCATAGACGAATCTTTACCAAAAGGTATTTTGGTGGATGATTTACAGTCAGCAGAACCAAGTTGGGCTCACAAGATACCTGGGCCATTTACACATTGCCACCCTGCTTGGCATTTGGCACTGAGCCACCTGAATGCCTCTATCTTATTTTAAAGCAGACTTTTTCCACTGCAGCCAAGGGTGATACTGCAGAGCAGCTCTTCCAAAACTCCTCCCAAGCCTGAGAAAGACCACTTTGTGCCCAGCATCCAAAATCTGACTGCTCATCTTACAGGAGGGCTGACTGTTTCTGGGAGTCATGCCCTGACTGAGAACTCGAACAGTTTCGCTAAATCTGACTCTGGTGACTACAAAACTGAAAATCTACCTGAATCAATAGCCCAGATCGTCCCAGCCTCAAGTACAGCTGGGCAGAAATCCAAATTC
This sequence comes from Cyrtonyx montezumae, assembly GCF_038088225.1. Lineage (NCBI taxonomy): Eukaryota > Metazoa > Chordata > Aves > Galliformes > Odontophoridae > Cyrtonyx > Cyrtonyx montezumae. The sequence continues at coordinate 95,473,676 of NW_027072034.1, read as the reverse complement.
TGTGACCCCATTCATACCAACCTAATGAGAGCTCAAGCCCCGCCCTCACAGAAGTGAGCTCAGCCTAGCTCAGATGTCACTGAGCCAGCTCAAGGATCTCCCTCTTCTGCCTTACGCCTCGGTGCTCCCTAGAGCTTTAATTTTCTCTCCTAAAATTCATCTTATTCTCTCTCTTCTATCATAACATTTCTAGTGGTTTGCTTTTATTTACTCCCAAGCTTCTCATAAATCACAGGCTGTTACACAGAAGGCCACTGTATAAACCTTGAAGTGGAGGATTGGCACAAAAGTCAGTGAGGTTCAGCCATTTTTATATGAAGCAACTTCTCAGACAGGCTCCACTGTAACACACAAAGGATGCTGGATATGAATGAGTAGCAGGAATGGGTTGTTCTTGATTGTGTCTTCTTCGCACTCTGGATGCTGAACTCTCAAGGTTGAAAATGAGCTAGGAGAGGCAGCTGGGACAACACTGAGAGCACTGAGTGATCAGCCTCTCCTCCATCCTGTGCCCTCCATCACATGAGGACGAGGCAGGTGGGGAACTTGTGCCAGTGCTGAAAGCTTAACAGACCTTGACACTCCTGCATGCTGTTTTCTGATCAATAGCCATGCAAACAGTCCAGGGCAAAGGCTGCTTTGCGTGGCTATCAGTTACCACAAGTTCACCACAAATGCAGAGGGGCCAGTACCTGGCTGAAAGAGGTTCTGTGCAGCCACAGGTTCAAAGTCCCTGCCAATCCTTTACTGATGTATAGGATGAGTGTTACTAGAATTGCTGAAGGCACAACACAAGATTACAATAGTGGGACCCAGCATCAGTACATTAATTACACTATTGCCCTAATAGGCAAAGTAGCAGGGTTAAAGCAATTGCTAACACACTGAGGCCTAACAAGCTCAGTAAGGTCATACATCTACTTAGCCACTCTTTTCTCCCTGTGGCCTTCTTCAGCCAAACACAGAAACCTGAACTGACTCCCCACACTCAACAAGCCCAAACAATCCTGAGCATTTTGATGTTTGATCCCAGGCAGATTTTCTTTGTCTTAAGGAAATGATCAGATGTTTCACCCCCAGGCCGAAGTTATAAGCATCTGGAAATGGTTGAATGACAATATTCATCTTGCTCGAAAAACACTGTTGCTAAGTGAAGCCTTGATCTGCAAGAGAAATACATAGGTATTAAGAAAAATGAATAGGCACTTGCCATCTCTCCACAGGTTAAATCTCCTCACTATTCTTTCTTTTTTCTCCAGTTGTTCATCTCATCTGGAGTTATAACTCCTCTAGTGCAGTCATTCACCTAAACTTTCCTCTTATTCAAAAGCATGATGTTATATGAAACAGTAACTCCAAACACATCTCTTCTGTTGCAATAAGATGCCCCAAGCTGTGGGGGCCTGTCTACAGAGGCCTATAATAGTATTCCTGTTCAGAGAGAGGCAGAGAGAGAGGTGGCCTGCTCCATTCTGCAAGTATCAGTAACAGAAAGTTAACAGATGGCAGCACACAGCTTCCAAACAAGCAAAAAACCTGCAAAACCAGCAAAACAAGAAAGTCAGTTCCTCACATACTGTGGTTTCTTCAGTCCTCCTATTACCTTGAAATAACAGAAACCCTGTTTGTTATGCTGGAGCAGAAATCTTTCCACTAAGTGGTCCTTGCACTAATATAGAGCAGTTCAGCATTTTGTGGCTTGGAGAAATGGTGCGTTTATTCATACAGGATCCTCATAGATTCACAGAGATTCAACAGGAGTTATCCTGAAATTGTAGAACATTTTCCAGGGTCATCAGGTTACATAACCATTTAGCCCTGCCTGAGGCATGCTGATGTGTAAGAAACACAGATCTGCCTCAAAACAAAACAGTAAAAGGAGGCTTTTTGCTTACTCCCATGATTACTGATGCCTCAGATTTTTGGCAGAGATTAACCTTTCATTCTTCATTTCATTTCTAAGGATATTTTAAAAGGACTTTGGATATTTTCTAGATGCAATTACTAGCACAGAGATCATACACATCTTATTTTTAAGTGACTAGGTATCATTAAGATTCAACCCTACTGAAATACTGGCATTACTTTTTTTACTGAAGAATAATGCACTGCACTGGTGACACATGGAAATTTGTATCAGCAAGTTAAGGACTCCATCTGGGAGTCCAGAACAGCATTTTAGCAGTGAGCCACAAGATGTTCACCGGCTGCCTCAGGCATTCCAGAAACATAAAGTTTTCCAGAAGAAACTCTTATCCAGCAATTTTACCAGGCACAAAGAGCAGATCAGACTTCCGTGGGTGCAGTTCTTCTACATAATTGTCTACTTCTTCAGCACTGCAGTTCCAAAATCATAAACCTTGTCTTCATTTCCTGCCATTTGCTTTATAACATATGTAACGTGAGGTAACATGCCATAATTGTTTTTAAAGTTAAATGGATTTTGTAGGGGCCTAATGGTTATAGTCTATGAGACAGAAATTCCAGGTCTGAGACAGACTTTATAATCTTGGCTTTGTTACCAGGGCAAAATTCTGCCATCTGCTAAGTGTGGTTCAGAGCACTCAGATGTGGCCTTGCATAAAGAACAAAGAGACACTAAAATTCAAACTACAGGTACGGCAGTTCAGGAGAAGTATCAGGGCTCACCATGAGAATAAATCAACCTGCATAGCCACTTCAAAAAGAGGCCTTCTCACAATAATTCATGTATCCTGTATTTGCATGCACCTCAAACAAGCAAGTGATGCAGAAATCACAAGCAATGCAAAAAAAAAAAAAACATAGCTGTGCAGCTCATATTTAATAATTTAAATTGATTCTGTGAAACAAGCCTGCACAGCATCCTTCTCACATGCCTAGCCAAGTGCACCTTATCCATAGGTGAGTATACGTACTCTGACAACAGTTTAGTTTGCAACACAAACAATGCCACCTACCCATTTAACACAGTAATTTTTACTGCCCACTTTGTTAAAAGCTGTAGAATGCACAGGCACACAAACAGTCACTTACTAGACCTCAACAAACAGTTCAGAACCTTGGGTTGTTTTCATTTCTGAAATCAAATCCTGTAGAAAGCTGCTTTAGTCAGAACCACCTCCCAAAATCCATCACTTCTACCTCCCCAGCCTCCTAACTTGGCTTACAGCAATCACATCGGTTCAGCTCATCTGTGATAAGAACACACTGCCAGTTTTCCTGACTTCAAGACTACTTTGCTGGTTTTTGTGTACGTGACCAATGATGTGATCTCATCCTACAGGTATTACACTGACTCTGACCTTGTTTTGTCAAATCTTTTTCAGATGATCCCCCACACACTAAGGATAACTTCTAGGATGACAGCATGTACTGCTGTTCCGTTCCTAGGTGCTTTTCTAATAGAGTTGAACACTATGATCATCTCAGCTGGCTTCAGTGTCCTACCCTGTTTAACCATGCAATCCAAAGTTTGTTCAGTACTCCCTCCTCTCTGCTTCAACAACAGCCACTTCAGCTTCTCCATAAAATGTAACTTCAGTTTTACACACTTACATCACATATAAAACATTACAGCCACCTCGTTGACAGCAGGATCAGAACAGACCTTAGGCCACCCTTAGGCTGTTATGAATATGGCTCAAAATCATGATGAGCAGCTCAAGCCACCTATTCATGGGGTTGACAGTCTGCCTGCACCTACACAGTGAGACGAGCATAAGGTCCAGCTGACACAAATGGGACCAGAGCACATCCTTAATGCTAAGAATGGTTCTTATGTTCTTACCCAACTAGAAGAGGACAGTTCATAGGCTGAAGTCAGTGGGGATGCCTGTATAATACAGGGAAGACAACATGAAAGCCATTCTCCTCTGCCCATCTCCCAGACTGCATGACAATGTATTGCAGTGTCAGCTTGCACTGCAGCATTATGCACACACAAGTGCCTGAGGGACAAGCATGCCACCAGGCATGCCTGCACAGGTAGGCTGGAAGGCAGTGGCAGGAGGTGGGTTGGATGCACATCCTGTCAGGCCCATGGCTGCCTCAGAGAGAGCTTCTGTGAATAACTAGAAAGTGCTTGACATTGACTGTAGTGAGAATAAAACTGAGCCTATGGCACATGCAATCAGAAACAGGAATCTTTCCATAGATGTTCTTTTTGAAGAAAAATGAAATGCTCTGCTATTCTTCTGCCAATGGAGGTCGTGAAAAAGGAGTAAACTGTAATTAGCTCTCTAATATCACCTTCAGAGTTGCTGCTGGCTGTGGCCTTCCATAACAAGGTATTATATCAGTGCTCCTGCAGAGTCAGGCTTCCACCTTCTTGGAACTCAATAAAATATAATCCTTGCAGTGGGGAACTTATCTCAAGGAGATATTATTGGATAAGGACTGGGAATACCTGGAAGCTATACTCAAATTATAGTTGCCAAAGATACAAAACAGACCCAAATCTTTATTATATGCAGATGTTTTGTTTCACTTCATCTCCACAACCTGGTATATAAAAACACACTTATGATGTGCAAGGCATCATGTGCTCCAAAACGTTTCCTTCCTTCTTCCAAATTAGGTAGTTTGCTTTTTCATGTCTCTCAATTTAAATTTTATTTCTTAGCAATCAGAAGAGGTGCTCTAGAGGTAGCCATCTGAGATGAAAACTACCTAAACTTCTCCAAAAAAAGGTTTCTAAGTTTTGCTAGATAAAACTCACTAAACATATTTAAGACTGGTACCCCTCCTCTGTAGGCCTGGATTTTCTGTATCAGATTCACATGGAGAAGGCAGATTAGTTTACCAGCAAAACCTGACTAGTGTGAAAACAAATAGAAGGACTGGAATATTTTCAGGAAGAGAAGGTAGCTTTTGTTTTCCCATTTCTGCACATAAATTAAGGCATTTTTTTTCTTTCTTATCCTTTCCCTGTGAACATCAAACACTGCTAAGATGATGTATTTGTATGCCTGATGTCTGTGTGTGATGCAATCTTGAAGTGACACTCTGCAAACAGCAGTAATGGAGCTATTGCAGACCCCACACTTCCATCCACTTTCATTTCCTGAAACCATACATTCAACAGCAGAGATCATCCAGAGACATTTGGAAACACCCAGCATATGATGAGGGAATATTATTCCTTGAAGTGTTTCTAAAACATGCTGGACACACATCTTCATCCAATATTTCTCATTGTTATCTGCTTTAAAAATCAGTTCTGAGAACACTCCTCCTTATGGGCAGCAGAGTGCAGTTTCACCACAGGCTCTGCAAACCATGTATCGAGGAAACAGCAGCAGATATTGCCAGTCCCCCTCTGCTGCCACACACCAGGGAAAGCATCTCTAGAGACATGCAGAAGACACAAACAGGCATCGATCCCTTCTGCTACTCCTTGTGCTGGTGCTTCTCACCTGCCTGTACAGAGCTGCTTGAGCACCATCAGCAGGTCAGTGAAGGAGTGAGTGTGAGTGACTGCCTGGCAGCAGCACAGCAATGATGACAGCCCAGGTGTCCCCACCTCATAAGCACACTCTACCTGGCCACCTTAAAAGTGGAGATTAACAGCAACATTCTTGACTTACATGAGTAGTCCAGAGGCCAGGGAGAGCAGTCACCACTTCCCAGCCCACTGGGCCAATGCAGTACCAACCCAAGTGCTGCACAATCCTTCCTAACACTGGCTGCCTTTGTACAGAACTGTGAAAAAAGTGCTCAAATTGTTATGCTAAAGTAATATCAGTGCAACAGCAATGTAAATGGCACATTTTCCATCAGCCCTAAAACAAAAAGTTATCACGTTACAAATTCTTGGGACATCTTTCTTGAAGTTGCTGTGCTCAGTCCACATCCCAAGCTGGAGTTCAGAGCTGGGCGTTTCATTGTCAGCAGTCACAATGCAGACCTGCAGCATTAATTAGCACTTGAGGGGGCAGTTGCCAGCAGGTTCACTGCAACCATGGGCTGTTTTCCACAGGAATATATGTGGGTTGTAAATTGGATGCTGCTCTCAGGAGAGCACTGGAGTCCAGCACTGTAAGTGTTTAATTAATCTCAATGCTTTAAGGCCTGGGGCAGGCTTGTGGCAATCCAATCTGGTGTGGGAGACCCTGAAAAACGATGGGACACTGCATTTAAATGGAAGGAACATCCCATTCCTCGTTGTTTAAAACGAGTACATTTAAAGAAGCTTTTCACACGTTTCAGACAACGTAACCAAATAGCCAAATACACTCATGTTCATTGGATGCTCACTTTGAATTTCTGTCAGGAAATGTCAGGGAATAATGTTCTACAAAATTACTAGCCACAAAGTAATAGCAAAAAGCATTAAATTCTCTTAACCATTCCCCATAGCCATTGACATATACATTACATACAAGCATATATATATGCATGTATATGCACACACACATGCACAAACTCTGTTCGTACATCTCAGTACAAATTCTATGCACATAAACTTTTACCTAAATCTAAGAACAAATTTCACTGAGAGTTTCTCAGGAAGTTCAGAGCACTTTTCCTATAATTCTTCTCTACTGGAACAGTTTGCAAGGCATAAAGATACAGAGAAAAAGAGTCTGAGTTGGGCATCCAAGCAACTCTCTTTGCCAGACTGCAGTCATTCTCTTTAACCTTTTCATTTCCTTCATTAGGATCTCTCTTTCTTTCTCTAAGATCATCACGCCCATTTTGAATACTCACATGTAAGTGCCTCAGATATAACTCAAACAGTTTGAGTCCTCAGGGGTGTCTATGAAGGTAGTAATGCTGGAGGTAAATTTATTTATTGATTTATTCATTCATTGAAATGGGCTAAAATTGCTCAGAGTAAGTTATGATGTCTTAATTGGAAGAGTAGAAACCTCTGAATCAGCTTGAACTGTACCTTAAGTACTTGTCTGACTGTGCCTGTAAATAAGATCTAAAAGTAACTCTACAACTCTTCCCATGGACATAGCCTGTACCACCAGACAGAGAAAAATAATGGCTGCAAGAAATGGCCTGAGTTTCTATCTGTAGGCAGTAAGATGCTAACTCCCCATAGGAGCAAATTCACTGTCAGAGATCAGATAACAAGACAGATCTCTCTCTAAATACAAACCTCACTCTTCAACCTGGGGTTTCCATGGTCGTTTAGAGACACAACAGGCAATTAAGATCCTCAGCAGTCCTGACTACAACCAAGCTCTTGGATGACTTATGGGCTGTGGACTTGGTATTTGAGGGTGAAAAAGCACCAAGAGGGAAGTATTGGAAGGGTGCCAGAAGCCTCCAGAGTTTGAATCATCTCTTTACCTATGAGTTCAAATAAAATAAATCTCAAACATGCTTTCTGCAATATCTCCTCTCCTTCTGTGTGTCTTTCCACCAGTGGCATTCACATCATGGGAAGAGGCGTACAACACTAAGCTGAAACACAGATGGTTGTAGCAACCCCTCCACATTCCCCAGCACAGAGTGGCATGAACTGTGTGGCATTCGTCTGAGCCCAGGCTGAGAGCACAAACGGATCCCTTGCTCAATGAGAATTCTGTCAGATTAAACACATTTTGTGGCATAGAATCATAGAATATAGGATATTCTGATTTTGAAAGGACCCACAAGGACCGTCTAGTCCAACTCTTGGCTCCACACAGGGGCATCCAAAATTCATGTCCAAGAGCACTTTCCAGATGTTGCTTGAACTCTGTAAGCTTGTGGCCATGCCCACTGCCCTAGGCAGCCTGTTCCAGGGCCTGACCACTCTCTGGTGAAGAACCTCTTCCTAACACCAACCTGACCCTCCATGTTCACAGCTCCATGCCATTCTCTCAAGCCCTGTTGCTGCCACCAGAGAGCAGAGGTCAGTGCTGTCCCCCGACTCGTGAGTAGCTGTAGGCCATGAGGCCTCCCTTCAGCCCCCTCTTCCCTGGAAAACAAAGTCAAAAACATTACTGAAGTACACCACGTTGTTGTAAACAATTGCCCTAACTCTGTTCATGCCTTTTTACATTTTCACTGGTTCCTTACGCACAAGCCTGAAAAATTGCAATCACCACAGTTCATTTTAAACAATATCAGAAACACTCAAATAAGTTCAAAAATCCTTCAAGAACATGTGGAAGACATGAGCAAAGGAAGGGCTGCGTCTGTGGCTGCTTGGAAATGCATGTTCATTAACAACACAAAGCCACTGTCCCATGAGGAGAAGATTGAACTATATGCTAGCTGATGCAGTTAAGTTAGCAAGGTTATTTCCTTGCTTGGGGACATTTTCTGTCATTTCTACTAAAAAAAAAAAAAAAAAAAAAATTGGACCCATAAATCATCTAAATTTATGCATATGTATGCTGCCATCTATACATCCAGACACCACTGCTGCATTATACCTAATATATGCATGTACATGGACTAAATTAACCTCATACAAAAAATCGTGCATCTCCCCAGCAGTCCATCAATTTCTATAAAAAATGTAAACTACTGTAAATGATGACATTTGAATCCAGCAGTGGTCAACCTGCATCATTTTCAGATTGTTTTCAAATGACTCTGTTATTCATGTTAATCTCTCATTGTCAAAACTCAGTATGTCTTATGCACTCTGACAGCTCACCATATATTCTCTCATCAAATATTTTGCTATGGCACATTTTAAAGAGGCAGGTTTGCTTTAATCCCTCCTCTTTCATTACAGAAGATGCAGCAGTACAGATAATACCTTCCATGTGTGAAGGCACGCACAACGTATCTTCAGATCAGCAGAGCAGTGCTCTGAATACCACAGGCCAGATGCAAATGCTCAGTGTCCCTGTAAATTACTGTCAAGGCCTTGCAGTAGCCACCCCAGCCACCTTCATATGAGCAAGCACCAGGGTTTGGGCTTTGCAATGCTTGGGTTCAGTAGAAGCCTGCTGCTCTGCCACAGGAGTGACAACTTAGTTTATTGTCACCAGAGTCAGTGAAAAAAAGTTTTCACAATGCAGCGATCCATTTGTGCAGTGGTACTGCTTGCAAGAGGGGGAAATGAAATAGCTTCCCAGTGCAGCTATGGATCAATACGTGCACCGACATACAAGATCTTCTTCTGTTCCTTTTCCTTTTTCAAAGACACAGTGTGTTAGTAAGGGCAAAACTGAGTGAGTTACCTTATTGAAGAGCAGCAGCTGTGCAAACCAGTTCAAACATAGCTCTTGAGCTGAGCATGGCTGGCCACATTTCGTCTATTCAATTCCCTCTTAGGAGTGCAAACAACTTTTTACACTGGTAGAGAATGATAGGGCAAGGGGGAATGATTTTAAACTAAAGAAGAGGAGATTTAGATTAGACTGTCAGGGGTAAGTTTTTCAGAAAGGATGGTGAGATGCTGGAAGAGAAGCTATGGATGACCTGTCCTGAAGGTGTTCAAGGCCAGGTTGGATAGGGCCCTGGGCAGCCTGATCTAGTGCTTGATTGAGCAGCCCTCTCTTTACAGGACAGACAAGCGTCCTCATATTTGTAATGGGTGAGAAAGCAATCTGTACTGGGACAGGATCATGGATTTCAGGACATTAGGAGTAAGGCTTGTAGGATGGGCAGGACAGAGAGGACAATAGTGCTTGCAAGATAAGGCAAAAAAAAATTAAAAACAGTGCTTTTTTTATTTTTAAATTACAATATTGTAACTTTGAGCATTACATAAGCCTTCCAACTGTGTCAGAAAGCAGACACCAGCTGCCTCAGCTCTTACCCTCAGTCTCAGAAATCCCTCTTTCCAGCCTTTCTTCCCTACTGCCACTATGGTTTGTTCATACCTTAATATTTGAAAGGTAAACATTTTCCAGCCCATTCCTGGCCAAATAGTCCCTGCTTCCCAATAGCCTATGTTTTCTTGGCAAGCCACTTGTACTGCTGTGGAAAGGCATTACTTTGTGGGATGAGGTTTGATGGTTTCTCTGTTCTCCTCTGGGCCCAGAGGGAAGAACCGAAGGCTGGGGGATGGCCCAAAGTGGGGAAGATCTGGCCTAGGGTGCAAAATGTGTCAGTAGAGCTAGTAGCTCAGCTAGAGGCTCCTTTTGATCTCTCCAGGACACAACTGGGGAGCACCAGACACACCCAAGAGCTTATCCAATGCAGATACCCAGACAGAGTAGAGAGCTGGTGAGGCTTGTGTGTGCATATTTAATAGACAAGCAGTGACTTGTTTTATGTTCTGTATTCATAATTTATTGTTTGAGAGCTCAAAAAATTGCCAATGTTCTTAATAGTTTTGCGTTCAATATGTTTCCACAACAACTCTAGATAGGAATAGGCAGGGCAAGGAGAAAAAAGAAAATATGCTATTATTTTTTGGCTCCAACCCTTGGATCAGACAACAAGGCAAAGAGAGGACTGCATCTCCTCCTAGCAAGTTCCACTTTGGCACTGGACACATAGAAGCATAAAGCACACTTCATTTTACAAGCATAAACATCAGTTTTTCTGTCTTTTTTTCTTTTTTTTAAGATTCCATCCAAAAATGCTGTAAGGATGTAAACTGACTTTTCAATCACTTCCCTCCTCACCAAGGGAACAAGACTGTGGAAAGGGCTGCTGATAAATGTTGTATTGTTGAGCCAAACCTATTTATGCCAAGAGAGATTTTTTCATGTTTTCCTCCCTCCTCTTTCTCCCGCAGACTTTTAATAAGGCAGTAAAGGAGAAAAGAAATGATGCAAAGGGGCAGAGGATCACCATGACCATATACCATACACACATCACCCCCAGTTTCTGGATCCTGTTGTGCAGTAGTTAATTTTGTGTGTCATATTTCATGTCACACTTATTAGCCTGAAGTGCAGTAACGCATGTTTCCATTCACAAGAGAGCCTCTTCTGAATAACAAGGCCATGAATGTGTAATAATAAAAGTATATTCCATGTGGCAGGGCCTGTGCTAATTAGGCAGACTTGAAAATCTCTGTCAAACATTGTAAAATGTTAAAATGCTTATATAAATGTTTGATAATGAAACTGATAACAAACAGAGTGGAGGTGGCTTGGGGAAAACAGTCATTTGAATGGTTTTCTGAGCATGAGTTATGAAACAGCCTAGAGTTTCTGCAAAATATGCTATTAGCAAATGTTTCATTTGGTTGACACTTTTCTGATGAAAAGCTTTATGTGATCTTCAATCTAGCACACTCCAGCAGAAACACAGCAAGTTTGCCCACTGGCCTTTGTGTTAGCCACTAGCTCTCCAGGGTGGTGGACCAGACATACCAGCAAATGGCTGAACAACCACCTCTAGCATCTGGGGAGCTGGCACCTCTTTATGTTCCTCCCCAAAAGCCTGAAACCAGGTGTTGATGAATCCAGTTTTGATGACTGAAAACTCCATTCCAGACAAATTAATTGTGCTGCTCATTTATAAGGCTAAATCAATGATAAGAATCATTGATGGGAAACCTATTAAAACTCCAAAGATGCTTTTCAGGAACATATGATCGCTTCAAGTTTTTCAAACAGCACTTCTGGGGCAGATCTCCACTGACTTCAGTTCTGCTGAGCACCAGGTAAAGTAAACCAGCCCCAGGCAGGTCTTTCTCATTAACAGAGAATTTTTATAACATAATATTTCATATTATATTTCATATAATTCCTTAGAAAAACTCCATAGTAAAAAAATAGCTTTCCACTAAAACAAAGGCAATTACTTTGTTTTCTATTATTACATTATTATCACACATAATGAATTCATAGCTCCCTGGGCTGGGGGAAGTATGAGGTCTAAAGACAAATGAAAAACACAAGCTCCCTCATCTGATACCAGTTCCACCTGTAAAGTCCAAGATAATGCTACTAACACTGGTGTGGCACTGAGCAAAGTGATCTAGTACCCATGTTGTGAAACAAAAGACTGGCCTGCTGGAGGGCAGGCTGTCCTAGTGCTGCTTACCTGCAGAATTAAAGAGCTACCCCAGCTCAGGGATGACCTGGATGTGAGTTTTAACCTATGACCATTCAACATGTCCAAATTCCTTCTTAGAGGTGAATTCTTTCCTCAGAGGTAATTTTCAGGATAGATTCAGGGGAAAGCATATGTTACTGCAGTTAGCTTTTTTAAACACTGATGTCACATAGAAGTTAGACACAAAACACAGCTGAATCTGTCTGTAGCAGAGTTGAGACCAGAGAGCCTTCCCCCTCACCTTACAGCCTCAGGGAACAGATCCCAGTATAGGCAGCAGCTCGGGTGCTGCTGTCTTGAAGAGAAAAATGGAAACTGGAAATCCCAAGTTGGAGTGAACGCCCCTGTTGCACATCTCAAATCCTTGCTACCAACATCTGTAATAACAAAGAGAGTACGCTCCATCTACACAACAGCACGGGAATGCTGCTCTCTTGAAACACAAGAGAAATCAGGCACGAGAATGAGGGAACTGTTGCACTTCTTCAAACCCAAATCCTGTACAAGTTTTACTCAACCCTGGCACACAGCTCATGAATCGCTAGCAGTGCAGGAGGTGTTGTGGTAGTTAGCCAACCTGTTCATCTTCTGTTTTTCTGCCAGAAGCTGAAATAAATATATAAAGGGAAATATTTGAAGGATAGACTCAGGAGACACCCCCCGGGGCTGGAAAGTAACATACAGCTCTCCTGGAGTGCATATATATGGGGCTATTAGGACCAGCTGAATCTCTAGACTCATGATATATTATTATGTCTGTGTTTTCTTGCAAAGCAGGCTGCATGTGGCAATCTGAATCACAACTATCTTCCTGAAATCAGTTAAGTGAGCTCTCTGGTGCGGAACTGATAGGAAACAGGGTATTAGCTAGGGGAAAATAGTAGGAAAAATTGTCCTTTGACTTGCACCCCTTCACTGAACTGTAGCTTGCTTCACCTTGGCTCTTGAGTAAAGTTTAACTCTCTTGTACATAGATGTTTATTTAGGCTCAGCATGGCTCAACAACTTGGGTTGCTAAAAAGCCAAATACCATGAAAGTTGGTGCTCTTGCCCTGCCATCAAAGATGCCCTACTATGTCCATGTCTCTGACTCAGTAGCTAATCTGTTCCTTCTGTTTTAACACCTGTTGTGAATGATATGGAGAAAGTAGTACTTTTTTTGTCTCTAATACAAAAATGGAAATAGATAAGAAATGAACAAAGATTACCAAAAAGCTGAAGCACTTTTTCTTCATTATGTACCTGCTTGCTTGGATCATTGTAATGTAACTTCTGTTAACTGCATTTCATGTTTTTTCCTTAGCTTTTTGTTTTGTTTTGTTTTTGTTTTTTTCACAGTACTTTGAGAAAGATCCTAATATGATGATTTTCATTCTCTGCTTACTATCTCATGCACAAAATTGCTGCTCACAGATTTCTCAGCAATTCAGAAGAATGTTTCACTTACTAAGTCTTGGTCTACCAGCAAAATGGTTCAGATTTTCCTTCAGTTTTATCTGTAACAACTGTTTATTATTTCTGCTGCCTCTGATCCCATTGCACGAAGATTTAAAAGGGCTCATTCATGGTTGTGGCTATAAAAGGGAGCTCTTAAAGTGGTCCTACAGCACTATAATACTCTGTTTTGAAGATTCAACAACCCCTTTTAAAGTCAGATCTAAATTTTAACTTACGAGGCACCTGTCAATACCTTTATAATATCCTAAAAATAAAAAGAACAGCTCAGTGAATAAGCTTCAGGAATCAGGATCTATAAATGTGATAGAGGAAAAGGGAAGGAAATAAAATGATCCACGTTTAGTATTGCACGATTAAGATACTCCATGGGGACGTCTAAAATCTGAAGCATTCATTTAATAATACTTTCCAAAGATGTACCAATATGTACTTAATGATCACTTTTAAAGTACTTCGACAAATTCAGAAAGCAAATGAACTTTAACACAAGACAGTAAGCAAACTACTCCAGAAGTCCATGCACATATCATGATGATGGGAACAGAGGAATAAGCCACTAAAAATACAAAATACTAAATAAAATGAAAGTATAAAAAAATACAATCATGGATAAATCTTTGTTGCAGGCACAGTAACTTCACTGTCCAGATGCATTTGATCATGAAACCTCCAAGGAGAAAAGAATCTATTTTTACTTTCCTTTTACCTCCTTTCACCTACATCTTCAGAACATGCCAACAAACATATCTGTGTACTCTGTCTTCAGAGCTGCTCCACCAGCAATTAGATCAGCCTATGCACCCTTCATGAAGGAAATCACTTGCAGGGGTACAGTGTGTGCTGGCAGCAAGAAACACTAGTGCTGAAAGTCCAGTTGGATCCTTGTCACCTCAAAGAATTCATTAAATGTGGCAGGGCACAAACTGCCAGCTACGGCCTAGTCCCAGGAGAGAACAGGGCCTCCTGTGGTACTGTAACAACAACTAAGACTGACTACAGTACCAAATGACAGTTTTTTCACCCCCAATGGCACAGGGGTTCATGGTGTCTATTTTTGTTACATGAAGAGCCTGACCAAGCACGGAAATAACCTTCAACTTTTCCAATTTTCTCACAGCCCTGTCAGGCAGGCTCTCAGATCCTCTTATGTCCAGATTTCATAGTTTCCTGTTCCTGTGGACAAGGGACCTTAGAAGCTGCAGGGCAACATGGGGACTGGGAGCAGGGCCCAATGTGGCCACCAGTTCAAAAAAAGGTTTGTATGCACAAGCAGGACAAGAAACACAGAAAGAAAGCTGCTTCTAAAAATCATTTATTCAACTCAGGGGAAGAAATCCCTTGTGTAGACAACAGGCCTGAAGTTTTCATCTTGGAGGAGCACTAAATAAGAGGTTTCCTTATGCCACACTGTTTGCAGAGGTGACTGCAAACCACAGAGCTGAAAACCAAAAGCTGAAAACAGATGTCTCCCAAATCAGAGACTGCCTGAACCTTGTATTTGCTCATTCTGCTATATATGCTATATATTTAAATATCACAATGCAGCTTCCTTCTGCGTCTTCACATTCTTTTCCCTGGAGCTGCAAACCAAATGCAGTGGAAATCTGATCGCAGAGTCCTGGAACAAAACCCCACACAGCACTTCAGAGGGCAGAGCTTTTCTCTGGGAATTTGGAGTATCAGGAAAAAGTAGAAGATGCAAGGAAGAGAATGTGTCAGGGCACATCAAGGTGGTGAAGAGAGAGAATTCCTACTTGGAAAGAGCGATATTTTCTATTCAGACAAAATATCTGATATACATGAAAAGCTGACAGTCTGGCTGTTAACTTCATAGTCCAAAAAGAACCTCATTGTGCATTCTGATCATTATCCGACACATGAGGACACTCAGAGGAGCAGAATTAAAAATGGACAAAACACTGGATACATAGTTGGGACTTCCTTCAAACTCTTCATCCCAGAATAGGGATGATGGTAATTTTTCTGTTACCTCTTCATCCTACCCTTCTGCCCTACATAATGGTGCCTTCCAATTTAAGGTTTTCCTCAAAGGGTTATTTTCTACCTGACATTTACAGAACATTGCCCAAAACGAACCTTGTTCTGCATTGTAATCACTTTCGTATACATGAGGACATTCAGAGGAGCAGAAGTTGGGCCTCAGTGGCTCCATTTTGTGCTGTAACCCTGCAGCTGCTCAGCATACCACCCCCACTGGTCACTCTCCTAGGGCAGGATGACGGAAAGAACTGGAAATGAAATAGATCCCATGAGTTAAGAGCTATTTACCAAGACACAAGATGAAAATGGTGACAATAATGCAACAGTAAGAGTATCAACAGCCACAAGACAACTACTCACCACCCACTGACCAGTACACAGCCATAAATACCACCAACTAAGGGGCTAAGAGTTATGCAGACTTGGTTCTTGAGCTACATAGGGAATAAGGAATGCAGCACCTCTTGGCCTGAGAAGCAGTGTTCCTCACCTCTGCATTTGCTCCATGCCAATGGTCAGCAATGTGGTTGCTCTCCACTTCTGAAGAATAGTGTAAGCATCGTAGTGCTGCAAGAGGTTCTGCAGAGATACATCAAAAGCTTTTGATGTTCATAGACAAAG
This sequence comes from Cyrtonyx montezumae, assembly GCF_038088225.1. Taxonomy (NCBI): domain Eukaryota; kingdom Metazoa; phylum Chordata; class Aves; order Galliformes; family Odontophoridae; genus Cyrtonyx; species Cyrtonyx montezumae. Next base: position 95,457,701 of record NW_027072034.1, on the reverse strand, counting down.
AAGTATATGGATCCTGGGGTCTTTTTAATAAGAACTGGACCCTCACAGAACAATCAGCACTTGATTCTTGATGCCCTTCCTGTGGCTGTGGGCAATTCAGCATGTTGTGACCAAACTGAAATAGAGAACCAGAAGAGTGGGATGTGTGTCCTCAAATGCCCTCAACTGGGTTTTCCTTCCTATCATTGTTTTTCTACAAAAAGAGCATATATTTGATTATATGTTTTAATTAACCTCGCTATTCTAGGCTCTCTGTAGGCATAGAATGTCTCACTTGCTCAGGTCAGTGTAGAATTGAGAGAAATTGTTTAAATACAGTGTAGCAATCATCTCCAGGTTCTCATTGAGAACTCTACTTGTGCTTTTTAATATTTTCACTATAGCTTTCCCAAAATTTTTGATACACTTGTGGAGACCAGATTCTAAGTTTCCATGCTACAAATAATGCCTTTAAGTAATCCATTTGGAAGAAAAAAGTCTCTCTTTTATTTCCCAAAATATATAGCTATAAACTGATTTTAAAGTGTCTGAAATGTTCAGCACTTACTTCTGTTATGTAATTTTTAACTCCTTCCTCTCCTGCGTTGCAGGCTGTCATGAGAAGCCTCCTTTGTTAACTGGAATCGTCTGTTTCACATATGTTGTCTCAGTTGTCAAAATGATGAGAAGTAAATCCTCCTGCTGAGGTGTATTATACATTTCAGGCATGGAAGAGCTCTTTGATTACTCTCAGGCTTCTAATATTGCAACACTTTAAAAAGAAAGAGACAAAAAGGAAAACAGAGTTGGTCTTTTTCAGAAGGTATGAGAAAAAAAATCCTTTTGTCCTTTAAATGCACTATTTGCAGAAGTGTTCTGTGGTGACTTCTGGCTTTCTGATACCTGACTGCAATTCTTTCCAATGTCTTCAAATAGTTCTCCATTCTGTTCTTCCATTGATTCAAGAATCCCCATTAGCATGAGTGGGAGTTGCAAACATGCCCCATTTGCTCACTTAATTGTCAGCTGATATCCTCACAAACTATTTCATCCATATAATCAGCAATCTTCTCATTCATTCAACTTATTGTATTGCTATCACTGTTTGAAATGGAAAATGTTTGATTATACAGTTATGAGTTTTATTTTTCTTGTAGTTCACCGAGTCAATAATGCTTTTAAATAAGAAGGGTCAATCCTGATCTCCTCAGTTTATTCAATAACTTCCTTCACCAAACTACCAAACTATGTAACTTAAGATGCATACAGACTATGATGTTGTTGCAAGAAAAAATATTATTTAACTTTACATTGATCTTCTGGAATTGAAAGTGCTTGAGGTTTTCAGAGCAGCACACTATAGATTTAGGACTTGTAAAACTCTAGCATGAAGAAGGTAATTAGCTAACCTGCCCAAACTAAAATTATTCTCTGAAAATGAATGGTGTTAAACTCTTTAAAAAACGACAACAAAAAACCCACTTACTACTTCATGATTTTTGATGTATATTTTGGTATTATTTTAATACAAAGTCTGGCCAGTAGGGTGAGGGAGGTGATTGTGCCCCTCTACTTTGCCCTTGTAAAGCCCCATGTGGATAACTGCATTCAGGCCTTGGGCACCAAGCACAAGAAGGATGCAGAGCTGTTGAAACGGGTCCAGAGGAGAGCCACAAAGATGATCAAAGGGCTAGAGCACCTCTGCTATGAAGAAAGGTTGAGGGAGTTGGACCTCTTTAGCTTAGAAAAGAGAAGGCTCCAGGGAAGCCTCACTGCAGCTTTCCAGTAGGGAAAGCTTTGAGGGAAGCTTATAAGCAGGAGGGACATCAACTTTTTACACAGTCTGACAGGGACAGAACAAGGGGGACTGACTTCAAACAAAAAGGAGAAATTTAGGCTAGATGTTGGGAAGAAATTCTTTACTAAGAGGATGGTGAGGCACTGGAACAGGCTGCCCAGAGAAGCTGTGAATGTCCCATCACTGGAGGTGTTCAAGGCCAGTTTGGATGGGGCCCTGGGCAGATTGATCAGGTGGGTAGCAACCCTGCCCATAGCAAAGGGTTGGAATTAGATGATCTTTAAGGTCTCTTTCAACTTCAGCCATTCTATGACTATGAAAAACTGATGTAGATAAACAAGAAAAGAAACCAGGTACAGAAAGCACTTCGCTACTAAGAAAGGTCTCACAACTCACACACTGCATAGGTATTTGGGTCCTCTGCCAGAATTCAGCCCATGAAGCTAATTTACTGCCAGCTTCCCATCAATCTCAATTGTGTTGCTGCCCCTTGAGAAGTGCCAGCTGGAAGATGAAACAGAGTTTTGCAGATGTTATTTGGTCCTCACCAAACTCCAGCTGCTATTTTATACATTTACTCACTTTATTGAAGGTTAAAGCAGCTAATTCCAGGCCAAAACTCTTCACCAATTGCTCACCACATTTGAGACTGACAGCAGATAACTGGATGGATGGAAATGCAATCAGTCTTAATTTGAACTCTACACTAGCAGATGACAGTCACAGCTGTTCTGGGCAAAGCAGACGGTGCAGAGCACAAAAGCGCAGCTCACTGCAGGGAGAGACAGACCAGAATGAAAGCAACACAGATTCTGTTTTCTTTTTGCTTCCCTTTTTGAAGGGTGGGGGATCTTCAGTGAAAATCCAGATCTGCACCACCTGCAATTCAGATCAGATTCAGTTAGATAGAGACTAATTTTTTTAACCCTATTTTACAGTGGAAAGGGCAAGCAGAATGTCACAAGACCGATTTCTCACTCTTTTATTTATTTCTTTTTTCGTTTTTAGCTGATGGTATGGGTATAAATGTATGAAGGTTCAGCAGTATCAAACCTGAATCCACTTATTAATCCTGGCTGTATGTTGCAGCTGAATTTCAACATTACCTCTCAACCTAAACTCCCTGTCCAAGATACTACCTTCAGGAGCTTCGCTCTTTCCTGAGGGCTGCACATACCTACAACAGAGTTGGAGAATGTATGGGAACTTATGAATCAGGGTCTGAACCACTGATTGATCACCTGAGGCTAGCACTGACTCAGCCACAGGAGCACAGGTGAAAGCAATGCACTGTGTGACCAGAAGGGGTGGAGTCTGGCTCCACCTCTCCCAGACCCCATTTAAGGGCTGACCACCACTGACCATCTCTGTCTGGAAATTGCTCCCTTAGAGTTTACTATAAACCTAGGATACAGGTGAGCGTTTTCCAACTGTCTCTTTTCAATCATGATAAACTTTCTAACTATACCATTTGTAAAATATCTCCACTATAGCACTATTTGGTATTACTTGTTCTCTTAACCATACAGGGGACATGACTAGGAACAGAGAAAGGGGAAAAACTCTCATCATTTGAGGTTGTTCAGTGAGTTAATTTTGGTCTGGTTTACACCACTGAAAAGTCTAATTACATCAATGGATGAAGATGAGCAGCAAGAAAGAATGATCTGATGGGAGTTGAATTTAAGTGCCCTTAATGTCATGTCATCTCCACTTTTAAAATAAATTCCTGCTATTAAAATTCCATTTATTTCTAAATTGCTTAGAGATGAGAATAGGAAAAAACCTTGAGCTGTCCTAGCGTGGCATTGCTGATATACATAGAAACAGAAATTCTGATCTCTTTTAGTGGTATTAGCTAGTCTAAAGAGCTCTTTTGGTTGAACTCTTCTGTGCTGAAACATCTGGCTAGGACACTAGCAGTCAGAAAGACCCTGCTTCTTGTTTGTACCTATTTCATCAAGTTGGAATCACAAACAAAATTCTAACAAGGGTCCTCACCATATACAGAGGACAAATTTAGTTCCCAGTGTTCTGTGATCTCTATGACTTCCTTTACATAACTCCTACTTCCTTTGGGATGTGCAAAAAATCATTGGTGAGAACAGGAGCAACATGATGAATAGTGGCTATGACAGACTATGAACTTACTTGGAGAAATAACACATCCATCTTGCTTGATTTAGAAAAGCTTGAATTGCTGCAGCATTTTCAATCATCAACTGGGAAATTTAATCAGTTTCCTTCCATAATAATTCTTTTTTTGCTATGAAATATGACAAATACGAAGGGCCACAGTGAAGTCAGTGTACTTGATTAAGAAGGGAACCCTTTTAGCATGGCAGTTTGGACTGTGAAGAAGCACACTGAATTGTCCTACAGCCAGTCTGGGTTTAGAAGGAACAAATGCTGAAGAACATTTATTTTTTTGTGTGGGGGAGACAAGTAGTTTTTGTTGGGACCTTTTTTGCTTCAATGTGCAAATATTGAATCAAATGTGTCGAAGTGATGGCATTAGGCTAGAACTGAATGAAGGTTACTGATTTGTGGGTGAATTACATTGAGAGAAAATAAAAAGCAAAATGAGAAAAGACAAGACTTGGATTAAATTTTTAATAAGGAGTATTTAGAAGCACCTAGCTTCTTCGGAAAAGCCAGTGAATCTTTAATGCAGAAATTGCTTCGAAAAGGCAATTATCCCAAAAAGAAATTGCTCTGTGGGACAAAATTTAATAATTAAAATGTACACTGAGAGGTTTTACTGCTATTTTAAGTACTTTGCTAGTGCAGCCTCAACTACAAAGATTCAAGCTGTTGCCTCCATTACATAAGGCCAGCAAGCAGTTCAAGCTAAAACCCCTGTAAACCAGGCTGTTCTAGAAATGTGACTGCCTCTAGCAGTTGCAGATAGCAGATTCTCTGAGAAGACCATAGGAAATGTTCTGGGGGCAAGTGTAATGCAAAGACAGAACTGATTAAAGTAAAATACTACAGGATGAAGGCTTGAGCTCAGTGCACAGTCTATTTACCTGAGGTTTCCTGACTTCTCAGGGCTTGACTTTCCATCTTTCAGGGGCAGAGGACCAGGCTACTAACACATCCAGCCTAGCTGTGGTGAAGGCAATATGGTGGTACCTGGGAAGAGGTATGAATTCATTCACAATCTCCATCAACTAGTGATGGAGCAACCAAGAATCTCGCACATTTGATTTCTCCACAATAATTCCTTTTTATCACTCTACTGAATGGGTTAACAGACTATAAACATGTCCCTTTTACATCCTCTTCTCCAGTTTGAATTAACTTATCAAATTACCTGAGGTAGGGTGCCATGGTAACATGCTAGAAAGAGAACTGACATTCATGCATGAGAAGTGCCAGCTCTCCTCAGCCAGGAGCAGCGTTACACAGATAGAAGGTACAAAACAAGCCACAACCAAACAGATCCAAGTTGAGTATCACAGGGCTTTTTTGACACACCCAAACTTCTACCTACTCTATTTGTGGAACAGACTTCATAAACTGCTGCTCCAACCCTCTGCGCTCTGCTGGCAGAGGTAAATGTGAAATTGCAGCAGAGATTTCTAACAGCTGGTGATCTCAGGTTGGACATTTTCGACAATACTCCTGAAAACAAAGGGGAAAAAAAAAGGAGGGGGGGGGCAGGCACAGAGGCTGCTCTGTATCTCCAGGGTGACAGTTTCCAGATTACGCTTGCACCAGGAGCTTCTCCTTTCCCTTTTTTTCCTGCCCTGTTCTTCTCCCTTTCCTTTACTAAGGTATTCTACACAAATATCCATTCGCAAATGCACAAAAAAGCAGGGAGGCTTTTGACTTTCTCAGGAAAGAGGATGTGCTTTTTTTGTTGCTGTGTTCTGAGAGGATATTTTTGTAGTGATCTATTGTATTTCTGATGTTATTTTTTTTCTATAATTATTCAGGAAATCATTGCTCTCTGTATGGAAATGGTTGCCCATTCAAATATTCATGCTCAAGAGAGACTTAATCAGCCCTAGCGATGCTCTCTAACTTTTTTCCTGAATTTCATAAAGATCATTTGGAGCTCCCAGGCTTCAAGCAGAAAACTGTTGTCCTCTTTAGATCTGTTTATGAAACTTGAAAATTTTTGTCTGCCTAAAATGAGTCTGCAATTCTGTAATTTTCTCAGTACACATCAGTGGAGTTGAGTGGAAAAGGCTGAGGAGGAGGAAAATGTGCTTATTTTTAGCTACATGTGACTAAGATGATACTGCAGGAAAAATCAGAAAGACAGCAAGTAGAGGAGCATATGAGGGAGTCGTATTTCTTACATGGGATTACACCAAGGCAAGCAGACTTCTCAAAAGAGGAGGTGTGGAAGAAGCATCAAGCTAGATCAACAAGAAGAAGGCCATTTGAACAGTGGAAAGAAACTTAAAGACAGCCACTCAGAGTGGGGAGAGAGGCTGCAGCTTCAAAGTGCAGATTAAAGTAATTGAGATTAAAAAGAGAGGCATTGGCCCTAAATGTCCAAAGGCTTGTACATGGAAGCAGCACATCCAGTGGAGTTACCTGCAAGAATGGAGGCCTGGCAGAGCAGGAGCCCATCTGCAAGAGGTTGCCTGGGACTGGAGGTGGCCAGGTTCTGTTCACTGAGGAAGCAGAGGGACCTGGGTAGGATGAGCATCTGAGGTGGTGTAGGGCTGCCAGCATCAGAGTGACAGGGAAGAGTGCTGCCAGGACACAATTGCAGTTGCATCAGAGGTGCTTTGTTTCCCTAGCATTTGATTCTCAAATGAAAAGATGATGGAAAATGGTTTTCCATCAAAATACTGGAAACAAAAGAAGAATAGAAATGTTAACAGGTAGAGAACTAAAAGAAAACACTGAAGAAAAGCTGTAGTTAGATGAGGAAAAAATACTGAAGAGTGTAAGAGTTCAAGAGCATTAACAAAAGACAGAAGCTGTACAGCAATCACAGTTACTATTTTCTCACAGGTAAATTGCATTTGGCTTTCCTTTGTTCTGTGCTTTGAATTGATTCCAATCTCCCCAAATATTTTCATCTTACTGAAGAAACCCACAAGACCAAACAATGGGGAAGCAGAGCAGATTGCTGATTAAAATGCAAGGTGTGTACTTCAGGCCAGAAAGTGCCCGAGGGCACAGCTCTGAGCAGAGGGTAGTCTTCATGTAGCATGAAGTCAGGAAGAGCTGTGACTCAGTCTCTCTGACTCACTGTGCCTTCTCTGCTTCTTCCAGCTCTCTAGAGCAATGGGCTGGGGGCAGCAGTTTGGTTTCTGGCTTTTGCTACTGGGAAATGACTGCCTACGCTGCGAGAAGTGACAGACTTCATCGAGGCAGGAGTGTGGAGGCTTCTCCTGTCCCACTGTGCTGGGGCAGGGGAAGAGAAAGCTGAAAGGAATACCTGCATTTCCATGCGACCAAGCACTAGCAGGCAGGCATCAGCTACCATTCCTTCTTGGCCTTGCACAGAACCATGGGCCGAGACAGCTTGGTCATGAGCTGCCTACATTTCACGTGCTGAAAAATCAGCTGGTCCAGGCTTACATTATCAAAGTGAGCATGGACATGTGAGCCCATATCAAAGCTGTCTCTGCACAGGAAGAGCAGAAAGGATCTGATGCTGTTATGGATAACAAGTATAAGCCCAGCTGCTTTGAAGTCAATGGTTTAACCTCCCACTGTTTAGAGTTGGGATAGGATTTCACCACAAAGATCTTTTTTTAATTAAGATTTTATTTTTTTTCTTATGTGTTGAAAAGGTGCTTGTCTTTGGCTCAGACTAATAAGCAATAAAGCGATGCTACTGAAACAGTGATATTAATGGCCAGGAGGGGAGACAAACTCACTGCCAGCAGTGCCACTACTGAGAAGGGTCTGAGACTTCCAGTCAAGGAAATAAAATCCCCATAAGACCTACCTGCACCATAACCTATCAGCTAGAACTCAAGTGGTAGTGCTGGCCAAAAAGAATGGCCAGAGTTCAGATTTAGGTATCGTCGCTGTCCCTGCTCTCTCTGAAAGGCAGATCATCTCCTGCAATATCTGAGGTTATGTCATCCCAAGCTGTACCCTCAGGAGAGCTGCAGAGTAGCAAGAGTGCCTAGGGTAGTCTTCAACTAAGATGCAGTCAGGAGGCAGCATCAGGATTTGCTCTGCTTATCCTTCCAGCCTCCAACAGAGGGCTGGAATTAGAGTGGGCCCTGCTGCGGCTCCCATCCAGTGCAGGCCTGGTGCATGTACAGGAGGCCTTGTTAGGCTGGTCAGGGACAGCTCCTGCTGACCCTGGGGAAGGGGTAGTCCACCATCCTCCCAGGGACAAGCCCGTAGCTGATAAATATAAGGTGCTAAGTTACTCCCAGAGCTGGGCCTGCATTTTGTTCAACAGCCTTCAGATAATTGAGCAGAAAGGCTAAAGCAACATAATTTGAGTAACAGCAAATGAAATCCAATGCAATAATTTCTCAGTGCTTTATATGTTCCGCTCCCTGACCCCCTCCTCCTCCCATGGAAACTGGAGTTGTATCCCTGTTACAGAAACCTCCAGGCAGGTGACACTACATTAGAAGTGAATGCCTTTTACTTTGATTTTTCCTTCTTTAGCTTAATGACCTCTTGATGCAGGTCCCTTTCTTTCCGCTAGAGATGATCACCAGCTGCACCTCATCCCCCTCCATTCAGCCCTTACAAGTTTGTGGGGCCAATACAACAATTTTACTTCAGAGTTCCCTGTAAGAAAGTGAGCTTCTGCTCTCATCTCATCCCCTAAGAATGGACAGGAGGGACACAACCAGCTCAAGGAATTAGAGAAGGGTAGGAAGCAACACAGTTTGCTGCCCTAAGGATGAGGATACTCACAGCAGCTTCTAGTCTTTCACCTGCATTGCCAGCACTTCCTTCTGAGGCATTAGTAGCTACAGAAATGTCTGGGTTAAATTTTATCCTTTCTTGTAGCATCCACGTGCCTAGGCAAAGAAAGCAGTCCCTATCCTGAAAAAAAGCTGACTTATAGCTGTACTCTTGAATTTCTCACCAAATTTAATTTGAGCTCAGTGTAATGAAATCCTTGCCCACAGAGACATTTCAAAAATAGGCAACAAGATAGCTGGCAAAACGTAGCTCCAGTATTTATAACAGCTTCAGATATTTTTTTCCACCTGCAGTTTTACTGACTGTCTGGCTAAATGAGGATTTGACCAGCTGGACAACAGATTATTGGAAGGTTCAATATTCACAATTTTTAGCTTTTTAAGGCAGTCAAATTGATTAATGATATGAGGAAAGTTTGACTATGTGAAGCACCAGAGCAAGACTCTGATCTGCAGCCTGATCAGCCTGGCAGAGCCAGCAGCAGGTAATGTCTGACACTGGCCCAGTGGGAAGGTTGCATCCTCTCTCAACAAGCACCGCCATAGAACAGGCAGACAACACTGCACATAGGACCAACTGAGGCCATGCTGATCTCAGCCAAAACCTGGGAGATGGTGTAGGTACAATCACTGTAAAGGCGAGTAGTAGAGTGGGTCAGTATATTTTTTAACAACTATCTTTTTTTCTTGGGAAAATGACCCATGGACCATGTCAACAGCACAGCAAATAGTTAAATACAACTTGATAGAGCCCATAAGTAATCCCTGGGACACATTTCACCATAGTAATGCTGAATTGTTGGAACCCATCAGTCCTCAAGGAGTCAATTTTTTGCCACAGGCACCTTCACAAATATTTTCCCAAAATTGAGATAAACACTTAGTATGTTGTATTTATATCTGAAAGCAAAGACTGAAAATAACAGATGTTAGAATGAGCAAGCAAGGTTAGGTTCATTTGCACAAACACACATGCACATGCATCCACAAAGATACTAAAACCAGCTCCAAGTTCTCCAAAACATCCACCTAAGTGGAGAGAAAGCTGTAACAGGAGACTGTAGTCACAGCTGGATGCAGCATAGTTCTTTATAAGAACAGCAAAGTCGACACACCACAGAAGCTTCCACATGTGAAAAAAAGACTTATCCGTAGGCAAAACAAAGGTGGGAGTGGCACCAGTCCTGAGGAAGGAAGTTACTTTGGGTAGGTATCAGCCACTTGAAAGAACTAACCCAGAGAACTTTCAGAAGTGAAAATTTCTGGTTTAAAGAGAGTTTCCAGGAGTAGTAGCTTATTTCATGTTGTATGGTAATAAATCAAGTTGCAAGGCTAGTACTGAGTGTGATAAATGCTCTCTAGGTCTCTAAAGCACCTGAGCATATTGGTCTTGCTGAGCCACACTGGAACTATGAGGGAAACCTTATACTCATTACACACAGAGTGTTATTGGAAAATAATAATAATAATAAATACAAGTATTTAAAATAAGCATTGTATCTTAACACATTTCCATCTCTTAAGACAAAACAAAATGTACCAAGGTACAATTTTAAGACAGTTCAGGCTCTCAGAAGCAGTCTTCCTAGGCCACCATACTGGTATCACCAGCATTTGCAGCAGTCTTTCTGGCCTTCCACATAACCCACTTCCAGAAGCAAACCCTAGTCACACGCAGCATGCAGAAAGTCAAGGATATGCATTTGGAAAGTTCAAAGAAAAATGAAAGTGTTCCTAACACCAAACAGGAAGTCTACAGAATGGATAACAAATACATAAAGAGCTGATGAATAGATAATTGGTTTCATTAAAAGGTAAACATTCCTTACCTCTAACAGCATTACTGATGATATTACTCCATCAATATCATTGAGCTTATTGTATCTGCTTTTTACACCTGCCTTAGGTCTGCCTGGAAGAAAGACAAAAGGATCTTGTTCATGACCTGAGCTCTTCAGCCTATAAGTGACAGACAGCTCTATCTCAAAGTCATCAGGAACTAGTAGGAAAAAAGTTAAAGACCATTCTTTTAGAATTTCTGGTATATATAGAAGAAAAGTATGGAAAAGCAAGTTTAGCTTGCTCCAGCTCCATATGATGCAGAAAAAAAAATGGTAGAAAACCACTCATTTATTGAATATCCTAGTTTACGTTAAATAGTTACGTTAAAATTACAGAAAATGAATATAATTCTTCTGCTATTCAGAAAAGTGATCCAAAATGAGCAGGACAATGGAAACTCTTGGGGAAACTAAACAGACTACTATGACTCTATGTAGTTTTGAAATAATAGAAGATAACCAGCAATATCATGAATAAATCAAATATTTTAAATACTGTGAAAAGGTTTATTATATTTTCATGAGATATATTTTCTCTGCTCTTATGGAGAGGACTACACAGATGTAATATGATATTCCCTTTGTAATTGTGATTAACACCCATTATAACAGAAAAAATATCCATAATAAAAACCTACACAATTAGCCTTTGGTGCATTAAAAAAAAAAAAAGCTTGCTCACAATCATAATTTGAATTCACATTTCCCCAGAATGTGGATTCATTAAGTGCGCTTAGCCAGCCCAGGAGAGGGAAGCAGAAGGTACTGCTCTCTTAGCACACATATATGGCCCAAAACAGTGACATCTATATTCCAGTGAATTCAAAGCCTTGCAAGAAAAGCAAGAGTATACTAATAGATAGTGTTTTGTTCCAAGGGAGGCTGACAATCACAAGACCTTGCTATGATCTTAACTGACAGGTTCCAATTGAAAATTCTGTGCAAGTTTTCACTATTCACTAGACTGACAGCTGCAGAGAGGATGGACAGGACTGCACTAAAGCCTTAATTTCAATGATACAAAACTGGATAGCTGCCTTTGCTGCTTTACATTTACTATAACAGAGCCTATAACAGAAGGTATTCCCATTAAAGGTATTCCTCAACAAATTCAAATGCCTCTTCTGCTCTTGCATAGTACAAAAAGGAACAAAATATGAATTATCTGAGTTTGTATTTTGTCAGGTTTCACTTTGATTTTTTTTAATTATTTTTTCATATTATGTATTTACTTGGGAAGACAAGAGGTCTGTTAAGGTGGTGAAGGGTCTTGAGGGCAAGATGTATGTAGAACGGCTGATGCCCCTGGGTGTGCTCAGCACAGAGCAGAGGAGCTGAGGGGAGGCCTGATGGCGGCTGCAGCTCTCCCAGGGAGCGGAGGGGCAGCGCTGAGCTCTGCTCTGTGTGACAGCAACAGGGCCCGAGGGAACGGCATGGAGCTGTGTCAGTCCCTCCCAACTCAGAATACTCTATGTTGTTATGGTTCTAGGATAAAATCACACATCTTATTGAGCTTATAAGCCTATAGGCCCAAAATGATGCTTGAAGTCACTATTTCCTGCCATGTTTTGAGATATCTTAGTGCAATGAGAATGAAAAAAAACACGTGGCCACATTGCTGACAAGTAATAACTTGATCAACACCTGAAGTAATCTAAAACCTAACTTAGCTCCAGACACTCTCATGGTGTATAGCCTGTCCAAACGTTTCAGTGCATTCCCAACTGCTGAAGGATTAAATAACTACCAGCAATAAAACATCTGTAAAAATACTTTATTGGTTTTCAGAAGCTATCCGACAGCTTCTGGTTCTTGCAGTGCTCTATCACTTTGCTGCAAGATGACCAGAAATCTTGCATATTCTAAACCTTCATATTCCTGAAACGATGTGGACGTTCTGAAATTTGTACCAGTGCAGTCCTTGTTGACCAAAACCAGCTCCTGCAGCACCCCCTGGTCTTTCCTAGCCACTGCATAATTCATACAGCCCACCTGCTCCTGAGCCACTTCCTCAGCTGTGAAGCAGTACAAGCACAGATGTGCTACTCCTATAATAGCCCCAGTTTGGGGATGGCTTGGAGGCTGTCATGCTCACTGTAGCTGTTCTGCCTGTAAAGTTCAGCAAAAATCATCAGGCACCAAAACACTCCAGTGATGTTCTCTCCCTTGAGTTACAATAATCTTGCTTCTGATTTGATGCCTGGCCATTGCTAATGTCTTTGTCATTTTATGCATGGTAATGAGATAAGGGCTCACATGGCCTTCCCCCTTCCCTCTGGGGTCTAATGAATATATATCACACACAACTAAGGAAGGCTTGTTTTAGCATACAAATTCATTAGTGTTTTAATTTAAAAAAATGCACAAAAGCAAAATGAATGTTTTGTGACAACTCAACCCCTTCTGCTAGGAAATGTGACTGCACTGAAAAAAATCTATTTATAAGTTTTCATTTTCTAATGAAGTCAGCATTTAAAAATCTCTGAAATACAATACTAAAGACTAGCTGAGTATTTAGAATATGAGAGCATATACTTTTTGGCAGATTTCATCCAGATCTCATAATGTTTCCTAATGTTCTGGCATGACTGACAGGAGTTTCTCCTACTAGCACAGAATTTCTCCTCCTTCAACAGTTTCCTATCATCATGAAATTGAAGCTGCAGTTTCAGTTTGAATGCCACAGCAAACAAGCTGACGAGGCTGACATTTTTTATTTTTAAGGCATAACTGAAGAGCAGCCTTATATCCCTGTAGTAAAGATCTCTTTCCACAACATCTAAGAAATCAGCTGTTGATTTGGGTTTCTCTTTTTTTTTTTTTCCCTTAGGAGGAAAAATGGGAAAGCTAGAAGTTTAGAAAGCTGTTATTTAAAGAGCAGATAGACTTTGCTTTTTATTCCTTTAATGATAAGGATCATTTTATATTATATTAAAATGTAGTATGCCATACTAAATTGTACAACAGCACCATTAGCATTCCAGTAGCCTAGCACCCAGTACATAGCACCTGCTACAGAGGTAGATTTTTTTATACACCTCAAGTGGAACACAAACCTGCATTTTTATTTATTTTTTTACATTTTCACAAAGCCACAGAATCAATCAGACTAGAAAGTGCTGTGAGACTCCACCCTCTGCCCAAAGCAGGACCAACAGTGATTGAAGACCAAATTGCTCTGGAATAGCTGTTCTTGTCATCATAGTGACTTTTTATCCTTTTGCATCAGAACTTATGGCTGTCAAGTTATCACCCTCCTTCTTGGCCACTTCTATAAAGAGCATGGTTCTGTCTTCTCCATAGCCTCCCCCTAGGGTCAGGCAGGCTGATATTAGTTTCCCTGAAGCCACTTCTCCTGGCTGAAGAATCCCAGCCTTCTCACAGACCAAGAGCTCTGGGCTCCAGCCATCCCTGTAGTCCTCCACTGCACTCCCCCTGATTTCTCAACTTCTTTCACTTTAATAAATAGTTTTTCTTCTGCAACCATTAAAAATAGTTTCTAAAGTATTAAAAATTGCAGTTCTGCTGCTTTAAGGTCCTCAATTCCTATGAGACTCTTGGTCAAGAGCTTTCGGAAGGTCACCTCCAGATTTATGTCTCACAGAAGGTTACTGTTTTCCACTGATCACCTCAGCAAGGTGTTACGTGATAACACAGGAGGCAATTTCAGCAGGACTTGCTCAGTCAGAAGCACAGGAGAGGAAAACGCAAAGAGCAAAGTCGTAGCTGACTAAGCTAGTAAAATAAAAAAACTGTCAATAGTAAGGCTGTGCATTTCCAGTGCCTTGTTTCCATATCCTTGCCAGTCAGCTGAAAGGCTTCATACTATTTCAGAACACTATTTTTGAAAGCTTAAACAATAATTTTTATTTTTTTTAATATGGTTTTATGAAGACATACACTGTCCATCTGTTCTAAAAAAACACTCGAAGTTGTTCATCACAAAATTTGGGTGCCTTTTGAGCATGCAAGACACGTCCTGTTCCTGTAAATAAAAAGTACTACCTGGTTCTGACTGCATTCAAGCCTCGCTCAGCAAGTCTCAGCACTTTCAGGCCAGCAGTTAGATACTCCCTAGCTTTTCTGTGCACTGAGTCCAAGACAACAGAACTCCTATATCCTGAGAAAGACTGGGAATAAGCAATCAAGGACATGTAGATGCATAAAAACTGAAACTAGGACAAGGAAGAGTGCTATAAGAGCAAGCAATTGTAGAGGCTCAGGAGACAGTTTCTCCTGAAGTCTATTTCATCTGGAACCAGATGAGTTGACCAGTGAACAAGCTATTTGAACCTACCTACGACGCCCAGTGCCAGCCTGTGCCTCCTCCATCACCTTCTCAGATTAGATGACAGTCTACTGCTACTAATTCTTACTTATCCAAGCAGCATAGCTCATACTGTGCATCCAGAGCCCTGCTGGTAAAAGAAGTGATGAAACAGCACACACCTAGCTAATATTTCTAAGAATCTAGAAAAAAAGGTCGGCAAAATGTTGAAGAATGCATGATGAGATCCCTATTCTGATGCAGAGAAGGTGTTAGTACATTCAGGGAAAGCTCTATTACTTCTTTTTTGTTGTTGCTGAGAAAGTAATATCTATAAAGGATAAAACTTTGATATGTCAGGACTAGCATGAATTAGTAGGATTCTTAGATCAAAATGAGCAGTCTTGAATGACATCTACTTTGCTGAGAATGGGTAAAAAATAAAAATAAAAATAAAAAGCATTGAGTGCTGTACGGAAATTCATCACACATTTCCCAGTAGAAGAAATCTAGCAAAAGCATTTGAGCTCCTGTCATTAAAATCCTTATATCTCAAAGAAAAATGATGTAACGCTCTGTAGCACATATAGAGTTCACCTCACCTAACTTTGGTCAACTATCCTTCAAGAAGCTGTTTGGATTCCATGCAATGGAGGAAAAAAAAGCTTTCAACTTATTAAACAAATAAGGGAGTAAATGCATAAATAAATAAAAAGTTTGAATTAATCCATTCTTAAAATGGACCATTGATTATAAAGGAAAAGAATATGAATAACTGAAATGTAGCTGGTCTAGACTGGGTGAGATATTTTACCACTACACTGCTCTGGAACCACTGTATGCTTTCAGTTCCTCTATTTTGCTGTTTGATTTCCCATCAAGATTACAAGATGAAGCTTGAAAGTGTATCTTAAAATGATAGCAGAATTTCTTTATAATCACTGATCCACCTGCCACATGTAAGGTAAACTACAAGTAGAAAAGATGACAAGAATCCTGTTGGCTAAAAACCTCAAAAATTAAGCTGACAAATAGAAACGGCGGGGAAAAGCATTTCTTGTAAAGGCATCAAGATGTTCAGAGAAAAATTCTGCTACTTGTAGAAGGAACCAAGATTATCTGGAAGTGTACAGTCTAGTCCTTTCATCAGATGGCAGAATATCTGCAAGGTAGAGAGAGAGAGTTAAAATTAAGATGTTCTTGGGAAAGTAAAGTCTGATAAAATACACCAACCACTCTATGAAGTAAACGCTGTAAGTGAACAAAGAATTACTAAAGTCTTTACCAGAATCTTTTACTCCTCTGCAAGTTTTTGGACATAAACCTGGCCTCTCAACAGGTGCAAAGGAAGACAAAAACAGCAACATAGAGTAAAATAGCAAGGTATGCAGAGAAAGACGGCTTTTAGACTCCTGCTATGCTGAAGAGACTGAAAATCTCCCAAATTTAGGCCTTGTGTCACAAAAGATGCGAATCCCACATCAGAAACTTTTGTCCTTGATTTCTTGATGTGTCCATGATTTCTTTTCAGGAATTCATCTTGGTCCTATAAATGCAGATTTTTCTGATGAGGCTGAGCTGACATCCATATAGCAGCAGAAAGCCACAGATACCAAAATGAGTTCAGGGAACCTGAACAGAAGACAAATTGAAGGCCATCAAACTATCAAAGCAGAAATAGTGAAGCTAAAACATCTTTTCCATTGTCAAGTTATTTAACTGATACTTAAAAACTATGAAATATACTTTAAAAAACAAGCTTGTGAGTTAATGAACCAATGCATTCCTGTAGATAGAACTATTTGGCTGAGATTGCTAAGCTGTGACAGTTTTCTTCAACTTATGTGCCAGATGCCTGTATTTTCAAGCAGTTTCTCCTAATATTTAAAAGCCTGTGGTTTTCCACACACTCATAACCTGCAATTTCCAAGAACTGGCAGTTGTTGGTTGTTGTTTTTTTTCCTTTCTAATTTATGATGCCTTCTTCTGATAAAATATACATAGATATATTCTTTCTGCTCAGTTTTACCTCGCTACCTCATGGGTTTGCTTTTCCCTAATAAAAAATCGTCTTTTCTTAATAATGTAGCCCTTAGTACACTTGGGTAGAGAGGTATTTTACTGCAGTTTGCCTTTCATACTGCAGTGCTAAGTTTCTACAGGTTTCTCAGAAGGCCTTACTCCTCACAGATTTTAATTCAACAACACATTTCTGATCAGGGTGATTTGGCTGAAGAATAACCTTTTGGTTGAGCATAGTGTATCTGTGCCCAACACTGTTTCTAAGTGAAGCTCATTTTATGAACCCCTTGTGAGCCCTAGCTAATAACAGGAGTTCCCCAGCTTCTGGAGGCCATTTTCACAGGGCAGCTCCTGAGAGTCCTAAAACCTGTCATGATCATTATGGCAGTGTCAGCAACCTACCATCACTCATAAGGTTGTTTGGTTTCCTTTCCACCTTCTCCCAGACTGTCCTGAATTTAAATGGGAACATACAGCCTTGTCCTCAACGCTCCATGATAGAGAATGACAGAAATACACCCAGGCTGCATCTCCCCGTCACTGGTGCCACTTCAAGAAGTCCTTCAGAGGTCATCCTATACACACAAATATACACCTGCTACAGAGAGGAAGAACTTCAAGTACATGTAAAAAAAGAGGGGACAGAAGATGTCTTTCTATAACTTTAAAAATGTTAATCCCATTGCAAATTCAACCACCACATAGGAAAATCCAACTGCCAGCTTATTTCTGTGCCAGATGTAGAAATTCTCTCAGGCTTTTCTCTTCAATTTAAGAGAGTGCTAGCACCAGCCAAGAGACAGTGCCAGATGCAGCAAGTTTTAAAGCAAACTAATGGTGTTGGATATTCTCTTTCTCTAATCTCAATTTAAATTAGTAACTAGAGGCAACACACTGGGAGCTTTTCTAGTCTACTTCCTCAATAAGTAAATCAAATCTCAAATAAAATATTCAACATATGGAGGCTGAGCATAGAACACTGCAAGTTTGAACATAGCCCTTAGCGCACACTGAGGAAACACTTTTCCTAAGATGCTGGAAATGCAAGCAGCTCAGTTTGACGCCATGTCCAATTTTATTTGTTTTAGAATATATACTGCTCTGGAGGCATGCAAAAGCATCCAGGGTGCTGTGGAGGATTTTGCTTCTACTTCTCCCTTGTACTCCTCTTCCTTTTGATCTCTTGCTCCCCATCACCTAAGGCTTACTACAAATGCTGTACCACTATTTGATCATCCTCTCCTTTTCTCTTGGCCCCATCCTACTATGCCCAAACTGCAGATATCGTGACAGGCCCCAAGTCCACAATTCCATAAGCTTTTATCAGGAGTTAGGAACCCCAGCACTGGCAGCAATATCAGCCCTGGCCAACTAAGGTGTTTTTAGAATGATATTCCTGGCACACTGTAGCATCTTTAACAAAGCTGGCAGTGACACCTGAAAAGCTGCCAGGTAGATTGTCCCAGAAGGAAATTGGACGGAGTAAGGTAAGGCAGTGAAAAGAATATTTCAGGACTTACTTGCATTTTCTCATACATTTTTCTCACCCTGTCTTAATATATGAGAAGGGAGGAGCACTGATTTGAGGGGCATGCCCCTTTCAAGCAAACAATTTCTCCAGTGTAAGCAAAGGCAATCACATAAATTAAGATGGAAAACCAAACCAGAGCCTTATTTCAAATGGGGGAAACAGCCTGAACAGATCCAGGTCTCTCAACCTTTCCTCTTAAGAGAGGTGTTCCACACCCTTTATCATCATTGTAGCCCTCTGTTGGACTCTTTCAAGGAGGTCCCTGACCTTTTTTGTACTGGGGAGCCCAGAACTGGATGCAGTACTTCAGGTGAGGCCTCACCAGGGCAGAGTAGAATTCTTGTATTCCCATTTACAAAACTGAACCCAGATATTGTTTTACCTATTGGATTTATTTCTGTAATTCCCATGCAGCCCACAAAGACCAAAATACAGGCTTCAATTTTACTGTTTTGTTTGTTTGTTTGTTTTGTTTTTTTCCTTATTGTGTCTATCAGTGAGGACCTCTCTTTCATGCAGAAAAGACAGCCAGCCTCAGGGAACTAGGTACAACGTGTTTCTCCCTGACATTGACTCAGCACAACTTTGTTCCGTAAAGTAAAGGGAACAAAAAATGCTTTCTAGTTTTACCTCTGGAAAGCACTGCTTCATGTACCACTTGTTTTTTAGGGCAAGAACAATAGCATGAATTGCAAGCATGGTTAGGAGCACAGCTGTGTCTGCTCTGCAAAGCACACTTTATTTCCCTAGGAGTTGGGGGCCAGGAATAAAGGACATGGCTGTTCACACAATAGCATCTCCTGGAGTTTCTGATCATACTGGAGAACAGTTAATCACCTCTTGACTTCTCATCTCACCCAGTGAGTGCAGCACAGACAAGGATACCTACATTAGATACACTCTTTTTCTGTATCCACTTATTACAAGGACACACAAGAGCAGAATTCAGCTATTCACTACCTCACTGCATGCACATTCATCTCTAGCAGAGAGGAGACTCTGGGCTCCACTATAAAGCCCATCAAGAACCATCAAGAGGTACCTTGTGCTCTCTGATGAAGGAGATGCCCACATTTTATCATGGTCCACAACGGTGTTAGCTGGGAGCACTTTATCTCAATGCCTGACTCACATCTTATGGTCCATCATGCAAAAAAATGAGCATACCTGAAGGATTTAATAAAGGCCCTCAATACCAGCAATTGGGACACATTGATGCACATAAAGGTAAGGCGACCAAATATTCTCCAATTATTTATTTCACAGGCGTGGGGAAACCAAATGGGAAGTGCCTGTCTATGTGCAGGGGCATGACATACCTCTTGCCTGCCTGTCATTTGCCACTTCCTCTCCATTGCCCTCAGAGGATGCACGCAGTGCCTGGCCTCTTTCTGGAGGAGCTGAGGAAGGAAAAACAAGGCTCTGTGAGAGGGAAAACACCCAACAAGAGGATGAAATGGAGCAATTAGCATCTCCCTATGCAATCTCCAGCAGGCTGCCAAGCCTTGCTGCAGCACTAGAGACGAACAATTGCCTTTTTCAGCTATAACAGTTTTCACAGCCCAGGACAGTGAGTGCTGCTAATTCCTAGCTGCCTTTTAGGAGCTTGCACGCATGTGCTCCTCTATTTAGAGGCCAAGGAAAAACAGCTTTAGCACTCGCCAGATGTACAGATACAAAATGCTTGTTGCAGTACTGCTGGCATTCAGCATATGGTTACCCTGATTTATTTCTGTTAAAACAGAAGCCAGTGTTTCTTCACACTGAATCTTGCCATGGTAAAACTAAGGGGCACTCTGTGTCCTGGAGAACTTAATTCAGCGATAAAGGTGACATTTTGTCATTGCCCTTTTCCATCATTTCTGGATACAAGCACTTGAATAAAAGGAAGCCAAAGTACTGTGCATTACACCTCATGCATTTCATTTCCTAGGAAATAAGTGGTGAGTGTTGCTTATGCAGCCTGTCAACGTCACCTGCTTTACAGCAACAGATCATCCTTGCACTTAGACTGATTATAAAATTATTCAAAGGATTTGGTCAGTAGTGAGACACTTCAGCAGTAATTCTGGAACATTGTTTCTATTCTGTCCATATGCATGCCTGTGTATTTCAGCAGATACTCACAGTAGCTGTGGTTTTCAACTATATGCAGAGGCAGCAAAGGCAAATTACCATAAAATTAGCATGCCATGCTTCAGATTGTAATTCACATGATGAAAATGACAAACCCTCGGACCCTCTCCAGGCTGTCTTGAGATCTCAAGGCCCACATGCAAGCAGGAACAACACGGGGGAGATGAGGCTGTGAGAGGAGCCAAGGGACAGGGCTTACCTTGAGATCAGCAGGGCCGGTCCTGCTCCATCCACCAGAACCAACCTGAGCAAAGAGAGGGAAGCTGGTGGTGAGCTACAAGGCATCAACTACCTGTATGCACGGGTGAGGAAAACAGACCTACACCACTCCTGGACCAGGTGATGGGAATAAGGCAGTCATCTCCCAAGGCAAGCTATATCCTAGGGCTCCATTCCCTCAGGCACCCATTGCAACAAACTCACTGCTCCAACTGGCTACTGTGCTCATGTGTCAGTGCAACATTTCCCACCCTGATAACATACAAGGATTGCTTGATAATTAGTAGGGATGTTGTCTGAAGCAGCACTTCACCAGGATACAAGGCCAAATGATAATGCAATGCCACATGTACTCCTGTAATTTAAACCACACAGCATTACTGTTTGCTTCTTGCCCTGAAGAGCAAAACAACTGCCGTGTGATGTCCTCACAGAGGTGGAGTTTTCCCAGTATTTACACTAGGAACACATTAATTGCCTGAGACCAACAGGGATGGAAGACATTATAGAAATAGAGGTTATTAATAATAATGGGGCAGTATGTAAAAGTCAGTGACTCATTCAGAGGATGCACCTCACAATACCAGCTAAGTTATAAAATGTAAATGCAATTACATGCTAGCTTAATATATTTGTTTTATTTTGCAATGGAGTTTATATTAAACCTTGCCTTTCATCTTTGCATAATAAATCTGAACAGAGCTTTCTATTGCATTCACACTTGGATGACTGCTCTTGGTTATTTAATAGCGCATGCTTTGTATAGGGGGAGTGAAATTAAGCTTTTATTATAAAACTATATAATAAAATTAAATGCAAATGTTTGCCCAGTGTGGAAAGGTGATTAACATATTTCATGTTAACTCACAAGTGGCACTTCTTATCACTGACACGTAACTGCTGATACTATTGTTATTATTATGGTGTACTTGAGTAACAACACATGGAACAAAATAGGTGTCCACAGCTCCATGATGCTGGAGATAGATATGCTGTAGGGATGCAGCCCACTGCCAGTATCCTCCACAGTGTGCCAGGAGAATGAGATGCTGAGGGTAATACTCTCCCACTATTAGACAGAACAAAAAAAAACAAAACATACTGGAGTTGTTTTGTTTCACTCTCGCAAAGCAGAGGTGAAGAAAGTTCTTACTGAGTGTCAAAATATATTTTACTCTTTTATCAAGACCCATGCTAACAAACACCAAAATGTACACCAGTTACCAAAAAAAAAAACAACACCAAAGCAACTCTCTTCCACCTCCCCTAGAGAAGAGCTGTCACAGTAAAATACAGAGTAAAGAAGACAGCAGAAGAAAAACATTATATTTGAAAACATAAAAGCCTCATACAAACAAGAAAACTGAAGAAAAGCATATACAATGATAATAAGGTTGGGGGAAGAGAGTATTAAACAATATGATATGAATGTTTCCAAATATATCAGAAAAAACAAATGTGAGAGAGAAGCTATAGAACCAGTAGAAGATCAAGAAACACAGCAAAACATGAAACTGGCACACTGGAAGCAAAGATGCTACTTCTGTGAGTGATAAATAGTGGAGAATGTGAAAACCAGGTCGAGAGAAGGACCGGTACTTCATCTCACCTGGCAACCTGATGCTCAGGGAGTCTCTAAACCAAAGCTTACATCTGCCTCTCTCCGATTTTATACACCTTTCTCACGCATCCCAATAAACTTCGTTTTTGTTTTTTTTTCAAACTTGAAGCACCAAGGATATGGAAAAGTACAGTAAGTATGAAGTCTGAGTAACTGGGATTCTTCAAATATGAAAGAGAAGAAGCTGGTGTGCTGCTAGCAGTCCCTTTACAGTCCCAAACTGCTTGGAGGAGAACAAGTCACAGTTCCTCGGAACAAAAGAAATAGAGAGCATTAAAAAGAAATGGTATATAAATGTTTTAGAAGAAAGGAAAGGCAGAATTTTTCAAGCCATGCACACTGGGGAGCTCACTGCTGTGGGATGCGCAGCTACACAAAGTATAAATGTGTTCAAAACAGACAGCATTCACAAAAAAAAGCTTGTCAGTGATTGATGGTTATCACACACTCTTTTCAGAAAGTCCTGAAAGCTACAGATGGTGGAAAGCAAAGAATTCGTGTCCGAGGTGATGTCTTTGTATCTTTGTGTTTACACTGTTCCTCCAGGCATTTACTACTGATGTTGGGCTAGAGGGGTGCTTGGCCCTTCTCAGTAATCCCAGACCTTCAGTGTGGGAGTAAGACATAAATGAAATAAGACAGAGCTGTGGCATTATGAAATGAGCTAGTGGATTACAGCTAGGTCTTGGAATCTGTTGTCCATATTCCAAATTTCATCCACATGTATGTATTAAAATACCAAGTCAATTCACTTGACTTTGTAAAATGTAGGCTTACTGCCATTCTGAAAGGTATCTTTTGTTAGTAAGATACCATGTCATCTGACTAACACCTTTTATTTGCTCATTCAGCCCATTTTGATTTATACAAGCCCAGTAAAAGCTATCGCGACATAGTTTCTAAAGCAGCCCTAATCTCAATATACAGATCTTGTTTTTATACAGATGCTAATTAACATAACGACAAGGCAAATCAGCACAAATTTTGCTACATACATAAAAGAAAAAACTCCACACCCCATACGGGTTGTTTTTTCAGAATCACAGTTGCACAACATTAATAACATACTCATGATCTTAATAGAAAATAATCCCTTGAAAATTAATTACCACTAGACATTAATAAGCATTTTGTTAATTAAGCCAGTAAGCCAATTAGGCCCAAGGTGAACTTGCGGGCAATTAGCTCCATAAAGATTGTGAGCTATGTCTTAGAAGTGCACTTTAAAATTTAAAAAGCCTAGTCTTAGAGACTGGATGGCTTGTGGGATTGCTCATTACAGAACAAAGCAACGGCCCAAATCCAGCCCAGGTCAGCTGCAGCCAGGAGCCATTATCAGCCGGCAGCTTATCTGTCTGCCGAGCAGCTGGTCCAGACCTCATCTGAGACCTTACCAACTTGTAATTAATAGCTAGTTTCTCTAAGTAAACTAAATCAGAGAAGCCAGCAAAAAGTAATTCAAAACTGCCTCCCAGCAAAGAACTTTCTCATATTATAAACCAGGGCATGGTGAAGAAAAAGCAATTTAGAGCTGATGCCCTTTTACTCCATATAAGCATCAGGCAGCTAGCTACACACCTTCCTCAGGTCTTTTGCAGTCCACAGGCAAAACAAACCAAAATGGCTCAAGCTTTTCAGCCGAGATGCAAGTAATCAGCAGCTTCTCTATCTCCAAAGTCCACAGCTGGACCCATTCCTTTTGAGAAATCTGTGATTCTTCATACTTGCAAACAGGAAGATGCAGAGCATGCTGCTGAAACAGCTCTTCTGTGGGTACGACCGAAGGTCTTACTCTCAGACTCCTGCTGTTGCTTTGTCTTATCTCCTGTCTCAGCGAGCTCAAGTACTTGAAGCCAAAAGTATCAACCTTTCCCTTTCTCTGAGCTGAAGTGAAGGGCCTTTTTCCCCTGCAGACAATTTCGAATGAATTTTCTCTACTGCTCCAGCATTTCTCTAACTGCATTTGAGAAAGCAACCATTAATAGCTTCAACTTCGTTGACTGATAAATCTGACAAGTGTTATGATGACTTACAGGCTGGAAACTCTCAGCTCCACAGCCACATGCTTCCTCATTGCTTTCACTAGCAGCGCATTTCTGAACGTGAATCATCTCAGCGCTCCTGACAGCAATGGGGTGGTCCAGCAGCTGTGCTTGGGTCCCCTTCACATTCAAATTAAAACGAAGAGAATTGGGAATCGCAGCTGTAAAATGCAGTTTCACACCTGGATGTTTCCAGAGGATCAGACATAGAACATGGGAAGAACAATGAACTGCTCAAATAGTTCATGAATGACAAATCCCATGCCCTGTACCTTTTCTGAGGCTAACCACGCTGGCATTACTTCATCTTTCCCATCAGAAGCATGAACCACAAAACAGTGCATAAAAGAAAGTAATACCTATGTAGTTAAAAGGCTCTGAAAGTCATAGGATGTGAATGAGCAGCCAATTATTCTGTGAATAATTAGCTGCTACGTTGGAACATGTTCAGGTATGTGTGTAAGTCTCTGTAATTGCTTTTATTAATTTTTAAGAATGCTAGATCATCTTACCTAAAGCCAAAAACATTAATACTTGCATTAATTAGTGCTCATAATACAGTATATCTTTTAAATTTTACTGCAGTCACTTGAATCCTTGCTTACAATGACTTTCCAAAAAAATCAAATTGATGAAGGGGTTTTAGGTTTATTCTGAGCATGGTGAAAAATATTTTTCTAGAAGAGTAGTCTAATTTTGTCTTTGGTTGGGGTTTTTTACGGTCTTTCTTTTCTGAGTAATTTTTTTCTCTTCCTGCCTCAGTAGAATGCAGGAATAATGATGCAGGCCTGACTATGCATATAAATTGAATAATTTGCAGTAATGCTCTAAAATGCCACTGGGATAGAATTCAAAGGGCTGTTTACAAAAACAATTGCTTTAAAAAATTATTTCTGAAAAATAAATGCTGAAATTGGCTAGGTGGGTTAGGGGGTTGAAAGCAGCAGAGAGGCTTTCATCTGCTGGTCACTGCTTCAGATCCTATCTGGGCTGAAGAGCAACTGGAAACCATTACTGTGAGAAAGATACTTTGGGTCTCAGCAAATTTTAATATTACAATCTGTGCTGAGGTTATGAGCAAGGTTGGGGTTCACTGAGAAGAGTAGCAGAGGTTCCACTTCACTCCGTTTTTCAGAGGGGAAGTTTTTATTTATTCCACCAACAAAATATCAATCTTCCCTTTTTGTTAGCAATCATTTAATCATAGGCATCGTGAAGCAAAACAGCATTCACATTCTTGGCCATAACAGTAACTGGTTATCCTTTATCAGACATTTTTGCTGGTGTTATCAGGACTGCTTATGTATTTTCATGAACATAATTACATGCATAGGTCTAATTGGTCCCACGGTACAAGAAGGTAAAAGACATTTAAATCACTTAAATCAGGCTGGATGGAAAAATAAACTATGTTTTCAGGATGGAATCATGTTTCAATGAAACTAAGAACCTTAGGCAGTTTAAAGTCAATGCAAAGTTGCTTTATGTTCTTTATCTACCTGTAAAAAGGCATCATCACATTTTCCCCACATAAAATCACAATATTAATAAGTATTTGTGTGCTCATTTCTGTTCTGAAATGAGAATCATCAGAAGTTTCAAAACAATCAGTCTGAGTGAACCGGATTCTGGACCTGACCAGACTATACAAGGTCCATCCTTTCAACAGAATCAGGTGCTTCACAGAGTTGCTTCACGAATAGATGCTTCAGATGCTACAGCAAAAGCAGGTATGTCTGTGCTTATTTCCAAAGCTTCCTTTATGTGAAAGCACTTACAGAAACATGCACAACACTCATGAAGGTGCACAGCAAAGAGCTTAAGAATGTGGTTACTTATTTCTGGTACTATCTACAATCTCTTAAGATATTTCCTCACACACACAAAAGGAGAAGAGGCTGCTACCTAAGCAACAAACAGACTGAAGGTTTAAAGAATATGATGCCTGAATGTTCAAGAGCAGCAGTAGCAGCTTTCTAGGAGTGCAGATCTGGTGAGTGGCTGCTCTAATACTGACAGAATACAGCTGTATTGTTAATTTTATTTTCTGCTCAAATACACATGTTTATCTCTCTGGCTGTGAATATATATATACCTCACTTCATACAGAGATGCACCTTCAGAACTGTGATGAGAAGGGAGCAGGAATGTCACCAACATGAAAACATGGCAAAAAAAACTGGCTTCCTAGAAGAAATGGAAGGATGGGCTGACCATGAATTCAATGAGGTTCAGATCCAAGCAGAGTCAAACTCCCATAAATAAGAGGATGCTGGAAAAATACCCTCATCACATCTTTCTAGAGAGAATGTGAGGCTCTGCTCCTTCTGAAGAATTGAGAGTAATTTGCATCAGTGTCATGAATGACTTGGAAAGCAACTTCCAAAGCTACAACAACTGGCTACTCACAACCATGGTCACATCAGCTCTCACTGGAGCTGATCTTCCTGCAGAGGGACAGCAAAAAAAGATACAAACTGCATTTGCATGGCCACAACTACCTTCTGATCTCCCCTAGGCAGAGTGATGCTGAGCTACAAAGTTGATATAGCAAGAGCAGAGGGAAGCATAACTTAGCTTCCCTACTGGCCTGAGTGGTTAAGTTAACTTTCCCAAATGCCCTTCAAGATCAGGCAAGTGAGGTACTGCATGTTTAATCATGGTGAAGGATAACAGACCAGACAATCAGGGTGGCAGCTCAGCTAACTTCAGCCATGCCCTGTTAAATGCTATAAGATATAAAAATGCTTTATAGTACACACATACTTCCCTTGGCTAAGGACTATCATGCATCAAAATTAAAAATAATTAGTGTCCCTTAAGGGTTTAAAGGGAATTGTTTTTATAAAGCATTTCCTTAAGTCGTTATGTTTAGAAAAAAAAAAAAAAAAAAGACATCTTAATAAAGAGTGGCATTTGTTTACATTTAACACTTCAAGAGATTAGATTTGACTTTCAGAGCAGTAGTTAAAGCTGCAAAAAAGTCACTGTTAAACACCCTGACTTATACTGTTGAGACTGCTAGGCCCATGATGTATGAATGCAAAAAACAATGTGATCATAGTCTTCTGGTCCCAGAGAGGATTCAAAACAGTGGTTGTGGCTCACAGCAGAGACCCGATCTCCACAATGTATATGTACCTCTCACCTTGGCAGCCCAGTGCCGGTTGGGCATGAGGAGAGTGCAGTCATGTGGGTCACATCCTGCTGTCCAGTCAAGCAGAAGGGAATCAGGGTGCTTACCATGGGAGTTACTGATGTCTGGGATAACTACACAAGCCAAGCCTTCAATATAACATGCAAGTGCTGCTGCTTGTAAGAGACATGAGCCTTGGAAGAGGAAAGGAATACCCAGAGGGGTGTACCTGAGAGGTGGATAATGAGGCTTCACAGGAGAAGGAGCTGCTTCTTATCACCTCTGCTCCATGGTCTCCTCATCAGAGGTTGGCACAGATGGAGGAGTTCCCATTCTTGCACTCCAGAGGTGATAGAAGTGCATGGGAATTGCAGCCCTTTTCTCATGGTTACCTGAAATTACAGGAAAAAAAAGTCCATATTAACAATGCTCCATGACAAACTGAAGCATCTTAAATTGCATCAGAGTTTCAAAACAGTGCCTATGTGTACAAAGTGGCATTTTGAAAGAAAAAAAAATGGAGCACTCAAATTTCATGTTGATTCATAATTAACTTTCTCCTCCAATCAAAGTCTTTGATTTAGCTGCCTAAAACCAGTATTTCATTCTCTGCTTTATTGGGTGAATAGTCAGAATAGATGATTTCCACACTAACATTTAGATGCTCACCTTGATGCTGGAAACACAGTGGCCTATGTTACAACTCAAAGAATGGTTGCTGTGCTTTATTTATGAACTGTTCATTTATCAACTTATAAAAATATCCACCAAAAGCCAGAGGCTGACAATATCAAGAAATGAAGTACAACTTAACATAAACAGAAGTATTGATAGATTCCCATCTATCATTGAACCTCACATCACCTCTGTAAACTCTGCCTTCACATGAAAATGAAGAGTTTGAAAAAGTACTGGAACTTCTTTGCCCTCTTTGTAATGCTTTATTGGTTTAGATTCTACCACAAATTGCAAGATTTGTGACCAAAGGCTCCAGTGCAGATTAAAAGTACAATGCCTTCCAATGCTTCAGAGAGAAACAATTTCTAATTGCTATGCTGCCAAAGCAGCACAATGAATTGAGCTGGACCCCATCTTGCAAGACTCTCTTATAATTACAGTAACATTTACCAATCTTTAAAATCGTTCAACACTGAGAATCTTCTCCAAGGTTAAACTTTAGGAGCTAGCCATTGAATAACAGAAGTTAGTGTTTCTAAAAAAGGCATAAGATTTGCCAGCGTGGGAAATTGTACTTAATCATGTATATCTCAAGGGCAACAGCAATGACAATTGCTTCACCATATTGCATAAATGTGCTTCAACTTCATCCATGTAGTTTAGCTTGCAAGCTTATTCGATCCTCAAGTCTGTTAACTGAGAAGGGCAATCAATCCAGCTGCCAAATTTGGTGAGGTTTTTGAAGATTACGTGGCCACAATGCTGGAAACTGAAAATTTACATCCCTGGCCTTTGCTTTCCAGAACATGACCACCCATGCCTGAACTGCTCTCTTCAGTGCTCATTACATTGCTCCATAGCAAGCACCAGCAGCAGAGACTGAACAGTCTCCCCTTGAACCTCCATTTAACAACGTATAACCATTATTACTGTTTTGAAGGTTTTCATCCATCATCTAACTTTAATCTTCCTGTCGACAATTTTAGTCTGCTGCCTCTTTGTCTTACCAACAGTTCACATGGAGAAACACACAGGGGCACATTTCTTTAGAATTATCTTTGAATAGAAACTGTAATCTGAAGGCTTTCAGACTACAAAGTTACTTTATCTTCCAAACGCTCCCTTAATTTCCTCACGTTGTTATGAGGGAAGAAAACCCATTAGCTGACTGCACACATACATGCATGCATGCACACAAAAAGAATTATAAGCACAATATTCAACAGCATATGGTAAACACATTTATGTCAGTCTTTCTATGGCAGGTCAGGCATTGAATAGTACTCATTTCCCAGAGTCATTGTCGGCAGTAAAGAGCCTGCATTGGTGGATAGTAGTTGGAATAGCAAGTGCAGTGTGACTAATTGCATATTTGATATTCATGAGACAAATTAATTAGCTGCTTTTTCCCAGTGAATAGCCTAGATCCAAATAACACTGTCAGATGTGAGGTATGGTAGATGTACCTGTTTTAAAAATAGCTCCTAGGATATATATATCAGTCTGCTACTACAAAATTCAAAGTAGCTTTGCCCTTAGCCAGGAGTTGCCTGGAGACTGGCTAATAACAAAAACACTCCGTATACTGTTTCTTTTTCAATTTCCTTTTCTTTTTGAAAAGGTGTATCTTACCCCCTCAGCCTTGATACAAAATAGTGATAAAAGCTGTTCAGCATGGCATTTATTTATGCAAAACCTAATCTAAATAATGGATGGCAAAAAAAAAAAAAACCTGCTGTGACTATTATCAGGTATAGGACTAAAACTGTTCCCAGCTTAAATCCCATTAATCGGATTCAAGTGGCTGAGGACAACAGTCCGACCTGGACTTGCTCCAAGGCTGTTTCCTCCAGCAGAATCAGCTTGAAGTAGCCCCAGCTCTCTGAGACAACCAATTTGTGTAACCTCAAATCTTCCTGCTGATGAGACTCCACCAGTGTCATTCTTATTTCTGGCCTGGAGTTCAAGACCAGGACCTCAGTGTTTGAGGCTGGAGATGTGAGAAGGACAGGAACTGCACCCAGGAAAAGACTTTGAGATATTAAATACCAGAGTCTGTTTCAACTGAAAAGGGATAAAAAAAATTACTATGATTCACTGAATGACTTTTCTCAACATTTTGTGGATTGAAGTCTGCAGATTATAGATAAAAGTTCTTTCAAATTGTTTTACTCAAAACGGGAATATTTCATTCTGAAAATATGAGTAGAATACTTCAGCTCAGGGCAAATATGAGATTTTTCCTCTGTAATATTTCTGCAACATTGACATCATTTCACAAAACATTTCACGTTCACCTATCCTCTTTTTTCCAACCAAAAGTGTTTCTGGAACAGTTTTCTCACAGCCTTGCCTGTCTGTGTAGCTGATGTGCTCTGAAGTGCTTTTAGTGACTTCACTTGCTCCTGCTAAGAAGAAAAGTACTGAATGAGGCAGCCCACCTGGATTTTAGCTGTGTTCAGCCAGGAGGATCTGAAAACAGCTGGAAGCGCTCACAGTGCTTAAAAAAATAACTCAGAATCCCAGGTTTTTTTTCTGGAATTCACAGACCTCTGCAGGCAGAAAAAAAAAGAAAAGAAAAAAAAAAAGAGTAGCTCTATGCTGCCAGTCTGTTTCCCCATTGTTGATGTTTTATGTCAGTCTTTGAAAATCCACTACACAGTAAATCCAGCAAACTTCCACATAAAGAAACATGACCTGCACAAACCTGGTGACACAAGGAATGGAAACTGCTTCCAGGACCTCTGCAATGTGTGTGTGTGTGTAAAGGGGGGCAACACCTCCAGCAGCTCCATCCTGAGGAATGGTTTAGCTAGAGCAGTGCAGAGGTCTATGGGCACTGTTGGACAGCACGTTTACACCAGCAACCTAAAGGGCCGCCACTACCCTGAGGATTAGACACACTCCTTTGGATTTTGGGTGAGCCCATGTGGAGCCAGGAGCTGGATACAGTGATTCCTGGGGGTTCCTTCCAACTCAGCATATTTTAACCAACTATAGCATCAGGGAATATTGTCTTCATTAAATGCTGTTCTTAAGGATTAAGGATTAAATGCTGTTCTTAAGGATTATGGTAAACAAAGGAAAACAGAAAACATAACCACCATCAAAAATGGAAATATTCAGCTTTACATTTCACCTGAAAGCTAACTTCCAAGACATAAGAAGGATCTGACATGCCTCATATCAAATTAAAACTTCTCACAATTTTTCTTCTTCTGACAGTAATCAAAATACACAAGAAAGTAGGCAAAGAGTTCCCATTTAAGACTATCCAAGCCAGGAATTTACAATTATGACAGAGGAGCTATAACAAGCTTGGGGGCTGCACTTTGCTTGATAAATTTTGTTTGTTATTTCCATTTAAAACAAAAATCCATAAAACTAATGAGCTTAACTAAATTCTAAGTTACATAGATTAATTACTTTCTAAAGATAGCTCAAAATTACAAACAAATAGCTTTTTGATTATGTTTTTATCTGGGTAAAACTGCATCAATTACATAACCTGCACTTCAGAAAATAGTTCCCCTTAAGCTAATTATGTCTTAAACAGATTTATCTGTGAAATTCATAGCTGAAAATTATGTTCACCTGCAGCATTTTCCACGTGCAGCTAAAGAAAGAAGTATTGGCTTCTTATTTCAATAACAATTCTTCATTATACAAAAACATTCTAAGTAAGCAAAAATCAACTTAGTCTTCAAAGAACAAAAATAATCCAAACTTTGGGCTTTTTTTCCCAATCATCTAATCCATTGGTTGCTAAAAGCAAAATATTCTTCTCTGCTAAGATACAGCCACTGTTTATTACCTACATCTGTTTACTTCCTTTTCTTTTTTAACACAGAATTAATATGCATAATATTAGTTTATGCAATTAATACATAATAAAACCATAAAGACTTGCACAGAACATTACTAAGCTCAATACCACAAACATGCTATAATTAAAGCTGTGCTCATACTTCACCTGCGACTTCCCACCCTCTTCAGTAAGAGATACAGCATAATGTTATAAATTGATTTGTTAAACAAGGGCTGCTCGTTGCTCAGCAGTTTAATATTTTTTGAATGAGATATTGTGTATCCACAACTAGAGTTTAAATAAGAAACATTTCATTTTTTACAGTCCTAGTCTTCACAAACTGTATGCTACTTTATAAATTAAAGCTGTTCATAAGTCTGGCAGGCAACAGATTGATTTGAAGACATTCTAGCTTATTTTTTCATAAGATTCCCAGGTAAAATGCCATTTTGATCACCTTCCTTTCTCTCTTAGCACAAGACCTGTGATGCCTCCATACACAGCAGATGTTCTGTGTATGAGGGGAGAATAAAAATGAAACCAAATCATCTCTAGAGCCACCAGTCGTCGGTGTGAGAAATGCCTGACCAGGAGTTTTGCATTTCTTGGAAATGAAGTTACATTTCCCCAGGGATAGAACAGTTTTGCAGCGGTATGTATGTGCAGAACCTAAGGACAAGAAGAGGCTTAAGTATCAAGCAGAACCTGTTGATGAAGCCCTTTCTCCAGCTACAGGTTGCAAGAAAGTACAGACTCTTTAGCAAGTTCTCTAGTGATGGGACAAAAGAAAATGGTTTCAAACTGGAGCACAGGAGATTTAGACTGGATGTAAGAAAAATGTTTGTTTTTTCTTTATGATAAGGGTAGTGAATCACTGAAATACATTGCACGGAGATGTGGTGGATGCTCCATCCCTGGAAGCATTCAAGGACAAGGCTCTGAGCCACCTGATCAAACTGTAGATGTCCCTGTTCATTGCAAAGGAGTTGGACTAGATGACCTTTAAAGGTCTCTTCCAAATCAAGTGATTCTATGGTTCTATGATACTCTACAAAATAATATTCTACTGATAGCATTTCTACAGCTGATATTCTTTCAGATGCTTTATGTGAATTGAAACATATGAAGCATTCCAGGTCAGCAGAATCTCAGGGACGGACCTACAGTTTTCAACATGCAGCTACAGGTTGAGCAGTGAGATCCATGAAGGAAAGGGGTTCATGTGAAGTTTTGCAAAGAGATACTGGAGCATCATGTTCTTACAGTTTCTGTACATTTGTACCATTGTCTAACTTCATCACTATAAGAAAACCCATTATATTATGCTATTGCTTGCATGCAACCTCCCCTGACTGACAGCAAATGAGTAAAGAGTTCAGAAAGAAGTCATTATTTTCAAGAGTGCAGAACAGAAATCCTTAAGTATCAGCTAAACAATAAATATACATACACACAGTAAGAAAATATGTGTATATAAATACATTAATATAAATGTATATATGTATAAATATACACATAAATACCTATATTATGTATTATATATCTCTCCTTACTTCACTAAGTACACTGATTGAAAAAGTTCCTAGGCTCTTGGCAAACATATTGGTTCTATTATGCCAAGCAGTGATTAGCATGTATTGTTACCACTTTCCTACTACTCCACCTTGTGAATAGTACACAAGAAACAGTGA
Organism: Cyrtonyx montezumae; assembly: GCF_038088225.1. Lineage (NCBI taxonomy): Eukaryota > Metazoa > Chordata > Aves > Galliformes > Odontophoridae > Cyrtonyx > Cyrtonyx montezumae. The sequence goes on along the minus strand of NW_027072034.1, from coordinate 95,424,060 downwards.
AAAAGACTGGTGTGTCTGTGACATAGCTAAGAAGTGGCTCACACTTTCAGAAGACTGGCATAAAGAGGATTTCACACCTTACTCAATGTACACTTGCATTTACTCCTTGTAAGGCACTAACAGCAAATGCCATAGAGTTTTGTTTAATCAACTCTGCCTGCTACTATCAAAGCCAATCAGTTAGGTTCAGTTTATCCTGTGCTCCCCAGAAAGCTGTGTGCTGCTTTCAGAGGGAAGACTGTGAGGGAGAATGGTTTGTGCCCAACATTTCCAATAGATGCTTCACCCAACAGCAGAGCAAATGAAAGACTTGGATTAGAGAATATTTTCCTTCCACGAGCTTTTTCTGAAATAGCTTCACTGAAGCGACACATCTCAATATTTGCTGGCTGTAGCTGGATTAAATTCAGAGACAACATCAGTGCTTCTGAGAACTACAGCATTTGTCCAAAATGAACTGAATGTTTTTGTACAGTGTTGCTCTCCTTTTGTATCACCAAACTTACAGTTCTTTTTCTCCCATTGTATATAAATGCCTCGATCTATACTATTATTTCATCTACTGCTAAGATGAGGAGATCCTTGAAGGTCAGACCAGACTTCGCTTTCATGTTGTCCAGCTTGAGATACTAGCTAATGAGCCAACTTCAAAGATATTCTCACAATACAAACACACAAATCAGAATATTTTCTATATTTCTTTCATTCAGAAAGGCCTTGCAATCAGTCAAAATCTTTCTTCCACTGAACTGAGTATGCAGAAATGCAGAAGGAAGAACAACTGGTGGTGCAAGGAACGAGCAATTTAGTTATGGTGGGCTTAGCACGCAGCCAGTTCTCTCTGATGACCTGAGTGCAAACAGTTTCCCTAAGGGATAGGCAGGCATTTTACAAACATTATGTATTTATAGATTCACATATGTGCACAAGCATAAAGTTCATGGATGAAAGGCAGTCACCTCTTGGGTTTAATCAAGAAGCTCACAATCACCATAGACCTTTTGCTTCTCCTCTGAATAAGCAGCAACACTCAGAATGCCCCTATACAGACAGAGCTAACATTTAGCACAACCAGGGATGAGTCTTGTCAATGGGACCGTGAAGCAAAACTCTAACCCAGGCATGAAAAATGGATCAGAGCCCAAATATATCGCCACTAATGCAACTTCCATTGAACTATGTGAACTTGGATGAAACCAAAAGCTTCTTTTCATTGTTCAAGCTAATTTTTTAATTTAATATTTATATTCATTAATTCATTGTAATCAGTTTCAGAAGTTTATGTGCCCAGCTCAAGTACCTATTTCAAAAGAAAATAATAATTCCTTCATAACTACTCCTATAATATATCCTGAGATGAGGCAGAAGAGAGAGCCTAGCAATACAGAGGATGGGATGTAAGAATCCTACCTCCCTAAGGACAACTGCATGGAAGCCTGGCAAAACTTATCTATGAAGATGTGGGGCATATAGGTCTTTTTCTTAGGCATAAAGAAAACCACAGCACTTTAAAAAAAAAAACAAAAAAAAAACCTTGCACATAAAGTCATCCCACTTTCATAGTCTCACTGGGACATACTTAACTGAGTATGAGTCACTTATTTCCAGAAGTGCTTCATAGCATATCAGCAAGAACAGGCTTAGAACTATGAGTCACAACTGACTAACAACTTATAACAGGTCAGAGAAACAGCCTGACATTGGCACAGGGCCTTTCCAGAAAGCAATTAACAAGTAGCCATTCACACTTGCTTTCTCAGTGATCATACCAGATGAAAAAAATAGGAGGTAGTTTGAGATTTTTTTTATGTAACCAAAGAAGGTTTAAAAGGCATACAAGGAGACACCAACACACATCACCCTAAATGTGATCTGACACACACTACCCAAGTTCTGTCACTTCGTAAAGTATTCTGATCAAGAAGAAATTTTCTGTATCCAGACTGCCAGGTTTGGTGCCCTGTCTGCCTGTGTTGGCACCCCCTAACAAGCCATATCAACTACCACAACTCATATGTGAAACAACAGTCATATGCAGTGCTGCTACTTGGATGCCTTTTTATAAACACGCCTTTATTATTATTTTTTAATGATGTTTTAAAAACATCAGCTTGTGAGCTAACATGAGCAACCCAAAGCCTAGTGGTCAAATATAAACACCTGGCTTGGGAGCCTGTCAGACCTCGTGTTTTGTTGCTGAAACCACTACTTAGCAGTGCTTACTATTTCAATAAGACAGCTTTCCTCTTCCTCCTTCTGTCGTCAAGTGGCATCCTGGATATCTCAGTCACTTCCATGCCACTCATAACAGGAAAACAACTGTTAGTCTGGGAAAATCCATCTTTGCAAGCAATAGCATGAGTGGCAATTGCTGTATTTTATGCGTCCCTTCCATTTACACATCCATTGGCTCAAGCATCTCTAAGTTAAACATGAATACAGCATCAGGAAGCCAACATTTCCAAATGGAACAAATGGTCCATACAGAGCTATTTTTATTAGTCCAATGTGTATCATTAACTATTAATAATCAAGCACACACCACGGAAAAAAAATCTAATGAAAGAAAATAAATTGTTAATTCCTCTAACATATTGCATCCATCAGTCCATGAAAGTCCACTTATGTTCTGCTCTTTTGTTAATTATGCAACTTTTTTAGGTCATCAGTCTAAGGTATTTTTCTCTCCTCCATAGCCAAAAATCATCAATTCAGTTGAAACAAAACAAAACAAACAAAAAAATTGGGGATTTTTTCCAGGAGCTTGACTGAGCTAGCCTGATTGACGGTTCTGATAAAGTGCTACGTGCAATAAGCAGTGCATGCTAAGATGTTAGCTTCTGTTGGTTTTCTTCTCGTCCTTTATCAGTATTTTCTCCTACATGAATAGGATACCTCTGCAAGGTTTTAAAGCTCCAGCCTATCCACCCGAATTTGAAAGACAGGACAACATAGAACAGTACATGAAAATATCCGTGTCACTGTCCTTGCAGTAAATAAAAAAGAACAGCAGCAGAAAAATCTCCTTTTGTACCTTAATGATAAACAGGAATGGTTGTCTATACATATGTGTATAGATACACACTCACATGCATATGCCCAACCAGTATAAATTTCCAATAACTTCATCTGGCTTTAAAGTACAGAAAGTGAATGAAAAATGCTGTTGTCTTGCACTCTTAATAGAAAAAAAAAAAAGCAAAAACCAGAAAATTATCCACCAGATGACTGACTAGAAATGCTGCCTGAATAGTAACAAACAAATGAGCCAATAGCTGTAATTTCTTTTTATTCACATAGTAGCTGTAACCAGACTTTATTTAAATCTGTCCAATGGTTTTTAGTTCAGACACGTCAGACTACACATTGTTGTATGGGATACAGAATGAATGCTTGTTTTGCAGAACTAGGATGGTGCTGTTTATGTTGAAATTGCTTAAGCTGTGAGATCTGCTGAGTTTTGCCCCTTAACTGGAGAATGTCAAAACGTTTGGAAGATGTGAAAGGTAACAGTCAAATGTATAAAGAAAATGTATAAGCAACAAATAATTCATTTTTTCTGCACATGTGAAGATCGCACATTCTGCTTTTAAATTTGTTTTATGTGATCACCCACACTGACAAAATTTGATTAAAGGGTCATAGGAAGATAAAAGCATAAAGCCATCAGCTGAGATTCTAAGGTCAGTACTGCAGGAACCTGGATCAGACTTTTAAAAAGGTGTGAATGTCCCTCCATCAACTCTATTAAGTCTGAGGTCAGATCTTTCTGGAATACAGACATTAGAGATTAGCCAATTAAATTAAAATAATCTTCCTTCAGGCAACTCCACAAATCTGTTATTTACATAATGTGGTAAATGCTGAGCTAGTCTGCTTATCTATATCAGCAGATTGTCCTTTCCTCCGTACGGAAAGTCTAGCTGATGCACACCAGTGTAAAATAAAAGCCAGTAAAACCCATTTCTGTGTTCAAGAAGATAACTGGAACAGAACAGTGGAAGCTGAAGAAACAATTCCCAAAAAATGAGAATTAGCTGAGAAGTTAAACTGTACACTCCTGAGAAATCGGGTAAAACCCACATAGAAACACACACTGGCATTTGCAAACTCAAGAGCTACAGTGGCATTTGCCTTTCTGATGACAGTGCATTAAAACTGGGACTCTGGGTACACAAGTTAAAGAAAGCTAGCGTTAAAATTAATTTACCCTATATATAGTAAACTTAAATATATGTAGTTTTAACCCACTTTGGCCTCTTACTATATTTGCTGCAGCTACTTTTATTTCAAAAACAATATAAAACCTGTGATTAATAAAAGCTGGAAAGTGTCCTGTTAAAGGGCCTCTGAAAGGAAAAATCGCTCTCAGCAACTTCCTAAAGTAGTTCAACTGCAGCATCATCCCACAGCGTACTGTGCAAGCTCTTAATATAGTGAGGAAGATGTATTTACTGGTGTCTGTTGTGTTAATAGATTGCAATACAATCAGCATGGCTCTTCTCTATTAGATAGCTAATATTTAACAGTAGCATGTGCTGCTACCTGCAAGAACAGGCAGTAGAGCATGATCCTCAGATGAGGAATCTTTACTTCTCAGTTAAAAGAGAAGTGAAAATTTAAGTCTTTTCTTGCATTAACTCTCATGGAAGTTAGTAGATGGGTTCACTAAATTTTTTTTATCAAGGAGATTTTAAATTAAGTGCCAAAGAAAAGGAGAAAAAATGCTCTATGTTAATGAAAGTATTATCATTAGAAGGCATCAAATTCTTTAGACATCACCAGTTAAAGAGACCATGCTAGCTCAAAAGCTACAGCAGAAGTCCTACGACCCCTTCATATAGTACAGATGTCAACATCAAAAGCTTCTTTAATTCCACAGACAGCTAAATTGGGTCCCCCTGCCAGCACATTTTAACTGAGAAACTTTTGGGAGTATTCTCTCCAAACGAACAATGAGTGCCATTTGCATCACAGTGGAAAAATTTGCTTCACAGCACCAAACCTACAGCTACTCTACAGAGTTCACAAGAAGTTAGCCCTAAAGCTAGAAGCTCACCTTCTGTTACCAGGATGTGAGACAAAAGGAACCAGAAGACTTCAAGGAGAAGCATGCTGACAAATCATAGGCCCCATTCTTTCCTATGAGCTCCACTCAAGCAAAACCAAAGGAGCAGGAGGCAAAGGGACAAGGTTAAAATCTTTTCTGTGGTGCGCAGTGATAGGACAAGGGGAAACCACAACAAACTGAAACATAGGAAGTTCTGTATGGATGTGCATAAGAACTTCACAGTGCAGTGACGGAGCAGTGGCACAGCTGCACAGAGAGGTGGTGGAGTCTCCTTCTCTGGAGACGTTCAGGACCCGCCTGGACGCCTACTTGTGCAACCTGGGCTAGGGAGCTTCCTTGGCAGGGGGGTTGGAATGGATGATCACTAGAGGCCCCTTCCAGCCCCTACAACTGTGAAAGGCTTGGGGCAGCGTGGCTAAAAAGCTGTGTGGAGAAAAGGGATCTGGAGATACTGGTCGATGCTCAGCTGAACATGAGCCAGCAGTGTGCCCAGGTAGCTAAGAAAGCCAACAGCGTCTTGGCTTGTATCAGAAATAGCATAGCTAGCAGGAGCAGGGAAATGATTGCCACCCTGTACTCAGTACTGGTGAGGCTGTACCTTGAGTATTGTGTTCAGTTTTGGGCCCCTCACTGGAAGAAAGACACTGAAGCCCTGGAACGTGTCCAGAGATGAGCAGCAAAGCTGGTGAGGGGTCTGGAATATAATTCTTATACAGAGCAGCTGAGGGAACTGGGATTGTTTAATCCGGATAAGAGGAAGCTCAGGGGAGACCATATCACTCTCTATAACTCCCTAGAAGGAGGTTGTAGTAAGGTGGGGGTTGGCTTCCTCTCCTGATTGACTAGTGAAAGGAGGTTTCAGGGAGGTTCCAGGGAGGTTCAAATTGGATATCTGAAATAATTTCTCCTCAGAAAGTGTGGTTGGGCATTGGAACAGGCTGCCCAGGGAAGTGGTAGAGTTACCATTCCTGCAGGTACTTAAGGAATGGGTAGACATAGTACTTAAGGACATGGTTTAATGGGCAATACTGGTGGTAGGTGAATGTTTGGATGATCTTAAAAAACTGGATGATCTTAGAGAGATTTTCCAAGCTTAATGATTCTGCAGTCCTATAATTCCATATAAATAAATGTGGCATATACCAGTTTACCTCACTACTCCAAACAGGCATACCAGCCCTTTTCTGTAGGAACATCAAAATTAAATATATTAATATATTTTACTCTCAGCTCACAAATACATACTCTATAGCTGCAAACCAAGTGTATGTAAAGTAAAACTACTAATTCTAAAGCTGTTTCTCTTAGCTGTAGTAAAAGCATTCAGGAAACTTTCAGAAAGACCAATGTAAAATGTGAAATACTGGGAAACATGCTATGTTAATGAAACACACATTTCATTATATGTTCAAGACACTGGCCTGGCTCTGCAAGCATTTAAATACTCTTAGAAACAGGCTTTCTGGAGCAAGTGCAAGCTTGTCTTTCATGCTTTCACACTACACAGCCTCAACACAGTCACACTGGATGAGAAAAGTCTTCAATTCGTTCTGATGAACTGTTACTGAAGGCTGTCAATGTCTGATGTCATCCTGGGAGAACAGCTTGCCCTCTACCACAGTGGTTAACATAGCCATCTCCCAACACACACTATGCACTCATAACCATGCCCTTAAAAAAAATCTTAAGCCAGAGTGACACATCTTCTGGAACACCCAAGATCAGATTATTATTTATGAGGACAAGCAGGCCATCTGTGTCACATGCAGATCACAAACTCATTCCTCAGATCCCAGTTAAACTCCCTGTCCTTATACCCAGATTCATCCTGACCACATGGCTCCAGCTCATCATTGATCTGCACCCAAAAGAATCACAAGGCGAAGGGAGATTTACTGCCACCTCAGCCCACAGCACGGTGGCAGTGGGATGTGCAGCAGGAAGGCTGGAGGCCAGACAGCCTGCTGTGTTGATGTGCTATGCTGACAATAGCATCAACATTACCATGCTGTCATTTGCTTTGCATGGTATCTTGGAGAAAAAGGGTGAGGATTTTCTTCTTTTAAATCAGAAGCAGGGCTACGACACTGCAGGTTTAGAAGCACCTGGAAGCATGTCCACCATACCACACCCAGAAGCAGAAAACCAAACAGAAGACTCAGGCATCTACTATTGCTGGGCTCCCTTGGGAACTGCACAATGCAACTATCTATATGCACATCTTTGAGTGGGAAAAAAAATTAATGGAATTGTTAGAACATCTGACACCACATTCATGCCTCCAAATACAGCAGCATGACCCTTCCATCTTACAGATTGATTTACACATTAACACATCACACAACCAATGCAACTCATTAAATATTACCCAGAGTCGGGCATTAAAAGCACCAGAGGGACTCTATTCAACAGTAAACAAACAGTAGTGCTTTGAGTTTGTTTGTTTTTTCAAATGCAAACTTGCACAGAGCCTCTCCATGGGGTAAAAGGAATGCAGGCAAATCAGACCAGCCACAACACTGGTTGTCAGAATGCAACTACATGTTCTTCTAAGAGGACATGCAATTGAGTGGAGGCAGCAGGAATTTATCTTTTCCACCCCAGGTGGTGTTCTGCAACACAGCCAGCCACAGAATCAGAGGTGCCTACATATTTATATCAAAAGATAACTTATCCCTGGCCAAGGTCCCTGACTATTTCTCTACAGAACTGCAGTTCCTAGGCTTGTTCTGATGGTGTGAAGCCAATACTGATTTAAGTGGACAGCCATCTGAGATGAAAATGTATAGATACAGACGCACACATGCACCAAAGATGCACTGTGTACAAATCAAAGTAGGTCTGTTATGAAGACAATGATTGCAGGCAAGCAGCAGTGATATATAGACTGGAGAGGAGGATAGTACAGGTGTAGTGCACAAACACGTAAGAATCCTGTAAGCTAGACTCCAGTATCTGTTGATATGAAGGACAGCCTAGGAAATTATGCAGATCAGAGCCCACTATAAAAATAACCCTAGGAGATAACTTACAGCCTCTCTTGTGTTGACAAGCTTGGTTCAAAGGTCATATCATCAACAGCCTTTGCCTGAGGATAGTTTTAGTTGAGAAGAGGTTGGGTAAAAACCAAATAGAAGTACAAAGAACTGAAATATAAATCTAACATAGGATAAAACCAGCAAAGAGACATCAGTAGGATGTTAAAACTATTGAAGCCAGGTGTTAGAACGGGCTGCCTGGGGAGGTGGTGGAATCACTGACCCTGGAGGTGTTGAAGGAACACTTAGACATTGTGTTGAGGAATATGGCTTTTTGAGAACTCTTGGTGATGGGTGGATGGTTGGACTGGATGACCTGGAAGGTCTTCTCCAACCTTGGTGATTCTGTGATTCTAAGAAGTCTCCTCACTTCAAGTTACTGCAATCTTCAGACATGGATTTATCCATTTATCCTACCAGTAAATTTTAGTGTCTACAGTGTTTGTAGGATGATGTCCTTTGATAAACAAGACAAAGCTCATCTAATTCATGATGTAATGTGTGAACCATGGCACCATCAGCTTGGTACATTGCACTGGGGTACAATTCATTAAACAATAATCTAATAACACAACCTATTTGATCACAATGAGCTAACTGAAGTTGAAAAAGTAATTACATCTTCTGCTATCAATCATCAGCTCATAAATTACCACAGTTACTGAATTAACTCCGTTCATTGCTCTTGAACCCTTAAAAATATTTTTTCATTTCCCACAGAAAAGGAGAGGTGATGAACAAGTAGTGAGGAGGAAAAATGAGTTATTAAACTGTGCTCAGATCACCGGCTACAAGCAGATGTCTGGATACGATTTAACTCACACTCTGGAAATAGAAAGGCAGCATGGAAAGGCCAGGACACATACGCAGCCCCCCTACTGCTTTTTCCTAGGTCTGAAGTGCTTGACATGGGGATTTGGACTTCCCTGCAGTGCTGGAGATGTTCCTGCAAATTTCCAACAGAAGTAAAAAAATACAGAACTGAGTGAGGCCACTCTGCTTTAAATGCTTTCAAAGCCTTCAGCAATATGACAACAGTATTAACATTTAGTGACTGCTGACTTATGGCAAGCCACATGCTGCCATGACTGGAGCTAGGCAAAGACATTTCTGATAGGCGAGGGCAGATGGGTAGGGAATGCTCTCCCTGCAATGCCTGGGCACATGCAAGTACCTCAGCACACTACCAGCCATTGTGCTTAATAGAGCTGCCCCACACTTTACCTGCCTTCTGCATCACTTCACAGCAAGTAAATGCACAACCTTGTATCAGGAGACAAATTATTAAGTAATTTTATGTAGCAAAAAGGCTTTAAAGAATAATTCAATTCAGTAATTAAAGAGTTCATCATAAGTATAAAAGCAGTTGAATTAATCAAATCTGCAGTTTCCTACTTCTTAATGTTTAACCTGGCAACTTCGATGTTCTCTTCAAGCCTGCATAAAGCATTTCAGCTCCTAAATAATAGAGGTGAGGTTACACAATTCAGGAGAGATACCTTCTGAGAGCAAGTGAAAGGTGCCTTTTAGTCAAACATTTAAGGAAGAAATACAGCAGTGCCAACTGATTGCTAAACTCTTCAGAAAAGCCAAGTCAGGAAGCCACATAGCCATAGCGTGATGTTTAGCACAAGACTTGGAGAGGGATTCAGTTAAGAATCTCAAAGGCCTAGCAACAGTACATCATTGAAGTCACACTGATTCTGAATAGGTTTTTGTTGTTGTTGTTGTTGTTTGTTTTTTTTCCCAAGAGGTTAATTGCTCTCGGTTTTCAGTAAACTATGTTAGGCTGTAGACTCACTTGTATATCTTAGGATCAAGTTCAGTAGAACAGATATTACTCAAAAAAAAGGAACACTATAAGCACAAACAAATATGGTTAATTGTTGTGGTTACATAAAGAGGATAAAGGAAAAAGATCCTGGCAACAGAAACTATGATAGTTTAACTAGCAAGCTGTACTCTGCATGAACACAGAGTCAGAAACTGCTTATAATGGATGCTTTGCATGCCTAGTCATACCTCTGCCACATAAGCATATGTCTACACATATTAAAGATGCAAACAGGATGAAGGGAATGCCAAAAGCTGGGGGAGGTTTTTACAAGTAACTGTTGCAGACTTGGCTGCCACATGGAGTCACTTGCTCTTGCCAAATCAAAATCTTCCAAGAGAAAGTGATAAGACCTGAATGGTCCATATCAATAGCTAAGTAAGATATTCTCATCCACTTATTTGTAGTGGAAGTCTTCGTTACAGAAAAGACATCAAGTTCCCAGCAAGGTCATAACACCAACTTCCCAAAGCTCTGTTTGTTTTTCCTGGTATGTTGAACAAAAGAAAACAAGACCATTGGAGGCTTTGTACTCCAAACAAATCATTTGCTAGTGGAACAAAGATTGATGCATCAAAACAAACAAAAATAACAAGAAACAAACCCAACAAAACCAACAAAAAAACATTCCCAGCCCACCCAACATTTCCATGAGAGGGAGATTCAATGACCTCTCACTGAAAACCAGGCAATAACAGACTGAGACCACTTCCAATTGTGCAGTGCTGAAGCATAATGGCCAGGGTGAAGGAAAAGAAACTACGGTTCTTCTTCATCTTAACTCACAGAAAACATCCTGACCATCAGATATTCCTCATAAAGGGGGAAAAAAAGGAAACAGACTAATAGAACAATGGTCTTGCAAAAAAAAAAAGTAATTATGGATGATTTTAAAAAGTAGCTAGTATAAAAATACAAAATGACATGAGTTTCACATTCATAGCAACATAAAGACTTTAAAAGGGAAAAAGAATTATCAAAGGGTCTCTTCACATAGGTTCATAGGTTCATAAGGTTGGAAAGGACCTACAAGATCATCTAGTCCAACCATCCTCCTATCACTATCCCTACCCAACTACTAAATCAAATCCCTTAGCACCTCATCTAAACGCTTCTTGAACAGCGCTAGGGATGGTGCCTCAACCACCTCCCTAGGCAGGCCATTCCAGTGCCTGACCACTCTTTCAGAAAAGAAATGCTTCCTCAGGTCTAATCTAAATCTTCCCCGGCTCAACTTGTGGCCATTCCCTCTCGTCCTGTCATTATTTATCAGGGAGAAGAGGCCCACCCCCTCCTCACCACAACCCCCCTTCAGGAAGCGGTAGAGTGCAATAAGGTCTCCTCTGAGCCTCCTCTTCTCCAGACTAAACAATCCCAGCTCCCTCAGCCGCTGCTCATAAGACTTGTGCTCCAGACCCCTCACCAGTTTTGTTGCCCTTCTCTGAACACGCTCCAGGGCCTCAATGTCCTTCTTGTAGTGAGGGGCCCAAAACTGAACACAGTACTCGAGGTGCGGCCGTACCAGAGCTGAGTACAGGGGGATGATCACCTCCCTGCTCCTGCTGGCTACACTATTTCTAATACAGGCCAGGATGCTGTTGGCCTTCTTGGCCACCTGGGCACACTGCCGGCTCACGTTAAGCCGAGCATCAACCAACACCCCCAGGTCCTTTTCCTCTCTACATTCTTCAAGCCATTCTGCCCCAAGCCTATAGCATTGCATGGGGTTATTGTGGCCAAAGTGCAGGACCTGGCACTTGGTCTTATTGAACCTCATCCCATTGAGCTCAGCCCAGCTGTTCAGCCTATCCAAATCTCTCTGAAGGGCCTCCCTACCCTCAGGCAGTTTGACACATCCTCCCAACTTGGTGTCATCTGCAAACTTACTGAGGGTACACTCAATTCCCTCATCAAGGTCATCAATAAAGATATTAAACAAGATGGGCCCCAAAACTGACCCTTGGGGGACACCACTCGTAACAAGACGCCAGCTGGACTTAACTCCATTAACTACTACCCTCTGGGCATGGCCCTCCAGCCAGTTCTCCACCCAGAGAAGAGTGAACCTGTCCACACCATGGGCTGCCAGTTTCCTCAGGAGAATACTGTGGGAGACCGTGTCGAAGGCCTTGCTGAAGTCCAGGTAGACTACGTCAACAGCCTTTCCCTCATCTACCAGCCTGGTCACCCAGTCATAGAAGGAGATGAGGTTGGACAAGCACGACCTGCCCTTTGTGAACCCGTGCTGGCTGGGTCTGATCCCCTTGTTGCCATGCACGTGTCGTGTGATTTCCCTCAAGATCATCTGCTCCATAACTTTCCCTGATACCGAGGTCAGGCTGACAGGCCTGTAGTTCCCCGGGTCTTCCTTACGGCCTTTCTTGTAGATGGGAGTCACATCGGCAAGCCTCCAATCTTGTGGGACCTCTCCAGATAACCAGGAATTCTGATAGATGGCAGAAAGTGGCTCGGCAGTCACCTCTGCCAGCTCCCTCAGCACCCTTGGGTGGATCCCATCTGGCCCCATGGACTTGTGGCAGTTCAGATGGAGGAGGAGATCTCTGACCGTCTCTGCTTGGATCACAGGGGGTGCATTATGCGCCCCGTCCCGGACTTCCAGGTCAGGGCAAGTACCCTGTGGACAACTGCTCTGTCTATTAAAGACAGATGTGAAGAAGGCATTGAGAACCTCAGCCTTTTCCTTATCATCTGTGGTTACATTGCCTGCCTCATTGAGTAAAGGAGGGAAATTTTCCTTAGTTTTTCTCTTGCTGTTAATATATTTGTAAAAGGGTTTCCTGTTCTCCTTTACAGCAGTAGCCAGTCTAAGTTCAAGCTGGGCTTTAGCATTTCTAATTTTCTGCCTGCAGATCTTGGCCAGTTCTCTGTAGTCACCCCAAGTAGCCTGACCCATCTTCCAGAGGACATAGACTCTCTTTTTCTCTCGGAGTCTCAACAAAAGATCCCGGTTCATCCACACTGGTCTTTTTCTCCTCCGGCTCAACTTACGGGACTCCAGGACAGCCTGCTCCTGAGCCTTTAAGATTTCCATCTTGAGGAGCATCCAGGCTTCCTGGGCCCCTTTACCCCTCAGGAGCAAGTCCCAAGGGACCCTTGCAACAAGTGTCTTGAACAGGTCAAAGTCTGCCCTCCGGAAGTCCAAGGTAATAGTTTTGCTAGTCACCCTCTTGACGTCACCCAGAATAGCAAACTCCACCATTTCATGGTCACTCTGGCCAAGACAATCTCCAACCTTCACATCCCCTACTAGTCCTTCCCTGTTAGTGAAAAGTAGGTCTAGCAAGGCATCTCCCCTGGTAGGCTCTTGCACCAGATGTGTCAGGAAGCAATCATCCACACATTCTAGAAATCTCAAGGACTGCTTCCTCTGCGCAGTATTATATTTCCAGCATATGTCAGGGAAGTTGAAGTCCCCCATGAGAACGAGTGCTGGCCATCGTGCAACATCTACGAGTTGTTTATAGAACACCTCGTCTATTTCTTCATCCTGACTAGGTGGTCTATAACAGACCCCCACCACGATGTCACTCCTAAAGACTATCCCCCTGATCCTTATCCATAGACACTCTACTTTGTCATTTCCAAATATCCACATATTATCCACATTTCCACATATTATCAGACAAAATAAACATATTAGTGCTTCTAATTATATTTAGAAACCATCACTGGTGAAGTCCATTACTGTCAATGTTTTTCTATCTGCACAGAAAAAAAAGACCAATTTGGGGAGTGCAGGAAGGAGGACGTGGCTTCTCTGGGTGCTGCCAAACAGGGCTGTACCAGGCTGGCAGCTCTAGGCAAGGCTGAAAAGCTGAAGTCAAAAATCTCCTGCTAATCATTAAGATTTATGGCAGCAGCACACAAGGAAACATACAGAACCTACTCTTCACTATCTCACCTTCCCTTTGGGAGGGGAAAAACAGATGGTATCTCTCTATATGAGGTTTACCAGAACAGTGTAAGGACTATCCTTTGCCTTACTCTTCCTTCAGCTAGTGGGGGAAGTAAGTGCAGAAACCGCATGCTTATCAATGCAGGTCTCTCTCACGACTTATTTGTGAAATAGAGCAAAAGGAAGGAGTTTTAGGAAACAGAGGAGGAAGGTGGAAATAGCATTGGCTTGAAAGAGGTGGAAAAGAATGGTAGCAAAAACAGTAGCAAGTAACAAGTAATATTCCAGAAGAAAAAAGAACAGAAAAAGAAGTTGCAGCAAATCCATGTCTAAACTGCAGCACTGTGGAGTCCAGCACCAGCTCATGTGTGTTTTTGTCCAGTGCTTCACATGCACACCAGGGAGCATGGCTGTATGGAGGTGACAGAGACTGGAGAGGTAGACATGGGAGAGGGAGGGGAAGAGATGTGGGAGCTCAGGGGCTCACTGCATGCTGCTGAGCCCAATCTGCTCTCAGATTGCATGACCTGCCAGGTTCAGCTGCTTAGAAGCACTGATGTTTTAAATAGAACATAACTCGCCAGAGGCAGATTATAGTTAAATAATCTCCTTGTCTTCCTCCCTTCTTGCAGAAAATCTTTCCTCTTGCCTTCAAGGGAAGAAAAAGATAGGATAAAGGGAGAAAGCTCCTCAACTGAACTAACCACACTTTGAGTTTGAGATCTCACATGGAACAGGCTTGTCAAGAAGTGTAGCTGTAACATCCACACTTTCTCCACTGTCTTAACAGCAGCTTGATGCAGCTCAGGAGAGCAGGGAAGGAGGCGTGCTCCAGAGCCATTTGGCGAACATCTGCTTTGCTTTGTCATAGCAGTACAGGGATAAGAGAACCCTGCATGCCAGACTTTAAAGCAGACCAACAACCTGCCTTCCTTCTAAGTAGTTCTGCCCATACACAAGTAGCCTATTGAAATTTGAAGGGAGGGCAATATTTGCAACAGTACAGTGACTTTCTGGATATATTTCCTCAGTAATGATAACAAAGTCAGTTAAAAAACAAGGTAACCATGGTTGCCAGAAGGCTTTAGTTCAAATCTCTCTAAGCAATTCTTACCTCAGTACTCCAAGTAGTAACCTAGGTCCTTAGCTTCACACCCCTTTGCAAACTTCACATAGTGCTATAGAAAGACAATCTTAATTCCTTTGTTATAAAATACAGAGTACAGGAATAAATCTTGGGCCGCACACAACTGAACCATTTTTGAGCCAGTTATTTGAGAAAAAAGACCATATAGTTAAAAGTCATAATGCTGAGCAGAGAGGCAAAGCAGGTTTATAGTTACACAGGATTTTACTCTCAGCTGCAGTTGTGTGCCTAAATAGAAGCAGAAGAATGGCAATTCAAACAGTACCTGAGGGGGCACATCAACAAAAAGATGAAACTAATCAAGTTTTCTCTTTCCCCTCCTTACTCGAAGCCATTTTGATTTCAGTCTATCACCTGTATAGCCATGGACAAGATAACAAATGGGGAATAAAATGCTACAATTTCCATTCACTTTGAGATGCAAGAGACATTACATGTTCTCACACAGCAAACGAATAGTCCTCATCTCAAACTTTGGCATACTTCTTTGTTTTATTAATGCTACAAAAAAATATATTTTTTTTTCTTGAGAGAATGCAAAAGCACTATTGCACTTTCCATTCAGAAAGTCCATTTCAGTTTTAATTTTCAGAGGGCACTTGAAGTCAGGATTACCACTTTATTCTATTTGTAGTAATCCACACTTTCATTAAGCATATTCTTGACATACAGTAGATAAGCTATAAACCAAGCCCACTCAGGAAGAACCAACACAGGCCTCTCCTCCTGCACAGCTACCTCTTGTAGCCAGGCAAATGCCCATTTCCTGGAGGACTCCTGAAACTCTTGCCCATTAAGCCTATATAGATGAGGACAAAGCCAGAGCAGCGCAGAGCTGGAGGGGAAGGTAAACTGTAAGGACAAGCTCTCTCCTTTCTGAGACCTACCCGACCACGTGCCTTTTGCGTTTCTGCTCAAACACTGTTATTTCACTAAAGCTGTCAACATTGCAGGGGTGTGCAATTCTTTGTAGTCCCAGCTGGGCAGCAACCTTTCCCAAAAGAACTCGGTTATTTTGTGGGGTAAGGGGAATAGCTCTTATTTTCCAATGGGGATGAAAATTAAAGGCTGCTACTAGACCTTACATAACTGACAAAGACTGCCCTGGCTCAAGCTGAAAGGAAGCTGGGAGAAATCATCTGGATAGCAGGAATTACCTATTATAAATAAATTACATGTGTGCACATAAGGAGTAGCTCTCACTCAGACTAAACACTTTACTCCAAGTGAGGTGTCTGCTTTGTGCTCTATGAACAGGAAAAAAAAATCACATCCAGCATTCTAGATTGAAGAGTTCTGCAGTAAAAGACAGAATAATCACTTGCTCCAACTATCACAGTGAAAGCCTTGAAAATTAGCCCAAAAGCTAAGTTCGTCCATATTTATGGAAGGTCTAATGGCTGCATGCTTAGAATGATATTTTGTAAAGTACCTTTTACGCTGCCTGTGCTTAATTTTAAAAGGTTCATTCACTTTGAATTGCCTCACTGCAGCTCTGGAAATCGTTGGACATCAGTTTCTCCAGTCACTACTTCCCTCCCTCAGCTGACACAAGGCCTCAGCCACACATGTTCCACGGTGCTCCCTCCAGCAGGTGAGGGCTGCTCCCCAGTGAGCAGCAGTGTTCCCAGGCACAGACCCCATGTCATTTGACTGTGTGCATGGGATATGCAAACCCAAGCACACAGCTGTATGTGGGATAGGCTCTCTATTTAGCCACTTTGATTCTAGCAGTAAGCATTAGCAAGTATAAAATGAAGCCATCAGTACGAATTTGGACCTGACCACAGTATGACAACTGCGTGACACCAGGCTTCAGTAACTCACTCCCTCCACAAGGCTTCCTACAATTTCAGCTTCTGGTGCTACTGAAACATTTAATAACTCCCACATCAGAGGAAAATAGTGCTTTTCTGAGTGGTTCCAAGGTAGCAGCGTTATTCCCAATTCCCCAGCCCCATTCACTTCTCCAGTACTGTTCTCTTGGTGACCTTGGACATATCACTTCAGCTATATCTGAACAGCAGAATGACAGTCTAAGTCACCACCTGCTAACTTCAGCTCCCCAGAGTAACCACAGCAGTGACAGCAGCTGGCATGGATGGCAGCATGCAGCTAGCACAGCCTTTAACATACCATCCACCCACAGAGGGCCCGCACCAGCTATTCTTACCCTCGTTAGTGCAGCACAATTAACACCACAGCACATCACATCTTCCTCCTGCAGCACAGCCAGGTTGCAGACTTATCTATAGAGCAGGAATACGTGTACTTCCTATCCCAGAAGGACACCACAGGAATAGGCATCGAGGGCTACACAGGACTGATAAGGTGGCAACATGGGTCATCGGGCTGCCTAAGGAGGCCAGGCATGGGAGCTCACTAAGAAGTTTTCAGTACACACATACTGCATCAACCACAAGTCCTCACCACCTCTAGGCACTTGCAAGGCAGTCCTATGAGCAAGGAGCTGAAAACCGACTGCCTTTCCCCATGAAAAACAGTTTCTTAGCCAGTAGTTTCATCCATACAGACATCCTTCAGAAGTTAGCCACAGTGGCAATATCAGTATTATGAAAACCATAAAGGCCAGGCTTTGTGCTGAGGAACATCAAATTCAAAGCCAGGCCTTCAGTTTAGTCAGGAGCCCCCTGCAACAATGCTCCCAAGGAGAAAGCTGTAAGGCAGGCAAAGGGAAGTGGAGCATAATACTGAGTTTTGCTGTGGTTGCTAGTGCTCTAACTTCGTTCACAACAAAATATACATTATTCTGTTACACAGAGCATCTGTTATTATCACCATTTTTATTCTTTAACAACCCAAAGCAAAACACATACAACCAGCAAAGGAGGAAGAAGGTAAAAATACATACTCTGGGCAGCAGCTGTCCTTCTTATGAGAGGTGAAGTGGAAGATTTCTTTCTTAGAGGTTTCACCTATCATACCACATTAAAAACACCCTGCCTTTTGGCAAATGGCAAGAAGAATACTTCCTGTCTTACACAAACACTGCCATTGAGCATCTGGCTTTCTACTACATCCTTGAATGTTGTTTTTTTTATTTTCAAATTATTTTTGCTAGATGCAGCCTTCACTGTTCAAGTGAATTCCATAGACCAGAGTCACTGGAATGAACTAGCTGTTTTGTCTTGTCTAAATGGTGTAAAACAGATGGAAGCATGTAGATCTGTCCCACTGAGTTACACTGAACATCAAGAAATAATCCAAATAAGTTTTATGGCCAACTTGTACCAAGAGAGAAACAAAAATTGGTTGGGAGTAGAGAAATGCAAAGTTAAGAGTGGTTTGATGGCAGAATAAGGGGAGGGTCTTATCAAAACATCTTCAGTCCAAAACCAAAGGTTGTATATAACTTTCATGTTCAAAACATTTCACCCAAATCAGCACAGAATTAATCTGTTTGTGTGAAAAGAACATTCCAAAAACCTCCAGATGAAACTTCTCACTTCCCAGCCACGATTTAGACATAAGAAATACTTATAGTAATTCTGAAATCTGTAATCCAGACTTTCTAGAAGATATAACTTGTCCATCAGTGAAGACAGGCATTGGAAAAGTGTCTGGAAAAGTACTGTTGCCACCAAAAAACTACTGATCTGATGGTGATAAAATCTACCGCCAAGTGAAAGTCGCTCCAGATTTTTCATTAGACAAACTACTAACAACATTACACCTCTCCATAGCAACCTTCACATAAAAGATAAACCATAAACTTTACTTTTAAATTACTAGATAGACATTATCCATCTGCATTTTTTCCAAAGGACTTGTCTCCAAAAGGAAACAAGGAACATTCAGGGAACATTTAGACATTGTGCTGAGAGACATGATTTAGAGAGAACCACTGGTGATAGGTGGACGGTTGGACTGGAAGATCTTGTAGGTCTTTTCCAGCCTTGGTGATTCAATGAAAGCATTGGGAAAAACAGCTAGCAAGCAGAGGTCCTCCCACCTTCCCCATGGGTCTCTCAGAAGTACTGCAGCAGTGAAGCTTCTGCTGAATTTTCTGCCTGTTTGCACCTTTCTATTCTTGCTGCTCACACAGGACAAATAAAGCACTATTTCATTATCTGGTGGCTGTAGCAGACTAGAAGATCAAGAGAAGACCATAAGAATAACCCACATCATTCACCCCAGAGGGCCCTGGGGAGCAGAAGAAAACCTGCTTCCACTAAGTCCTCCAGACTAAAGGAAATACATCCCTTACTCCAGCAGCCACTGCCAGCCAGCACCACCACAACTCTGTATGGTTTCACACTGGTCCAGACTTCATAGATCCCCACTACCCATGCTTAAACACACATAGATTGTTCTTGTATATGAGAACAATACAGGATTTAGCTTAAGGTGACATTCATGAGCGCACACACAACTCCATCAGCTCAGCAGCTAAACAAGACCCACTGCTACTACAAAGCACATTAGAGATGTAACTACTGTGCTGGACTCAAGTGATATTACACTCATTCAAACACCAGGGCAGAGTTCAGCATGAGAACTACCAG
This sequence comes from Cyrtonyx montezumae, assembly GCF_038088225.1. Lineage (NCBI taxonomy): Eukaryota > Metazoa > Chordata > Aves > Galliformes > Odontophoridae > Cyrtonyx > Cyrtonyx montezumae. The sequence continues at coordinate 95,404,528 of NW_027072034.1, read as the reverse complement.
TTAGGAATGATGAATAAGTTTTTGAATTAAATGCAAATTCTCTAAGACCTCAGATCTTAGCTGTTACTTGATACAATGCAGCTATATTTTCTAATGCTAATGTTATTTTATTCATCTGCATTTCCAAAGCAATATGTTCCCATTCAACAAATTGCCAGTCACTTTCCCATTCACTGTGTGAAGAAATTACATTCAAGACTTTCTTATCAGATTGGCAATATCAGAGGAGATATGATGCCCCTGGCACCATAAAATATTCAAGATTGTGAATAAAGTTCATAAAAGAGCAGCAGAAAGTATCATTTTATTAAAGCACCACATTCAAAGCATGCTTTTAAATGATTTAATTAAAAAATTAAGCTGCATTTGAATCATTTGATTACTCCTTAATAACAATGCATAATTTATATCTAAGTGACTGCTGGAAAAAAAGATCAGATTTCACTCTGCCAGTAAAAAAAAAAAGACTGGGATTTTGAATTTCCTCCTTACACCAGACAATCTTAATGCTCTCTTCATCTTAGAAAGCTCTTTTCTTAAGATGCACATTAAGAAAAAAAAAATTGCAGCTCTAAAAGGAAGTTAATTGGTCTCATGTAGCTGACCACCTGCCCCATGGGACCCAGCTTTGCACCTACACTGGGTATGGGCCTCCTGTGGTTAGCAATCAGCAACAGTGGTTCTGCTGCCACAGTGAGCAACGGGAGAGCCCCAGCTACATGCTGAGTCATGGGGAATGAGACAACACCTCCATGTTTGACACAGCAGCTGTTCACTTCATAGTCTGACACTGTGCACTCAGGCCCACACTGCATTTTGTGGCTGTCAGAGAATGGACAATTCCTGAGAAAGGCTATTTTTCATGATAAAAATCCCTCCTTGCCTGAGTTGCAAGTGTGAGACTTCACACTAAAGACAGTTTACCTACCACAGTCTCCAGCATGGTGAGTTAGATATGTCAAAAAGGACAGTGATATCTGTGCGTCAGTATATGGTACCCAGGAGCTTTTTAGCTTAATCACTCTGGTTTCCTACAAGGAGCAAAATCAGTCCTTGGTAGCCAGAGGAGTCAGGAAAATAAAAGTATGCTTTAATAATTACATTTTTTCCTTCCTTCCCCCCGCCCCAAACCACCATGCTCATGGAAGTGATGCATGAAATTTTAACTTATTCTGAAATTAGTTCTTAATATTCTGTTACATTAGGAAGAAAAAGTAATAGAAAGAAAGATCTCGAGCTCAAAAATAAAAGTAAGCAAGGAAACCGTAAGAAAAGAAGAAAAAGTTTTCTGGACTAAATTATTGCTCCTCTCAAAAAATATCAGTCTTATTATTGCTGCTAGTATGCTTAAGCCACAGTTCATCTGTTTGAAACAACCTGCAATAGAATATAACTTCATGGTTTTGTTTTCTAGCCTCTCCGAAGGGAACAAGAACTCCAAGTCACATAACACAGAAATAGCTTTTCCTCCAGGCACTCTAAGCAAGCAAGGACCATTAAATATTAGCATGCCAGGGTTATATAAAACTTCATTTATCCCCTCTCCTAAACTACATATAGCTCCATAACTGGAAGTACAACTTCTTTCAGATTAACTAAAGGCATTGATCTATAATCACACCAGCTATCTCACAATTTAATCTGTGCAAAGAAGAGAGCACATAGATTTGTGGGGAAAGGCTGTCCCACAGAATAAAAACACACGCAAAGAGCATTACACAGGAGACTGCCAAACAATAAATACATGTTTGGGAAGGACTTAATCCACTTGTAAATATGCGAGCAATGAAAGCATTGTAAACACAAAGAATTTTGAATTTCTAAATGATCATGATTCCATTATTTTTAACCATATCTCCTTAAAGGTCAGAAGTGAGAGTATCAAGGAGACATCTAGAAGAGAAAAAGAACCAAAAACTGAAGTTCCCACAGGTTACCATACAACCAACCTATGCCCAGCCACTCGTATCCATTTGTTTAATATAGAATAGCTTATTTTCCTGGGCTTTTTTTTTTTTAACTAACATATTACCATAAAAACACTAAAGAAATCAGATGTCTGTGGTGAAGTTGTTAAATGAAGTTTGGGAAGGAGTAGAGCCTTTCCCGTTAGCCAGGTGCACTGCATGCACATGAGCTCCCCTGGGTTGGCCCTGCCTTCCCACCAGGTGCTCAGTTGCTGCTTCAAGCCACGACTTAGCATTTCTACTACAGGTATTTAGGAGGCTGGCAGATCTTCAAAAAATTTGGTGGTGTTCTGTCATAAAATGGGCAGCCAAAACTACATGGTGGCTCCTGTACCAGAACGTGGCTATAAATGACAGCATATGATTAAACAGGGTAAAATGACATAAAGCAAAAAAGAACCTGATGCAGAGAAAACTCATTCTTGTCTAAAAGAACAACATGTTCCTTTGGTAGTATGCCTGTGTTCATCTGTTTGAATTCATTCCACCAAGATGGTGCAGCGAAGTAGATTTCATTTCATTTATGAAAGACATGGTACAAGGGACCAAAGCATCAGAAATTTTGACTTGTTAAAAATACAGAACTGCTAAATTCTTCCAGAGCAATGTGCAGTAGATCCAGTTCAAAAGACTTAGTTATGACAACTGCTCAACATATTTATTACTACTCTCTTTGGATTTTGAATGAGAATATAAAGTTTGTAGCAGCTGGAGAATGTTGCTTTGTTGCTATACATGACAGCGGCCAAGTCAAACACTTATAAATTTCTTATGTGGTTCACAAACTTTCTTTGACCCTTAGTTTATCAGATTGTAATTTTTAAGAGAAATTTGAATGATACCCACCACCTATTCAGATCCCGATTTTTGGTTTAAGCTTATACTGATGAGACAGAAATCTTATTTTGTGAGGCGCAGACATTAATGTTACTAGTAAGTATTAAGTTATTCTTCCCTTAATTATGAAATTATTTTAATTGCAGTACAGATGTCAACTCTTGATGCTTATTAATATTTACTCTTAAATAAACATCACATAGGAAAAGAAAGTTCAATGGGGAACAGAATTCATTAAAATTTTCTAAATATAGGTACAGTTGTCACCTAAGTAGCCAAATTCTTACATGAGTTCAATCGGCATGATCCAGTACAGAGCTGAAAGCTAAGTATAGAAGCAATGAAAAAACAAGATAGAAATGAGTAAGCTTCAATGTAAGTGGAAGGGGAAAGCAACAAAGGTAGTTACCTTTGAAGCATCTAGCTCCTTCATATTTTACTGAATTTCAGTACTGTGGCAGGGAGGAGAACAGATGTACGGTGCAAACTTAAAAGCTGTATACTCAAGGAAGCCACACTATTATGATGCACATAAATGTAATGCACACACGAGAAGTACATAATCAATTCATTTTTACTTCTCAGAACCAAAGAATGATGCATAAAATGCCCAGAAATGCCCCCCAGAAATTGTAGCAGGAGCCATAGGAAGAGTAAAAGAGTGGTATTTTACCATTATCCTCTCCTGCCCAACCTCAATTGCAACAGGCTGTTTTTTCCCCCTCTTAATAGGAGCATTCTGCTGTAAAAGAGTTGAATTAATGTAAATCCAAAAAGGCTTCAAAAGCCTGTGTATCAAGCCTTCCCACAACAACTGTTGATATAAAGGAGGGTTCACTCGGGTACTTTTGTTAAGTGCCAAGGCCCACAGAGACTAAGGCAAAACCAGCAACTTCGTGATGTAGCACAAACCTCTTGAGAACTAGATGTGAAACTTGAATGTGCTTGTAGGATCTCATCAGTAATTGGTAGCCTAAAAAAGGGCAGCAGATCTTAACAATTTATTTCAAAGAGCTCATGATCTATTTAGTTTTGTATATATATAGCCTTCTAGAAAGCCATAAAATACCCATTCCACCATTTCAGACTGGAAAATCCTAGGTAGCAGCTCATGAAAAAGTAAGACCTTAAGTACAAAAAACGAGAAGTTGCAAGCTACAGCACATCACAAGAGTGGAAAGGCCATGAACATTTCAGAGATCCATCTCTCCATGCTTGCATATTTCAATGCAAAATGCTCACATTGTGTTAGGAAGCATTCCATTATCTAAGCTGCAGAAGTTGGACAGAGTACCTCATAGCCTTTGGCAACTTTATCAAAAGGAAGATTCTTCCTTTGAGCCAAACTTTATACCAAAATGAAGTTGAAGGCTCGAAAGAAATGGAATTATTTCATTAACAAAGGAGACAAATTTCCAAGTCAGCTTTAAGCTTGAACACTCTCCTTTTCCCCCACTGAGGGTACTTGCATTTGATACGTAAGCTCAGGGCTGAGATCAGTTATAAAATATGCCTGCTGACCTAAAAAATAACTATCATTTTGTTTGAGCTTGTACTTCTTTGGCACCTGGCAGGAATAAAAAGAGAATATGGATTAAAAGGAGAAACAATTTTCAGTTAGATTTAAACATGTAAATAGCTTATGCTGAGTAAAAACATGAAAAAATTTTCCAGTCATGTACATAATGGGGTTATGCTTATGTCACTCTAAATCATTTAGTTCCTAAAGCACATCTGTTTTCATGAGAATCATCGAAAAACAGAACTCTTGTGCTGCAGATAACCATCTAAGGCGTGTCACAACTAGCACATGTAGAGCTTTCTTCTTACATTGCCCTCCAAAGTCTGTTACAAGCAAGGTGAGAAATGGCAGCTGGTGCCCCACGCAAACCACCATATGGAAGAGAGTCCCAAGTAAGCTGACTGCTCTTGTTTTTCCCTCCCAGTTGCAAAATTTTAAACCACTACATCCCAAACTCTCCAGCTCTTCCCTTCCAGGTTCAATAGGCAATTATTCCAACTACACTGTCTCAGAAACTAGTAACAAGGAAAAAAAAACCACCGGTGGTACCTCCCAAAAAGCTGGCACATATCCAAAGTGTAACAGTCAGTCCCACATACCTTCTACTCATTCATTTATTGAATAAAGGAGAGTCTTAACTAAAAGTTGCACTGATACTTGCAGGGATGTAGTCTAACTTCTTGTTTTAGGGAAGCCGAGGACACCTCAGCTGTGTTCTGCCCATGCATGGGTCGCTATATTCTGTCCAAGCAATGGTAATAGGAGACAGCTGGTTGACTAATTTGCTCACCAGGTTATGCTCTATATGTGATGCAAGCAGATGAAGAACAAGTAGTAATTAAAATCACTTTTAAATTTATTAACAATTAAAAATACTCTTCCTCTGGCTTCCAACAGATCTCCAAAGCCTCTCTTCTCCCAGCATACAGCAGCTCAGGTGGTGAGATGGGTGCACAGTTAACAGCAAGCTGCTGACATACTGGACTGAAAATAAGGACAGCAAGTCTTTGATCTCAGGTCACTCACACCTTCTACACCCTATGTGCCAGATACAGCTCGTGAGGAGACAGATTAGGCAGTGCCACTGCACACAATACAGCTTGCCAAGCACAAACAGCAACACAAGTGTGCTGGGCACAGGTACATCTATGAAGGAGCACATATCTTCAGAGCATGCAAACTGCTCTGGGCTCAGTCCTTATCACAGATGTCCCAATGGTGCTATGCAAACAGCCTAGAACTGTGAAGAAAGTAGTCTGATCTTTAATAGAGTAATATTGGAGTGGCAACAAAATATAATACTGAGGTTATAGTAACACCACAGAATAAAAGCAAACTCAATTTCCTATCAAACCGGTGTTCCATTTTGGATAACATCTCTGACATTAACACCTCATTTCAGAAACCAACAGGGTGTTGGTGAAATCCAGGTGTAATTCAGTCCAACATCAGCCAGAAAAATCTGGGCAAGTTCAGATGTGAAAGAGCTTTGGTTACAATGCTTTCCATGCATATTGTCCAGTTACGCTAACTTAATGAGCTCAAAGAGAAACCCTCCAAAACACTCATTCAGTTTTTTCACTCTCTTTGGCAGCAGTGCAGCATCTTTCATCTTTCTTTGAGCTGAAGTGTCAATCACCTCACTGACAGCTAGCACCACCTCTGTCTAGGAGCTTCCTAACCCACAATTAAGGGCATAGTTGTAATACCAAACACACCCATTTGTCAGCATGTCTGGAGAAAAAGACAGAGCATCTGTATCAGCAGTTCAGTTGGCATCCACACAAACTCCAAGCAACATCTAACAACACCATTTTCCTGTTCTGAAGCACTTCTTATCTCTAGATCCCAAAAAGCACAAGAGGGAGACTCTTTCTTCCTGTTTTGTAAACTGTCCCACATATGTTTACCAAGGTATGGGCCAGCAGAACTGAGATCATACCTCAGAAATCCTACTCCTCCAACAGCTAGCCTTCATTGTCTTCTTTGCCTCTCACTTAGAAAAACTTGGCTCACAAATGTATTTTAGTGTTGACAAATGCTCTGCCACATGAAAAAAAATGTGGCAGCTCTTTGTTGGCTCTGTATTTTGCCTCTCATCTACAGATGCTAGGAAAGTTAATAGAGGAACTGTCTCCTAACTCAGCCTTAATTTTAAGACACGTGACAGACTTGCAAGTTGTAGAGGAAACAGTGCTGACGAAGTGGGGGCTTTTGTCCACGGAAAGGGAAAGTTCTCCACATTTTAGCTAATTTATTTTACTACCCGCTTTGCAGGATAGGAAGGATTTATTTATTTTTTTTTATGTTAATAACCTCAGGTAGACAATTGGCTCCTGTAACACTGCTTTTGTGTTCCCTTTTGTCTTAACTGCTTTAAAGCTCTCTACTTAAATATATTAAACAAGAATGAGGTAGAAATAGTGAGATTAGTAAACCTTACACACAAAGGACCCAGTTTATGAAATCCTTGCTACTGGAACCCCAGCTTCTTTTCATAGGATGAGAAAAACATTTGCATATTTTTCTGCAGTGGCTATGCCAGTTCTCCCAGCTTACAGGACTCAGCACAGTGTATGTAGAAGGGAATGTTGAAGCAAACCCAAAGATGCCCCAGTCTGTTCCTATCCTGGTTTCTGTCCACAACAAGCAGAACAACTTGCAGGTTAGAAGGCAGCAGGCTTGTACTCTTGTACTTAACCAGGATGTTAAATATTAAGAACCTGCTTGTTGCATCACTCTGGGGTTGTGAACAGTTTATCAGTGATAGAATGCCCCAGCACAACCTTCCCTTTGGGAAGGTACTTCTGTGCACTTGGTTATCCAAACACAGCCTTACACTCTTCTTCTTCTAGCACTAAACAATCTTCAGCAAATGTCTTGCATGCTCTGACATAAAGTTTTACATTCTCAACCCATAGCTAGTAGGAAGAAGGAAAGAAGTCTTTTCTTGGGAAAAAGTAAAGGTTATGTGTCTCATCAAATTTCATCCTCTAATAGTATGCCTGCTCCCTCAGGGAAATGTCTAATTGTTCCTTGACAGTTTCAGTCTTCTGCCTGAGTAACAGCACCAAGCATTTGTGCCATAGTTTTTACTAGCTTCTTCAGAAAAGAAGTTTGCTCTGAACAATTTCAAACAATAATCAAAATATAAGGAACACAGTGAGCGTGCATAGGATGAGGTGCACATCTGCTGAACTTCATACACTTCTCTGCCAAGGCAAAGGCAGCAGTCTGGACACAGCTGTCATGTGGCCCCCATCTGCAGTTACACAACTGTGCTCCTGCTCTTCAGGAAAGCTCACCAGGGTGAACAGGCACAAACCAAACAGGAGCTGGGCAGGAAGAGATTAGATAGTTTGCCTAAAGCCAGTGCCAGGATTGTGAGCAGCGTCTACGCCTCCTGTCAACCCGCACCCCAGTGCCTACACTCATGCTTCAAGAAATTATCCTTTCAACTGAATGATTTGACATTTATGTTAAATGTATCCTTCCCTTACCTATAGGCATTTTCTAATGCATGAAAATAAAGTTTCCCTATTTGGAAAAAGGCTGACTTGGATTTGTTTCAATTCAGCATCCTCTTTTTTTGGGTCCTTTTGCCCACTGTATCTGCACATAGACAAGGCATACGTCATAAGTACTCTAAATGTCAGTGCTTATCTTTTGCAAGGGCTTTTGGGCAAGTCTTTGATTAAAATTAGATATTCAAGCAGAAGATGAATATATTATGTCCTCAGGCTCCTTAAGTTGTGATCCATATTTATAATGCAAGACTAATGCTTCTGTTGAATAATTACATCTTTCACCTGCCCGTTCTTCTCCCCCACCCCCATGCATATGCACACAAATGAATATGCACCCTTTAAAGTGAGCAATAACTTACCCCAAAGACAGAATAGCTTCATTGAGTACATGCACACTGGAGAGAGTTTAATTCTGTAACTATCATGCAAGCCTTGCAGTAGCCTATTTAGTTCAGACAGACACCTTCCTCTTAAGGATAAAAAAAAAGGAGAAAAATGTGTTCCATAGTGGCTAGAACACTCAGGAATTAAAGCCAAGCCCTAGTGAAAGGATTTTGGTAGGTGAATGCTTTCCTTCTAAAAAAATATCTCTGACTGGAAGAGTCTGGCATCCTGTTTTTTATGAATGTAAATCACTTAATTCAAAAGTCATATTAATAAATACAACAGGATCTCAAGTATTACTTTTTGACTGACCTCATGTACTCTCAACTAATTTAATCTCTTTCAGTAATGAGGGCCACTGGGTGATAATGTCACACCACAGAAAATCAATTTGCTATCGAAGTCTGGCTTTTAATTAGAAGGAACAGTGACCAGGATCCTGGAAGCTTAACCCATAGTTCTTCCTGTCCTCTCCTTGGAACTACAGTTTCCTTTATAGAAAAAAGCACCAGCGTTGGTATGGATTCCACACAGTGGAACAGAAGAGACCAACACTGCATTAATTAAAGCTGGTTGGGAGATGCAAGTTTCATGCACATGTACACGCATGCACAAGCTTCCAGTTCATCAGAAAGCTTTTCTGTGAGTTAAAAGCTCTCCACCTTTAGGAAACTCATTTTGGAAGTTGCAATGCTGTTAGCAACAGAAAAATAACATACTGTGAAAAGAAGTATTTCTTGACAGAACCTTGCGTTTTGCCAAAAAAACTTTATTAAAAAATTCCTAGCAGCTCTCATCACTCTTTTCACCTTTTCTTACAATATGCAAAGTGAACAGAAAGCTCTGTGAGCCTGCACATTCTCTCACGCTCTCCGATTACTCCACAGTGATTTCTGCAGAAGTTTGTCACTGTAGACCTCATCCCACATAAGCAAACACGGTCAATGCAACATTTATGGCTGAGATGCTTCTGAAGAGGTTATGAAATCCAAATCTAGTCTGCAGGCAGGAGTATACTTTAGTGACACTGGCGCACACACAAAAAAAGTCACAGCCTCAACAATAGCTGTCACATATCCTGGATGCCAGAGCCAAACAAAAACACCCATGGAGTAGATGTTCTTCTGAGAATTAAGCTCTACAGCTCCAAGCAAGTCACTGAGACACTGCTTGGAGAGTGCAAGAATGGCAGTGCATGTGGTATTACCTTGCAAGAGGGCAGCAGAGCATGGAAGCAGCTATTGGCTTCTTGCTTTATTCCTATGACTGCTTAAAAAGACGAATGAAAACCACTGGCTTTTCCCTATTGTCTCACTTGTATCCAAGTGATTTGTCTTGACTCTTTTTAACATTAATTTCCACAGAGGTGTTTCTTCTCCTTGTATGTAGCTAGCATGGAATTTTACTTTTTATCCTGAAAAATATTTGGAGTGTAGCTAAGCTATCCTGAACTGCTCTCCCATCTTTCCAGTCAGCAGAAAAGAAGAGAGTAGCAGAGGGGCCTAGCAGTCCTGACCTGCAGCAAATCACCTCAGCTCAGTGCTGTAACAGATGAAGGATGTCAAGGCTTCATGCACAGCCTATGCTGAGACACACAAAAAAGAAGGGTTTCTGTGACTTGTAGTTTAATTTCACCCCACATGAGTTTGTTCATTTATAGCAGCTCTGATTTTCCATCCAAGTATTTGTCTGCCAGAAGTGCATATGGGCAACAGAGAGAGTGTGCTGTTGATTTTTCACAGGGTAGAATTAGTCCCCTCACCAGAAGAAGGCATGGATAAGATGGAGGTATTGTGTTTCAACGAGATTCGGACAGTAGTTTGAAGTCTACCCTGCACAATGTAGCACTTCACAGTATTTCACTGCAGGTATGTCTTAGTTCGACAGCTCACTGTGACTGCAGCTGAAGAATTCAACTCTATAACCACAGTTCTATAGAAAATAAGATTTACTAAGCAGTAGGCATTACTTGTGAAACTGGCACCACATCTCAGGTAGAAACTAAGGTAGATTCCTGGAATCCACAACGAAATGCAGTCATTAGATCTGTGACATACATCCTCTTGTGTAGATCTAAAGATGATTGTATGTCATTGCATGACACGTAAGAGATGTACTCTGCATTTCACTTGTTCTGCCAGCAACTTGATTTGACGTTGGAGGTTTTCTCAGCACTGCGTATCTAGTTCTTAAAGACCAACCTTAAATGATGTTCTGTGTAGTGTGGCAGAAACAGGATATAGTCCAGTTGAGATGCACAAGGGCATCCACATCTGGGATATGTTTCTGCTTTGTCCTTATGAATATGTAAAATCCTTGCCCTGGGATGTAAGAAAGCAGCGGTATGCTTGCAAGTGCTTGGTAAGACAGGTAAATCTTAGAATTAATCTTCACATTAATTAAGAAGCTGATATGACATACTGCTATTAATTTTGGGAGACAATCATTTACAAAAGTCAGACGAGACAAGAGTAGAAGCTCACCTTGCCAAGCCAAAGAGTGCAAAGTGGTGACAGCTATGTTACAGTGCATTAAATCTAACAAAATATTTGCAGATCACCTTTTACTAACTTAATTGCATCTAGGCTATCATCACAAAGGAATGTTAGTAGTAACTGCAGTCCTCTCTCACTTGCTGGCTGATCTGTGCATTTCACTGTGTCCCACTGCTCACAAACCAACTTAACCCAACCACTGATTTAGCCAGTTGGAAACAGCTTGTCTGACTGAGGTTTCCAGGACTGTCCTTAATGCAGGAAGGGGTTTATTCAGATACTTATTTCTTTCCCTCGAGAAAGCCTTGGGCAACATTGCAGAGGAACTTCTCAAAAGGTGTTTCGCCTTTGCCGTCTACTGCTGTGAACACTGCCTTGCTCTGGCACTTCTATTCACCTGAAAAGTAACATCTGGGGGGTGACTATATCAGGTACTTTGCTGACATGCCTTACAAGTAGACAAATGCCTATCCAGAAACACACCACAGAAGAAAAGTAGAAGAAAAGCATGAATAGATAATTTCCAAAGGTTCGTGTCAGGCATCAGCTCCTTACATACACGAAGCTATGTCAGTGCACAAAACATTTGTGAAATCTTCCTCCATTTCCCTGGATTTAGTCCTTGCTAAGGAATGGGGAAGAGCATTCATCTCTTGCACACGCACAAGGTCTATTAGATAACAATAGAAGCATGGTCAAAATGGTACTACCAAGTGTCACTACCTCAAGTTTTCTGATAGCCTCAAGGACTTCAGCTTTAAACCCCAAAACAAAAATTGAAGTGCAAATAAACCTTAAAGATGCTTCAAATGAACCAAGACATTTTTAACAGCAGCACCCATACTAGATTAACATTTGGCAAAGGAAACTACCTCAGCCACAAGAGAAACAGTGCTCCAAAGCCATCATGAAAAAAAAAAAAAAGGAAGGGTGAGGGAAGGGTTAAACACTATTTCATTCAAGTGAATACCCTGAAGAAGATTGTTCAAGTGTTTCCTGGACTTACGCAAGACAAAACCCTATAAGGAGTCTCACTGAGATCTCATGTTCCTTTCCCAAATGAGGAGACTGAGCTCTAATAAAAATCTTTTCCTAACTGCAACACACTCAACAATTATTTCAATACTTTAATCCATGCAGAGTACATGCTATTTTAGAAAGCCCTGTGCCCTTGCCAGGATTGTATGAAGTTTGTACTGTATCAGTTTTTTCCAGAGGGAATGCTCTGAGGAAGCGAGGAAATCCATTCTGGAAAACTAAAGGGCTTTCTTGACATAAATTGAGGTGTTTTCAGCAGAAAATGGACCTAAGTGGTCTAGGATACTCTGGTATCACATTCATTGTGAGAAGAATGCACCAACACCTTTGCCAACACAGGTTACTTTACTACACTGCTATGCCCTGACCTAGTGCAATCCTCCACCTGCAATAGAGTATTCATCATATCTCAAAACTAACTTCTGTCAGCTTAAAAGGTACATTCCTTTGACTCAACTCATTACTGGATTGTTGGGTAACTCTATTCTAAATATTTACTCTGATTCAGCTATATACATATTAAAATATCATATTTGAAATTGAAAAATAATAAAGATGACTAATTATTTTAGAGATTAAAACATTTTAAAGGAACCTGAACCATGATGTTAGACCATCCATGGAATCACATACTAAGATGAAGTCATAAGACTCAAATTCAGCCTCTGAGAGAGCCTGGAAAAATCCTACCTTCATCTTTTTGAGTTCGCTCTTCTCAATATAGAAAAATCCCTCTTGCTAGCACAGAAACTTAACAACAGTTTAATCAAGCTTCCTACAAGTCTCATTTATTTTGCCTTAGACTTTATTCGAGTCAGCATCCCTGAAGCTTTTCTCCACACACTCTGAGGAGTCCTTTTTGCAGTTGTTCACCAACAGTCATGTTTCAGTGTTAACAAATGCTCACCAGGAACCTGCTCCCTCTGGATAAATCCCAGAACCCATTAAACCCACCCAGGCAGGATCAAGGCTGAGATGGATGTCTCAGTGCCTTCTTCCTCACTTTGTTACAATGCCATGGGGAAGAGGGATTTGCAAACCCAATCAGCAAGAACACTACTCCCTATATGTTCTTCTTTGAAGAGAAGGTGACAACAGGAGAGTTGTCATTCTACCACAAACTCTCAGCCAGAGGGGATGTTTCTGCTAACATTGCAGTGTTTAACATGGAAGAATTTTTAAATGCCTTTTTGAGATCTTTGAAAGAGAAGTTTTAATGTCCTTCTGCATGAAATTGCTTCTGCATCTGTTCTTCATAGGCACTGCACAGCCTGGCAGAAGGCTTGGTCCTCAGCAACACAATCAGTGCTTAGGAGAGCTGTGTACAGACCACAGCCCCTCTGTCAAAGGCTTCAGCAGGAAAAAGAAAGATGTTGCGTGGCCAGTCTGATGTATTTTAACTAAACTGATACCAGAAAGGACAGATTACGTAGTGCACTGCGTGCAGCATGGAGGCAGCTTCAGCACAGGTGAGAAGCCCTCTCTCCTGCATCAGGCTGCAGGTGTAGGTCTGAGTTCTGTGACAGGGTCTAAGGTCAGCTCACAGAGGTGAGGAGTACATCAGTAGACAGTGAGCAAAGCAATGACCTTCTGCACCAAGCACTGGCCAGCTCCTCTGCCTAGTACTGTTCAGCCTACAGAAGAAATCTGGGAGAACAGGAGATATTCTAGCAGAGAATGAGCAAAGATATCTGTAAAAAGTACTACTGCAGGACTAATCTTGGAAACAGATACATTTTAAAAACTTAGATTTAACAAGCTTCATATTTAGACCCAGGTTGTCACTTTAAATATATATATATCTTTCTTGCACCAAAAGAAGTTTAAAAAGTTTTTCAAGGGTGAGTTATTTATTAACAAATACAGGTCCAGTAAGTTTAAGAAGATTCCATCAATCCTTTCACCATTTGTAGGATTAAATTGCTCTAGTTTTCCAGATGCATCTTGGTCCAAAACAGATACATTTAAACATTAGTCCCTTTGTTTCTTCTTTACAGAAGTCTGTTACGTGCAGCCTAGCAATACTCATCTGGGATTCAATACCCTAAGCATAACTGGTAGCAAAGAGAGAAAGCTTTGGTCCGATAGGATCATAAACTCTCAGCTGCGTTATTACTTCCAAAGAGACAAACAGCACTTCATTTGTTCCACAGATATCAATGTAATTTCAGGATGTCTTTGATCTTGCCCAGATGGAGATAAAAGGTATCTTTTAAATTAGTGTTTTAACCCACTTTTAAGGAAAACAAAATAAAAACACGTTTTTTTCACAATCTAACTTTAGGTATCAGAACTAGGTGCCTAAGTCAGGACAACATCCTTCATTACCTCTGCTAGAAGCAATCCTCACTAGACTGGGAAGACAGGAAATAAATGCTTCCTCACTTATCTTGAGGCCTCCTGCACGAGTCATTTAAGAGCCTGTGAAGTCAAAAGGGAAGCTCATCCAGAGAATGATTCCTCTTATCTTAGGAGTCTTATCTTCTATCCTAGAAGTGATTTGTCACATCTTACCTTTGTACAAATAACGAGAGGACAAAGACATCTCTAGGAATCTTAAATTCAGACAGATGAACAATGGCCCCAGAGCAGTTTGGCACACAGAATATTCTTGGGGATGGAAGATATGGTTTAAATCCCCCTCACTAAGAATAAGGTAATTTTATTCAAACATGCTGTATGCTAGGTGAATGATGCAGATCTCTTGGATAAAAGGAGGGATTACACCACTTCCTCTTCTTCTTTTCATTTCTTTATCTGTATTTCTTTTCCCAGATGACATTTCATCCTCATTAACCATTCTATTGATAAAGGAATTCATTCTGAGAACATGCTACCCATGCAATAACCTGACTGAAAGCAGTCTCTTGTTTTGGGAAGGGAGGAGGGAAGAGAACTGCTGCCCCTTAATGCAACGTAACAAGACTTGACATATTTTGTAACTCATGTTTATGTCAAGAGGTAATGAAAACTCTTAGCACCCATAAGCACTTGCTGAGAATTCAGCCACAGTGTTTGCATAGACATACATGGCGCCAAACAAATGTACTCTATTATTACCGTGTGAAATCTACCAGAATGCAATTCATTGAAACAGCAGTCAGAAAGAGCAGAAGATATCTTACTGCCTGCAGCAAAAGTCTTTCCCCTTCTCCTGCCATGGAAAGATCAAGTGCCTCCACTGTTTTAAATAACTGCACAATAATCTTTAAAGGATGAAACCATATCGGGCTTCGACTCCTTTTAGGAGGGAAAAAACCCACCCACTGTAGTTTTCCAACTTTTCTCTGAATTATTCTAGGTATATCTCTACAAGACAGTTATAGCAATGTTGCATTTGGAACTTTTCCAAAAATACATCTGACAGAACTCCAGGCTCTCTTTTCACAATGTGTTCAAGTAAATAGCATTACATTAGTCACACAATAAATTATGTTCTGAAGCATGCAGAAGAAAACTTGCCCATACAAAACCTCAACTTTATAAAATCAGTGGTTTTAACTGGTTCCAAGCCTCAAATGTTCAAACAGCCTCTATTATTGTTATATTGATCTCATCATTTTCTGCAGTGCCATAAATGCAGCCGTCAGATGGGCAACTTGCTGATTCAGGGACTGGTTCTCCTGTTGTACTTGTTCCAGCATGACTTGGTCAGCGTGTAATCTCCTTTGCAGCTTCTGAAACTGCAATAAATAACAAACATACATACATGAGGGACATTAGCTGTATAATTATCAAAGTGGAAATAAAACACCAACAATGATGACATGAATAGCCACATCTCAGCTGGCAAATGACAAATGCATAGCATAGTGGGAGAGAAGTAGCAGCTCCAAATTCCTCTCTATTAGTAGTAACCGTGGGACACAAAGCACTCATTAAAAGCAAGCCTGGAAAGCATCTAGGGAGTAATCGACATGCATGTACATTTGTTTGGATTCACCTTAAGATCACAGTGTACTTTACCAGCAACACTTTCTTCCAACAATTTGATTCTCCTAATCTATCTAGATACACAGTATTAGAACTATGTTTCCCTTAAAATGCAGAAGGCTTTTAACTATGTAATGTTTATTTTGATTTCATTTCTTCTTTCAGTGTTTTCCCATCAACACAGGATTTCAGCAGATTAATGAGCTGTACAACTAGGAAAGCAACATCAAGTATTAATTACGATGGCCTTCGTTATTTCTTCTGTAAACAAAAAAAAAATAAAACAACTACATCTGCCAGACTCAAGGATTTATTCTAGTTTAAGGACAAAATCAAAGAAAATTATGGTCTTCCAGTATTTGAAGGAAGATTATAAAGAGGAAAGAAATAATGGGTAAATAGTGATGGGACGAGGGGGACTGACTTTAGACTAAAAAAGGGGATACTTAGATTGGATGTCAGGGGAAAGCTTTTCACAGAGAGTGTGGTGAAGTGCTGGCACAAACTGCCCGGAGAGGTTGTGGATGCCATATCCCTGGAAGTTCTCAAGGCCAGGTTAGATGGGGCCCTGGGAAACCTGCTAGATCTAGAAGTTAGCAGCCCTGCCCATGACAGAGGAGTTGGAACTAGATGATATTTGAGATTCTTTGCAACCAAAGACATTAAATGATTCTATTCTTCTGACTTGCTTTAAGATAACATAGCTAGTCCCTGTGTTTATTTTGACTGGACACTATTCTGATAAACAGTGGAGTAAGTGTTAGCATTGTTTAGAATACCAAAAATGTTTTTGTCTTCATATGAAAATATGAAAACCAAAAACCTCAAAAACCAAAGCACCCACTGACAAAACCAGGTGGCAGTAAACCTCAGGTAGGGAATTCTACAGGTTTAATAGTGCTCAGATCTGGTTTCAGACAATTGCCATTGTGAACTCTAAAAATTTGGGTTTTTCTCCAACCTGCAGGTTTAACAATGGGAAAAAAAGATGCACCACCATGGACATACAGCTACACCTGGAGCCAGAATGCCTCTTACATGCTTGAGGAACAGCAGTTCAACAGCTCCAGAAAGAGTCAGGATCTAATTATGTCTAATTCCACTCTACTGTTCTTTTGAGTATGAATAATACTGGGCCCAATTCTACCAAGAATGTTTTGCTCCACTCAACCCAGAAGGAAACAGAGGATGGTAAAAAAGGATGCAAAAGGGACAATATGTAATGTGCTGACCTACTTCCAAAGACGCACAGGCAGAGAGCAGAATGATCAGCTTTGAATGTGCTCTTTGATATGTTATGAGCAACACACGCTCCTGGTTATCTCCAAATACGGTAACAAGAGAATACACGTTGATGCCATGTTTTGAACTCTTGACCCTAACTTCCCATTCAGTGTACAGGAAAGAAAGCTAAATTAGAGCCAATGTTTTCAGAAGAACAAAATAGACCTAGTCTTTTGACAAGCACACTGAAAACACTGAATACCAAGGAACTGTTGGTCCAGTATGATCTACACTTGTATTAAAGCAAAGCATGAGCCTTACAGTGAATTAAAATATTGTAACGGATTTAGCATCCAGTCAGAACAGAATTTGGTCAGGCCCACAAAGTGTACACACAAGAAAATATCAAATAAGGTTGACATTAAATCAAGCATAGTATACACTAGTAGGAGTGAAGTGGCCTGTGAATGACAGCAGCAAGCAGACAGCCTGATTCAAAGCCCTCACACCCACTGAGCTTGCCAATTCAAGCCACTCCTGGTTGCACATCTCACTACCAACTAGTGACAACTATAGACTGCAAGTGACTGCACCTTGGTTTAGCAGTTTGAACAGTGGGCACATAGTCTTAACTCTTCCAGAGAGGTTGGCCACAGTAGTGATGGTTTGCACACCACATTCATCCTTCGATTTAAAAATATGGGGAAAATTAAAGGTACGATGAATCTTCTGTGTCACATCTAATGAAGTACTGCAAAGCTCAAAGTTAAGGAACAAAGGAAAGCATTTACAGAAAATTTTCTCCACTTTCTCCAAAAATAAAACATTGCTTATCCTGAGATTTTAATTTACTGAAGTCTTTTTGCAGTCATGCATCCTGGTCAAAATTTAAGATTCTTTCTGTCTGAAAGAAATCATTTACTGAACTTTACGAGCAAAAGAATGCTGTTACTGACTGATTCTAGACACTAACAATGTTCTAAGAGATAGCCTCCAGAATTTATTGTTGTATCTTTTGTAGTCTGGGGCAAAAGTGCTGATTTATAAAATCAGGGCTGTTTTCTACTGCTGCTTAAAAAAATGCCTCCCCCTCTCCAGTGGGAGGATCGTTTACAACATGTAAGATGCACGGAGCCATTGATTTTAAGACTCCAGTTTCCCAACATTATAATGTCTCAGCCGTGCCACAACCTGTTATATGTTACCTTTGGTTGCTTTGCACAATGTAAAATCATTGTGTATGAGAAATGTTACTCACAGTAACTTATAGCTACAAGTAGAAATGTTAGAATGGATGAAAATAACCTAGAACACCTGTGTTCTGTTTCCATACATTATTGCCCATGCTCAGCTCTGAAAGTCAAATTTAAACCTGCTCACGGGAGTTGCACTCAGACTTACTATAGTCATTGATAAAATGAATAATGTATGTATATACCTACATGCTTTGAGAGTTGAAGGATAGTGAAAAATTTGTTAAACTAAATTGCATTAAAACCTGAGGCAATAGTTCACTTTTAATGGCTAATAATCATCACCTTAAAGGGAAGCTCATAGATGTAATGGAAAAAAAAAATCTCAATTCTTTAATTCAGCCATGGAATATTCAACAGAAGACAAATTCAAAAGATGTGAGTGATATATAAGGAAGTGGGTTTTTTTTATTTTTATTAAAGAGGTCTATTTTAGTCCCTGATAAAAGTCAGGGCAGCTGACAGGCCCAGAACAAAATGGAAGGTGCTGAAGATCTTGAGAAGCAGATAGCTGATGCTAGATCTGTCACTGGGTGCACCCCCAATTACAGCCTAAAAAGTAAATGGCATGAGAGCTACCATACTAACTTTATCAGGAATAAGATGCACCAACTCCAGTAGATACTCTCCAGTGATTACCTGATCTACTAAAAAACCATTTTGTATTTTGAGTGTGCTAAAGAAGAGCTCTAATACGCTGGTTAATCAGACCAAGAAGTTATTTAGCTGCAGAGTACTGAAAAGCACATAGAAATTATATTTTCCCAGGGAAACACTTTCAGATTCTCTATTTTCCACACACACAGAGGGATGTTTTCAATACTCTCTTGGTGGTTATTACATGAAAAGCTCCTGTCAGACAGTATTTGAAACAAGCATGAGAGAAGTACAGCAGTCAACTCTAACAGACTGGCACTTTGTGTATCAGTAAGATCTGTGGCTAAGCTACTAGCTACAGTGAGAACCATACTGCTACAGTTCAGTCCAGTCCCATCACAGCATGGGAAGTGGGTTAGGGATGGCAGAGCTCCTGACCCAGTCTTGGGTTACAGACTCCACAGCTGTTTCTACATCTGCTTGTTCTTAAAGTTAAGTCAATCTCATGTTGATATCAAGTTGATAATATCAGCTGGTTGCTATGGAAGCAACACACAGCTCCACAACTGGTGATGTACAAAAAGCATGAAGTGCTTTGCAGTGACCCTTGCAGAGCATAAGTCCTGGAGGCCTTCCCCAGCACACAGCCTCCCCTAAAAAAAACAATAAATAATAATAATAAAAATACTAAGATAACCAGCCCTTCAAATAACCTACCGTGATTTTGGGATGACTAACTGATGCCAGGAGTCCCATGGCAATGTTTGGCACATGGCCTTTCAGATCCACAAACTGTCTCCCAAGTAAGTCCGTGGTTCAGTGAGCATGGGCAGAACATACTGAAAAGCCGAAGAGAGTAATGTAGCCTTCCCCAGCCATGTGCCCATCACTGTGGCTGATCCCCTCCTCCAAAATGGTAAGTCAAACTCCATTATTTGGGAAGAGGCAGCTACAAACTTCCTTTGTCTTTATCAGTGTATGTCAACGGGGAGCTGACACAGAGTAGTCCACTTGCACCACAGCAGAAAGGGGCTCAGGGAGATAGCAGAAAGGGGCTCAGCAGCCATGCTCTAGAGGCATTCACAGCACCTCCAGAAGTAAAACCTGGCCTGAGGCTTTTAAATCCTCAATAAGACCTAAATCAGGAAAAACTATATGACTTTCAACACCCAGGGAGAATCTATGGAGTCAGCAGTTAGGGGAAAATCTCTCTGCTGGTACATGGAACAATTTAATTCTGAAAGTCAATAAACACAGCACCCTGGTATGCCATTTTCTGAAGAGTTTCTCTTTAGGGAAGAGAGGAAGTGACTCACAAGCTCTGAACAAGGGGCCAGGCACTGAGAGAGAGCAGGCGCCAGCAGCTACCCAGCCTGTCTCTCACATGCTCCTCGTTAGCAGCACAGCTTCTAGCAGCTGAGGTTGCTGCACTGCATCCTTCTCCATGTTACTGGCATAAGTCATGTCAACAGCATCTCTGTTATGCTATGGGCTTGCTCTGCTATTTGCCTAATGTTGCTTTATATCCTTTACATTAGATCTGGTTTTATATAAAATTGCATTTGGGCTTTAAATCCAGGACTGGCACAGAAACATTCAGTAAAAGTGTAGAAAAAAACAAAGCAGATCACATATAGAGCAGATATAAGGGCAGGTGAGGAGGGAAACACAGCAACTTTCCCTTGGAACCTGCCAATAAAGTAGTTGTTTAAGAAGCAACACGATTTCTCATATACACATGAACAACTGCCTTCTACCCAACCATAGGAGATCAACAACTAAATATACAGTTCTACTTACACAGTATTTTTGTCCCTTTCAGTGTAAAGAAAATATTCCCTGTGAAAGTCAGTCCATATAGAAGCACACATGCTGTGTAAGGCAGTAGTGTGCAGAGAGACCTGAGCCCCTCCAAGAGATCAAGACCACCTTGCCACCTACAATGTGAACAGGCAGAACATCTCCTGGAAGTCCTGGAAGTGGTCATAGCAGGGAAGAATGTGCTATAGGCATGCACACACATTGGCAGGGTGAATTTTTTTCCAAATGAAAAAGATACACCAACACCTTCCCTCAGCCTCATTCCTGTTAGTACAAATGCAAGGCAAGACTTCTTCAGTGTGAGGAGCTGGCAGTCTGTTTCTCCTTGATATATACAATTCATTTATTCACTGTTTGCGTTCAAGGAGCTCCCACCCACTCCAATCTAAAACAAGTAATGAGAATACTCCTTGGACATAGCTGGGTGTCTTGGCAGACGAGCTTACCTGCAGCTTGAAAAGGCTTGAATGCTGTGGGATTCCTGTAGGAATAGAAGCATCTCTCCTACAAGCATAATAAGAAGCCCCACATTTGTTCATTTCCAGAGTGAGAAAATTTTGACAAGTTGAGAAATGGTCAGCCTATCAGTAGTTATTGAACACAGTGACCCAGATATAAACTGCCTCAGGAAGCCCTGAAGCAACAGCTTGCTAGGAAGAAAAAGTATTCTGGGCAAAGAACAGCAAGCTCTCTTGCTTTAGCCTTTACTAAGCAGCTGCTACTCAGCAACACCACAAGAAGGTTCTGACATGTCATTTCATCTGAATCATTAAGCATTTCTTTAGCATCTGTTGAGAAGTTTATAGCCTATGTACTCTCCCTCCCTTTCTCTCTGTCTCTCTCTCCATAATCAGAAATCTTATAAAACACCATTTAACACTTATATTTCAGCAAAAGTATTTTTCCAATAAAAAGACCTCCTGTGTGTGTGCTTACTTGTTCAAGCAAAGAACAAGAATGGCACCTCATCTTACCTTCACCACTCCTGAAGTGGCAGTGGAAGGTACTTCAGTGAATATGATAGAGGTAAACTTAACTAGAATAATCAGCAGGTAATAAATACAAGCAACACTGCATTTTTAGATTCTTGTCACTAACAGGTAGAAATAAAGTAGAAAAGGAAAGGTTGTGAGCTGCTGCCAGAATTCAGCCTTTAGCCACATGCCTGGATGGCAGAATGAGAACATGACTTTGCTACTTTTTCTTGTTACTGCCTAGAGATAGTGGCAAGAAGATTCAAAAGAAAACGTGATTTATTTCCTTAATGTTCCTATGTTGATTCCAAGCTCTAACAAATAATTACTTAGCTCTATCTTCGCTTCAGAGAGAAAAAAAAAAGAAAAAAAATCTCCCTTCTTATTCCTCAGTGGAGTGCTTCTCAATTATTTCTGCACTTCTTTCTTCATTGACCTCTGTTGAGTTATGTGGATGCAAAGAAAGAGTATTGTTGAATATAGAACAAATTGACTACAGAAAATAGAACTGCTCAACTGAAGTGTTAAAGCCTTTTCATCTCACACTTAAGTCTTCCATAAAATATGAAAGTCAAATATCCATTTAATTTCTTCTCTCCCTACTTCTATACCACATACAATTTATGCTTATTCCAAAGCTCCAATTAGATATTTTTATTCTGAATTTCTACCCTTTCTCACCATCTCCCATAGGCATCTGGCATTCTCATAGCTCCCATTTAGACAGCAGAAAGTCTCACTTGCCCCCACAGTATCAGAGTATCAGTGCAGGTCTTAAACCCAACAATCACACCCAGTGCAAAAATACATATACTTAAAGCTGGTCTTGTGCATTTCCAGGTGCTAATACAGGATACAGAAATTGATGTGCTTTGGGAACCACATCGCTTATGGAAACAGCAATATATGGGAACACTACTAGGATGGAAAACAAAGACAATCTAGCTGGGAAACCACTTGGGAAAAATCCCGGATTACTGCTGCTGGACTCATGAATACTTTGCACTTTTAGAGTAAAAGGAGGCCACAAGGCTGTTAAAACAATTTAAGGATGAATTTCTTCAACTGCAGTGTTTTACATTTTACTGCTCTCCCATTCCCTTATCCCTTGTATAGTTCAAATACTTTCCTTACTTTAGACACTTAAACACTTCACGTACATCTCTCCCACCAACCCTTTTCTGTCACTGCTGCCCCAAGCACAGAGCATCTTTTGAGAAGAGGATCCTCAGAGGAGACACCTTATTGCTCTCTACAGCTATCTGAAGGGAGGCTGTGGTTGGCCTTTTCTTCCATGTAACTAGCAATAGGACTTGAATGGCCTTAAGTTGTGCCAGGGGAGATTCAGGCTGGACGTTAGGAAATAGTACTTCTCTCAAAGTGTGGTCATGCTCTGGAACGGGCTGCCCAGGGGGGTGGTGGAGTCACCAACCCTTGATGTGTACAAAAAGTTTTAGATGTTGTACTGAGGGACATGGTTTAGTGGGAAATACTGGTGATAGGTGGATGGTTGGACTGGATGATTTTGGAGATCTTTTCCAACCTTGGTGATTCTATGATTCTGTGATTTCAAGACCTGAGAGAAATGGCCTGGAGACAGCATCATAGCTGTGTCAGCGCAGAATTTGCAGCAGTAGGGCTTCTCTTTTCTATGCACGTCTCTTCAGAGAGCTGCAGAGAATTCAAAATATTCTTTCCTTTTTGTTTCAGTGACTTGGTTCTCTGGCTGCAGACCACTTTTCCCCCCAGGGAGCCTGATTGTTCGGGGGTCTCGCAGTGAGAACTTCCACTCTGAAGCACTGACACAGCTCAGCAGCAACAGCAAGGCCTGCTCACCAGTTAGCTGCAACAGGGCTGGAAGTCAGACTCGTTGATACACATCAGAGGAAGCCTCTACAGGTGGTACTAATTAGTGGTTTGCCAGTGGCCCCAGCAAGGCCAAGGATTAAACAGGAGTCACCATCAGCCTGGTCCTGTGTGAGGCCACCCGCAGGTCGGTAGTGCAGGAAAAGCCAGTAGGCCTCTGGTACTTCTGCCTAACTATGCATTTCACATACGTTTCCAGAGCTGTCAGCAGACCACCTTTCATCAGCACTGAACTCACAGGTTTACTGCAGAAACTGGGAGCATGACATGAGGAGGTCACTGAGGGCTCTGAGGGGGTGGTCCCGACCAACAGCACTTCCAGTGTGGGCTGAAAACCGATCTGACAATCCTTGTCTCGAGGAAAAGCAGCCTCGGGGCTGCACTGAGTTGCATAAGCAATCACACCAGCAAACAGTGCAAGTGTGGCATTTAGGTTCACCTTCTCCTGTCACTCCTTTTACTCCTACCTATTTTGGGAGATTTCCTTGGAGGTGAGTTAAAATCTGCTTGCAGAAGGAAGTTCTCAAAGCAGGCCTCAATGGCCATATGGTATTTACTATCTGATCATAGATAGGTCTGTTTGCCAGCTTGTAGCTTTGAAAATACATTACAGTTGTGCCAGAAAATGCTACTAAAGTGAAGCAAAGCATCACTTTGATCCAGTAGCTCTCCCTTCCACTTGAAGGAAGTGTTACTCAAGGGCTGTTCCTCTGTGGCACCATCACAACACACAATTTGGCACAGCACTCTATAGTGTAAACAGACCACCCAGCACACTTCTTCCCTCCAAATAGTACAGACTGAATCTGTACTATCAGCCTGACTACCTTTACATTACAGAAATATATAAGCAAATAGAGTAACTTCAGTATAAGGTATGTAGATTGCTTTAAAAGTAATGCCTCCTTATTTATTTCCATGGAAAATAGGACTGATACAAGGAGCACAATCGCACTAATTGAAGAGCAAATTCTCAGCTACAAAACACTGTTCTTCAACATAGTCACCACCATTAGCTGTGCATTTTTGCCAGCACTGAACAAGAGCTGTGTTCTGCACTCTTAAAATCTGCATTAGTGGAGGTGACCCCTGTGGCTGTTGCCACTGCTTAAGTACACCATCCACCATCTCACCATGCTCACAGCCACTGCTGAACTCCATAATTGTTCAGCAAGCACTGATGAATGTCAATGGGTGCCATTTTTCTGCATGGAAGAATTCAGTGACACATCTTTGCTTCATACACACTTCCATGTCAGATGCCATTCTGTTACACTGCCCCCCTGCTGCCATCTGTCACACAGCAACAAAATGTAATGGAATATTGGTGGCAAGGTTCAACCTCTACTGCTGTACCACCAACATCCGCCTCTGACGTTGTGGGCAAACGTAATAAAATAGGAGGTATTACTTTCAGAGTAGCCTTGTTACTGCAGTCAGAATCATTTCCACTTTCAACCTATATTATTGGTTTTCAAAATGTACTTCTTAGTGTCTTCACTATTCTTAACTACTGAATTAACTGAAACATCAATAAGTAACTATTAGAAAGTTTAGCAGGTTAGTAATCTATCGATAACATCCTTAAAAAATCTGCATTAAATAATATTTTAATTTAAAGGCCTTAACACACAGTATGCCTGCACTATTCCACACACATAATTACATAAACAAGTTCTTAGAAAGTTTCCACTTCTCTTGGGAGAGACTGAATCATTCAGTGATTTTCTTTCACTCAAACACACAAGTGTCCTGGGAAGCATTCTTATCTTCTTACACTACTTGACATGGTTTATTATTTCCCATTTTATCTAGCTAAGTAATCTTTCCATGAACTATTAGTTCCTCATCGAGTCTGTTTTCAAAATCAAATCCTGTTCCTGCCTGCTGGGTTAAGTGCACAAGTATTGTTGGCCATTGCTCCTGGTCTTCTCACTCCCCAACTCCATGGGTGCTGAGATACTACCAATTAAAGGTAGTTAGCAATTCTCAGGCTAATTTAAAAATTTGCAGTCAGTAATTAATGCCTGTTCTCACTCCTTTTACTATGAGAAAAAAACTTCTAGCAGACTTGTAGAAGAGGAGCCCCAGACTTTAGCAGCACAAAGTTGGCTGAAGTTTTCTTTCCCTTCTCTCACCCCACAAACATGCATTATTCCAGCTGCTGACTCTCACCTTTATGCTCACTGTTCACTGCTTCCAAAACTGTGACAAACAGCACACAGCTGAGGTCAAAAGTAAGACAAACTATTGCACTGGAAGAAAAGGTCAGTGACATGTCACATAGGACCAGAAGACTACAGAAACCCACTGCAGATGGTGCTTTATCTGCAAACAGACACCCTGGGACCTCTTTGAATCATTACACAATCCAGCAGAGATTAAGATCCACCATCTGGGATGCGTGAGCTTAGGTCTAATACTGCTGCCAAGGCCACCCCACTTCATAGAATCATAGAATCACCAAGGTTGGAAAAGACTTCTGATATCATCCAGTCCAACTGTCCACCTATCACCAATATTTCCCCATGTCCCTCAGTACAACACTTAAACCTTTCTTGAACACCTCCAGGGACTCCACCACCTCACTGGTGCTGTTCCAGCACCACCACCCCCTCTCCCTCACACATCTATTAAAGTACCCAAGGCCTTGACTATTTTGTTTGACCTCTATGTGTCTGCGTGAAACATCACAACATATTAGTTATGTTACACACCAAGATCAAGCCAAACAGCATGCTGCAGTGCTCTGAGATGCTCAAAACGAAACAGAAACTGCTCGCTGAATAGTTGTGCATTCCCAGTATATAGGAACATATTAATTTCCCCTCATGCTCACTATTAGCTTTCCATTTAGGCACCAAACATTCATTTGATGATTTGCCATCTTTGCAGTTGCTCATGACACACATTCAGTAAGCGCATACTGTTCCTGCAGGAATACAAGAATTAGCTGCTGGCCTGAAATATGGTGAAACACCATTTGCTTGTAACTGATCCCTCCTGCAGCATTAAAACAGCTGATTGCTGCTGTGGGGGAGCTGCTATCTACTTGGGTGCCTAACTTACTCTACAGTAAGGTCAGTAGGAAAATTCCTACGTGTTTAAATAGGGTTTGGATCAGGCAAGGGTGCTGTCATTTCTACATAAGAGTTTTCATTACTACCACAAAGATGTCTGTGTCATTAACTCTGTTTGAGAGTTAAACTGCATCAAGCCTGCTGAAATTCATAATTACAAGAGTGTAAATCCAAAGGAACGAGAATTTGGATGTTATAAAACTAATGGTCAACAGCCTTAGCAGATTTGCTACTGCAACATGAATGTATGAACAATGATGCTTAGAGCAAGGAGAATGACACACGAAAGGATATTTTTATTTTTTCCTCCCTAGCAAATGAGCAGACAAAGCTACTGAAGGCATGGCGGAGTCCCTCCTCCTTGTTCCACAGGCATGAAAGAGAACAGTCAACAGAACCTCTTTCACTGCCACACCAAGAGACAACTGCACACCAACAGAATTCACATGTTTGCTTTAAGTCTTTGGGCTCCAATTCATTTTTATAACAGAGCATAACAAGTTTGGAGCTCCTCTGGATACAAATACTTCATCCTGTTTGAAAAACTTGGGGGAGGGGGAAGAGATTGATGACATACATATGTATTCACCACAGTTGATCCATTTTAGGTTTTAGGAAAGCAATACAGCATCATAAAAGTATCTGTAAATATTTAAATAAGGGTTCTTTTACACTAAAAAATAATACTTTTTTATTAAAAAAAACTACAGACTAATGTTTGAAGTGTTCTGATCTTACTAGGGAAACTGTTGACTTTGGGAGTTAATAGCTAATATAATATTAAGTACACATTTGCAGCTCATCAGGAGGAGCACACCCGCTGATCAGAAACATGATGGAAAAGAAGAGTTCTTGATGAACTGTGATCATTTGCCTCCTCAAATTTCCCTACTGACGCATGAGATTAGAGCCCCTGCAAAGAGAGCCAAGCCTGATTCCCCTGAATAAAACAGCAAAGTGGGTTTTATTGGAGGAAGCCAACCAACCTGGGAGAATAAGTCTTACAGACTATCCCCCAGAGCAGAATTCATTTTACCCATGCAAGAGCATCTCACCCTGGGCTCCCCCATCGTGTTTAAGAGAGAATTAAGTACTCTAGTGTGCAGTTCATCTCACAAGAATGCACATGACAGCAGATCATATTAACTTCACCTTGGTTCTTGTCACACTTTTGAAATTGCCATTCAAGTGATTGCAGATTGAAGAGAAACTGCACTAAAGCTTGTGCAAACTAAATGCTGCACTAGACAGACCACTTAATTATACATAGCTGCAGTGTACAGAAGTAAAAGACAGTCCTTGGCCATGCTTCATACTTAGGGCACACCTATAGCTAGCAAGCAGATGGATCAAAGCAGTAATTAACAGTTGTAGAGAGCTGGCCAGAGGACAACAGCTTTTGAGGTTTTGGTATCCATTCTGATCACATGCTGGAAACAAAACAAGAGCTTTCAATAAACTCTTCCATGAAAGTATATATTTTGAATAGTAATTTATTGACAGATTGGGTTTTTTTTTGCCATTTAGGTCATTCATATTGGTAATCATGAGAGTATATCCTCTGAAACAAAGGAACCCAAAAAAGTAGTTTACAAACAGCATTACACCACATGATGGCAAGTTTGGGCATTATATCAGAGGCTGCAATTAAGGTTATATTGCAGTACTCAGTTTTGCATGGCATTGAGACATGTGGCAATAATACACTGTCCAAAAAACAACTGGACAAAAGCTTTGAAAAAGCACACGAATTACGAGCTAACATGGTAAATAACAAGTTCAGTGCTATTAGCAAAAGAAGGGTTCTGATCTGTTCCCTCCCATCCATCTATCCTCTAACAAACAATCCTTCAAACCACAAGGATTTATTCACCTGTGAAAAGGTCGGATACCATTATTCATTTATGGCATGTAGTTTGTTAATATAGGGCAATCTGGGGGGTAGGCATCACAGGCTGTGAAATTTGTCATTCAATATCTGCTTCCTAAGCTGTTTAAAAAAAGGTTTCATTTTCTTGAGTTGTTAAGGAACTTAACTACTCAACTTAACGTAAGGAACTTATTAACAGATGCATGCGTATATGGATGGGTATGCACACACACACCCTTCAGTAGCTTTTGAACTTACTGGCTACTTTCTAATATGTCTTTATGGAACAGCAGAAATATTAAACTCAGCCAGAGTTGGGGAACAAAATCAGTGCCCAAGGGAAAGCCTACAGTTATTAGTCAGAGAATTAACTCATGGTTGCATGGTAAAACAAGAGAAAGTTCTACCTCTGGTTTCCATACATAACATATAGCTGGGAAGATAAACTTGAGCCACGGTGTGCTCCCTGTAGGAAAGCCCAGAGTTATTTAAATAAATAATGAGACTTCTGTGCACTTGTGGATTCCTGCACTTCCTTCAGGGTGAGTGCAAGTCTGTTTAAGGCATTCAGTTTTGTTGATAATTGTATTTCATGGCCTCTCAGATGGAGCCCATGGATTCTCCAAGACTGAAGCACTACAGCTTGTAAAAAAAAAAAAAATCATACAGACTTCTTTTATCTACAGATTGGGGCTAGAAGTTTCAGAAGAAAAAGCAAACTAACAAAAAACAAGGAGAGTTGCAGCATTTCCTAACTCTGGTTGAACTAGAAACATGTCTGGGCAACCTCAGTATTACAGTTTCAGCATTTCTGATCACAAATGGAATAACAACATTGGCAGTGGGAAGTACCCTTAGCTTTGATTCATATTCCCTTTGTAATAAGTATTTTTAAAATAATACCTCTTTCATATATCTTGACATCCCTAATGCTCAGTTGTGGAATAGGTTACAGCAAGGGCTTTGATGTTAGCAATCTCGTCCTCTCAGGCCTACCTGACAAATGCCTGGTAAGGCTGTTCAATTCTAGGCAGTAGTGTGCACCTTCATAAACAGAAAGTCCTAATCAGATCTGCTCCTTTAAAAGGTGAAGGTCCTACTTAGGTTGCTTGTATTTTTACTACACTAGAATGGAAGAATATACAGATTCCTCTTGGCAGCATTTCAATAGACTTCACATTGCTATTTGTCAGATACTCTCACTTCAATTTCCTTACTGATGTCCTACTGAGAAGAAGCGACCTTTCAAAGGAATGGACATCTATTAGCCTTCAGAAACATTACTGATTTGATAACAGAATTGATGCTTTGCTAATTGACTGCTAGGATAAGGGATTGAAAGAAAAGACATGATCATGACAAGAACAAGGGGTCACAAGGTGTCAAATAATGTAACATTCTTGGAACTTCTCAGACTTCTCAGAGTTTTTCAGCTGTGTATTTTAGAAGAGCAAGATTCATTGGGCTACAAGACTTCGGATACACTTTCATGGGATGTTTTTTGCCCTCATATAAAAACATCAGCCAACAATTCAGATTGGCCTTCTGTTTTGCATTCTTCCTCCCCTACCCCTCACATGTCATTGTCATATTATTTTATTTTATTTTTTTAATTTTTGACTTGTTTTGTGTCGATTTTCAGGAAGCAGGCTGTTAATCTGGGAAAACTAATTCCATTCTCTTAAAAAACGGGGAACTACAAAGTATGCCTTCATGACAGGTTGTTAACTGGTTACTTTTTTTTTTTTTTTTAAAGAGCTCCCAGAACTCTGCCATACATTAACAATTCTGTGGCCTTAACAGCCGTTGCTGTCCTTGTTGTGACCCCCACACACCCCCTGCTGTTGGCAGCACAGTCCTTGCTGGAGCTGTGGTGCCAGCATGACTGTGCCTACTAACTGGGCTTCCCCCAAAGCCCCAGACCTACATTATAGGAGGCCTTATTTCCAGTCTCATTTCCAACTCCATTGGCTAGGTGATTCTTGTACCTACATTCTAGATAGCCCCAGCTCCAATCTGGTCTCCTGAAGCATCAGAGTTTACTCTCCTGGATATATCCCACACCTGGTTCATCAGCTCACCTTGTTTGGGAACATCAGTGACACTGAAGCTTGGGACCAGCATTATCACCAGATACTGCAGGACTGTGCCCTGGACTGTGCTGAAGTCACCATGTGTCCCAGCCACCTTCCTGTGTGGGGCAGTCTTTGTCAGGCTGCTCTGTGACATGAGGCTGAGACAAAAAATGCAAGAATTTGTATTCTGATCTGAACAAGATCATATTAAACATCCAGAGACAGACATCACTCCCCTGGATTTACACTGCAGACAGCTCACCCTGCCTGGCCACAGCTACTCATAGTACTGTAATAAGAGTTGGTTCAGAATATTCAAGCCTTGCTTTCAAAGACTTAAAATCAGGAAATCCTGCATGCAGAGAGGCAGGAAGGACAGAGCTTATGAAAGCTCAGACCAGAAGTTCACCCACTGACTGATATCTCTACTTATGGATGAACGAACTGAACAGTTTGAGAGACAGAATGCCTTCTTGAAAGTACTCTGTACTAAGGGAACGGTAGAGTTTTAGAGTAGACAAAAAAAAGAGCTGATATTTCAAAAGTACCTTGAGAGTCAGTTATTCATATGCACTAATAGAGAGGGCGAACAGCAAGATTTCCATTTCAGAAACACCATACGCTTAAGGTGCTATGAAAAATCACCAGAGGTGTGAAACAGCTGCCAGTCATGTCGTGAAAAACCAAGATTAAATTCTCTCCTAGCTAACGGTCTTAGACTAAGGATAGCAATCACCAATCATGCAAAGCCCACAGAGGGCTTATTCCAGGAAACTGTCCTTAAGAAGAAAGCCAGGATAGCTTGGAAGTGCATGCAAACAAAACCACATGAACAATCTGCCCACAAAGGGATATTAATAATCTACAGACTCCACATACACAAACAGCTGCCCTGGGTACAAGACAGGGAGCACATCCTCCTATTCTGTCTTCTTCAGATGAAGAGCTGAAGATCTCGCTAATATAGGAAATGAGAGGAAGGAAACCTTCTTATATCTCATCACAAAGGGCAAGTTCAGGAAAAGCAGGGCTTTATTTACAGTCCTCTGAAGTCTGTGCCTGCCAGATGGCCCTTCCAAGCTTCTCTGTGTGGCATACTTTGGGCAGCATTAAGACTTTTCTGAGCTGGTCTGACCACACAGCAGGAAGGAATTAGGCATCTGTGCCAAATGCCAGCAACAAGATGACACCCTATTGCATCGGGTGCAGATGATCTCGTTTTCTCTAGAAGAGGACATTAAAACTGCTTTTTTTCCCTAAGGGTGCAGTAAGGAAAAAGGTTGTTTGTTTTTTAGTTCAGAAAATAGTCCTGTAAAGGGCCTCTGAGGATGTTACACTAGATAGGAATCTAACTAACATTAATTCTTCTGGAAATACCCTTCTCCACCATTAGCAACTGATCCAGGCCTCTATATTGCCTTTCTAAGTTAAATACAGGCCTTATTGACTCTTAGGACGCCAGGATTTAAACCTCTTTGTTTTCTTAGAGCAAAACACACACACTCACAGAAATCACTCATCTGATTCATTTCCTCTGGCATTGTATTGTTAAGTTGTTTAAACAAAATGTTCAGCTTTTTCATTTTCCTCTCCCTCTTCTTTAGGACCTCTTTTTCTCCCATCTGGGAGAAAAATCTAACTTTCTTATTAAGTTGTTACTGCAGTTAATGGCCTAGAGGGAGAAAAGCCCCCTTGAAAATGCTGTGTGTTAGTTCTTGTAAAGTAGACAAATGAAAGAAGGAAAATGTTGTACATTATATGCTTAAATTTTAATGGTGTGCTACCACAGTCTGCTCTTAGATTCATTTCACTCTTGCGTTGTCGGCTTCTCAGATTTTCTGAATTTCAGACTTCAAAACTGGGTCCATGTCTCTTGGTTCGGAAGGATTTCTTCTGACTTGACAAAAAGAGCTTCTGACTGCAGAAGCCCTGCTCTCATCTGCTGGGATTGCCAGTATCTAGTATTTTATGAGATAAGAGATTAATAGAGGCTGTCTGAAGGGACAAGCTGGAAAAAAAAAGAAAAAAATGGCCAAGAAAGAGATTCACTGAGGCTCTGTAGCCATGTATCTGTTGCAAGAAGCCAGTTAACCAATTGCTAAACCTGTGTTTTAGGGAGGAACCTCTAATAGGCCTATGTTCCTTATCAAACTATTACAAACTGCTGTGGACAGCAGGGCAGAATGCAGAAGGAAAAACAAAATCCAGCAGTAAGAAGGAGAAAAATAAATCCAACTTCCAGTCTGACCATCCTCATCCAACAAGAAGCCTGATGTGCTTTGCCCTGCGTGCATTCCTCCTTGGTACAAGGAGAGTCCCAACCAGCAGCACAGGACTTCAGCAAGATCAGCAGAAATCTTCCCCTTCATGCCACAGGAAACACTTCTTGCCTTCAGCACTTCTCCACACTCCACTCCTCCTCCCACACATTAATCACCTCTCTTCATGCTTGAAAATGAAGAGGATGAAAATAAAAAATCATCATCATCATTCAGTAACAGCAACTTCAATTCACCAGGGGAAACAATAGAGGCGCGGAAACACAGCGAGGAAGTGTTTGCATAGGCACAGGACCAGCCAAGAAAACTAACTCATAAAGAGACAAAATAAGCAAACTGCACCCTGCCCCAATCACCCCCTACAAAACATTCCTCAGCCAGCTGCATGCTGGCCAGGACACCTGGTGCAGGTGCCAAAACCTCCCGCTGGCAGCCACCCAGGGGATTCTGATCCTCCTCAGGGCTGCCCCAGGCAGAGGGAAAGCTGGCAGCTGCCTTGGGCAGCACAAGGCGTGGGTGTCTGGAACAGCCGTGCTCTGCTATTTCCTTTGCTTGTGGTGCACTGGTCTTGCCGCTAACAACTGCTATAGAAGCTGCAGTCCTGGCACGTAAGGCTGCTATTTCTGCCTCGTGGGTGAGCAGGAGGCAAGGTGGGCAGCAGGAGAGGAAGGGCTCTAAGTACCAGGCTGTGCATCGGCCCTGGCTCCTGCAAGGGGTGACAGCTCTGCGTGCCTCCCTGCCACCTGAGGTTAAGTGCAATCCACACTCATGGAGGGGCAGCCAAGTCACAGTCTGTCCCGAAATACATTCCCTTAGTGATTTTGATTCTATCACTGATCAACTTTTATTTTTTTCTTTCTTTTTATTTTTTTGTTATTTTCTACTCTTTCAAGGGCTTTGTCACGCTCTACGCAGAGCAAGCACCTTAGATCTGGAGTGCCCCACACCAGGCAATGCTGTGCTTACCTTGTGCCTCACTGGTAGCAGCTACTCAAGGGTGGTGGTGACAACTTTCCACAACAACCTTCCAGCAGAACAGTCCATAGCGAACAGCTTTACCACAGACACAGGCCTAGTTCTGGCTCAACTAAAGCCAATTCCCAGCAACTCACCTGGGCTGACCTGCATTATGAAATCATCTCATACTCATCCAAGCTTCATAATCTCCCTCAGGCAGTGCTCAGCCTCCCCATCTCAAATACACCCCCTGAGAAAGGCCAAAACATCTGGACAGGACGTAAGCAGCAAACCCTATCTGTTCTCAGCTAACCTCTCTCCACACAGAGGCTCCAGGGACATAAGCTTTGCTTCTGCCTTCCTGTTGTATCACAGAAAAAACGGCCAAGAGGGAGGGAGGAAGGAGAAATGGGCACACAAAGGACATCACGCAGCAATGTGCCTGTACTGGTGACGCAGGAAGCCCTCTATTTGTGTCATTGTCAATAGTCACATACACATGGACCTGGGTAAGAGCTGACTATGACAAGAGAAGAAGGGACGGGCCAAAAAAAGTCAAACCACACTTTCCTGTATTGCACTTTCATCTGGAAGCAGACAGCCATATACACTGCATTGCAAGAGACCAGTCACATTTTATCTGTCTGCTCACAACACAGCGTTAGTTAAGACAAGTCATGCTCTTCTTGTTATTTTTATTCCTGAATGTAGTTGGATCAAATCAGCTACTGAGAAGCACTGAATTTTACTGCAGAGGATATGAAAAAGAATGAACACACATTACATTTGGACTAGCACTGATTTCCCAGAAAGTACGCAGGACTATTTAAAGTTACTAACCACAACACTGTCTGAAGGAAGACTCCAGCAGTCTTCTGCTGCCTTCTTAATTCCACAAACCTTTAGTATCACTGGCATTTCCTCAAGGTATTAAAAATAGTAAGAGCTAATCGTTGCCTTTGCTGTTTCCATTCAGATCATTAAAGTCAACTGCTCTGCTTTTGGCAGTAGCACATACCCTATGCCTCTGCAGTAAGGTTGAAGACTTACTGCGCAATAGCTCTTTGGCGATATGCATACCCAGCAAAAACTCCTTTCCAGACAACACCAGAAAGTAACAACTTCCTTCACCAGTCAGTCTACCTCTCATCTCACCAGGGGTCATTTCAAGTGCTTTAGTGCATAAAAAGATCCTACCCTCCCACCCCCACCCCCCAAAAAAAAAACCCAAAAACAATCTCAGTGATGACCATTTGACCTATTGCAATGTTCCCACAAAGAATTTCTTCCCAAAGTGAAGCATTCACAACCTATCGGCCTGCTTATCCTTAGCGCCAATACTTACCTACTCGTGAGACCTCATGGCCTCATCTATTTGGCTTTTCCCACCTTTCCCTTTTTTGTCAGTGTCAGGAGTGCCACTACGGATCAGCAAGGTGACTACCTAACCCCAGGAAGAGCTCTTGTCTTGTGACTTTGGCTCCATTCTCTCGAGCACCTCTGTAATACAAATGCTAATTTTTGCTTTGTTCTTTTTAAATTCATGCACAGGAAAGATTTCTATTGTCAAACTGTTATTTTAGTGGTTTTGTCAGAAAACAAAAGCAGGTCAGACAGGAAAATTAACCCTAAGGTTTAGGAGGGAACCTGGAAAGCCTGAAGCTGGCAATACCGATCACAATTAATCTAGTTTAAAGAATACTATTTTTAACATGGTGTCTGCAGCTTGAATTACTGACATTTCAAGGACCTCTTTTCATTTCCATTTGACCTTAGACTTTCATTCTTGGGTATGTTTTCTTTAAAGCAAAACAAAGTAAAAAACCCACAACCACACCCATCCTAAGCAATCTCTACTGGTTTCCACTCCTTTCATTGTGCCCCCACCAGTTTTTGCACCTCAGTTGTAGTAAACTGACTGCAACCGAAACCATCATCTCCACAGGGAAGAAGTATTGCTGGCTTACAAGACAGCTCCAGAAGTAAAGAGAACTTAAACACCCCTCGGTCTTGGGGAGGTGGGAAGTGCTCCCGAGATGTTCACCGGGAATGAGATTTAGCATAAAAATAGACCTTTTAAATGAACAGCTCTGGCACACGGTTTATAGCAGAGTAGTCTACGTTTAAATAATGATCTAGCATTGAAAACTTGCTGCATAAAGCCATTAGTAATCTCTACATCTCTCAAACAGCTTCTTTGCAGTTTTAAAACACTTAGCAAACATTAAAGAACTAAGCATCACATCACCTTCGTAGCGAAATGAGGGAAGTCACCATGCTAGCTCTGACTCGCTGCTTGCATTTCAGGTTACTCAAATGATTCACTTTTTCATCATTCTCCTCGGGATCAATACCCGCTCCTCCCTTGACAGCCGGTGCATTTTGAACCCGCTGTAGATGATGCAGAGGCATGCAGGCATTTCAAATCAATGAGTTTAAAAAGGGATTTTTCACATTTGGAAAGCTCAACTCTTGCATAGTCCAGCGCTATTTCCCTTGCTGTCAGCAGGCATGCCCGAGGGAAGTAACACTGTGTGCTGACCATCAAGGTGGACTTTTATTAGATGCTGTTAGAACAGCAGCCATGCTCCAAAAAGCATCCCTTCCATCACTCCCACTCGTTGTGCTTTGGTTCATAACACAGAGAGGCTGAGAGCCCACAGAGCAAACTTATTTAAAATCAAACTAAACAGAGCAATAGCTCCATTTGCAAATGGATGTACTCCTTGGGGATGAGGCCGAGAACAGCCCAGAATACATTCGTTGCAGACACCAGGACCTAAGCAACAGTTACTTGGTTCTACAAGTCAATTCCTGTGGGTCTGTGCATTTTTGTTTTGTTTTGTGTTTTTTTTTCACTGTAGGTGTAGCCACAAGCAGTCTGCTCCTGAGAAGAAGTTATGCCATTTAAATTAGCATGTTAGCATGGCAGAAAAGCTAAAGTATCAGAATTTTCAGTTTCTTCCTTCCACATGGCAATCTGCAGAATTAAAAGCTCGCTTAAACTCATACTGAGGCAGACCTGGTCACCTATGGCAGCTAGCAACCAGTGGAGCCATAGCTTTCCTTGCACTTAGCAACTCCAGAAAACAAGCCAGAGTATTGTCCCTGGAGAAAAGGACCCCTATCTACACAATAACACCACACTCATCCCTGACACATTCCCCTCCTTTGTGGAACAGGAGCACCTGCAGCCCAAGCAAAGTGGAATCCTACTTATGACACTGAGAAGTCCTGAGCTCTCTCTTCTCGGAGATTTATAACTCCTGTAGAGAACACATGGCAAATCACCCATGAACATAATTAAGAAATGAAAGGGAGCAGTCTGACATGAGGCAGTGGTCTATTTCTGTTCACTGGACAAACACACCTTTGCAAGTGACTACGTGAAGTATGAAGTAAGACCAAATTCATATTTACAAAAAAAAATTACTACTTTATCTCACAAGAGTAACTTCAAACTTAGAATCTATTTAATACTCAGCAAGGAGACTTCAAAAGAGGTGAGCTAGCTTCACACCACATGCAGTTCTGTTCCTTTTTCCTAGCTATGGAGGAGGAAAAAGAAACGCATCAACGATTGTGACTGATATAACAGTGAGGTACAAGGGTTTTAGAAGGGCCAGTGAGCACCAATAGTAGTTTGTTGAGTTCTGGTAATCCAGATCACAAAAATGGAGATGTCCAGTGTTAGTGCAAGATTCTGCCCTGTGCCAAGGCTTTTGCATTGCATTCAAGAACATGCGGTCCAGTATCCAGCATCATTGCTGCAGTTTGGTTGAGTTATAATCCAGATTGTGCTAATCTGCTTTGGAAAGCAAGTCAGATCCGTGGGAATAGCAGCATAATCTGGAAGAATTGAAGATGCATTTTTAAGGCCAAGGTTATTCTTCTCACCTGTACACAATATTGTCTTGGACAATTCTTCCAGACAGGGTTGGAATTGCAGTACCTGGTCCTCTAATTTCAGCTGCTGGAATAGTTCTTTCTTGTGCCTAATGTTTTGGGGATAAGGAAAAATACACTGGTTTGGGTTTTTTGATTTTGTTTTTACAATGAATGGAGTTCCATTAGTAGTGTTGTGAAACACAAACCACTAGCACAGGGAGGCAGGGGTAGAGAAGCCATGCAAATTTTGTCTGACCCATGTTGCTTGGTACCTCAGATCCCGTAATTGGGGCATGCTGATTTGTAGTCATCATGGCAAAGGTTGTAGACTCATCAGGGAGGGTAGGTTCTGTGCCCACCTTC
Organism: Cyrtonyx montezumae; assembly: GCF_038088225.1. Lineage (NCBI taxonomy): Eukaryota > Metazoa > Chordata > Aves > Galliformes > Odontophoridae > Cyrtonyx > Cyrtonyx montezumae. The sequence continues at coordinate 95,366,578 of NW_027072034.1, read as the reverse complement.
CTGCATCCGTGTTTCTCTTCATGCCTTTTGCAACTGCCAGTTTTGGAGAAGGCAAGATTTGGCTCAGCAACGCTTTCCAGAAGAGATTTGTGTAAACTTTCAGGGAGCCAGCATACCCAGTAAAAGTCTGCCAGCCCATAGGCTAGTTCTGGTAACTTAGAGGTGTTAAAGAAAAGCAGCACTTTTGTTGGTGTTCTTTTAAAATGCATTGATTTTATTTATATTGTCAGAAGCTTTTTGTCCATTAAAAGACACAAAGAAAAGTGGGCACAAAAAGACTAACTTGGATCCTCCCTTATTTGTTTCCTAACAACTCTTGGAAATGCTTACTTGGCAGAGAGGAAAATAATTATTTAAGTTTGGACCCTCTTAGTCACCACTTCTCTCTGAATAGATCATAAGCCATTGTTTTCCTCCTCTCTTTGGTGTGAGCTCTGGGGGCAAGTTTTGCTGAAGTGACTTTCTGTGTCAGACTTTTGATTTCTTGGGTCAACCTCTGGCAAGGAAACTGCTTGCTGCAGGATGGTAGCCCAGAGTAAATACCAGTGCAAGCTTCATGTAGGTAAGAAATACACATTCAACCCTAACTCAGTAGAAAGGTAAAGCTTTCCCCTATGGGGTTCAACCTCTTTCTTCTGGAAGTAATAGAGAGACAGAGTGTAAATAAGTCATGCACTGTCACTGAAGAAGATTTAAAACTGCTGCTTATTTTTAATTTTAATGAGTGGAAACTAAAAAAAAAAAAAAAAGAGAGAGAGAGAGAAATATAGCTATGTAAAACATTAGCCTGGGGATCACGTAATTTGGCCCAAGATCTTTCCCAGTTTCTCTGGCATAACTGAATACACACTGCAAAAAGACAACTGTGCCATATGATGTAGCCCATTGCTATACAGAATATCCAACCAAATGAGTGATTAAGATGCTGAAGGCACTACAGAGGCAAATAAAGTTCACTAGGTAGGGCTTATTTACATTCCTATCATGCTTCTTTTTGGAAGGAAAAAAGTGTTTTCAAATAAAGAAACATCTTTCTCAGAAGGCATCTGATTTCCTCAAACATGTTTGGAAAAAAGTCTCTTCTCAGTAATAATAATCATAATCATTGTCATCATCATTTTTCCACTGAGCTATGTTAAAGGACAGCTTGTTTCTAGTCTTGTTCGTGAATTGGTGCTTGGATTGACATTGGACCTGATTTGTTAACCTTGCTTTTCCCTGAGGTTTAGCAGTCAGTAAATAGGACCTGCTGTTATCACTGCCCCTACTCTGCTCACTCAGCTCAAATCCCATGGATCTATGCGCTGTGGGTGGGAAAGTGTGGCTCTGGGGTCACCCTGCTTGCCCTACTGGGTTGCTCCCTGGTGTTGTTCAGCTCACTGCCTTGCTATCTTTCTGGACAAGTTTTCATGTTATTGCTTGTTCATTTTATTACAAAGTTGTGCAGTAGGTTTTTCACCAGCAGTGTAAAGGAATAGCACTTCGCAGAAGGGGAGGTCATCTCTAGAGGTTGCAGCAAAGAATTCATGATTCTACATTTCTGTTATGCACAGTACAGTATTTGTACCAAACTAAATTATTCTTTTTCCTGGTACCTCATTCTTACTGTCTCTTGGTAGGAGTAATACTGCTTATCTACTAGTTGGCTTGTCACAAAGCTTAAATATATTTACATTATTTAAATGTCTTTGGAATCCAATGAAGCACTGTCATTGTGAAAATATTTAAACCTGCTCCAGTGCCAGCACACAGTCAGAATGCTGTTATTATACACAAAAGCCAGGATGAATTCACTTCTGCTGTCTACAGAGAGTGGAGGATGTGTAGAAATGCCTGGGGTTATGCTGACACTCTGGATACTTCAACACCCCGCTCAGCTTCTTGAAGTCCCAAGACATTCAGCAACACAGTGATACCTGCAGGCAACTCTTGATGGCCTTCTGGCAAGGAGGTTCATGAGCTCCATGAGGATTTTGCTCTTTTTTTTTTTCTTTAAATAAGTAAGCATAGAAGAAATAAAAAGCCGAGCTGGGAGAATTTTATATCTACGTAGAAATGCACAAGAGCAACAAGGCAACTCCAACTCAAGGCTGCTGCTCCAGATCAGTTGATGGCCACCATCATGAGGACGACATTCTATACCACATGGAAGGTGTTGACTTAGCAAGGAACTAAGGAGCTTGAAAGATGAATCCTGAATGCCTAAATCCTTAACTCAGGCTAAATTCCTAAATTCTTGACTCCAGAGCAAAATCTACCATTCAAGGCCTGAATGATGCAGACCTAAAGTACACAGTTCACTGCTACTGCCAATTAATGGATAATATCATTGCCATCACTGACTGCAGATGGTTTCCTCTGTGTCGTTGATAACCTTTATAGGTTTTTCCAGTGCCTAGAAGGCTTAGCTGAGTTTGGAGAGACAATTTGATAAGCACACTCTTAGTGAGGAGAAAGTATCTGACTCCAGAAGTCAAAGAGCAGTACCTCCAAGATCAGAACATTTTGCTCTGTGCCCTAGCCATCAGAATGCTCTATCTTCTCCCAAAGGCCAACAAATAAAACAAGCTGACTGGCATTTCCTCCCTGTTTAACATGGTAACTACTAAGGTCATGAAAGTCTAGCCTGCTTCAGTCACAAAACATACAGAACACGAGCCATTTATATGACATATGCAAACAGGTAAAAATGCTTCCTGGTATTCCAGCATGAAAAAGACAAGAAGTCATAAAAGAAGAAGATGCGTGGTAAATTGCTACATCTCTAAAATTTAGTCTTTCAGATTTTGCTTCTCGCCCTGGAGAGCTGCCAGGTTGCTTTACAATGCAGTGCTTTCCTTGGTGCTTTGCTTTCCTGTTATCAGGTGCTAAACTGGCTAGGCTTCGTGCTTGCATCCCACACAGCAGTCTTGGATCTTTAAAGTAGTAATATACACTTTCAGATGTTGCACAAATAACGATGTCATGTTTGCCAATTTTTATCTTTTTGTCTGTTGTTAACAAACCATGCCATTTCCAGTTCTCAGTATTAACTCAAGCTTAATTGTCTTGTAATCTTACAGGTGTAAATGTAATTAAACCAAGGAAATGTAGTAATAATTACCATGTAGATAACAAAGACACGTTGGTCCTAAGTGCTTTTATCTGATGATAATCACATCACACAGTGTTTGTATTTCCTTTACACTTTCCTTAATATCTTTGAGAATAACAGAGTGAAACTGGTTATCTTGCACATTATTAACTGAGGTCTTCAATTTAAATTGACTTTCCAGCTTGCACAGCAACCACAAATTTTGCATGGGACAGAGATGTGACAATTTCATTCTTAGATAACAATGCAAATATGAGATTAAGCTATGAATAACAATTGTAATAATCCATACCAAAGACATTTCATTGTTAATTGTGTTGATGGGTGAGTTTCTATGGACAGCAGAAGATATTCCTATGCCCTGCATTGACTTCCTGACAGGAAACATCATCTACTAAATTTCCTGCCTGTCACATTTTTCCCAGAAAAAGAGGGCAATAAACATTTCTCTATCGGGGCCACTGAGTGGCACAGGATATCTGGGGGAAACTGCTCCCTATCGGGCAGGAAGAATAGTGAACAAACAGGGAAAAGGGATGAGAACAGACAGGAACAGAAAGGATAGCAAGTTCAAAACACATGGTACCTCTAAAAACAAATTGCTTGGTTACTCTTTCATTTTCTAACGTGGTACAAGGATTGCATGACAGCAGCATCTTTTTGCATATTTCCCTGTACTTTCTGAAGACAACAGCCAGTTAAACAAATTATAGCTTTTAAAGCTCACAGATTTACTCATGTTTTAAAGGAAAAATACAAACTTATCAAACACCTCCTAAGGTAGTGTAATTAAACATCTCCCTAATAGGCAAAGCCGAAAGGTCAGAATTGCCAGGTTGTATGTCTCTCTTTATAGAGGAAGGACAGAAGGTGAAGGCCCAGTGCATCAAAAGGCTATTGTTCATGCAAATGCACATATACAGGCAGCAGTTTTGTCTGACTGTTAACAGAAGCTGTGCTGGCTTTTCATCTCCCTGGGCTCATTCTCAGATTGACTGCTAATATAGCAAATTATATTGAATTGATTCTCATCAAAGTTTGCTGATCAGGATCCAGACTTTCAAGCTGGCAAGAAGCCTTGAGTATGGATTTGTCATGAGCATGAGGAAGGCTAGGATATTTTGAATAAACATGGGATCCCCTGGTGCAGTGCCAATTCACCATCCAAATATGAGAAGTGTATTTATGGGTAGTAAATGCCAAAACACTAAAAGCTTTGAGACCCCTGATAACCCTACCATGAGTCAGCTCCCCTGTCTTGTGGGCCTTAGCAAAGCAAAACAGAGAAAAGCCCTGGCCAGTATCTGCATTTCAAAAGCAGTAACAATTTAATAATATTTGTAATGCATTCAATGAATAATCTGCAGTGAATTTTAACTCTTATGCCTAGGTAAACTTGAGCTCTCTAAAGAACTGCTGATGTGAGTTAAAGGCCCCGGCAATGCAGATACTTACATGGAGAAGCAGACTGCTTGGGGCAGTACCACAATCCTTCTGCCCACCGCCTGCTTGCAGCACTGGGCTGGTGTGGGCTGCAGTTTCCAACAAAAGAGAGCTCCAAGTATATGAGGTAGCTCTAACTGCTGTCTGGGAAGAGTAAGAGGAATTCCCTCTTCAGGGGATGTAGCCATGCTTTCACTCTCTCAGAGACTAAAGGAAAAGCAAGTCCAGCTTTCAGAGACTTCTCTTTACAGTCTCCATCTGCCCATACAGAAATCAGCAGAAGTCACATGTACCTGTAGTGCTGGAGCTGACTCTACTGTTGCCAAAAAAGGATGAGGTCTCTCTGAAGGTCAAACGCTCACACTGACATAGACATTGTTGGTATAGCAATGAAAATAATTTTGCCCCTATATACCAGTGCAGTGCAGCAGACTTAGGCTGTGGTTGCTCTAGGCTTCTGTTGGTAGCTAGCCAGCCAGAAAGCTGATTTTAATTGCAAGGAGCAGCATAGCTGAGTCTAGAGCAAGGACAGAATAGGGCTCTATGCCTAGCCAGTGAGTCTTCTATCACTTCAGTGCTGAAGAGCCAATGACTGAGACACTGGCCAGCTCCAAAGCATGTTCTGTTTCTCCCACAAGGACAGCTGCAGAAAACTGTCTGTGTGTGCCCAAGTGGTGTAGGAACCACCCTCATTCACATCCAGGGATGCAGCTGAAGACCTGGAGTACACCACTGTGTTGCTGAATGCTGACCAACCTAACTCTGATGGGAGTGAGCAGTAATTCATGACAAAAGCTGTATTAAACCTGGGAAGTGTCAAGCACATGCAAGAGAAAGCTGTGCATCCAGCACTTTGTGGCACGTTGTCTATTAGTACTAGACCAGAGACGACACAGAAATAATCAGTTGTGAGAAAACACTGTACCATTTCCTGAAATCCCCGTTTTGTTCCTTACCTTCTCCAAGACACCATGATGTGTGTTTTTAGCTGTGTAAGCTCTTTCCTGGTGAGGAAATTTCCCTCCTCCTGTATGGAGAGGAGCTGCACATGCTGTGCTGCTTCATTCCTAGTCAGATGCCCAGCACTGAGCTCTTCTGCTCTGTATATACACAAAAACAGCTTTATTTAATAATGGGCTGATTGTTTTCCTCAGACTCAGAGGTACATGTAGGGACAATGCAAAAAAAAGAGACTGAGAGCTGCATTTTACCCAGCGCTCTCACCTCAGCTCTAACGGGAGTCATCTTGTCAGCAACACTGCAGACCAGGCCCTGCCCGGCCCTGTGCCCTCTGGTCAGAACTCACTCCTGTCCCACAAACAGAACACTAGCCTGGCACCCTGCCCCACAGATGGGCCCAGCTGAGCCCACTGTGCTCTGGGCTACCCTTCATCTCAGGAGCCGCGGGCCTGGAAAGGGGCAGAGAAGGGCAGGAAGAGCCTACTCTGGGGAGGGCCCATGGAAGGGGCACTGATGGCAAAATACCTATATTTTTTTACCCATAAAACACCAGATCCACACTATTGCTCTGCTTACCTACGAAAAGTGAGTTTTCCTTTGGGGGTAAAGAAACAAAATGGCTTTCCTTAGGAAAAGGGACTTTTCCTCCTTTAAAGCAGCAGAGAACAAAACCAGTTATGGTACATGATTCCTCTGGGGTTTTACTGTCTCTGCTAATCGCTTTTCTCATTTTGCTGCTGCTGCTCTTCTCCAGAAGCTCCCAAGGTGCAGGTAGCTGCTATCTGTCAGCAATGGCACCTATCTGATCTTCTCACTGGTGAGCACTAGGCAGAGATTCATCTACCTGGGAAAATCTAGGATATGTGAGCATTCATCCATCCTAGGGAGTAATGTGGTGAAGCTCAGCAGCAGAGGTATCAGCCACGACCTTCACAGCGTGTCAGACCTGGCCCTGCAACAGCAAGTCTCAGACTGGTGTGATGTAACATCTAGCTCCCCTTTCTCTTCTGGCTTTTAAACTATTCAAATAGTAAAGTTTTAACTTCTCTTGCAGAATATTGCTGCATCCTTCATATGCTTGGCCCACAACAGTCATATCCCTCACGATGTAAGACTGCAGACCAGTCTAACATCCCAGTTCAACATGATAGACTGCTCAGCCCAGCTCACAGGCACTTTCATAGTGTTCCTGAAACAAGCTCTTTCTTTTCACATTGGGGAAAGGCTTGCTCTCACTAGCACTTCAAAACCTCATTTTATAACCTCGTTTATTAAGCTTATTGAATAAGCACAAAGCCTTCACTATGAACTTTTGCTAATGCAGAGCAATAATTTCATGCAGTCAATAGCCATACCTAAGGCATGTCATGTTCCTCGCAATCATCAAGCAAGAACAGCTCTCTGCTGTGGGGAAGAGTCTTGTTTCACTTTCAACAAAAACCTATCTCACTTCTAATATGAGACTGTAAAGGAGAGAAGGCAGAACTTTTTCTGATGTAGAACAGCTGTTTCAACTCACTCATTCACGTGGGACACCCAAAAACCAACAAGATGGTGCTTTGTTACAGATGCTGTTACACGGAATGTTAAAAGCAGCCACAATGTTATATTAGCATCTCAAAGCTTCTACAGTGAACCACAGCAGTGCAGTAAGCAGCCTGGTAAAACACACATTAGGAGATAAACTCTTCCTTAAATGAACGACAAACTAAGCATGCAAGGTAGACAATATATGGAATTGATCTGGTGTTTAACTGGAAAGCAACTGAGGTAGAGTGAAGAAGCATTTTTCACAGGAAAGCAGGTACTGTAAGTGATGGGTTTTTAGTTAGTGTACATTCCTTCAGCTACTGTGAATTAGATGCAACAAACAAACAAACAAACAAGCAAACAAAAACATATATGGGACAAACTGTGTCTTCCAACAGCGTTACTCAGTGTTGCTACCCTGGCTGCAGGGCTTCAGCGTGGGTGATACACAAAGAACTGAGATTGCTGCCTCATTTACTTGACAAGAGAGTGAAGGTCTGTGTATCACATCTCATTTAAGCCTTCAAAAGACAGTGCAGCTGATATATAGATGTCATGATGGAACTGCAATCAAAGACAACAATATATCAATACCAAAATCTTGATCTTATTTCATTTCAAGGAACCCCCAAACCTAGGAGGTGGGAGGTCAAGAAGTAGCTCTTATTCTTGGCTAGGTGTATCTGTGAGCATAAGAACATGATGACAAATCTAAATCCTGATGAAAAATTGCCAGAGGCCCATAAAGCTGCCAAAATACAGTAGGCAGGTTTTCACATAATTACAACTCTTTCTTTCTCAAATGCCCAACCTGATTGACCAATTAAAGTATTTAATTCTCTGAGAGTGAGTCTGTCATTAACTGTAATTTGTTCTAGTCTCACCGGTTCTTTCATGGCTGCTTCTGGTGAAAGGACTATTATATATAACCATTTCAATCTCCATATTATAACATGAAATTTTTGATAGTTTGCTATAAATAGGGATTGATTCATAAGGAGAATAATGAATTCATTGCCAGTCCTTTACCAACTACTTAATGTCTGTCAAGATACATTAAACATCCTTAGCTGTACACTGGGGCCTGAGCTTATTCTTGGCTAGCTTATCTGACTGTATCAAGAAGCCCACACTCAGTGCATTAATGCTAAGTGAAAAATAGTCTTAGAGACTATGAATAATTTTTAGAGTGCTTTATTTCCTCATAAATATTGACACTGATCATTATAAATGCCTTCCAAAAGAGGTGATCAGATTGACTACATAATCTATCATCATTAAACAGAGAGAAAATGAAAAAGGAAAATAATAAAGAAGGCAAGAATGAAAAAGGGAAAAAAAAACATTAAAGAAAACCCCAAAGGCTCTCCTGGCATTCTCATCTAAAAGGACTTCTCACAGTGGTAGACCTTGTACAAATTAAAGGTGTTTTTGAAGTGTACTGTATTTGGACTAGCTGGTTAGTGAGATAGTATAAATCCATTTGTACCTCAGCTTTTCTCAAATTTCACTTTCTTGCCATTTCCATGTATCAGTGTAGTTAGCAGAGTGTGCCTACCACCACACCTAATTACAGAATACAGTGGGTCATGCTTGGTGGTCATGGACGATATGATCTTCCCTTGCCCAGTCCCTCCTCGCTGAACCAGTGAGCACTGATGCTCAGTGTTGAGAGGTTGCATGAGTTCTTATGATCTTCTGAGCTACCCTGGGGTTCCCTAATGTCTAGTTCACAGATCCTGGGGAAAAGGCACTGTAGAGATGTCCAAACAAAGTCTTAAGATCTACCCAATGGGACAGGGAGAGCCACAGTGAGAGGAAAAATATTGTTGAAGTTGAGCCTGGAGAAGAAAAGCCTCTGGGGAGACCTGATGGCAGCCTTTCGGTATCTAAAGGGGGGCTATAACAAAGAAGGGGACAGACTCTCTATCAGGGTCTATGAGAGGAAGAGGGGAAATGGTTTCAAACTAAAAGAGAGGAGATTTAGACCGGATATCAGGAAAAAGATTTTTACAGTAAGGTGGATGAGGCACTGGAACAGGTTGCCCAGAGAGGTGAATGTTTTGCTATCACTGGAGACATACATGGTCAGGCTGGTTGGGGCTCTGAGAAACTTATTCTAGCTGTACGTGTCCCTGAAGGAAATTGCAAGGAAATTGGACTAAATGAGCTTCGAGGGTCCTTTCCAGCTCAAACAATTCTATGATTCCATATCTCTTACACAACAGTTCATTTCCTGCTCTTGCATTTACAAGGTCCAAGAAGAAGCATCTGTTATGCTATGGGAATATAAATCCATAGCATCTATTTTTAAAGAAAACTAAGTAGAGCTAGGCAATATGGTTGATGGGGAAGGCCTGTGATGTACTATCACACTATATAACATTAGCTAATATAATTTGTCTTGATACTGAAACAACCTGGAGGCATCTCTGTGATAGTTTATGAATTCCACATGAGACCTCATTATTTGTTATTATGCACACTGTGTACATTGAGTGTGATACTTCAATAGCATATTGCCAAGGAGTGCAGGGAAGATGAATTACAGATAGATTACAGACAGGGTCTGGATTACAGTCTCTCAATACACCTCCATGATTACTAGGTTGCTACATTTCTTTCTTCCTTTCTCCAAACAGTTAAAACAGGCCCAGAAAGCACAGAAAGGTGATAAAGTTTGGGAATACCTTCAAAGACATTTTCTAAGGGAAAAGAGAACAAGCCCATAGACTCATGCTGATCCTTGCAGTACATTTTCTGCTATTGTACCTGGTTTCCCACCAATCCAACTGATGCCAAATTAAACTCATCCTTGTAATTGTTAATTAAATTCACCCATGACATTTGAACATGATGCAGATGCTTGAAGCTTTACTTGGCTTAGTTCTTCAGTAAACCATGAAGACATGGAAGCAACAAGCTTTGTAATCTGGAGAAAAAAAATGTACAGTGAAAGAGAAAGAGAAGTATTTAGTCAATATTCCTGAAACAAAAAATTCCTGAAGCATTAAAAATACGTATTACCCTCAAGTACTATATACAGTAAGGAGCTGATGCAGCTTGTTGACAAGAAACACTAAAAAGGTATGCATTAAGAACTACTGTTCATTTTGTTGAAGCACTCATCTTTCCTGGGATTCATTCACTAGCCATTGACAATCAAAAAAATATAATCCTAGTTAATTAGCACTATTAGCTAAGTTGGAGATTATCACATTCAAAATGCATTCTTCTCTGGCTTTAACAGGCCCCATATCCTATAAAAGCTTCTTGAACATAATAGGAAGAAAACACTGGAAATCCAATTATTTAAACTTGATTCAAATGAGACTGAGGAAACCACAGTAATAAATAATCTCAAAGAACAAAGTATAGTTTTGTGGAAAATCTAGAGCAGTAGGCAAAGAAGCAGCAGATAGTGTGAAAATATATCCTTTCTGATGCCCTCGGAGCAGAAATATATACAATATATAGATAATGTTTACATTGATCCTGAAGAATGATGTATTCAAATGAAGCCCAATCACTGCTTTAAATGTCCAGTGCTGTTAGTGCAGCTAAGATTTACTCTGATTGCTACGTGACACTTTATCTGGCAGGGAAATGTGTTGGCTTCAGTGCCATCATTTACATTTTCTCTCCTTTTTATCATTTCTTTCTGTGATTCATAAAGGAAGTGCTCAGTAATCAGTAGCCAGAGAAAGATACAATGCTTAATAATATTCCTTACAGTTGCAAGTCTGTCTGCAACAGAATCTTTCCAGAGGTTATTTAACTCCAAATAAATGTCAGCATTTATCAGCAGATATACTGTCAGGCCAGTTTTCTATTCTGAGAATAAAGATCCCAATATTAGAGATGTTTTGGGAGCACTGATGAATGTCTTTCTTCTTGTGGAGGGGTGTGAATGGAGAAAAAGCTCCAGCATGAGAGTGGATGTCAAGGAAGTGGACTCTTCGGGATCTACTACCAGGCTACTGGGGCACCCAGGGCAAATCACTTCATTTGGCTGAGACTCGGAAGTATATGACGAGGAGAAGAATTAGAGCTGACTGAAAGCTTATGAGGCCAAAAAGAAACTTTAGGTAGAATGGATACTGTTTGAAAGAAAATTTCTATTTTTGTACTAAAATGTGGCTGTTTGTAATAGAAATCATACACACCTTTTTTTTTTTCCGTTTTTTCTTTTCATTTCTGGCAATGAAAATTCAGAGCTTTTCAATGAAGTCCAAAGGGGGGAAAACATCTTTTTCTTTCCTCTAACCTTATTTTAGTTCTGTGAAAAAAATGACAACAGTAATCAAGTAAATCTTTAGCTAGTTCTTATGAATCTTACTCATCACAGAAAAACTGTTTGGCTGAAAGGCATTACAAAAGAGCCAAATACCATTACAGAACAAGTCTCTCTTGATATTACAGCTATGCTCAAGTTGTATTCCGGCTGACAGCATCCTGACATTCACAGGTCATGCTGGTCACACAGGTGGAGTAAAAGTCAAACTGTGTTGAGAGCACATTAAAGTCCCATGCTGAAGCAGTTTGCTTCCACTTACACAGTCAAAATCAAACTGATCTGTGTCAAGGTTAAATCACTATTTTGTTTGAGCCACTGACTCATACATTAAATAAAATGGAGGCCTGAAACCTCTTGTCCATGATGGTTAAGAAAACCATGATAGACCTCTGTTTATTAAATCTTTGTTTAAATACAGTCACTGCTAGCTTCAGTATTGGGCACAGTGATGGCTCTGAAAAGAAAGAGAAACACAAGACTTAATGTCTTAATACACCATGAAAAGCAGACAGACATAGTTATGTTTTAATCTGCTTTCCTACTCCAACACTGTAGTCATACTGAAGAAATCGTAGCAATGGGTATAACTACACAACATTAAGGACTTAGAGTCTACATGTTCAGACATTCAGAAGCACTGAAAACTTATTTATTGTCTTGAGGAGAGACAACTCAAGGAACTCCAGAAAACTAACACTTGTATTTTGTAACTTTTATTTCATAGTCACAATGGATGTGGAGGTTAGATAATCTTTCCTACAGGGATTTCATTTGGATTTGCCTACGGTAAATCATTCTGATAATGTTGCCTCTGCTTTTATTTGATTTTACTTTTAAGCCATTATTTCCAAATGAACTTTCCAAATAACAGTGGAAATGAGAGCCCACCAAATGATCATCTGCTTTAAGCCTTGGGGATGCTAACCAGAAAGAGTGTCAGAGGCACTGCTTGAATAGGCAGTCCAGAAAATACCGATTTTGATGAATGTGTACAAGCATCAGACTCAATTATCATTTCCTACCAAAACAAAGACATTGGAAATGAAGCACTTGAAGCCAGCTGTGTACACTGCTTTGGATGTATTCATAATACCTCTTTCAAAACAAACCTTGGGCCACTTTCCTTGAACTGTCAGAAGAATAGACAATAATCTGAAGTATCCTAAATGCAGATAATTGCTTTAAATTGTGTCTGGGTACACAACAGAAATAAAAGCTATTTCTCTTTCCCAGTAGAAGTCAGCTACAGGAATTGATCATGTGGAGGAGAAAAGTGTGATGGTCATTTTACATAAATCTGTTCCTTTTGATGTTTGCAAAACAGAGCAAGTTCATAATATTTGAGCAGACTGAAATTACAGCTGAGTAAAGTTAAGGACTTTTTTCATTCATTTTTAAATGAGATTGTAATATTTAAAAGCAATCAGCTGATGGTTTTGGTCCACTTTTGTCTAATCACTGCTTCGATTGATGCATCTCCTAAAAATACTTGAAATTGAAACCATCAGATGTTAACAATGTCTCTTCTTCTGCCATTAGATAATATCCAATCAGTGATTCTGGGCAGCAGTGAAGCTTCTTAATTCAATGACTGTGCACCACCTATGTTTCCCATTTTGCTGACTGAAGCTCCAGCTGTTTCTGGTTCATGTCAACGCACTTCAAACATTGGCAAGTATAGCTAAAAAAATAAAAATAGGAACATTCGGGATCACACGTCAGTCCCCCTTTTGTAGTGCAAGAATTTTAGAAAGTTTTTGGATAGGACAGAAAGGCAGAAAAAGATCTATTTTAAATAAACAATAGACAATTCGACTGGTAATCACTATTACATATTTTCTCCAAGTAAAAAGAATGTCACTCTGATGAACTGCTCTGCCTCCCCAAGAACCATTCTATACAGGGGAGCTATGTTTACTGTAATATTTTAAACTAATAAAGTATATGGGAAACTCCACTCAGAGATAGTTTGATTGATACTGGGATTGTGCATGTTGATGTTAAAGATGGTGACACTTAGGCCACCTTAACACTCAGGCAGTCATGCCACTAATCAAGGAGCGTTCCCACTCACTGGTGGGGCTGGATAAAGAAGTGTTAACTGAATGTAGGTGTCAAAATGACTGCACAGCAAAATTGACTCACAGTTAAGTGGGCCTACTTTGAGGATAAAGAATGATATTAACTTTAAAATGTTCTAAAGAAGACTCTAAGCACTGACTTTAAGAGCTGAGAGCTGTTTTAACCATGATGTGTGCATGAGAACTCAGGACACTGCGTTAACTCGAAGTACCTTGTTTTAGTCACTGCTATTTTTAGATGTCTGTAAATAGAGACACTTGAAGCAGTGACCGTGATTTCTTTATGCATTTATTCAGAGTTTGCTGAGTTCCGTCAGCACGCATGCCCTAAATCACTGATGCTTGTCCATAATTATCCACCAGAGAAACTCTGTGTTGGTATATAAGTTCATCTACAATGAATGCAGATCTAAAGATTTGGGCCTTCCCTACATCAAGGGCACCACCAACCCTGACCATCCATGCCCAGCCTCCCCTGGTGCTCTGCCACCCTGCCACAGCTCATGAACTTATTTCAGACATCAGTCTTTGTCCCCTGCCCCTGGTAGTACTGTACTGGGCTATGCAGCTGCACAGTATAAGAAGGGCAGTACTCTGCACTCTGCTCCTCAATCTAGGAACAGTGGCCAGCACTGTGAGAAAGTGCAAGGAAAGTACTGACCCCTTTTTCCACTGCTCAGAGTAGAGAGGCTCCTGCAGATCTCTCTGAGCATCCAAGAAGCAGTTTTGATTTCTGGCACGTCCATCTGGCTGCTATCAGCTTTCCTAGGGTACAGGCTTCCATGATTTAGAGAGCCCATTCCCTCTCTTGCTGATGATGTGATGAAGAAGCAGTGTGGAAAGCTCAAGATGTGCTTTCTGGTGGGAGATTTCCCCCAGGACCTCCCAGTCTCCTTTCTGCTATGAACAGAGACCAAAGGGCCGCAGTTTACCCTAAGGTATTTTATCTGACTTGTCTCTAATAAATACCACAGTCCAAGCAGCAAATTCTTGCATAAAACTATTTATGGTCATTTCACAGCCTGAAGAACAAATATTAAAATATTTCGGAATTATGAAGATTAAGAAATCGTGTTCTTCTTTCAGAGAGACCACAGAAAAAAACAGTAATTAAATAAAAAAGAGGCCACCTTCATTGAATGGCCTTTATTTGCAAACTCTTGCAAGCAGGGGGAAGCAAGAGCAACACCAGCACTTCCCTCAGGGATCTGCTACAGGATCAGTCAGGGCAGCAGGGGCCATGCTGGCCCTGAGCCTGCCCAGGAGCATCATGCTTCCCAGAACTTGCTTCTGCCTAGGCTGGTTTCAATCACTTCTGTGCCTCTTTGTCTCTTGTGGCTGGTTTTCATTCTTGCAACCCTGCTGGGTGAGGATTTACTACTACCCAGAGCAAAAGCAGTGAGCTAAGAATGGAGCTGAGCTTTTAATTGTATTGTGCATGTCTATGCACACAGACACATGTTAACCTGATTCCTTTTTATTTGTATTGGTTTCCCACCATGAGAACAAAGAATTTGAGTAGAACTACCATATATATACCTGAATTTTATGGATGTGGCCAGATTCCTAGAAAGAATATATATATATATATCTTGGAGTTTACAAGGGAGCTTCAGACATAAGATCTTTGTATGTCTCTGGCAACTGAGCCAGAATAGCACTTCTGTCCAGACAGTCTAGCAAACTATGTTACATGGATAGCCACAGTGCACATACTTATACAGCCTACAATGTAACCCTAGCAGATCCTACACATGCTGACTGCATCGCAATTACTGCACACATAGATTCCCTATGCAATGCATGAGCAGTGCATTTGGGATCCCCTTAATGCACTGGACTCTCTGCAAGTGTGCAGACCAGCATAAATGTCTGTTAATGCATATTTATTCCAAAAATAACAGAAAATCATACAGGAACCCCAAAATAAAGCTATTTCAAAGTACATTTAAACCTAGTTGAATGCAAGACACAGGTAAGTATCTACAGTTCTTTTTAAGTACAGCTTTTTTTTTTTTTTTTTTTTTTTTTTTTTTTGTACATAGGATATTTATCTAGCACATCAGCACTCAGGGGGCTAACGAAACCTACCTGGGAGTCCCTGTCTGGCATGTAGAAATGTGGGAGAAACTAGTACTAAAATGGGGCTGTCCAAAAGATGACAGCTTCAATTCACAGACATCTGTGGGGTCCTCTTCCCTCTTGGCTCAAATATGTGGTAAAAGTAGAGCTAACTGAATTTTCCAAGTATCCAAGACGTACCGAGGGTTTTATCCCTACAGATAGGTTATACCACAGGGACAAGGTTTCCCCACATGAAGCAAAATTTTGTTTGCTTCCACTAGAAACAGAGAAGTTCTTAATTACAAAGAAACCAAGTGGGAATTTGATAGTTGTTGAATTGTGTAGAAGAGTTAGAGCAACTTTAGCTCTGCCTTATTCCTTACGCACCTTTTGCCTCAAGTCTCCAAGCTATAGGTTCAGGGTTTCCCTGGAGTCCCAGTACCTATTGATCCAGGTCTAGCTGCTAGATGTATGAACTAGATCTGCTAGGCACAACTGTTTTTCTCCATCCCAGCCATACTTGGAGCCTTCATACAGAACCATATAGTGCTTCATGCACTCATAGATTAGCCCTTCTCAAGTGAGATTTTCCTCAATTATTAAATATACCTCCCTCTTCCCCTCTCTCTTTGATTCTTTTCTATCTTTATGCTCCAGAGAGATTTGCAGAGTTCCTGTATAAGGATTAGAAAGGAATAAGCAGATTATGGAAAAGTAGCTTTTTTATGTACCCATCATAATACAAATTAAGATTGGTTGTATCTTCATACCCTCATCTGTTATTACTGCATGTATGCTGAGGTACTTTTAGTTCTCTAAATAAAGTGAGGGGGACAAGGGCAACTGAATTATTTTAATTGGCACGTTAAAGAAAGCACTTGCCAAGGAGTAGATCATGTGAATGGTAGTGTGAATAAGCTAAGTCTGTCCTGTTATTAAAACAATCTCTGGGAGGAGGGTCAGCCTTGTGGAGAAGGACACAGGGCTTCCGAAGCTCTGGTTTCTCAGTATAAAGAAGGCTGTGCCCAGCTTCAATGATTCACGGGTCTCTCTGGGTTTTAAGCTTTTCAAGGCAGGAAATGACTTCTCACCTAGCTCAGCACAGTGAGATTCTGATCTTGATGGAGACTTCATAATGTTCACCTAGTTTTAATTAATAATTAAACATTATTTAACATTTCTCCCTCCATCTGCCGGGTAACCTGCTGTATAAACTTATTAGTGAAATTAAATAGCAACAAAAAATTCTCTATCTTATCATCGGGAAGCCCAAAGAAAGTAAAACTGGGTATTTTTCTTTTAGGCTTTTCTGCTTCCACCTTCGTCCCTTCAGCACCTGCTATGTTCAGGAGAGATATTGGTGCACAGACCTACCAAATGGTTAGCCAGATCCTCACATAACAGGATCTGCTCAGTTCTTCTGGCTACAGTCACTCCTGTATCTTTCAAAGAGGTAAAAAAGGGGAAAAAAGGTTAAAAATTAATTCCCCCTGTTGATGGAATGAATGTCTCCTCCGGCATTCTCCTTCCTGGCAGAAGCAGTCAGGCAGTTTTGTGCAGTGGTGTATATATTGCTAAGAATGTCAATAACAAGGTGCAGTGTACTGTGATGTGATTTTTCTAACGAACTAATGAGAGAATTATTTTTGGATTGTGAACAAGTGTGAGAATGAGCTCTAAACCCTTGAGGGGAAAGAAATTCCAACTGTTTTTGCGTGCACCAGCAGTGAATGCCATTGCTCTATCTCTTGATAAAAACAAGTGTAAATGTCAAACCAAGCCAGCGATGACCTCTGACTTCTCTGAAAATGCCATGATTCTTTCAATAGAGCACAAGGAGAACAGGCTGAATGACTAACTGGTGGATCGTAACCTCTGGAAAATCCCCAAAACAGTGTTGAAATTGCTGAACTTCCCTAAAGGCAGGATGAGCAGGACTGAACAGAGATGCCAGAAGCCGTGTAACAACAGTTCTGCCCCCCTCCGCCACCGCAACAGCCTCTTTCCCCACATTTGATGCTCAGGGGACAAAAGGAATGAGCAGAAATCTTCCTCTTCAAGATTCTTGCCCCTTGAAACCTGAGCTGGCTTTGAAGTGTGTGTCCATGTTTTCCCTTCTCTGCCTCTTGGTCCCAAAGGCAAAGCTGCTCAGGGGCAGCTGCTGAGACTCACATGGCACTGGTGTAGGAAAACATTTGGGGTTGAGAGGGTCAGAATCCATAATCCCTCTGCCGACAGCAGCCACAGAGGCTGCTGCACTTCTTCTAGAGCCTCTCAGTGGGAGGCAGGTAATGGGTCCACAGATAAAGGCTCCCAGATGAATGTAATTCTGTGTGCATTGATGGGCTCTGTAGCCTTGCAGCCTGTGCTGTCTCACTTCAGTGCAGTGTGAAGGGGAAGACGTTCCTCAGTGTGACTGGAGAGTATTGCACATACTTCAAGGACCACCTGACACAGGTATTGAGAGTCACATAGTTTTTCAATATGACTATACATAAATCAAACACACACGCATACTAATAACTTGTATTTATATGTGTATATATATATACATCATATATACACATATATATATATATCCCTTTCAGAGTGATTATGGTTTTAGGTAACAAATCAGCAATAATAATAGGCAAATAAATTAAAATACGCCAATTAATTCAGGCTCTTTAAAGGCAGGCTATGATGGTTCCACTCCAACCAGAAGAAACCTTGCTGAGGGCTGCACAAGAAGCTGTTCTGTGGCACCTTTAGCTAAAGTGCCTGTCCCCCTCTAGTGAGACAGATGCCTCAGAAGAGGATCCCCATGGATCTGTTTTCCAATTGACTTAGAGTCTCTTCCTGGTGGAAGCAGCAGTGACTGAGTGCAAGCAAGCTGGAGGAGGTTTCTCTCACACCCTGGCATTCATTGCTCTCTTAGTTTCCCTGCAGACAAGTCTTACGTGCTCTCTGGAAGTTCCTACAGGTGGAGTCTTCCTGATTCCAGGATCCCTCAGCTGAACATCGATGCAGTAATAACCTCGTACTCTCAGTCTCTGTGGGCAGATTTGTTGTTGGTTGCTAAAGGCAACTGGTGCTGATTGATGGTTTCCATGAACTTTCCACCGGCAGGGTGGGGCCTGGGCTGTCCTGTTTCCAGGACAGGCAGCAAGAGAAAAACAGACTGAAACACCACAGAGGTACCTGCCCTGTTCCTTCAAACTTGCAGGTGTGAGTGGCTTGGAACCACAGCAGTATAAAGACTGTAGATGTGACTTTGTAGCTGCTGCTCGTCACACATGCTATTTAACAACAACAACAACAAAAAAGTAAAACAAAAGTTAGTAAAGCTCCAATGCAGGAATATAAAGTCCCTGCTCTTTTCACTTTCTCACACTACAGTCATTCTGGTAAGACAAATCTCTTCTTAAATATTTATCAGAGGAAAAGCAAAACAGTATGAAAGAGATTTGCACAGAACTTCTTATCAGTGCTGGGTGTGTGAGTCTGTCTGTCAGCCCTTCCGTGACTTTGGTGACTTTACAGCGTAGTTTTCTCTGCCTAGTTCATGCATTTCAGATGGTATGAAAGGATTTCAATGTGCACTTGAAGCATTTTTCTCCAGATTTATTTTACCAGCATTTTTCTTTAACATGCTTATTTGTCTCTGTTAAGGTCTGCTTTACATTACATAGTCTCTTTGTATTCTGTGCAGATGAAAAGCACATGCGTTTCCACTCATCCTTCATTACAGTGCTACTTTTTGAAGAAAAGCATATCATGTTCTAAAAAAAAATGCTATTTTTTACAGTTTTCAAAAACCTATGGATGACTCATTGGAAAACAGTGTAAAATATCATTTTCCCACCTTTGCTTATTCCCATTCAATCTCAGATCCCTCTGCCAAGGAGGTGCAAACTGCTTCTTGTAGGTGGGACTGGCAGCTCTATTGTTAAGCACATTTACCAAATGTGAGCAATTTTAGCCATGATTTCCATGCTGAATATCTACATAAACCTGTATCCCATAACGAATTCTGTCAGAAATTTCTATTATCTCTAAAGTCAGGGCCAGACAAATGTTTTGCCTTGCCAAAATATTCTGGTAATGTTTCTTAGAGAGGCTTTTATGTTCCTGCCCTTTGAGAAGGAACACAGAATTTGCTTTTGTGAGAGCCTGCTCAGTTTGACTGCATTAGAAGGCTTTGAAAATGTACAAGTGGCACCATCTGACAAGACCTGTGACCATATCTCTGAACACTTATTAGCTTTTGGGCTAACAAAGTAGGGAGGACAACTGGCCTTGATCCACCTCCCAGCCATGTTGTCTCAGACCTCTCCACAAGTCAGTTTTGACACTCATCATGCCCCTGCATGGTCTCCTCAATTCAGCCCACTAATCCCACAGAAAGTGACTGGATGAGCTTTCTGCCAGTGACTAGTGGTAGGTCTAAGTGATATAGCAGTGAGGGAAAGGGGGATGGTGTGGATTAGGGCACCAAGGGAAAGAGCAAGCCCTTCTTCCCTTCTGTTCTCCCAGAATTTCCCCTCATCCTGTACAAACAACATGAAGAAGGAAACTACCAGAACTGTATGGTGGTGTGAGGAACAAGATGGGGACAAGACAAGGAGATTATACTGTGGAACAGCACTCAAGGTAGAGAACAGAGATCCAAGGCTTACAAAATTGGACTGGTGAGCTGGGCATTACAGGGACTCCAGGTATGGGAGCTGTGGCTGTCTGTCAAATTAGAGAAACCTAATCACTAAGTGTAGCTGGGGCTGCTGGGATCTAAGCACAGGTTACAAAACCCATCCAGGATGGTGGGTGAATACTTAGTTAGCACTTTGCTGAGTAATATCCTGCGAAAGAAAAGGAAGAGCAGGAAATACCAGGCTTCAAAGAGATAGGCAGAAGACTGTGTCCACTAAAGCATGGAGCCTGCAAATCACACTCCATCATTTTCTTGCTGTCAGCAAATGCCTGCAAAACCCACACCCAAAGTGTGTGTCGTGCCTCCCTAGCAGCATGCTCTAAGTCACTCTTGGCACTCCATTTGCCAAAATGTCAGAAATGCTTGAGTAGATCACTCTGGACAGCCACATGTTACAGGGTACAGAGAAAAAAAAAAGGGCAAATGCTAATACAATATAAAAATATGTACTTGAAATTCAGAAAGCTTCAGTTTTCCCTCTCTCCTGTTTCATGTTCTTCATGTGCATCACAATATTCGCTACAGTAGTAGCATGGGAACTATTTTTTAATGTTTTTGTGACTCTTAGTATACAGAGAAGAGGGACCAGTTTGGACAGGTTTGTATAATGAGGCCATTGATCTTCTACAGAAAGAAGGACAAATTATAGAAGCAAATATGAGTACAGAGTTGCCATGAATGTGAGACCAGATAAAGGTTTCCGTGGCCCTGTAGCTAAGGCCTTTTCTGGCACTGAGGAATTTGTCTTTTCAGATTAGAAAATGGTCTTGTAATTTGTTTAATTGCGTATGTTTAGTCACACTGTTACAACACACAGCCATACAACCAATGCCCAAATGTTTAAAAGCAAATTTGACTCCAAAACTGGCACGTTAGCTGGAAGTTCTCAAGATTTCCCTTAACTTACCAATCATGAAAGGCTCTTTGAACTAAGCCTTGGGACTACCCACTGAAACAAGTGCACAGATGAAACAAGTGCTCAGGTGACCTTTTCCAGCAGCTCTGCTTACATTGCCACATTGTGGCTATGAGTAGAATCATAGAATCGCAGAATCATAGGGGTTGGAAAGGAGCTCAAGAGATCATCGATGGGCATGATCATGGGCAGAGATCACATGGGCAGCCTGTGCCAGTGCTCCGTCACCCTCACCGTAAGGAAGTACTTCATCATTGCTGCAGATTAGATAAATTCAGTCATTTTGAAAGCTGGCCAAATTTAGATAAATTCAGTCATTTCCAAAACTGACCTAATTGGTGTAAATCTAAGCATAGTTGTGATCTGAGGATGCTACATCAACTTGATGTAGGCTAACAAGTAGTCTTCAAGAAGTAGAGACTTTTGATTACTCCTCATTTTAAGCTAAGTTTAATCAAAGATTCAGAATTTAAACTCTGTTTTTGTGATATTCATAGCCTCAGATATTTAGCCTTGGAGTAATCTGTTTTTCCAGACTACAATAGGATTAATCCAATTAACAATGGGATTGCCCTTCTGCCCACGAAATCTGGGTTACTGCAGTCACCTTAATGTTTAGTGAAGATTTCATTTAGAGGAACTAAAACACCAAGAAACAGAGCAATCTGAACTTTTAGAAGAACAGCGGAGTCAGGCTCTTCAGTTCAGGCATTACCAATCTTGGTGAGTTTGGGGCTGAGGGACAGAGCTGTCCCAATACACAGAAGAACTTTCAGTTCTTTTGAGTACTCGCCAGGCTGTACCAGAGTTTAAATCAAACACCTAAACCATGTTTTCTGAGCCCCAAAGTGCCATCCCATTTCAGAGAAGGCCTTGTTGCTTTCTCAGGTCCCCAAAATTACATTATTGTCTAGGTATCCCTTGTTACTATAGTGTGTAGGGATGGCAACAGTAGCCCAGTTGTGGTCATGTTATCTGTGCTGCAGAGATAGATATTTACTTGTGATTTTCAGATCCAGTTATGAGACATATTGCAATTTGAAGATTTTGTTTTGTTTTGATTTTTTGTCTCTGTGCATCAGTAGGATCATTTTCATTCTGCTGCTCTTTATGTTCCTACAAAGATGATTTCTTCTGCAATCATTTCAAGCACCCATTTCCACCTTTCACCATTCCCCTGCCAGACTTCCTGGGCCTCAACAAGGCCTATACTTTCAGCCTTTACCCTGGACCACATCCCTTCATCAACTATGTCCCAAAATCCTTCCTTCCCATATTTCTGAGCAGCCTTTTGACTGCTCAGTGTGCTATTCAAAGCCTTTTTGTGTGTGTGTGTTGTGTTTTATTAGCTAATATATCATGCTGTAGCTATAATATGCAGAGTAGTGTTTCACCACATAATTTAAAGCCTGGATGCATTTGTCTTTTCTCCAGAAAGCTCCTCTGAATGGTTGATTCGTGACTCCAGAAGTTTATTATGAAGACGAACAATATATGAAGGTAAAAATTTTATAGTTTTTACAAAGAAAATTGCTTATGGACATTTTTCTTTCTGGTTCCAAGAGAAATACAACCCTTACAATTGTGTTTAATTGCCTTTTGCTGGCTCTCTATTGGTATCCTCAGCTTGTCATTCTTACGGGTTTCCACGGAAAGTAAAGATAAGTTAAATGTTGCTAGAACACTGTATGTCCCAAAACAAGCACAGTTCTGCACCTGAAGTTTGCATGTGTCACTACCTAGTTTTATAACATTATATTTTGATGGTCCTGGACAGTCTGCTTCACGGGTTTTCTAAGGTACCCAGCAGAAAGCAAGGTCAGGGAGAATCAAATGTATTTCAATATGAGGCACAGGGAAGACCTTATTGCTCTCAATATCTACCTGAAAGGAGGTTGTAGCAAGATGGAAATAGGATGGGATGTAATGGCCTTAAGTTGTGCCAGGGGAGGTTCAAGTTGGATATTAGGAAAAAATTATTTCAGAAAGAATAGTCGAGCCCAGAGAAGTGGTGGAGTCACTGTCCCAGGGGCCTTCAAGAAACGTGTAGATGTGACACTGGGAGACGAGGTTTAGTGGGCATGGTAGGGCTGCACTGATGGTTGGAGTAGATGATCCTACCTTAATAATTTTATAAATTTATAATTCTATAGTTTTTTGTTTTTTTTTTCTCGTAATACTGGGTTTATGGTGCATAGAGAACAAACATATGGTGTGCAGTATCAGCAAAAAGACAGGAATGCATTTTTACCAATATGAAACATTCAAAAAGTGTAATCTAGAGCTTAATAATCATGAAATTGGCTTTCAAATACAGCATTTAAATACTGAACACTTGAAGTTGTTTTCAGCTTTTTATGAATGCAAAGACTAGACGCTGCCTATTGTGTAGTGTTTGAATGACGCTAGCACAAAGAACTCTAAAAAGCAATAAATATTGCATGTTACACCAAAGTTACAGTTTTAAACCTGCACTCTGTGTGTTCATTGTATATTTAAAGGGTCTGCAGAGGGTAACTAAGAAAAGCAAACCTATTTTCTGTAGCATTAAATCACTATGCAGGAACTGACACTTCCGCTAAAATGTTTTAAGGTGCTGCAAATTGTAAAAGGTTGAAAAATGTGTTTCAGGAGATTCTGAGTTGAACTTTCAACTATTTAAGCGATGTGAGGGCCCCAGTTCTACTGAGGTTAACTGGGATTTGTTCTAAATCCCATGGGTAGTTTGGAAAGTTCAAACCAGAATTTCTGGATGAGTGGTTTCAACTGTGAATAATGTGCAGAGCTTGTTGAGTTTTGTTTGGTCTATTTTTTCTTTTTTTTTTTTTTCCAGTGGAGGTGTAAATCCCTGCATGTAGAAATTAAACCTATGCATAGCAAGCTAGCATTTTTTTATTACCTTCTGCAGACCCCGTACTAATATTCTATGAGTTTTGGCATTTTCAGTTATAGAGGCTGCCTGAGCTTTTAGTGGCTTGCTCCCG
The DNA here is from genome assembly GCF_038088225.1 of Cyrtonyx montezumae. Taxonomy (NCBI): domain Eukaryota; kingdom Metazoa; phylum Chordata; class Aves; order Galliformes; family Odontophoridae; genus Cyrtonyx; species Cyrtonyx montezumae. The sequence continues at coordinate 95,342,519 of NW_027072034.1, read as the reverse complement.
TTCCTCAGCTAATGTTTCTGAAAAAGGATTTTAGAGATCATTTTGGCTTGGGAGTAGTTAGTTAAACTGTCAAGTAAATGATGAATGGAATCTGCACCCATGTGTTACCACAAAGATGCCTTGCAGACATTTCCTCAGATTTTAAGGCATCTGGTGAGAACTTTCTTACGTCATGAAATACAATAGAAGAGTAGTAATGATTAGCAGTTGTATAACAGTATACTTCTCCAAGACCTTTTTTGCTTGGATGTTTATAAAACTCTGCTGGAAGAAAAACAATAATTCACGGATGGGAAAATTAGAGAAAGGGTGAAGTTGAACTTGTTTGCTTCAGCCACAAATCCTTCTCAAACCAGAGCCCAATTCAGATTCTGTTCTCAGATCAAAACTTCATAATGAAGACATATTTTTTATAAAAAAGGAAAAGAGAATTTAGCTCCAAAAGTCAAGATTTCTGGACAATAATACTAAAAACCATGCAGTTATTCTGAAATAGTTTTACAAGTATAAAACTATGGGAATTAATTTTTCTCATCTTCTCGCATTAAAAGTTACCAAATATCAGGAGATGAGCATGTGAAGCAATTAGGCTTATAGTTAAAGAACAATCAAATAAAAACCAAAAATACTATATTGTGCAAAAGGAAAGCAAGCAATGCTTCCAACTACAAATGATTTCTTGATGTCTCTCTTCAACTCCTATGCCTAAGGCCAAATCAATCCTTTCAAGGAATCACCCATAGGAAGGGCAGTGTTTCTCAAGCTCTGAGTCAAGGTCTGTCCCTAGGATGCTGCTGGCTAGCTGCCCGAATCATGCCTCGCTGCTCCTCCTGCAGTCAGGTTGTGTTGCAAAGGTTGTTACTCGTGGTACAGACTGATGGAGCCTAGAGTCTATTTTGCAGAAAAATACCTTTCCCACTTCAAGTCATTCTGCATGCAGTGATGGTTCCCTGTGGGTTCAGGAGAGGCAGATAACATCAGAGCTTCCCAAACCCCCACAGCGGATAAAGAGAGGAGAAAGTTTTGTGAAAAGGTTTGTGCTGGTGATGCCTGTTAGAAGCTAAATATCTGGAGATGATTTGTGGTCTTCAAATGGTGGGTAGCAGGTTGGACACTCAGCGCTGAACTTCGCAGGTGTTATTTGAATATTCTTAGGTCTGGCTTAGAACTACAGTAACTAACTAATTTCAACATAAAGCAAGTTTTCTTCATACACCCTTTCCCTCTCACCTAGTTTGGCATTCACATAAGAGAAGTCACTGTACAGATTACTTGTCCGGAAGGGAAACCACAGCCTGGCTGGCACAGCAGCCAGGAGCAAGCCCCAGCCAGCTTCCAGAGCATGTCACACTGCTGCCTGCTATTACCAAGACATTGCTCTTTCCTCCTTGCTCTTAGCCATAGATTTTCTATCATCATTGTCTCTATTCAGGCCTTTCACACCTTGTGCAGCAACCTCTTCAATTCAGCATTGATTTGGACAGGTATTTATTATTCTACCTCCTTTCTACTTAGAAGCTCTAAAAGCTGTGGGATAACTGCAGTCCAACCCTTACAGCAATGGGGCTGGGGCCATCTTTCCTTTCTGACATTCCTACCTAGAGTCTCCTGGCTGAAGCAGTGGCCCTGCGGGGATGACCCCAGGCAATCATTTAAGCTAGAGCATCCTTCCCCCATCCTGCCTCTGGCACCATGCTGCTTTGCTGACGTGGCTGCTTGCCAGAGTGTTGCTCCTCCAAGGCTCATTACACTGAAGCAGCTCACTCCCCAGCCAAGTTATTAGGCTCAGTGGCTCATCTCCTTGCTGCTGCAGTGTATGTAGCCTTCAGGTTTGACTGCTGAAACTGCTGCTTGTGTTTTTCCCTATGCTGGTGTCACACAGACTGGGGACACTGTCACACTGCCTTCACCTCTGGAATGAGTTACTGTGATCTGGGCAAGCTAGTATTCCCACGGCGTAATTTCAACTGCAAAGATCTACTGAGAGATAACTTAGGAAAGGGTTATTTGCTTCGCAAGCCTTTCTCAAGACTCTGCTCTGCTAGTTACTTGCTGGGGCATCCGCATCAGCTTTTTGCACATTGTGAAAGCTCTTCTGTGTAGGAGCTTTCTATTTGCACGCGTATGAACAGTATCTCACACATGCTTAGTGAAGGTAGCAGGCACCTCGGTGTTGCAATGCTAGCCAGTAAATAAGGTTTGATCTGCTCCGTTTTTCTGAGTAGTCTTCACTGCTGCATCTTTCCATGCTGCCTTCCCAAATGATTACTGCTGCTGCACTGCACCCCTTTCCTTTTTGCACAGACAGCTCTGATAATGCAGCTGTCTTACTGTATGCTGTTATCGGCTTGACTCATCACAGCAAGACCTCCAAAGCCTCCCTGGAATTTCTGGCAGATATTATCTCTTCCAAGATATAATACATTACCTGTTAATAAATCAGTATGTACCTAACCTTAATGACCCAGGAAAATGTAATGTTTAAAATTGATGGTATCCTTTTTAAAGAATTTAACCCGAGATATATCTTACGTAAATTGCAGCGTGTGTAACAGTAATATCCTCCTTGAAATGACTGAATGATCTGCCTCCAGCTTGCGGAAGATTTCCTTTTTTTAAAGGTGCAATATACAGAACAAGAGTTCCAACCTTCCCTTTTCATCACTTCATACACCACAAAGGGTGTTTGGGCTCACATGCTCTCTCTGGGCTATTTTGCTGTTACACATTTTAAAAAATGCAGTTTTGGAGCTAAGCACTGGACATTCACTTAGTTATTCTTACTGCTACACAAACAGTGCTCCCCACTTAAGGGCCTTAAAAATACCTTTGGTCAAAACGTGGGACTCACATGAGTCCCCGCTTCTGGCAGAGTTTGGCCTTAGTGTGTTATGGGTTGCAGAAAAACTTGTAACAGATTCCATTACATACATCGAAGTAAATTTGTCAGCCACTAACAGGTACTGTTATAATGGCGTTCGAGAAACATACTGTTCATTTGTTAGGAGGTCTGTTTGGTTTACTGGAATCTATGAAGGAGTTCAATTTTTCATACCCTTCATTAAAAAGGACCACAGGGAGGAGAAATCATGAGTAAGCAGAGCCATAAATATATTACAGATGTGTAGAGGTTTCCTTGGGGACTGTAGTCAGAAATCATTTGCCCAGAGCTGTCTGACACTCATACTAGTTTCCTGTGTCATATTCATTACACAGGGGGATTTCCCCAAGCTGTGTGGAGGTAGGGTTGCAAAGGGTGCAGGCACAAGGCAGATATGAAGGGTAGCGGTTATACCAGCAGACTTTGCCACTATCAGAGGAAAAGATATGTTTTCTCAGCAAGGTTTTGAAAACTAATGCTGGTCTGGGAGATTTCTATGTCTATATGAATTAGGAAGTTGGAAAGATATAAATTCACTCAGCAGAAAGCGCAGGATTTTTCTTACGCGCTAGGAATTTTCAGTTTTCATGGTACTGAGTGAAAAACATCTCCTTGACACCCCACTATCTACCCACCAAATAATGAAACATCCCACTGTGTACTCTGAAAATACAGTCAATCCATAAAGAAAGAGCACGGAAGGTGAAATTTGCCCCTTTGTTTCCTGAAGGCCACATGTGGTAAACGTACACCATCTTAGCCCTCAGATGAGTATGACCATCAAGCCTCACTTATCCACACAGGATTCATAGAACTGCATGCTACCTCCAGCCCCCTGGCTTATCTCCCACACGCTTCCACCATAGCTCCTTGGCTTCTCTTCTGTTTTGGGACTCCCCAGGCTGTGCCAGTCAAAGTTGTTCATCCTGGTGTGTGCCCTGGGTGTGCTGTCCACAGTTGTTCCAAGGGCCATGACACAGAGGGAAGCCTGGGGATGCCTATCAAGGCCTCACAGGACCACCAGCCCTGCCCTAAGGCCCCTCAATCCTGCAGGCAGCTCCCTGGGGACGATCAATATCAGCACTCTTTCACCCACTTGGAAAGCAAATCCTGAACATGAGAAAACAAATTAAAAAGGAATAGTTGCTCAAATATGCAACCTGGCCTCTCTGACCTCTTTGTCAGTGAGGAACACATTACTGCACCTTGAAGCAAGGCTCTTCTGAGAGCTCTTTACACACTCCTCTTTTTCAAGGAAGAGATGTCAAGTGAGTCCCAAGAACACGGGGGCTTCTGAGTAAAAATTGTGCAAAAAAAAAAAAAAAGAATGAAAATAAAATAAAAATATAAAAATAAACAAAAGCCAACCCAAACCATTGCAGATGTTTCATTGTGGCATTTCTGAAATAAAGCATTGATTTTTCAAAGCAATATTTTCTAATTTCTTTTGAGGTTATTACTCCTTTGAAGTTTACAAACACTGAATACTGGAAGAGAGAAAACTACCCATAATTTGTCCCAAAAGTATTCAGATCTTTGTTGTTTTCAGGATGAATCTCTTTGGCACTGCTTGTGAAAGACAAAATATTCACACAGCGCTAAGCAATAAATAGGTGTATGACTTTGCCAATTTTTCCCAAAAATTCTGGTGTGGAACAGGCTTGGGGATATTGTTTCAGGAAGATTGCCTTGGGATGGAGAAAAAAAGCCTTCATAAAACAAGAACAGTTTCACAGCAGGACATAACAGGCAAATAACTAACAAGATCATCATTGTAAACCTCTCGCTACTAAGAAACAAAACTGTGTCTAAACAAATTTCTTTACAGTCAAATTGTCTGGTTATGTGTGATGGAAGTAACAAGGACCTATTATTCTTGTTTGCTTTTACAGCCAACAAAGACTATTCCTTAGTGCCCAAAGTGCTTCCAGTTTCAACATCAGACTGTGGAAGGGAAGCTGAGATGGAGGAGACCTCCCGTAAACAGAGACAGCAAAGAAGTTATTGATTAACAGAGAACACTGGTGGGGGGAAATGTTAGCAAATGACTATTAGTGAATCTGAAAATGTATATTTTGACATAACTTCTGTCAGGAGTGTTCTTCAAGTGTAGTATGTTTAAAATCAGAGAACTCCAAAGATTCCAAGATAATGGAGGGTTCAGAGGAAAGGTGAACAGTCCTTTCTCAAAGCTCAGAAAGAGGATAATCCCTGCTCACCCACATGTCCCACTCACTGAGGTGTACCAGCTAGATTGCTTGGCAAGGAAGTGAAGGCAGGTTAAGGTGAGGAAATTAGCTGCACTTCTGCAGACAGGGATAGAGGCAAAAAACACACTAAGGTGAAATCCTTCTTCTGGAACAAAGAAGATGAGGAGTTCTTATCTGCATTTCTCTCACCCTCTTTGGAGGAGTGGTATGCACACCCTACTATTCCTTGCTATTCAAATGTTATACTTTCAATAGGCTCTGGAAGAAATTGATTGACATTTCTAAAATACTCCATGGACCATTTGGGAAACCATTTCCCACCTGAATGTGCGTAAGAGCCTCTATCAAATCTTAGGAGATCTGTATAGCATCGGAGAGAGATACTTGGATGAACTTCAGTATCTAAGTGCAAAGGACTTCACTACTCCAGGAGCAGTGTTTGAACAGCACAGACAAATAGAATGACCATCTTAAAACAGATTGACTCTTTCTTTCCTTTCTTTGGCTGAAAGAACAGCGAATTAGTTGAGATCCTTTTCTGCTACTATACCTAAAAGTTAAGTCAGTCTTACTCAAGGCCTTCTATTTTTCCACTTTTCTTAGAATTACAGTCATTATAACTCTCCCACCTGTAACTACAATTGTACAAAACAAATTCAAAGCCACCAAGCACAAAAGATCATTCCATCTCTATATTTAAGCATGACATAAAAAAGCAAACAAACAGCAGAAGTTAGGAACAGGTCATAAAAACGGAACTTAGAGGTTAATTGCAATTGCTTGAAAGAATAAAAATTGGCCTAAATCAACGTATTGTGTGTTTACTGCTTTCCTGCTTGGCACACAGTTCACTTTTATTTACTCACCAGATACTTGAAAGCAGTTCTGAGCTGTGATTTTACAGGAAAGGAGAATACATGCAGTACTGATCCAGTCAATTTCAGAGGGCTGTACTTGCGTTGCTTACATCTCCTGTGTTTATATTTCAGTTGAAAATTTCACTGCATAAATGACACGATGTGTTTGTGACAGAAATTTCCACCCAGACTTTCTACCATGTCACATAACAGATTCCTTTAATAGATAAATTATTCAGGAAAACGGCATTAATTCATTGTCCTTTTTTGATCACCTGTGCTTAATACTAATTTTCTTCCTTCCGTTTAGCATTTCAGCTCTTTCTCTTCTTTTACACACCTTTCATTCTCTCTTGAACAACACTGTTGGGTTGTCTGACATAAAAGATATGATAAAGAAGATACATCAAGAATCAAATTTCAAGGAAATTCAGTTAATTAACGAACTGCCAGGGTAATGTAAGTACTTAAAAAAAAAAAAAAAAAAAAAAAAAACAACCCAGACCCATTCTCTCTGAAGCTATTATTATTATTATTATTATTATTATTATTATTCCTCTGCTTCCTTCAATAAGAAATTAAAATCCATCATGTTCAGGACACTGGAATATTCATCATTCTGTCCACTGGAGAGTTGTGCTTAGCGCTATATGGAACAGTAGAAAAAAAAATATATAATTAAAACAAACAAACAAACAAACAAAAAAAACAGAAGCAGTGCTCATGTTTTTACTCACGGCAGAATATTAGAGACTGGATCTTCTTCCTGACATACACCTTCTGAGAATACGGCCCTGGACACAGAATTAAAATTACCCTTCTCCAGGGGTTATAATTATATGCATTAACATTATCACCAGAGTTTCTATAGCTACATTTTCATACAGGAGCATAATATTTTCTCTTGGGGAAAAAATATCAACCTGAGATATTTGAAGTGTTATTGCCAGGAGAAGATGACCCGTGCCCTCATATTAAATCACCAGCAGACTATATCAGGACAGAGTTCCCTCCTGCCAAGACTGTTTTTCTTTACTGCAGGAAATTCCCCAGAAGATCTGCACAGACTGTAAAGACAGAGCCCTACCTTTCTGTGATACAGGTACTTACTGCACTCTTACTGCAAAGAGACAGCAGGCTGGGCATCTTAGATAACTACTCCATAACGTAAGTAGCAGCAATCCCCTTCTAATTTGGTCTGTGCAGCTCACAAGTCCTTCGCAGTTAGGAAACGATGTGGCTTCATGGAGCCACAATAGAGGAACTGGCTAGACCACAATGGGCTTCCTATTCGGAAACAGAGTTTCAGTTTCAAATAACTGCACTAAAATACTTCCCTAGTATAGAAAGGGATACATTGTGTTCAGCTTATTTCCCAGAAAGGTGAAACGGCTTGCACTGATCAGCCCAGAGCTGACCACTGTTAGCTGTGACAGCTATTCTGTAACGGCTTGGGTAGGTCTTGACCGTGCTTCAGTCACGCAGGCAAGAAGAGCAGAGTCATACCCAACTAAAAAAATTGTACATTTTTTTCTTCCCATGCAAACTTCTTCACATGGAAACCTCAGCAACAATAATTTGTTCTGTTTTTGTTTTTTGTTTTCCTTCTCCATTTTGATTTGTTCTTGAGACCCCCTCTAGGCATCTAATTGCATTTTTCAAAAGCTTTGGAAATCTGGCCCTAGCTTACTTATGAGAATGGGACTTAAGCTCTGGAAATATTGAAGCGCTTTTGAAATTCTACACTCTTTGTATTTTAAAATATACTAGACTTGATTCTGATGCTTCAAGGATCAGGTACTTCCCGCCATTCCACCATTTTTAATGAAGATGAATTACTGTATAGTAGGAAAAATTGAGTTTTTAGAAGTCATTGACAAGGGCAAAATATTAAAGGGATGACAGAAATATGTGGGTAATAAAATAGTTGGTATGAATTTTTGTGTACTTCTGTTAGTTTTACAGATGAACAAGGAACTGATTTATAAACAGAAAGCGATTAAAAAAATTGCTTATGAAAACAATATATTGCACTGGAAATGATAATCATAATAAATCACGTGCAACAGTACTATGATTGGCTCTTCAAATATTGCTGGTTTGTGATCTTCATGCAGGGATTTCCTAATGTCTTAAAGCTTTGCATCACACCTAGAGAGAGGAGCTTCTGCTAAGGCAAAAACCATATCGCTATTTCAGAGAGAAAAAAAAAAGCCAACAAATCGAAGCATGAAAACACCACTGGAATCACAAAGATTTCACAATGTTTCTGCATTTTATAAAACAATATTCATGGCTGAATCTTCCTGATAGAAAACGGCACAGAGTTGTAGGCATCAGGCAAATAAACTCCTATGTTAAATATCATAGCTACTGGAACTGTGTATTTCCAAATTAAAATCTTTTTCTTGCCATTCACTCCTACTTGAAAACAACAATTGTTTTCCTTGTCTTTTTTTTTTTTCTTTTTTCTTTCAAGTGAGAGTTTTCCTATCCTAAACCAGATTTTCAACTGAAGAACAGTTTCAGGTATCTTGATCTTCAGATGTTTCCTCAGTCCTTTGAGTTGTGTTACTGCCACCATTTAGCTTCTCTAGGGAAGACTGATGGGAGTTCACACAGGGATGTTTATTTGTTTTAGCTGATATCTGCCCATACGTTATCACAGCTACGGTAATTCATTTTCAGCCTTCTACAGTGCCTGAGATTTATACTGACACTTTCTTTCCAGGATCTGGAAAAAAGATGATACAAAGTACTAGCATAAAACTTAATAGTCAAAGCATTTAGTTGTGATTTGAATTAAAATTAAGTATCTAAAGGCTAATATGGATTACTTCTCCCTCTATATCACATGACATTAAGATTTCTTATTTGCATTTTGGTTTTGGAGCTGTCAAGGTTCAGGCCTTTCTTGGGTCTCTTTGTAACCATGACAACTCCAAACTTTTTTTTTTTTTTTTTCCTAAAGAAAGCTGAGATTCTTGTGTGGTAATCTACCACAGACAGAACTTTAAGAAAAATGGTCTAAAATTTATGGTTTGCTGCTGACCACACCAGATTGATCTAAGCAGGCCAGGAAAAACTGTACAACCTGATTCACAGGTATTCATCCAGTTCTTATACAATTAACACACAGGGGTGAGGTCCACTGTGAATATCTTGCTTGACGGACCTGTAACTTTTGAGAGTGACGAAAGCTCTGTGATGCTCTTGCACTTCCCTAGAAGAGACATCAATTGCAAACACAGAGTGACTGCAGGGAAACTGGAAGGAATTGCACCAAGGTTTTCCTTGTCTTTTCCAAGTTGGAGGAAGCAAGAGGCACCTGCGCTTATGATGAAGGCTGAACATTTTCACTGCTGCTCCAAACCCTCATCCTTAATGACTTTTCTGTGTGAATCGTTCCCCTTCAAGCATGCTTTTCCTTTTTTAACATCCCTCTGTAAAACGTTGCTTCCATATTTTACCATAGGATGCAATTTATTGTTATTCACTCCTAAAGTACTCCATATTCTTTCACTGAATATCATCTTTGTAAGACTATCCCCAAATGTACTTGTACTGTGCATAGCTGAACCATTACTTGGGAGAAATTCTAGAGAGTTACTAGAGAGTTACTGCCTCTACTGATAAATAAACAAGAATATAAGATTGCTCTACTTATTTACTCAAGGCAATTGATTGTTAACTCACATTAATTTACCCAATTAATGTGAGTTAACACATGTGACCAGGTCAGGAGAGAAGAATCTGGTCTGGGTTTTCTTTTTTTGTTTGAACTAATTAGATTTATTACATAGAATTGAGTCTTGAAACCTGCAAGCCTCTAGGAGCATCCAAAATCTACCACATAAAGTGAAAACTGAATATATTTTGCACATTGGAATATCAGTCTTCTGATATTCTGAAAATCAGTCTACAGATTTCAAGCTTTTTAATTTATATCTAACACAGTATGTCACTGATACTCTACAAACAGCCAATAACAAGATCCAGAAAGCCTGGAGGAGCAACAAGGAATTATTGCTCTTCAGGCTCCAAGAAATAAGTACTAACTGAAGAGAATAACAGAAGTAAGAGGAAAGAGCTTGAAGAATGCACTTAACCTAAATTCTGATTTGATGACTGTTTGCTTCCCCTCAATTTCAGACAGCAGATTTATCTTAAAAATAAAAAATAAAAAATAGCCTCTTGAAATGTTCCTTTTAAAGCAAAGCAAATATACTGCAGGACATAAATTAACCCCACTCCCCCAAATCAGCTTGTTATTCTGCTTGGTGAGTATCATTTTAGTTTTATTTGCTATGGAATCAATTCAACAAAATACTTAAGCGCATGCATAGCTTTGATCATGCAAGCAGTCCCATTGAGAGCATTCACATCCTTAAATATATGGACACAGTTAAATAGTTTGCTGAATGCAGACCTACTTTATTCTTCTCAAGAAAGCATTTGCAGATTGAGTTGTTTTACTCTGACTATGAGGAGTTTACTGCAAATACACGGTACTGAAAACTGTGCTGATTGCTTATAGCTGGTCACACAGAGCTGTTTGTGTTCTGAGTGAGCTTGATTTTATGGTCTGGATTAAATTTAAAGAGCCCACTGAGAAACTGGATTTCTCAAGGTGAAATGACAGTGGAAAGGGCAGTGGTAACAGAAGATCAGATCAAGGAGAGGAGGAAATTAAGGAACCTCAGGAACATTCTCTTCCTGGTTTTGGTCAAAAAGACGTAATTCTTGGAAAGCTTACATAACCAAAAAGCATGTGGGCCTATTTTCTCCCTTTTGTCGTCATTAAGAACATATGTGCAAGACTCTGTGTGTGTATGCCTGTGTGGTACAAGGAGCTTGGTGTGTGACACTCAGTGCCAGTACCAAGAGTACCTTTTACTACTTGCAGGGATATTTTAATTACTTCTTGGTAAACAGGTAGTAGGATCTTTATGAGGAACCTGTCTCCAAATACACCTAGCAGTGATCCAGATCATAAAAAGAAATATCTCTGGTTAAGTCCACGGCATTTCCACAAAAATCTAAAGATGTCCCTGAATGTTTTACTGAATTAAGAGCCTACCATACTTTCCTCACACAATTTCTAGGGAAACAGGCTCTTGTTCTTTTGATATGGCTCAGAGAGCAGCTAGGCTGCTATGCTACATAGTGGAGGAATTTATACAATCCAGCCTTGTTTTATGTCTGGATTTGAGGCCAATTCCCACTCTCCCCTCACCATCCCCTATTTGTTTTTTTTTTAATGGTCATTGTCATCTTCACTATTGGAGTCAGCCTTAATCAAATACTACATGTTTACACAATCCCAACAATACAGTCAATTTTCTCTATTTTTACACCATCTCACCTTTCCAAAGAGTTCAGTTTTTAACGTGAAAAATCACTCATGAAATCGTATTTGATGTCCTCCCTGGACATGCTGGTTTAGCAACCTGTGCAAAAAGTGCCCTGAAAATTTCATGCACACTATTTTGAAGAAGCAGAAATTTGTTATCTTTAGTGCCTTTAAAACCTAAATTACACGAGGGAGAGAGGGAAATGAAGACATTAGAATATTTGAAATGTCAGCGCTCTTTCTAGCTACAAAAACTGTCACAACCAGCAAGTGAAACACCCAGCCAACACAGAGCATAAACATTTTATATCTTTTTATATGTGCTCTGAACATCTTCACAAAAAGCCTCTTAATTATGGCCATGAATTTCTCCTCACTCGCAGGGTGATTTTTTCCCCTAAATTAAAACTTTCTGACAGGAAATTAGATAGTAAATGTAAGAAAACTGTTCGAAAGGCTGATAAGTTAATCAGAAAGCTCCCTTTCAATATAAAATTGGGTGTTTGATGTTCTGTGAGCACCTGGAGTGGTAAACAATACAATCCCAATGACTTACCAAGTACTTGTTTTCAGTAAACCATTAACTTCTTGAAAAAGGCTTTTTTCCCTTCCAACAACGATCGGTTTCTCAGACCACTATCCTTCCTTAATATGAGCTCCTGAGTAGGCTGGATTTTGAAGAAGGATCTTACAGGAGTTTTACAGCTTCTATTGTGTTTACTTGCTTAAAGAAAAAAAAAAAAAAAAAAAAGAAGTGGCAGTATTATGAGCACAGTACTTCTCAGGAGCTTTACAGGAATATTTAGCCAAAAGTTTGGAACAAGCAGTCTATCTGGAAAATGCAGGAGGATTGGTGGGGGAGAAGGTGGGGGAGAAGGACCTTCCTCCTTCTCCCCCACCCCCCCAGGTAAATTGTCTGGCAACAATATTAATACCCTTGAAAGTCATGGTCTGAAATGCTTGGTGAAAACGAATCTCATCTTGTAGAGTGCATGAAAACCAGTCACCAACGCCATTACTGGAGGTATCCCTCCCGCACTGCATTTTTCCAGTTTCATGAGGTTGACATATTTGTGGTGCTGCCTTCTTCTTTTGGGAGGCAGAGACAGGGCCCGAGGGAACGGCATGGAGCTGTGTCAGAGGAGGGGCAGCTGGGGGTTAGGGATGGGGTCTGCACCACAGGGCAGTGGGCACGGCTCTAAGTGCTGGAGTTCAAGGAGTGTTTGGGCACTGGTCTCAGACACAGGGTTTGATTTTTTGGTAGTCCTGTGTCAAGTACTGTTGGACTCAGTGACCTCTGTGGGTCCCTTCAAACTCAGGATATTCTATGATTCAAGGCGTGTACACAGCTGACCATGTAGACCACCCACTCCTGTACTGATTCACCTTATTTCTGCTATTTCTTGTTACTCATACCTCATTACATGTGCCTACAGCCTTCCACACAGATTACTTGGCAGCTCCTCCTGTATAAAATAGCACACGAAGGCCCAGAGGCAGGTCAGGGCTAGAAGTTACATCCTTCTGTCCCCCAAAAACTGCCTCAGCGGAACTTTTGGTCTTCCCAGGCATGCTCAGTACTATTAAGCTACGATTACAACCCAAGATCCAGACTCACTGGTGGACAACCACCTAAGGCGTCGGTAATTGAAACAGCTGAAAAAGTTTTCTCTGGGAGATCGTACCGCAAACCATCAGTGTGATGTGCACAGAGGCTGTAGGGCAAAGGCCTGGCTGTGGGCAAAGCTGCTGGGGAGCCGGTGCCAGTCCCTGTGCAAGTGTGCACAGACAGCAGAAAACGCCCGTGAATCATTTCGTTCCTTTTCGCTTTAGTAACAGTCATCTTCCTATTCCAAGCTGTACAAACACACAACTGATTAAAAGTTCTTGCTCAAAGCTTGGTGCCAAAAATAGCCTCCTGCATAAGATCCTTTGCTGCCCTGGGTTGTTTGGGTTTTTTTTGGTTGCTTTTTTTTTTTTCGGGGAATTTTCCATCATCAAAAGCCCGAGGCAAAAACAATAGCAAACACTGCCCGCCGGCTTTCAGTTAAAAATAAGCAACAAAGGCATTCCTGCTCCTTCCAGAAACAATAAGAAAATCGCAGCGATTAAAGAGAAATAAGAGAGGGAGAGATCGGCACGGCCGCGTCCCCGCCTCAGCCGTGGGCTCAGCCCTGCCTGCCCCGCCGGGCGCTGGCGCTGTGCGTGCCGGGCCGCGCCGCTCGGCGGGGCTGCAGCGCCTCTCTCTCCCCGCCAGGCTGCGGCTGCCTGCCCGCCCCCGGGCCGGGAGCGTCGGCGGCGGGGGGCAGCGGGCGGCTGCGGCTTTAAGAGCTCCCACAATGCCGTGCTGGCGTCCCAGTTCCGTTACATGTCTCTCCCGGTGAAGGGGAGCGAGGCAGAGGCAGGAAGGAGGCGGGGGCGGTCGCCGCTCGGCGCGGGGCACAGTCGCGCGCCCACCTTACGCGCTCGGCGGGCCCGAGGGAGGGGCGGAGCGGGGCGGCGGCGGCGCCCGGAGGGCAGAGCCGAGTAGAGCCCCCGGGCGCTGCGCCCCGGGCCGCGCCGCCACCCGCGAGGCACGGACGCGAGGCGGAGCCGGGGCCGCTGGCGCTGCCCGCAGCCGCCGCGGGACGGCCGCCGGAGCGGTAAGTGCGGTCCCGTCGCTCTGCGTGCCGGAGCTCGGCGGGTCCTCCGCCCGCCGCCCTTCTGCCGCCAACTTTCTCGCTGTGGTTACCCGCTCCCTTCGCTTTTCCCCCGCTTTGGCTGCTCTTCGCGCTGTGCCGTGCCTCCTTCCCGTCGCGCTCCCTCCGTCCGCTCCCTGCTCCGGCGCTGGGGCTCTGCTTTCCTTCGAGCGCCGCGCTGAGAAGTACGGACTGTTTTCTGCGTCCTTGAGACTTCGGCAGCGACTTTCCTCTCCCCCCTGCTGGTGTTAGAGCTCTCGTCTTTCCCCGCGCTGTCCCCAGAAAGAGGGTCTTGCTTTCCCGACCGAGTTTTTGCGACGTGGACTGTTTGGTTTCGGGCTCTTTCTCCCTTCCTCTCCAGGCGGTGACGATTCGTTTTGTGATTAATCGCTTATTCCTGTCCCGACCTCTCCCTCTTTCTCCTCGTAGTGAGCGAAAGGTTAAAAGAAAAACCGCTGCGCCAGCGGGAACACATGAGGTTGTGTTTCTTTTGCGGTGGGTGAGAGCGGGGAGACGCTGGGAAAAGCTGGGGCAGAACTTTGCGGGGCAGAAGATGGATCCCGCTCCGTGGTCTGCTCAGCCCTGAAACGTGGCTGTGGTGGTGATCCAGGCTGGGCTGGGGTGGCCTGATGCCGGCAGAGCGTTGGGCTCACAACTGCTGGTGGGCTTCCTTGGTGTGGGAGATGAGAGCAGTGGGAAGGAGGTGGGTTGCAACGTCCGTTCTGGGATTACACCTGTCACCCCTCTCATCCGGAAACTGGATGTGTCAGAGCTTGACAGGTTAACACCTTAGTTGGGACTGTGCAGAGCTGTGTAGGTGCTGTAGCGCGCCTTGGGAAGGTTGTCCCTAGCAAGACACCTGCTTGCGGGGGTTTGGTGCTCACAAGTAACGGGGTGGGTGGTAGTGTGGTTGTGTTAGGTGCTGTGGAAGTGGACAGTGACTGTTGGCTTAGTAGAGGATGATGTGTAGTTTGGGAAGATGAGCTCAGCTCCTTAGGTCTGAATGGTGAGCTGTGGCTCACGGCTGTGTTGTTATCTCTTGATAGGTTCTGTTGCTTAAGACTTGAGGGTTATGTGGTTCAAGTGCATCTGAAGCCCTTTTTGCCTCTCTCTTCCTTTAAAGAAAGGAGAAACTGATTTCTTACTGAACGTTGTTTAAAGCTAATAATAAAATAGGCTGGGGATTGAACCAGAAGCATTTATTTTTGTGTTAGCAATTCTTCTTGTATCCAATGACTTATTTGGCTCAGGGGAGCGGAAATGACTGCTTGTCACTGTGGTGTTCAGCTGCGTGCCCTTTAGGACAGCAGTGAGGCTCAGGTTTGCTTCTTTCACTCATGTAACTTCTGTCCTTCCTGCCCCCACGAGCCTAATGGAACCTGACTGCAGTTGCTTAATTTCTTCTTGCTGGAGTGAGAAACTTTGGAAACGGTTAATTTACCTCCATCTGTTTTCTCTAAGTATGGTTAGCAAGAAGTCAGAATCTTTTAAAGCTGTGGTGAGAGCCAAGGACCATGGGTCCTGTTCCTACCTCTGCCATAGAACGGTAGTGTGACCTTTACTGAAGCTGTCTTCTTAGCTGTGCCTCATAGGATGTAAAGACTTTCAGAATAACTGAAGTATTCTTACACGTGGTTTTTAGGGATAATTTTGTGCAAACACATTGCTCTGTTGAGTTGTGATTTGGAATGCTGGTCAGGTGGTGGTTATTCTTGTGCTAATATTTGTTCTTGGGAAGCTGTAAAGCAGAACTCTTGATAATCAGTATTTATTTTGATTGACAGTGCACCAGAGTTTGCATTGCTGTCACAGTTTTGAGACTCTAGTTCTTTTTATCCCTTGTATACTTTGAGAATATTGCATGCTTTGTCTGTGGTACCTTGTTGGGGTGTGAATTTGCTCATTACTGCTCTGTGTCTCCAAAAAGAAGTCCCGTGAGCTTTCACTGCAGGGTGGAGAATGGGCCTGGGACCCCCCTCAGTGGGATGCATGCAGCTCTTGTCTGTTTCTTGAGCTCTGTAATTAAGTGATTGGCTTAGCATGTGGTTTTTTTTTTTTTGTTTGCTTTCTAATTTTAGGTCTTCGCCTGGATTCTTAAGTCTTTAAGGTCTCTATCTTGAAATTAGATGTAAATGCTGCATGGTTTTCTGGGCCTTTTTTGACATGTTGGATTTTATAACTCTCAGGGCAGGACCTTACAGTCTGACGTGACATACTGTGATCTCAGTGCTCGACTTCATGCACCGTTTGAGGTCTGTAGCCTTTGTAAATAATGGGCTTGATCCTGTTGGAAGTGGTTCTCTGCTATGATTGAGAGACTTTTCTGTAGAAGCTTGCTGTTAAGCAGCTGTAGGTACAAGTTGCTATTTTCTTGCCTATGCACATACAAGCTCCTTGCTCCTTTCTCCTTCATAACCTCCTTCAAAGCATATACTGATTTCTCAGCTCCAACAAGAATAGCTTTGCTGTCCAATTACAGCATTCTGTGCAACAGTTTTCTATATTCACAATGCTTTCTCCTGCCATGGTTGTGATGTTTACGGCACCTTTCTCTGTATTGACACAACACGAGGTGGGGAGAGAATGGCCTGTGTGTGCCAAGTTGAGCAGTACTTCTGCTTTCCCTGATTCCTTACCCATCAAGTTGAAATTGGAGCCCTTATGCTGCCTTGGAAAGGAAGATTGTTTTGAGCTATGGCTTACAGTGCCTTGTCACAGCAGCCATGGCCCCTCTTGCTGTTACTTTTGCTCAGTCTCGGTAAGCTCTGAGTTGTCTTTGTGGTAACATAAATATGGAGATGGGAGACTGTATCTGAGAGGACTTGAGGAAATTTGTGCTGTAAGCTTTTGGAAAGGAGGCCCGTAATAAATCTGTTTCATTTACCTTTTTACTTGGCATTACTACTTAAAGTGGGGGAGGACTGTTTTCTTTCCTGCCGTGCTTGAAGAGAGGGTTTATGGACAACAAAGGGCATTGTAATGCTTTCCAGTAGTCCAGGATTATTGAACAAAAGTGTCTTGCTGTGCAATATTGCTGCTGTGCTCAGTGTTGTATGATAACACATGTTTCTCAGCTGTTGTTGATTCCTTAGTGGCACAGACTTCAAAAGAATGTGCTGAAAGAGAGCTATGGCCAGAGAAAAAAAAAAAGTTTTGTTCCAGTGACCTGTACCATCCATCCGTTTAAATACTTTGTGGAGCTATTCCAGAGCGTTCAGGCATCCAGTGAAGGCTAGCAAGTGATTGCAGCTGGGAATGGAGCCTGCGAAGGAGAGATCACCTAGAGAGCACTTAAATGCCCCTCGGAGACCCCTGCCATCCTGGCTGGCAGGAGTGGAGAAGGCTCATCGTTTAGGGTATCTTTCAACATGACATTGTCTAACTCCTAATGCTGTTGGGATTTATTTATTTTTACTCTGTATGCTATCTTTAGCACAAGAATAGTAATGAGGACGGAAGGTCATCTCTGCGGTTTCCTTTTGAATGTAATAAACCAGGTCTATAATTTAAATGAGTAAATATGTATTATTAGCAAGTTCTTTATTCTTGAAATACATGGGATATTTAACAGAATATGCTGGTGTTTGCAGAGCTAGCAGTATATATTGCTGAATTAGTTTCAGTTGAAAATCATTACTGGTGAAGTCACCTGTCTTAATATTGGAGTTAATTATATTGTACTCTGTTAGGTTGAGTTAGGTTGAACTATGGAGTGCTTCCCAATGATAGAAAGTAGTGATAATAAAAAGTCGAATTGTGTACGCATGCATGTGTATTATGATAGAGTAGTATGCTTCTAAAGCCAAGTATTGTCATTGATTTTACTTATTCCCATGTTGGAGTCCACTGTGCAAGATGAACCTCAGCTTGTAGTTGCTAACCGTTCTTAAAATCACTCCCTGTGTGTTTTCAGTAGTCCTACATACTGGAACTCAGGGGAATCTTACCAGAGAGGCTGTTTGTAACCATCACCAACTTCTAAATATCCTTGACATTTTTCTTTGTGAGTCTGGCATTCATTTTGAGGACTGGGGCTAGTACTGTTGACACAGTAATACGTATTTCAGTTAAGAAGATTTTCCTTCATTACAAGTGGAAAGTGATCATACAGATGTGCTGAGAGGATGCTTGTATTTTGAAAAAAAAAAAGGGAGGGGCTTTAGTAGTTGTTTTCCATTAGCAAGCAAATGGCACAGCTCTGAAGGTAAGCTCAAAAATGTTGTCCTCTGCTGTTGCTCCTTTGTATTGTGTTGTAATACTTCTGCTTTTGAGAGAAAAGTTCTTTCTCCCAGGGTCATCAGTCATGATTTTTTTGGTGCTTTGAGATGTCAGGTTTTAATGCCTTACTACCTCTTCGAGAGGAAAGGGGAGGAAAGTTTTAGACATATGTAATGTAACTGACTTCCATCCAGCTTTTGCCCTTGCTCCAGGGCTGAGGTTGCAGTTTGAATTCATTTACTGCCTTTGAAGTCTGTACTAGGTGTAACCTTGTGTATCCTTCCCCTTACTGCAACAGTACCTGATGTATTTCAAGCATGCACTTTGCTGCATCTCTGGGTCATCCTGTTTTAAAATGGTGAGGTGATGTTGGTGCTTTCCTTATTGCAAATTTCCTGTTAGTCTTGGGATCTGTGACTTCCTTTTGTTTCAGGTGGATGGAAAGTTTTTGGCTAAGAGACTTTTGGACTCCTGAAGTGTTCAACAACATTTTCAAGCCGTTGTTCAAAGGAGGCTTGGAGTTTCTGGAGCAGCCTTTTGAAACTTTGCATTGTATCAGTCAGCAGTTCTGTAAGTGTGGATAAGGAAAGGCTCTAACTCCCCTCCACTGGGCAGCCAGATGTTATGCATCCTATGCTTAAGTGGGGAAACAGTATGTCTTTGGGAGTCGGAGGGTCTGTCTGTTGTTCTTGTCACTAGCCTGTTTGGCAATCTTCAACAAATGGCACCAGCTTTTCCTTCTCCCCCTCATTCCTGCTGTGCCTATGCTGATTGGGACCACCTCCTAAATAAACTGAGTTTGAGAGCGAAGTGTTCTTTGTTGCTTTCTGAAAAGTAGATAGATATTTCAGTTCCTATTTCCTGGTTAACGTTAAAGCTATAGAAAAGCTGTGTGTAATTTGGCAGTTACTGAATGTATAGTTGTTATCTAGTAGATGAGTACTAGCTAACACTTGATTAGTGTGGTGGTGTGTTTGGGGAGGGGTGGGGATGGAATTAAGGAAAGCTATTATCAATGAAAATAGAGGGGAGAATACTTGTAGTACCTCACATCTGTTTTACACTAAATTTGCCTGTTCTCTAAGTCAGTGCATCTTGAAGACTTGTGCGATCCTTTAGAGGCGCTTGTCTTGCTTATCCTGCTTTTCTCTGGTATGTGAAAGAAAGGGAAAATAACAAACTCGGATGTTTGTGCATGTTAAAATCTTTATGGGGAATAAAATAGGAATATGCCAGAGCTACTAATACATAAAAGATGATATTGGGAGCCAATGTACCAATTGCTCAAATGTGCCTTTGAAATGGAATGGCTAATGATACTCTAGGCAGAAAGGCTAATTAGTAACTGGCATGCAAAGAAAAACATATGGCAGTAGTGGAATGCCCTTGTCCTTGCCCATCAAGAAGTGATTGTGTGGCTCTTTTAGACACATCCTCACTCATCAGGATTTCTCCCTCTGTGTGGTGTGCATGCTTGCTTTGGCCACATCAGCCAAAGCCTTTGCACTGGTCTCATTGGGAATGAGGACAGAAACCTGTAATGAATAGCTGGACGTTTTATGCTATGTATTTCAAGTAGTGGAATTGGCACAGATGAGCAGCAGGAGTAATGAACGTCACTGAATACAACACAGTCCTTTCATGCTCTTAATGGGATTGGAATTGGTAACCTGATACTCCAAACAGATAACAAAGGCTATTTATCATACAAGGCAACATTGATTCCGAAGGAGCTGGGAAATAGCTTAGTAAAATCTTTCACTGGAACTTGTTCCAGTGGATGAGATCTGTCAGAAAATGACTGAATTAACAAGAACTTACTAAACGATCTGAATACAGGAGTAATTTTTTTCTTATTACCAGTGTTGTTGCTCTGTAGTTCCTGTATTTGCTTACCAGTTTACTTGTTCACTCTTAGCTTATGAATTTAGCCTTAGCTTTAAAATGAGGTACAGCATTAATAAGCGAAGCCTTTTTTTTTTATTCCAAGTTTGGAAAACTTAAGAAGGCAACAAAAAGAACTGATACGTGGAAGGTTTATCTATGGTATGTGACCTTTCCTTGTTTCCTGGGAACAGACCAGAAAACAACCAACCTAATGTAAAAGACAGCAGCAGTCCGTGGGATTAAACTATGCTATATGAGATTCTGGGGGAATTTCCTTTAGAGGCCATATAATACAAGTAGGATGGACATCTTCAAGGGTCATCTGGTACAAGAAAATTCAGTCCATCCTTGTAACTCAAGAATGAAGATTGTATTCTTCCCTAAGCCTGTGACTTACTAGTGGGGGGAAAAAAACTGGCCACCTTACCTCTTGCTTTTTTTCTGAAGCAGTGAAGCTTGCTGTCTCTTCAGGCGAGGCTGGAAGATAAGCATACCTTGAAGAGCTGGAATGTGCTGTAAGAGAAGGAAGGCTTGGTTGTGTCTGCTGTCAGTAAGTGAAGCTGTGTGCAGGAGGGGTCATGTTCTTTATCAGAAGCTAAGGGAAGAAGCTCATTCTTCCTAGATAAGGTCACAGGGCTCTCAGCTAATAACCACACTTTATAAGGTATTCAAGCGGTGTTTTTAGTTTACTTAAACATTCAGCAAGACAGGCGTTTCTGGGTGCTTGGTTTCTCAGGGCTTGGCAGCCTTCTGTTCCAGTGTGTTGCAGAACAAATGATCAACAGTGGTTTATCAGGGCCTGGCACGGGATCCTGACTTGTGCAGGTACACAGTGAGAAATGAGCTCTGCTTCCATTGGGGTGGGAACATGTGGGTTCTAAGCCCTGGTGTGATCCATCCTTGTGGCCCAGCAGGAGCGGGGCTGAAGGCACAGTGCCGCCTGCTGTCTCCCTGCTCTATGTCCAGTTCACTCTCCATCATAGCCACCTTCCTGCGTCAGCTGCTGCGGACAGTTTTGTGGCCCAAATTCTCTGCTCCTTGTGTGAATGGGATTTGCAGTGTGGCTTTCAAAAATGTGCCTTCCTAAACCCTATGTTGCTAGTCTTCTGCTGCACTTTGTTCTCTTAATGTTTCTAATTAGTCCTCATGCTGTGTGTCTGAAAGCACTGCTGTTTCTTTCTTTTCTGCCGTGAGGTTTTCCTAAATACTTGTTAGTGAACCACTGGCTTTCCAGGTGTTTCTTTGGTTGTGGTATAGCATTTGCTTTTCTAGCAGAAGGCAAGATACCAGAATTCTCTTTTCTTCAAGTCTCACAACTGCAGATGGAGGCATACCTCTTAAGTCCCCGCTACCTAGTTGCATGGGGCCTGGTGGGGGATGCTTGCTTTGCTGTTCCCTTGTCCTGGAGCTGAGTCTAAGTTACGCTGAGCACCTGTCCTCTTGTGATGCTGACGTCCTGTCAGTATGCATTTCCCTTGCCCCTCAGAAGGTAGTGCTTGTTTTGGGCAGTGCTGCGCCTTATCCTTATAGGAAACCCTAGCTAGGAATTTTCCAGAATTCCTCCCCTCCCTCTCCTTATCTTTCACTGACCTCTAACCACGTTTCTATCTTTCTTGACAAGATGCTTTGTTTCATCTCTGCTGCTTTCTCCTTCCACTCTTCACCTTTGATTACTTTTCCTGTAGTGAGCTGGTTGAAAACATTAACCATGACAGATGTATACAGTAATCAAGTAAAGCCGAATTCCTTAAGTTTTTTTCAGCTTAAAACTTACACTAAAATGCTTATGGCAGGTAGATGTCTTTTGTGTGTATTACTTGTCACAGCAAAAAATTCTGTCCCCAGTGAAAAGGGTAAGTCTCTTCAGTGATTAGATTCTGTATCATAACATTCCTGTATAACTTTTTATAAGAGCCCTAATTCTCTCTCCCTGAGCTTAAACCACTTCTACAGTAACAGCATGTAAATTTGAATTGTTTTGTATGGACGTTTAGGACTTATACATTAGAAAAACAAACAATAGTTTTATAAGATTAAAATGTACTATGAATAGAAGTATAAGAAAATGTTCTTATGCTTATGGCTTGCTAATTGCTTGAGAAATTGTCACTTCTAAAAATTATTCTTTTCTGAAAGATCCAAGTTTTCTGGAAAACTTGCTTTTATCCTTTGGGTAGCAGAGAAGATGATTGGATTTGTGTAAATATAGCATTCATAGTGCCTAATACACTTATCATTCTAGATACTTCTTCACAACCCTAAATGATTAGAATTGTATGCTCTGAAAGTAATGCCTCCTGCTTTATTACTTTAGCCCACAGTGTCAGAGGTGGATGTTGGTGGTATGGCATTAGAGGTTGAATCTTCCCAACAATATCCCATTACATCTTGTTGTGTTACAGGTGGCAGCAGAGGGGCAGTCTGATATAATGACATCTGACATGGAAGTGCATGTCAAGCAAATGTGTATCATTGAAGTATTCCATGTAGAAAAAAAAAATGGCATCCATTGACATTAATTGATGCTTGGTCAGTGTTTATGGAAACCAACAGTGGATTATGAGAATTGTCAGGTGGTGGGTGGTGTGTCAACTCTGCTGAAACAGTGATATGAAAGGCAGTCTGTGTTCCGGCCATCCATGGAGATTTTTACAAGTGCAGCATGCAGTTCTTGTTTATCTCTGGTGTGAAAATGCATAGCTAATGGTGTTGACTACATAGAAAAAGGGTGTCTAGTAGGTGTGGATTTATCAAACAGTTCTGTTGTATCTGTTGTAGTTTCTTTGGAAATAGTTAGGAGGTGTTCGTATATGCAGGCTGCTCCTGCAAACTCTGTGATTTACTTGAGTAGTCTGGAATGACCTTGAGGCAAACTGTATTTGTCTTTGGAAGATAATTTCAATTTAAATTCCATAATTTTTATCTTGTCATACAGATGAGGATAGTATTCAAGGTGTGTGCTATTTAAGTCAGCTTCTTTCTCATGTGGCTGTAAGCATGTGGTAAGCAGAAGACAATTCTGTTATAATGAAGTGTGAAATTAAACTAGGGAAGGCAGAGCTGTAATAGCTGAAGTGTCCTCCCTATGTTCCAGAGAAGGTTGTGCACTTCTCTAGTGTGTGTGTGCGTGTGTGTGTGTGTGTGTGTGGGGGGGAGGTGAATAATGGCTTCTCAGTTGCCCTCAGATACAATATTTCTCATAATTCCGCAGTCCTTGAGAACTGTTGTTACTGTTCACCATGGGCCACTTCTGTGAATGGTTCATGTTTCTCCAGTTTTAGACTGACACCTTGCAGAGGCCCAAGCCCCAAAAAACTTCTGTTTCGGGTCATGTGCTTACAAGAAATTACTGGTTTCCAAGCACTACAATTATAAAACAAAGCCAAACTATATTAAAACTAAGATCTCGTTTAAAAAAAAGAAACCACTTTTTAGAAACAAGGAATGGCATTATTTGAATGTATTTTGTCTGGTGTTGCCATTTTCAGCAGTACTACCAAACTTTCTCTTACCTGCTATAATTGTAAGGGGTATAGGAAGATTAGAGTATCTGTGATTAGATCTTACTGTCAAGGAGGGAGCTATCTGAGGTGATCCACTGATAAAGCAGACCTTAGTACAAGATTACAGGACAAGCCGCCTTTGGATGTCTAATTTGCTACTTCTCAGTTCATGAATATGTGGATGAAGGTTGGTATAGCTACTAGGTGACTAATTAGACCTTAAACATGTAGCTAATACATGTATGTCTGTTCCTGAGACAAGGGGAACTGTTGGCAGTCCCAGCAAGATGTCACTGTAATGAAGTTTTGTTCTGCTAACCAGTGCTTAACCTGTAGGTCAGCACAGCCACACACTTCTGTCAGCGTTCTGAAGTGCGTAACTTCAGGATGCTCTTCTGTAGTTGTAAAGGTGTGGATGTGAAGTTATAGTTGAATGAGATGCAGATATTGAGCTGAGCTGTGGTTGCTTAGTGTCAGTGCCTGTGTGCTGTGGCTGTTGGATAACATCAGGATGCTTCTGTCAAAGACATTAGGCTAATGTAATGGCCTGCCTAGGGAGGTGGTTGAGACACCATCCCTAGCGCTGTTCAAGAAGCGTTTAGATGAGGTGCTAAAGGATTTAATTTAGTAGTTGGGTAGAGATAGCGATAGGAGGATGGTTGGACTAGATGATCTTGTAGGTCCTTTCCAACCTTATGAACTTATGAACTTACGAATGTGACTTACTAGCACCTTGACTGGGATTGCTGCATACCTGGAGCTGAACTACAGCTTCTCCGCAGTTAAGCATGCAATTTCTCTTTGAGATTCTTAATGTTCTTATGATATATTTTATGGCAGCACTTTGTGAATGGCCTTTTAAGGAACAGGTGTTGAAAGCTTATCTAGAAATGGACACAGCATGTCAAAACTGCTAACCGGAAGAGCGTATTTACATTACCAGTTTGTTAATTGGTTTCAGGTATTAGTGAATTGTTAGCTTCCCACGTTGTTTCTAGCATATATACACAGTGTAAAAAGCAGTCTTGTTAATTGGATGCTGCAGAGCAAAAAAACCTTTGAGAGCTGTAAACGTAGATGGTGAAATCTCTTCATAAGCTTCCACAGAATGAGTTGCTTGGAAGATATTTGAGGAAGAATCATCTGTGGGAAGTGAATGAAACATTTTTCTCTGCCTAAACTGGGTCCACTTACTGGAGCTTGTTCTTAGTATTTGTTGATGGGAGTACAAGGATGTCTTTGCAGTCCCTGTACAGCAGGATGCCCTTAGGAAAGAAGCCTGTCTTCTAACTGACTGCTTGCATGCTTCTGTTGGCTGTCTCCTTTTCTGGTGTGATCTGAAGAACATACTGGAAAAAGGACATACGATCTTGTAGTCATGGCTTAACATTTGAAGGTAGATACTATGCTGGCTATTCCTTTTTTTTTTTTTTTTTTTTTTAGTTTGCTTGGTTTTGCTCTATGAACACTGAAAAACCCAGAAACCTCAGGTCATCTG
This sequence comes from Cyrtonyx montezumae, assembly GCF_038088225.1. Taxonomy (NCBI): domain Eukaryota; kingdom Metazoa; phylum Chordata; class Aves; order Galliformes; family Odontophoridae; genus Cyrtonyx; species Cyrtonyx montezumae. Next base: position 95,317,434 of record NW_027072034.1, on the reverse strand, counting down.
TTTCCTTTGTTCCTTAAACCAAGGATATGTATATGAAATTATCTGCACTAAACACATGTACATAAACCATGGGTCTGTTTATGTATGTAAAAACGTGTTCCTTTGTAAACTTATTCTCTATAATAAAAAAAATCAAGCTTCACTTGAGAATGGAGATGTTGGCCTTCATGTGAGATACTCTTAAGTACCAGCCTTTATTGACTTATTGACATTTGCTGTATCAGAAATGTAGGTGTTAAGAGCACAAGGTGAATGGTGACTTGGTGTGAGTCTTCAAGCTATTATCCACAAGCAGATATGGCACAAGTAACTTGTGTGTTTGCTTTTGAGTGTTTGGTTTTCTCTGTGGTAACAGATTAGAGTGCTCTCTCAAATTTGGGAAATCAATTTGTGACAATTCACACTTTAGGAAAAAAGTGTAAACATATTTACATGTAATTCATGTGAAAATTCAAGTTGATTTCTTCTATTTACTGGCCTCTGGCTGTAATAAACCTGACTAAAGGAAAGTCTCCCATTCCCCAGACCCTCTCCCTAACCTCCAGGGTCTGGGATTCCTGAAGGAGAACTTTTTCACTGAAGACGGAAGTAAAGAAGACGTTCAGTATCTGTGCCTTCTCAGCATCCCCTGTTACCAGAACACCCCCCTCACTCATAGGGGCCCACGTTCTCCCTAGTCTATCTTTTACTGTTAACATACTTAGAAAAGCCTTTTTTATTATCCTTTATCACTTTTGCCAGATTCAATTCCAGATGTGCTTTAGCCTTCCTCGTTGCATCTCTGCAGGCCCTGACAACCTTTCCATATTCTTCCCAAGTGGTCAGACCCTTTTTCCACATTTCATGGACTTTCTTCTTCCCTTTGAGTTTGTGCATGAGCTCCTTGCTCATCCACACAGGTTTCCTGCCACCCCTTCCCAATTTCTTGCTCACAGGGACGCACTGATCCTGAGCTTGGAAGAAGAGCTGTTTAAATGCTGACCAGCTCTGACAGGCCCCCCTACCTTCTAACACCCTAGCCCATGGGATAGTTCCAAGTAGGTCCTGGAAGAGATCAAAGTTGACTCTCCTAAAGTCTAGGCTAGCAATCCTACTTTTTGCGTTGCTCCTTCCACTCAGGATCTTGAACTCCACCATTTCGTGATCACTACAACCCAAGCTGCCCCCAACCTTTACTTCCTTAACAAGTCCTTCCTTGTTAGTGAGAATAAGGTCCAGTAACGCCCCTCCCAGTGTCAGTTCCTCAACCACTTGCATCAGAGTTGTCTTAAACACATTGCAAGAACCGTCTGGACTGTGTGTGCTTGGCCATGTTGCTCATGCAGCAAATATATGGATAATTGAAGTTCTCCATAAGCACCAGTATTTGGGAATGTGATGCTACTTCTAATTGCTTATGGAAGGCCTCATCAACTTCCTCTTCCTGATCGGGGGCCTGTAGTACACACCCACAACCGCGTCACCCTTTCCAGCCTGCCCCTTGATTCTCACCCACAAGCTCTCCACTGCTCTGTCACTCTCCCCCAAGTGGAGTTCAATATGTTCTAACTGCTCTCTCACATAAAGAGCAACTCCACCACCTCACCTTGCCAGCCGATCTTTCCTAAAAAGCACATAGCCCTCCATGGCAACATTCCAGTCATGAGAGCTGTCCCACCACGTCTCTGTGACTGCAGTGAGATCATGGCCTTACGACCGCACACAGATCTCCAACTCTTCCTGTTTATTTCCCATACTGTGCACATTAGTGTACAGACACATAAGGGAAGCAGCATCTCCATGCCTATGAGCTCCACCTATCAAGCTCCGTTTTGAGCCTCAAACTACGCCCTCAGCCCCAGTGGCCCTCATTTTTCCCCTTTCCCCTTCATACCTATTTTAAAGATCTATCAGTAAGTCCCACCAGTTCCTCGGCTGGAATCCTCCTACCCCTCAGAGACAGGCTGCTTCCACCTGCAGCCATCATGCCAGGTGCCCAGTAAATTGCCCCGTGGTAAAAAAAAAAGTTTCTATAGTTCCTATATTTGCACCAACTCTTAAGCCATTTATTTAAGAGGTGGGCTTTTTGGATCTTGCCAGTATCCTTCCCTGCCACTGAAGGCATAGAAGAAAAAATCACCTGCACACCTGTTCCTTCAACTACCCGCCCCAGTCTCCTGAAGTCGTCCTTGATAGTCTTCAGGCTTTTCTCAGCGACTTCGTCACTGCCAGCCTGAACTATCAGTAGTGGGTAGTAATCAGAAGGGCGGATCAGTCCGGGAAGTCTCCTAGAAATGTCCCTGACCCGTGCCCTACGGAGGCAGCACACCTCCCTGCAGGTAGGGTCAGGCCGACATATAGGACCCTCCATTCCCCTCAGCAGGGAGTCGCCTATGACAACCATCTTTCTGTCCTTCTGGGTGGAGGAAGTTTTGAGGTGTGCGGGCAACTGCTTCACCTGAGGCACCCTCACAGGTGGGCCTCCCTCCACACCCGTGCTCACCTCTCCCTCGACTTCCCCCCCCCCTCAGTTCTTCACTAGTATTGCTAGGGGTAGGAGAGGACAGGGGGCTCACTGCAGTAGGAACACAGTCTGCCTGCCAATTCCCCTCTATCACCTGTTTGCAAGGCTGGAAATTACCATTTCCCAGTAAATACAATTCTAGAGAGGCAGGTGGTGGTGGGGAGTTAATTATTCACAATTTCACTATGCTGGCTTACAAATTAAGTAAATTTACAAGTTGAAGGTAGTAGATGGAGTAGAGGGGGGGCGAAAAAAAGGTTATCAGGACTAAGGATACGAAAGAAGTTCACTAAATGCTGTCTTACTCAAAAGTCCTCAGCAGTTAAAGCATCAGTTCTTAGTCTTGCAAATACAAGTGTAACAGGTAGTGATTAATTGTGTAGGCACTTGAATTTTAAAGTACTGAGTTTCTTAATCAAGACAGTAAGTGAAACATTGAACATATACTAAATATGGGACTGACAAAGTGAGATTTTGGATGCCTATTGCTGATTTTTTAGTCATATGCGTTAGTGTTTCTCAGTGCCAGTAGTAACTTTTCTGTCTTACAAACTGTAATAAGATGGTGATTTGAAGTCGCTGCAGAGTGTCAGATGGTTTATTGAGGAATTTGCAAATCATGCAGCAAGAAAGAATAAAAAGATAAGATTTATTTAACTGATTGCTAGCCTGTGTTAGAAACCAATAGTTTAGATTTTTTATTCACTAACCAACCATCTAAAGTGAAGTGGCCAACAGCTGAAATCTGAGCATGGAACTTCTCAGTATGTACACGTTATGCTCCTGCCAAAGTCAGTAATCAGTGCCAGGTGAGATGGACTGCCGTGCAACTGTGTCACTACCAAGTTTTTTTCCCCTAATACAGTAACCAGTTCTGTGGAAGCGGGTGTGCAGTGAGCACAGGTTATTGTGTGCAGGGATGAGATAACACGTGAGCTGTTCCATATCAGTGTACTGCCGAATTTCATTGAGATTTTCCTGTTGAAAACAAATGGGTATAGAAGAATTAGCTGCAGAATGCCTGGTGACCGTAATGTGTTGTTCCAGTGATTGAAATACGTACGCTGGTAGTACTTCAGTGCTACCAGCTTTAGAATAATATGCAGGCTTTTCACCAAAGCTGTTGTACAAGGAGTTGGATAGGCTCATGTAAGAAGGTCTTGGAGGTCAAGTGATCAGTAAGTCCTTGTTTCTGATCATACTGTGGAAAGGGCAGGCTAGTTCCTGGAGAGCCTACTGTAGTGACATCAGTTGCAAATCATAGTGTTTTTATCTTGAAGGCAGTGTGCATGAAATGTAATGGTGTTGAAATACCAGGTTTTAGATGAAGAAGAGTATTTAAGAATCTGGGAACTCTGAACTTGTCAAATGTTTCTATATCCTGCCCACTTTGGCAGTCTCTTAGCCACTCCTGTTGGTAGTCTGAAAGAAATAGCTGTTTGATGGTGTACTTCCCTTTAAAGGGATCGCACGATTCAAGTGTTTGTTAAAGTTCACTAGTCAAGCAACACCTATAAATCCTGCTGTCTTTTGATGTAGCCTGACATAACAGCATTTGTGTGCTTCTATATTTGAAGGGCTATAGTGGAGAAGAAGGCTTCCATGCTATCACAGCAGCTGTGCATTATTCTAGGATTGTATTTGAAGTGTTTTTTTTTTTTTTCAGTTAAGAGTTTGTCACTTCCTTTACAGTAACAGTAAGCATGAGCCAGTGGAACAGCATGCTTTTTTTTTTTAATCTTCTAAGAAGGGGCTAGATTAAAATCTGAGCTGCAGCTGCTGTAAATGGAATTCTTTGTCATAAATCCTTTTCAAGTTTTTTTTTCTTTTGGGGTTAATTGATTAAAATGTATACTGTATTGGCTTGAGTCTCTCTTGCTAATTGAATAAAATGGAGCCATGGTCTAGATACAAAAATCAACGATGTAAGATCCTTATTGGTAAGGTTGCACGTTGCATTGAGATCTGTTTGCTTGTTGTTGGTGTATGTAGAAGTGTTTTAGCCCTCAAGACCTGGAGATTGACATCCTACTTTACTAGGTCTGTCTGTCTTTGGATGTTGCAGAACAGATGGCTAATTCAAAAAAACAAGAGTATTAAAGCTGAGTAGCTAAATCTGATCTCCTAAAAAATGAGGTTGCCAAAACAAGCTGCTGTATTTGATATAGTTGCTGAATTGGTCCTTTTTTTCCTCATACAAAGGCAAATCTAAGTTTAACGCCTCAGAGCAAATAGCTTGTGGGTGGTTGCGAGTTTTCAGCTTTTTGATTCTCTCAGAACCTACAACTTGAAACAATCAGTTGCCTATATATTGTAGAGTTCTGGGAAGAAAAAGGCTTGCTTCAAATTACTTTTCCTAACTTGTCACTGTGGTCCTGAATTTTAAAAATAAGAAGGATAAAACTCCTCTACTCAGGAGTAGAGTAAGGCTGGCAGCTGATTTTTGTCTTTAATCTGCCATGATTTGCTTTTTTCCTTATTTACATAGTCAATGAAATGAAGAGGAGAAAAGTGAACTGTTAGAAGAAATGATTATGTTTACGGGCAAATTCTTTTCATACAAAATAGGTCTTGTTGTCAACAAATAGGATAAGTAATCTGAGACAATCACTAAGCCAGAGAAGTCTTTAGATTATCTAATCCAACCTGCGTACCACAAATGCTAGTTATATCTGGGCAGAGCCCAATAGTAAATGAATCCACATACATCTGTACAGATAGGAACGGGATTAGAGCATTTATTTTCTACATTCATCCTGTTGGGATTATTTCTTGAGAACACCATTTCACACTAACCTGCCTTGCCTATTTCCAAATGAAGCACTGAGGTGAGTGGACTGATACTGCTTATCTCAACCCTTGGGATTTTAAATACTTATAGTTCTTCCTTGAGCTTCTAGGAGATATACTTAGCAATCCTCTGGAATCTCTGAATTTGCAATCCATTTTTCTGTGGTGGACTGAGTATTAAATCTTTGTAAAGTTTTGTACGTTAATTTTTGGAGATTTTTTTTTCAGTTGTATGATATAAGATCAACTGTCACATTTCTGTCAAATTATGGTACTATAAATCTATGTGACATAAAGATAGCTTGATTATTGTATAAAAGCTGAACAAAGCAGTATAGCTATTTGTGTAAGCTTCTGGGTTGGTAAATGCCTTTAAAGATTTGAAAGCTTGAAATTTTTTTACTTCTTCTAACTCTTTTAATGTTTAATCCTGTATATTTAAGGTGTCAAGTAAACTAGTGAAAACTGAGTCCTTCAATCGGTACAATTTACTCAGCAAGTTTTGCTGTAGAATTGAACTTGCTGGGTGAGAATATAAGATCTCAAGCTTTAATAGGGAAGCCCACTATTTCCTGTGGAAGGAGGAATTAGAAACTCCTTTCTAAATGCTGGCAGAAGTCTTGATGTTGACTATTTTTTGGCTTCTCTTAGAGTAATTAGTTATTTGGTTCTTTTTTAATTATCCATCTCCTAATTGGCCTCAAACCCTTTTTTATTTCAGGAATCAATGTCTCTGAAGTTATTAACCATATCCTCAGACTTCTGGACGTGATCTTAAAGGGAGGTGTCATTTGAAATAACTACCTACTTGTCTGCTGATCCCTATGATTATGACACAGGTTTAGATGTTCATACCACAAGTTCTCATTTACAGCTTGAAATAGCCCTTTCAAACCTGGTAAAAGAACAGAATTCTGAGCTAGAGCAACCTTGGGGAAGCTTAGAGAAACCAATATGTTAGGGAAGAAATTGGCAGAGGCACCAGGGTGTCTGAGAGCAGATGGAGTGTTGTCATCAGTTGCAAAATCAATGTCAATATTGCACACATGCAAAAGTGACTCTTCATGTGCTCTTGCCAAACACGGGGAACAGGAGCTCTAAGTGTCATTGGTAAATTGCTTTAGCTGCCAGTGAGCATCCTGCAGCTGTAATCAACAAGTTAGAATTGTCTCTTGCAGTGATGGGCAGTGGCTGTTGCAGAAGCGTTTAATTAGAGGTGATAAAATAACCCCTTCTTAGTTCTTGCTGGAGACAGAGGATTCTTACAGCTTAAAAACTCTCACACTTGTGTTGCTGTGTTCTTTGGTTCTCTGGTGGGGCATTTTAACAATAAAAATGAAATTTTCAGTGATTCTCTCGTGGTTATGTTGTTTCATATTTTAGAGTGGTTCGGATTAGGACCATAAAGTTGGTGTTTTGTACTTATTTACACTGTGTAATGATTGACCTGTCTGCCCCTCTGAAATGCTCTTTTGAAGTATTGTCACATTTGTATAATGTATCAGCATAGTTCCCAAGATGTTGACCGCTAGGGTGCATGGTTTGTAAGGGGATGGCCACCAAAAGCTGAAAAGTAGTGGTCTTAAGGTGGGGTGCATTACTTCATGGCTAATGTGTATGACACATGTCTCTTTCTCATTAATTCACCAGGAGAACAAATGTTGAAGCAGAGCCTGTAAGGTGGAGAATGGTTTGATTTTAAGTTTTGAAATCTGTTTGTACTGATCCAAGCTCCATTTCCATGGAAACAGGAAGTCTAGTGCTCTCATTTGTCAACTTCAGCTGCCTCCTGGCTTTGAGGAGAGTAAATTGTTCCCTTATGCTAACCCTTTCAAAATCAAGAGCTGTGTTAGTATATTAAGTAGGTTTTTTTCCTTTTTATGGAGACAAATAACAATGATAATTCTTTCATGCATTTCATTTCTGGAAGATGCTTAACATTAACTGCTTATAGGACTGATATTTGAGTGTTCAGAGTTTGTGCTGGGTTAGCTAACTTTTGAATTGTCATGTACATAGTGATAATGTAATTAAGGTCATATTTTCTTTCCTGATATTGGGGGGTAGGAGGAGTGGCCTTCATTATGGTATAGTTTTTACAGGTTGTGAAGCAAATCCATCAGTTCTTGTATCTAGAAAGTTTAAATCTGAAGTATGCTTGCATTCCCTTCAGTTCTTCCATCAGCTGCCTGATGTAGCATGATTGTCTTTCCAGGGCTGGTGCAGAGCACGGGATGTATTGGCTCCAACACCAGCTTATCCCTGAAGATGTCATGAACCTTCAGTCTAGATGAGTCTGGGACTTAACTGCAGCAACACAGTGGTCTGTACTGCCTCTGTATGATATATTTCAGAGTTCGGGTTATGCTTTTGCCAGCAATGTGGTGCTTCAAGGCCTGGTCTGTGTGGGGTTGGGTTTTTTAACCAGCAGAATGACTATGTTAGCCCCATAGGAAAGCAGGTGAAGGTCTGACTTTGTGGGAGAAACTTAAAGAAAATGATGGCTCTCTGGGGTTTGATATGGGATGGAGATTATTGAGAAATCATGGAGAACACTGAGTATATAATGCTATTCTGTGTTGAAGACGAGTTGATAGAGAAGCTTGCAGTCCCTTGGCAATGTGTTCTCTATTTTGGGGAGGTAGCTCTTCTGATGGAGAAGCTTTTAGTGGTTAAACAAGTTTTTTCCCAGTGTACTTTGTCAGTGTTCCACTCAGAGCTGCTTTGGGCAGTATTAAAATTACTGGAATTACTATCTCAGTGGAAACATTTCTGTGTTTCTGTAACTTGTACCATTCACTTTATTGTACAAGAGCTTGACACGGTAGAAGTATATTGAGCGTGTGCAGAAACAGCATTATACCAGAGATTTATAGCCAGAAGTGTGGTGGTGGCTTATTCTTTCTTTTGTAGAACAGTAGTGTTAAAACAAACGCACAAAACAAAATCTCTGCTTCTGTTAACTCTTGGACTGTTTGGGTCCTGTGGGCAGTTAATTCAGTCCTAATTATTCAGCCACAAGTTGTTAGGACAGATGACCTTCTGTGCGGGTGATGTCTCCTGTGACTTAAATTTTCTCACTTCCAGTAGATTACAGACTGAAGGACAAAGAAATAAATTCAGTAACAATGGAAGAGCACAATTGCATGTAAGCTGTGTGATACAAGTGTGTCATAACTGATGAAAAACCTTGTCACATTTCCTTTCTCTCCCAAGTAGTAATAATCTTACATTCTTCTCACTGAAAATGGACCATTAAGCAGTAGTTGCACAGTGCAAGTGGAACAGGCAGTGTGAACATGAGACCATTTGTTTTCAGTGTTCAAAAAAAGCAGGTGCGTTTGTAAAAGATGCAGGTGAGCAACTTCTGAAATACAGAAATGCTGACCCATTTCTTTTTCCCACACCTGTGAAGTATGTCTGGGCACCCTAATAAGGTTTCTGATGCTCTTAGTCACTTCTTGATGCCTACAAATAGCTGTCTTTTCCACTCAGAATCTAAGAGCTAAGATTGTTGCATGTAATTTGCTTACCAATAGTCACACTACTTGCATTATACTACCTATTTTTAGAAGGCTTAAGGAGTTGTATTGTAATTGCATTACTGTGAAGAGTGGTCTGATGCATTATCTAGTATGTACTCAGTGCTGGTCAAATGGCTTTTAATTGCATTAGAAGATAACCTAATTGGTACCGGGAATATATGTATTTTCCCCAGATTTAGTATTTGGCAAGAGCTACAAGTGCAGAAACAAATAGCAGCAGCCTGCAGTCTTATATTATTATGCAGCTGAATGCGAAGGAAAGTACTCAAGCTACTCTGGGCTTTTCATATTTGGCCATCCTGTCTTTAATGAACTGTTGACTAGAACTGATGCTGCTTTGTATAGAGACATCATATGCTATGCTATCAGTTTCACTGGTAGCAGGTGAAATTAAAAAGCTCTTTCGTGTCTTGTTTCTCTTGGATGCATGAAGATGTTAGTAATGGCAGACATGAGGCCCTGTTTGCTTTCAGAAGACTGTTTCTAACTCTTCTTGAAGAGGTAAGGCTCCCTTCCCTGGTGTAGATAATAACACTAATTTCTTCATGCCTGGGTTTAAAAAAAACTTTCGGTGACTTAGAGCTAAGTCTTATGTTTTAGATGTAAGAAAACCATGAAGTGGAAATAGCTTTTGACCAGTTTTTCTACTAAGATTTGTAAGAAGCCAATTCCGAAGCCCTTAGAATAGTAATTGTGATTGATTTATGATGAAGATCCATAAACAGATGGGTTTCCCACCCATCCCTTGTGGACAAAGTATTATTTCTATGTATTTGGCAGATATATTTTAGGTAAATATGTATGGTTGGTTGGCTAAGATTGTCAATCTGCATGCCCCAAATTGTGTTTCTTTGATTTTCTATTCTGTGTGTGCATTGCAACTGGTCTTGTGGGATGCTCAATATTCACTTCTATATGTTGTGGTAGAACAAGGACCAGCAAGTATTGATTCTGTACTTCCCAGGGAAAACTCATTTTGTTTATATCTGAGGTAGGCAGTGAACTGTGTGGATTATGTCTTTCTGCTGCAAATGGAAATAAACTGTTTCACCTCTCCTCACATCCTAAAACAAAAATAAGGTTTTAAACCTGAGTAAAGGATAATGACCAGTTCTTGGCTCTGATCAAAACGTAAAATAGTCTTCAAATTTTAATCTTAACCATGCTGTACTCCTAATTTGTAGTTTATCCAATGAGTCGTTTTGACTGCAGCAAAGGCATTCCAGAATGATCTGTGTCAAGGCACTTGAAGATGGTGGAACTGAGGCATATTGATGACAAACACTTACGTTGCATTTTCCAGTTTGGTTCATATTTACCTCTCCAGTAATAGCAACACTTCCTTGTATTTTCCAGTTTCCAGGTCTTCCTCCAGAGCATTGCAGGATTCTGTTTATTTTCCAGTGATGCTTTGTAGATATGTATTATTGCTGCATTTTTAAATAAGATTAAATGTTGATCTGTACGTGTGAGGAACTTTCAGTATTCTGTGCTCACTCTAATTTTTGGGTTTGTTATATAAAATATGCTTGTGAGATTTCTCTTCTGAGTACACGGCTTCATTTTGATGAATTAACTCTCAATTCCTGATGATGGAATGAAAGCAAGTATTTGCATGTGGGAGTGATAGTGTGGGTATGTCTAATCTTTGAGGTTTTCCTGTGAGGCTGCTGTCTACGCTTGATATTTAATCTGTGCAAATGCTGCTGTGATAAAGGACTCTTGTAGAATATAGATGTTGCAGTATTGAATGTTGTGGGGTGCTTGTGCATACTTACGAATGAGATGTATAGTTCAGTTATGCAGTAACATCCAATGGATGATGTGCTCTTATAGACAAGTGATCTCAGCCGTACTTTTGTTGTGTTAAAGTCAAGTAATGTGAGCTACCTTCAGTAAATGGTGGGCAGAAATCAATTTTGAAACAGAGTACATTTTTGGCTGGGTCATTATGAGCTTGCTATCACTGGCACTACTAGCACAATAATGAAATAATTGTTAATATGTTAAAGGCAAACTGACAGGAGAATGCTGATTCTGATTTCAGTGCACTTAAACTGATTTATTAACAGTTATGTAGCATTAACAGTTACTTATGAGCACTGCAGCTTTGATTGCTTGAGAGACTTCATTTGTGAGTTTTTATTCCAAGAATTGAGCATGAAGAATATATGCATTATTTCGTGTGTGTGTGGATGTATGTAAGTGAAATGTCTTACCAGTGCTATTACTCCATCATGGAGAGTTATTCTGGAGGTGACTGAACCGACTCTATTAGCATACAAATGTTTTGTGTCCTAAATAATTGCTTCATGATCCTTAAATTTAAAGATGTAATAATCACTCTCATATAGAGATTTAAGTCTGATGCAAGCTATGTGCTTTCCTATGCTTTTTCCAGGTTAGCCTTAGGTGAGTTTCTTCCAAGAAGGTTAGATAATTTGAGCCAATAAACAAGATTAATAAAATGAAAAAAAAAAACCAAACCCTACCAAAGGATCGCATGACTAAAACATACCTGAGAAAAATTGAAGTGAATAAGGGTGTGATGTTTGATGTTTCTTTCTCAGTTACACGTGTATAGATAACTCTTGTGGCTTATTGTCTTTGTCATTTCACCTATCTCCTTTAGAGAAATTAATAAACTTTCTTTGCTCCTCTGAAAATGTTTCTGTTTAAACCAAAAATGTTATGTTTCATGGTGCTATTGGCTGGGCTGGCTGCACGCAGTCCCTTTTGCTTTCCAGCAGATAAGGCATGGCAAGTATGAGCATGCATTCAATGCTTAGGGATATCGGGCTCTTGATGCCTTTTGCTGAAGACCTAGATTTCAGAAGCAGCTCTTTTTCCTACTGGGAAAACCGCTCCAGGTTTTGTAATGCTTTGCTGTTTCAGTTAACTTTCCTGCTCTAGCCAGGACTGCATGTCACAAGCAGTGCCTGCTGGCACACGGCTCTTGCAGCTGCCTGCTGAGCACCAGTCTGAAGAGCTGGCTTCCATCGTCTGCACTTCCCACCAGCGTTAGTTGTGCGAGGAGACACCTCAGCTGTTCAAGTGCAGTTTTGCAAAAATAGTTTATTGGCTATTAAATTTGCTTATCAAAATGCTGCTAAGAGACTGCACTTTATGCAGTGCAGTAGCATTTAATTTCCATGTGGCACGTGTTGGAAAGCCGGTGCTCTTTAACTTTGATTGTTTTTTTGCTCCCCAGTTTAAATTCTATTTCTCATGTAAACTTATAAAATGGATACTTAAAAAGACTAGAAAACGGATTCAACAAGAATTACTTGCTTTGCTGTGATTATCCCATAGCAGTTCACATGTAATTTTATATCTTACTTGTCTTGTAGTAATGTCTGCCTCACAGATCTAGACCAATGCTAAGAACAAATACTTAGTCTTCCAGAAATAAATCTGGCCAAGAAAGCTAGTGCTAACATAGACTGTTTGATTTTGGTAGCAAAATGGCCATTATGTCAAGTGATACAGGTTGGTGGCAAGTTAAGTGTCTGCCCAATGGTATTGCCCATGATTTCTTTAGCACAGAATGTCTGCTTAGGGATTAAGTAGTGTCACTGCCCTTGTAGCTGATCCGTAGAAGGTGGCTCTTGAGACTGATCTAATCAGCAGTAGTTTCACTTGGACTCTGATACTAGAATTAGGGAAGTTTTAACACAGGCAGTTGGTGCCATTGTGGAAATCGACCTTTTGTTATACATTGCAGGATTACTTAGATGTATTCAGTTGGACGAGAAAACAATATATATTTTTTGCTGTTATCTGTAATAAGAGCTCTTAGACACTGAAGCTGAATTGGATGTAATGTATACTAGCTGTGTTATATTATTTATTAAGCTGTAGATTTATGGGTTTTTTTAGTGGAGTCAAAAATTTTTATTGCTCTTTATGTATTTCTTTTCAGCTGAAGAGGTTGCTTGAACTCTGTAATCTCCCAATGATTATGAGTAGGAATAGCTGGCAAAGATGTGTGAATGTCAGTTTTAACTTAAACAATTATGATGTCACTAATGGGCTGAGTACTGGCCCACCTTCTAGCCTGATAATGGTGTTCCTATTTAGTATTCAATTAATCTTAGAAACTGGATGCTTGTGGTAGTACTAATGTGGTTAGGGTTTAAAACAAAGTCAAATAAGAATTATTAACATAATAGCTAACATTAATAACATAGCTGTAGCTGTGGGTTTTTTTCACAGAACATTTATTTCAAAAAGAAGTGGTATCAATTTTCACTTGATGGGGCAACAAGAAAGCACATAATAAAGACAAACAAATGCAGACCTTTGGTTATCTGAATTTGTTCTTCCCCATAGAACCATAGGTTCCTGTGTCACATCTCCATAAGGGCCTAGTATGTGAAATATTGAAACTTACAAGGGTGTTATTAAGGTTCCTTGTGGGAGTTGGAGCTTCCTGCTTGATTTGGAAGTGAGTGCTATAAAAGGGATAATTAGTGCTTTGTGCTGGCCTCTTTTTTTTTTTTTTTTTTGAGGGTGGAATTCTCTTATGTCACCGTGGGAATTGGTGGGAGGCAGAAGGGAAGAAGGAACTGGAGAAACTAGACGTCCAGTGTCTGAGAAAATGTAAAAACCTTTGTCTTAACTTTTCATTACAGCTACTGGAGATCCTTAATTTTAAATTGGGGAGAATGTCAATGTACAGCAGAATGTTATGATTAATTATCTGTGTAAATGATGATAAAAATAAGTGTGGATGTGAAATGAATTTCTAGTTAGACCAAAGCACGTCCATAATGCAGGGCAACTGTGGATTTCTTTGGAAGTGTCATCAATACTGCTTCTTGTATCTTTTACAGTATTAGAAACTGCTTTCACCTTGGAGGAAGGGAATCTGAATGGTGTACAAAAGCCTGCTTGGACTAAGGGAAACAACAGTATAGGAGAATGGCATAGAGGTAGTGAAATAACATCTCATTGAAGGATATTTTGGAATACAGGTGTGAAGTACTTGTTGTATTGCAATCTCTGTAGCATTTCAAAGGAGACTCAAGAGGCTGAAAGGACTGTGACACTGAATTACAGTATTCTAACAAGCTAACATGCATCTGCTTAGTTGTAACTGTGCAGCATCTTACTCTCAATTCAGGTTAAAATGCTTTAGTAGAAGTGTCTCTGAGCTTTAAGCTGGTGAGCTAAGACTACCAACTCCAAGCTCATAAATGCTCTGCCTTCTTACCTTTGGTGTTTGTCAATACATAGTGAGTTAAAACACCTGAAGTTTTCAGATGATTTAAGTTATTGAATGTCAGCTTGTAACTCCTAATCTGCCTTTTTAATGGAAAATGTCCAAAGAAATCTTGTCTAGTGTTTATGTAGTTCATACTGCACTTCCACTGTAAAATTGCTTGTGACTAAGCTGCTGAACTCCTGCTACAGTGTCTTTGCACCTGGGAGCCTTCCTCTGGCTACTGGATAAGGCAGGATACTGAAGTAGTTGAATATGTAAGCAATAGGTATTTAGAGCTCCTTCCTTATTTTGTTTTGGACACTTAAGGCTGGGGAAAGTTGAAATGGCTGAAGTGCCACTGCTATTATCTGTTGCAAATTAACTTTGCCAGGAATTACAGTTGTTGATCTCAGTTAAATTCTTGTTGTAAGACCAGCATTGTTTGTGTAATAGAGATGGTGCACACACATGATCAAAGCCTTATTTCTAAAAGAGTGGAGAGAAAGTGCAGGAAGATGGGGATGAGCTACACAGGGGAGCAGGGGACCATTAACACTAGCAATGAAAGCTAAAAACATTTGTAAGCATATTGTAGGAAGGTGCTATATGTAAAGTAATAAAAACTGATAAATCCATCAGATGGGAAATAGTTGCTCTTCATTGCTGATATCTGCTGGCTTAAGACAACTTGCAGTGAGGTTTACCTAGTAGTGGAATAGGATGGTTGGTTTGTAAAGCAGCACGTGCAGTAGAATTGTCTTTTTTTTCCAGTTCAGAGATCTCCATAAACTTGAATAGAGGCGAGCCTAAGCATCAGTGTTTTGTTTTGGGAATGAGGCATAGGAGGGAAGCTGTGTATGTGGAAGTGGTCTGTTTCAAAAGTCCTGCAGTAACAAAAGCTGACGGAAGTATTACAGTGCAATATGTAAGCTGGCTGTCACAGGGGAGCAACCTTCTCATGGGATAGCTCAGGTATGGGGCACCCATTGTTCAGGTTGTTTCATCTGTTTCTAATTGGTATCTTAAGATCCTTTTATAAATTGTACAAAGCACAAAAGAGAAAAATATACTTTTTTTCAAGTAATTTGCAGAGTTGGCAGCACTAAAGCAGATCTGTGGTGAGAAGTTTGGTCAGCGTGGAACTCGACTGAACAATTTGGTTCTTTCTGTCATGGCAGTGTGACCTACTCACATAGGTGCTGTTTGAATGTAGCAGCAAGACAGTGTTTTTAAGTGGTTGGGATTATACTCTTTGTAGTAGGAAGCTGTTCTCTTATCCTCTGAAGTAATTCTGAGATCAAAACATCCTCCTATTCAGCCTGTTCTTGCCTAACTTTGATATATGCCATTTTGCAGACTTTCATTGTTTGGGAATGTTGAAAACATGCACTCTTTGCTGTTGACTTTTTGAACATTTTCTATGTACTTGGAATGCATTTGTCTTCAAGGAAGAACCTGTGGTAAGGCCTTAAGTCATTTTGCATCTTTAACTGAAGTCCTGAAAATTGCAAGTCAGGGCTGATGAAAATGAGTGTAATCCGCATGGGATCCAAGTCAGTGTTAACTCAGAACATCCCCAAATGCTGAAATAACTTCATTTTTCATTCCATCTGTTTCTTCCAGCTGTATGCTGGCTGAGGAGGAATTAGATTTTTAATACCTTAATAATAAAAAAATAACTTTGCAGTTTTGAATTGAAATAACGTTCTCGGTTTGGAAAGGAGGGGAGAGAAATTAAAGTGTCTACATTGAGTTGAAAAAGACAGCCTTGTTTTGCTGAGTCACTTGTTATTTCTCTATTTTCTTGTGATTTATCAAACAGACTGATTCACACTTTTGCAGATTTGGACAGCATCTTTGGGCTCTTAGCTTCAGGCTTGCAGTGACGAAGCAGCAGTGCTTTGAAGCTGGTGAGGATCTTCAGATGCTGGCACAGATATCTGGGGTGCACAAAGCTGTGTTTGGAACTGATTTGTTTTTTCACTTCCTTCTAGTGGTCTTCCCTCTGAGGAATAGCCAACATCTACTGAGGCCTCGTGTTCGTTGAAGCACATCCTTGCAGTGAAGGAAAAAAATGTCTGCTAGTGCTTACATGCATTAACATTGTACCTTTACCACGCACTGGTAGCCTTTGCAGCTTTTTGCCTTTGAACTCCAGAAGTTTGATGGACGGTTGAAGTGTGTGTATACCTCCTATGTGGTACATTGTTTTACATTTATTTTCAAAGGGAGTTTGGGGGATTTGCTGGTTAGTGCTCTAAATCAGGGGAAAAATAGCCGAAGAATTCTGAAAACTGCTTAAGTTGTGGTAGGCTTTAGTACTGTTTTTCTGTCATTTCAACTTGTTCTGCTAATTGCAACAGGATCTGAATCCTGCTTTTGAACTTTGAAGGAGAGCTTTCACTTAGTCTTGGCTTACACTGGGCACTTACAATTGAGTAATGATTGTCCTCTACAAAAGTAAGATGTTCAACTGTAAGGAAGGGCATTTGTATCTAGGTGGTAATTTCTATTTTGGCCTGACTCTGGAGGTAATGTGAGGACTTCATATCTCAACTAGAACCTTCCCATATATCCCTCTCCTCTTTCCCTCAAAAAATGGTTCTTGGCTTGAAGTGCTTATAAAGATAAGGCCTTGGAGTTATGAAGAAGGCTGTCTTTCCTTACGGAGTTTTGATTCTTGAAGAGACTGACTAGTCTAAGCTGTATTATCTTTATTTTAATTTGAGTATACAATGTACTTTGTGTTAAACCCATTACCTTCTTAATTGTAACATACCTTTTTGTGCTTATTTTCTTTGGTAAGCTTGATCAGTCATTGTGAGGGCAGCTCTCCATCTCCTGTCCCATACCTTGTTTTTACCTTTTTCAGAGGATTAAAATACTGAATGATAGGAATTGCATTTAAGAAAATTTGTTTTCATCGCTTTTTTTATAGCTGGAATTATTTGCATTTAAAACAACCATAGTCGTTTGAGATGTGAAAAGATGGACTAGATCCCTGTTCCTTTTCTTCTGCAACAGTGAGAATTCTGCAATTCTGATGATGGTAGAGGCTGCTGCTGTCAGTATACAATATATTTGTTTATACAAAATAAACAAATTTCAAAGTCTTCAGTGGTGTAGTTGTCTCTTGGCCATTACTTGGTAGCTGGTCCCGGTTCTACCAGATGATAATTAACTACTTCAATGTCTAACAGGAGATCATTATTACTTCTGAAACTATGGGAGTTAAATTGTTTTCTACAGGATTTCTCTTAAGTAAATCTCTGAGACAGATGCTGTAGCTTTGCTTACTGCTCTTTGAGATGGAGGTAATGGCTTGTGATATAGAGAGAAATTCTTCTGCGTCTCCCACATCTGTCTTACACTTAACACCTATGCAAGGTCCAAACATCCATGAAATTCATTCTGCTGGAAGGATTACTTCCAAGTGATCGATTAAACTTCTTGCTGAGGAGTGCAGCAAAACCAGCAAAAGTCAACTTTTGTGTTTCTTCCATCAGCTCATCCCTAATCCCAAGGTAAGGGAAAGTTATAGTCAATGGCTTCCACTCACTGCATAATGAAGAACTTAATGCTCCAAAGAATCAAACAAAAATCTGGTATTAACAGCTACTGCTACTATTTAATGTTTATTTGATTAGTGACAATTAAACTGTTATAATCTTGCTAACATTCCTTTAGATATTTGAAGGAGAGGGAGAGCAGTTGGCTGAAGGTCTGATGGAGGGTGCACCTTATCAACAAGGACAAGTGCTTGCAAACAAATCTGCAAGATTTCAGGCCCAGTGTTCCTCTCTGCAGCTGCCATCTGTGACTGTTTTTATAGCCATGAAATGCTTAACAGCTGTATATTTCAGTACTTTCACCTTTTATTATTCAGTGTATGCTTTCATTTATAGATATTTGAAGTTCATTTAATAGAAGCTGGCTATTACAGGCACGAGTTTTCTCACAGAAACCGTTGCCTTCTTCCTTTTAAGCATCAGCATAAAACCTGAATCAGTGAGGTGTTTTTTTGTAATACTTGAAATAAAAACCTCTAACATTCTGTGAAAGCATGCCAAGTCGCTTTGGCCCTTCAGCACTGTAACTTTGCCTTATCTGCAGAAGAGCCAACAAAAGGCAGGTTTTCTGGTGTCTTCTATGATTGGAAATTTCGTCTGTGTGTAATCCTTTCTTTGTAGACATGGGTTGACGGTTTGCAGGGAGGAATTCACTCATTCTTTGTACTACTTTAGCGCTAATGAGCCGTATGAAATAGCTTGCACTGTAGTTTCACTGGTGCATCTATTATGCTGGATTGCTAGTATGTGAAGTTTGGGTTCTTTTAAATCTGGATTTGATTTCTGACTGTTCACTATGAATTGAGGGCAGCCGTGTGGAATAAGAAGAGATGGAAAGGGTAGGGAGAATGGTACAATTTTGGCTACAGAGCTAACTTCTTCAAGGTGTTAATGGAACTATGTGCATTTGAATCACCTGTGGAGACTGAACTGCATTGCACTCAAGATGGAAATCACAAAGTAAACTGCTACGGGCCTTTAGAAAACAAGGAGTTTCTGTATCTGCTGTCAGTTTTGCTGCTTCTTACGCCATCTTCTGTTTCACTTTTTCCTATGTAATTATAAAAATTTGGGAATCTAGGGACTATTGGGAGCAGGTAGAACTATTTAAAAGTTAGCTTAAGGTGACCTTTAAGCCCTGTGGGGAATCACTTTTTTGCGTGACAACTTCTTTGTATCAAAAAGTTTAGTTGAAAATGTAGAGATGTATAATATTCCTGCCAGTGTTGGAGACACAAAGTACGAGAAAATGGATTTTGGAGATGGTTTTGGTTAAATCTAAACAAAACTGGTAGAAATTTACAAATAATTTGTAGTGACTGTTGTGCTATCTTCCATCTTCTTCTGTTCCTGATGTGGATTTTGGGAACCACTTGACTTTACTGCTCCTATAAAAACAAGACAAATACAAAATGATGCTGTGGAAGCAGAAAATAATGACCCTGGTCTGCAAAGATGACAGCAATCCTTCTTACTTATTATTTTATAATAAAATAACTTTGGATACTGTCCCTATATTGTGATCACAGAGTATATGTTTAAGTACTGTGTTGGTCCTTTTTCAGTTGTCCTGGATGACACTTATGTTCAGTGGCAAAGGAAGGGAAATTTTTTATTTTTCAGCTATTGTTACGTGTAAGCATGTTCCTAACTACATTAATACATGTAAAATGGAAATTCCATTCCATGTTCTTTTTTTTCAGTTGCACTCAGATTTATCCTTAAGAAAAGAAATAAAAATGAATTATATACTGTTACCATTATATAGTGTTACCATCTTTACATAACTTAAACACTTTAATACTTGGATGTCTTGTCCAAGTATACTTTTTCAGAGATTTGTGTGGTGAAGAACAGAATATCCTGAGTTGGACATGACCCACAAGAATTGTTATGCCCAACTTCTGGCTCCATGGAGAACCCCCAACCACACCCCCCCCCCCCCCCCCCCCACAAAAAAATAAATAAATAAAATAAATTCAGACCCTCTCTGAGAGCACTGGCAAGTGCTGCCTTGAACTCATGCAACTTGCAACTGTGACCACTACCATGGGGAGTCTGTTTCAGTGCCTGACCACCCTCTGGTGAAGAACCTTTTTTAATATCCGTGCAGTGTCTTAGTGACATACATATTTCAACCTGTGGTTTTTTTCCTAAGAAAGCCTTATCTGTAGGATCAATAGTAAAAGATCTACCTTGACCAGCTTCCTAGTGACCTGCAGTCCAAACAAGTCAGTGGATGTGAAAATGCACAGACCCAATGTCAATTCTGTTAAACATTTTGACTGTGTTACCTTAGCTTTTTTCTTTATACGTGCTTTCCTGAGAATCATTGCAAGATATTTAGCTCTATGTAGGCTTGGCAAGTATTTGTGATGCCATTTAAAGCATTAATAGTCAAGGATAAAACCATACAGTTCCTTTTAAAGGGAAAAACAAGCATGTGAAGTGTTAGAATTGTTTTTTATAATCTTCTGAGCAGGCTGTGGCTGATGATGAGCTGCAAGACCTGATGGGGGGATGTTAGGGTACGAAGTAAATTTGTCCTTCAAGTAATAATCAAAAGCATGCCTCCTATCTGTAAGTGTAATGTTGCAATGCGTACTGTCTTAAGAAAAAAAATGCTGGCATGTAAAAGAATTACTAATTTTTGTGCAATTATGCTAGTATTCTTTCAGTTTCAATTGCGCAGAAGGAGAGAAGATAATAGCTCATGTAGTGGAGCCATGCAGGAACCTCAGATTTATTTTTATATAGGTTATTATATAATTGCTGATGGGTAATTTTTCATAAATAGTGATGAGAAGATAAGTGGGACCAAATGACCCAGATGTGGTCAACCTTCCTCACTACTCTGTCCAGAGCAAACTTACCTTGCCCCACTGCCTCAAGACATTTACAGATCCATTCCTACTTTGGATACGGTGGTGTATCCTAAATCATGACCTTCAGGCTAATAATTTATAGCTGTAGGTTCCACATGATGCCTGCAGCATTTCAGACTCATCATTACCTCAGTAGAAATGTAAGTTAACTTCATTTTTCTCCTATTACCCCATAGAACAAATCAAAATGTTGTGATTTTGTTTAAAGTACAAATGTCTACTTGCTGATAATGATTCAGTTTTGAGATTCCTGTTTCCGTATGCTTTTCCTTTATGGCTAATTGCTACTCAACTTCAACAAAGAAACAACTTTCATTTTGAAGATTTCCAGCTTGTAGTCAAGGATACTGCTTTCCTGTATTTAAATGTAAAGAGACTTTTGGAAAGTCAGCTTGATTCCTTTTTTTAATACTGTTTCTCCATAAGGTCTTTTTCACTGTCATAAACTGCTTTTTGTTTGTCCTAAACTTACTTTCAGTAGGGGATTCTTTTGGTTCACATGAGTTGGGATACAGAGTCTATCATTCATAAAACTAAAGAACAGTTATTAGGGGATGGAGGTGAAATACAAGTTTTAATGTTAGAAAGGATTGTTCCCATATCAATCCTATTTTCTGTTCGCATGAGTGGGCATTTCATAGTTCCCTTAGAAATGTGCAAATGGAAGAGGCCACCTGAATATGGAAGTAATTTCTTGTTTTTACCAAGTACTCCTTCCCCACTGCAGGCTGTTGAGTAATAAAAGTTTTGTCCAGGAAGTTATGGAAAAAAAACATCAGTGGGAACAGATAATTAAAACAGCCATTCTGCAGTTTCATATTCTCCTAAGAGGTGACCAACACTTGTTCAGTTTGCTGGTGCTTCTTTTTTGATAATCACAGAACTGCAGGGGTTGGAATGGACCTCTGGAGATCATCTGGTCTAACCCTCTCCCCTTTCCTATGGCAGGTTACACAGGAAAGCATCTGGGTGGTTTCTAACTATCTTCAAAGGAGACTCCACAGACTCTGTGGACAGCGTGCTTCAGTCCTCTGCTGCTCTCAATGTAAATAAGTTTTTTCTCATGTTCAGATAGAACTTCTGCTGTTCCAGTTTGTGCCCATTGGCCCTTGTTCTGTCAGTGGGCACCGTTAGAAAGAGCCTGACCCCATCCACTTCACTCCTGTCCAATAGATGTTTATAAGCACTGAGAAAATTCCCCTTCAGTCTTCTTTTAGGCTGGATGATCACTGGTCTCTCAGCCCTTCCCCATAAGGTAGATTTGGCACCTCATCGTTTATGTAGCCCTCTGCTGGACTCTGTCTAGAAGTTCCCTGTTCTCTCGAACTGAGGAGCCCAGTGGTGGATAGAGTATTTAAAATATGACCTCACCAGGGTGGAATAGAGGGGGAGGGTCACTTCCCTCAACCTGTTGGCTATGTTCTTTTTTATGAACCCCGGAATTACATTGACCTTCTTAGCCACAAAGGCATGCTGCAGGCTTCTGGTCAACCCGTTGTCCACCAGGACACTCGGATGACACTCAGATCCTTCTCCTCAGAGCTCCTTTCCAGCAGGTCAGCCCCCAGCCTGTACCAAGGTGTGATGTTGTACCTTTTTCTTGCCCTTGTTAAACTTCTTTAGATTCCTCTCCATCCAACTCTCCAGCCTATCCGGATCCTGCTGAGTGGCAGCGCAGCCTTTTGTTATGTGAACCACTCCTACCAGTTTCATTGGGAAACTTGCTCAGGGTGCTCTTTATTTCTTCATTCAGATTGCTGATGAAGATGTTGAACAAGACCAGACCCAGTATACCAATCTTTGGGGAATACCACTAGCTATAGGCCTCTAACTACACTGCACCACTGATCACAATCATCTGAGCTCTGCTGGTTCTCAATCCACCTCACTGTGCATTTGTCTGTCCCACGCTTTCTAAGCTTACCTACAAAGATGTTACGGGAGTCGGTGTCAAAAGCCTTGTTGAAGTCAAGGTAGACAGTATCCACTGCTCTCTTCTCATCTACCCAGCTTGTCATGACATCATACAAGGCTACTTGGTTGGTCAAGCATGATTTTCCCCTTGATAAAGTATCTGATATCCTTCTCTTCCATTTGTGTGGATGATATCCTAAATAAGTTATTCTGTATTCTGTCACCTTCGTAGTCATGGAGGTAAGGGTGACTGGCCTATAGTTTCCTGGATCTGCCTCCTTGTAACTTTTCGAAGGCTGAATGACATCAACTGTTTTCCAGTCCTCAGGCACCTCTCCTATTCCCTGTGACATCTTAAAGATGATAAGTTCATAAGTTCATAAGGTTGGAAAGGACCTACAAGATCATCTAGTCCAACCATCCTCCTATCACTATCCCTACCCAACTACTAAATCAAATCCTTTAGTACCTCATCTAAACGCTTCTTGAACAGCGCTAGGGATGGTGCCTCAACCACCTCCCTAGGCAGGCCATTCCAGTGCCTGACCACTCTTTCACAGAAAAAATGTTTCCTCAGGTCTAATCTAAATCTTCCCCGGCGCAAATAAATGATAAAGGCTAGGCAGTCACTTCTGCCAGCAACCTCAGTCCTTGTGGATGCATCCCATTGGGGCCCATGGATTTGTATGCATAGAGTTTGCCTAAATGATCTCTGACCAGATCCTCCTTGATCAGTGGGAAATCTTCCTTTCCCCAGACTTACTTTTATTTCCAGGGTCTGGTGTTAAGACGCGGTCTTAGAAATAAAGACTGAAGGAAAGGAGGCATTTATTAACTCTGCCTTTTCAGTGTCCTCCATTACCTGGCCACTCACCTCATTCAGCTTTCTATAATCTTCCTTTTACTATTGACGTGCTTAAAGAAGTCTTTCCTGTTGTCCTTGACCTCCCTCACCAGATCTGACTGCAAGTGTGCCTTAGCCTTTATTGTTGTGTCCCTGCATAACGCATGACTTAACAGCATTCTTATATTTCTCACACATAGCTAGACTCCTTTTCCACGTTCTGTAGACTTTCTTCTTCCACAAGCTCCTTGCTCATGCACACAGTCATATACTCAGTTAACTTATGTCTTTGCTTCTATTTTCTTGCATCATTGTTAGATCTTTTTTCTTCTTGCTGGGTAAAGAAAATTAGGTATTTTTTTCCTCTGTTATCTCAATTCTGTGCGTTTGAATTCTTAGCTTCGTACCTGTCATGGCTTTATGATTTTTGTTACTGGTATTCCACATCATAACATGTAGTGCAGTGAGAGTTAGAGTTAATGCTCCAACTCCATGAATTGTTGATAGCTTCGAGTACATATGTAACAGAAGAGAAGAACAACTAGGTACCTCAGAGGACTTTGCATTGCTTTGCATTTTTCTGTTTTCCACTCAGAGGGAAAGATATAAACTGTTTGTGTGTCATGAGGTACATTCTCTTCCCCTTGGGGATCGATCTAGCAGCAGGTGCTCACTGCCATCTCACCTTCAGTGTTTAGTGTAAGGCCTTCAGTTTATTGGATGCTCTCTTGCTCATTTTATTTGATTTATTAGCTTAAATTCCAATTATATTGTGTTATTTTGCATTCTGCTATCTTATTTAGTAAATTAGCTTTTCTCCTCTGTCCATTGCTGCTTTTTGTTTCTAGGCCCATCTCCCTTTTCCCTTTCCCCCTTCCCCAGGGCATGGGTCTGTGGGTTCCTCACCCCAGTCATCATGGAACTGGGCCAAACTAGCCCATAAACCATTGACATTACCTTCTTCGAGCCCATTGAGTAGGAAGAAAAGGAATCTTTTACCACATATTTTCATTATACACATAGGTCACTCTGAAGGTAAATGCCTCCTGTTATTTCCATGGAAGCTATAACAGATACAAAAGGCATAATAACACTGTTTGATAGTGTCCCACTGTGCTTATAGCCATTGTTTGGTCTCCACAAATGTTCAGCAAGCATCAATGAGTGTTAATGAGTACCATTTTTTTCTACAAAGGAATTAAGTTCATCCAATTCCTTGTGTTTGCTTCATCCCTTCTCTGTCAGATGCCAATTCGTCATGCTGTCCCTTTCCTGTCATCCGTCATGTAGCAGCAGAAAGTAACAGGATGTCAACGGTTTACGGGCAGGTTCGGCCCGGTTGGTGCGGGGGACCCACAGACCCACGCCCCAGGAAAGGGGAAGGGGGAAAGGGAAAAGGGAAAAGGGAGATGGGCCTAGGAACAAAACAGCGGCAACGATCTGTGGAGGAAAGCTGATTTACTAAATGAGATATCAGAAAGCAAAATAATATAATACAATACAACTGGAATTAAAGCTAATAAATCAAATAAAATGAGCAAGAGAGAGTGTCCGATAAACCGAAGGCCTTACGCTAATGCTGAAGGCGGACGGCAGCGAGCACCCACTGCTGAGTCGATCCCCAAGGAAAGAGAGTGTCCCATGACCGCAGACAGTTTTTATCTTTCCCTCTGAGCGTAAACACGTAAGAACGCAAAGCATCGCAAAGTCCTCTGGGGAATGGAGTTCTTCTTCTCTTCTGAGACAGGTACACCTGGAACTATCGATGATCCATGGAGCTGGAGCATTAACTCTTTAACTCTAAATGCACTACATGATGTTATGATGTGGAATACCAGTACCAAAAATCATAAAACCATGACATTCCACCCCTTATTCCACATCACTACATCATGTTTGATATACATGTATAGAAGAACAATGATTAACATGCATTAAATACACACACACAGCATATATATGTATATACATGGAATTACTGACTGCACTCCCCCAACATCAGATTCCCTTGTGGTACACACTGAACATCCCCATTCTTCTGCATCACCCACCAGGTAGACCCAGGTCCTTGAGCAAAGACAGTTCCACAGAGAGGTTTGCTCTTTCCAGAAGCTGGAAGGACCCAAACCGCTTATCCCAACATGTTCTTTACATGTACTACAGGGACCTTATCTCCTCCTACAGTAGGTAGAGATCTGGATTGGGCAGGACCATTGCAATTGATGGATCCTCTGGTGTTGACCAACCAGGTGGCTTCTGCCAAATGCTTCTCCCAGTGCTTAAATGTTCTGCCACCCATTGCTTTCAACGTGGTTTTTAACAACCCATTGTACCTTTCAATTTTACCAGAAGCTGGTGCGTGATAGGGGATATGATAAATCCACTCAATGCCATGATCTTTGGCCCAAGTATTTACAAGAGAATTTTTGAAATGAGTCCCATTATCGGACTCAATTCTCTCTGGAGTGCCATGTCGCCATAGGACTTGTTTCTCGAGCCCTAAGATGGTGTTTCGGGCGGTAGCATGGAGTACTGCATATGTCTCAAGCCACCCAGTTGTTGCTTCCACCATGGTGAGCACATAACGCTTACCACTGCAAGATCGTGGCAAGGTGATATAATCAACCTGCCACGCCTCCCCATATTTATACTTTTGCCATCGCCCTTCCCCCCAAAGAGGTTTCATCCTCTTGGCTTGTTTAATTGTGGCGCATGTATCACAGTCATGGATAACTTGTGCAATAGCATCCATAGTTAAGTCCACCCCTCGGTCTCTAGCCCATTTATATGTTGCATCTCTTCCTTGATGGCCAGAGGTCTCATGGGCCCATCGAGCTAAAAATAATTTACTCTTGTGTTGCCAGTCCAAGTCTGCTTGAGCCACCTTAACTTTGGCAGCTCGATCTACCTGATGGTTATTTTGTTGTTCCTCAGTTGCCCGACTCTTAGGAACATGAACATCTACATGGCGCACCTTTACAACCATATTCTTTATTCAGGCAACAATGTCTCTCCACAGTTCAGCAGCCCAAATAGGTTTACCCCTCCGTTGCCAACCATTTTGTTCCCATTGCTGTAATCACCCCCATAAAGCATTTGCCACCATCCATGAGTCAGTGTAAAGATAAAGCACTGGCCACCTCTCTCGTTCAGCAATATCTAAGGCCAGCTGGACAGCCTTTACCTCTGCAAATTGACTTGATTCTCCTTCTCCTTCAGTGGCCTCTGCAACTCGTCGTGTGGGGCTCCACACAGCAGATTTCCATCTGCGGTGCTTACCCACAATGCGACAGGATCCATCAGTGAACAGGGCATATCTCTTTTCATTGTCTGGTAGTTCATTATATGGTGGGGCCTCTTTGGCACGTGATACCTCCTCTGCTGGTTGTATTGTTGGGAATGCCAATATATTGTTGGGAAGGCCCAGCCTCTACTGCCATACCACCAACATCTGCCTCTGATGTTGTTGGGCCAGCATCATAAAGTAGGAGGCATTACTTTGAGAGCAGCCCCTGTACTTGCCCACCAGTGTTTACGTATATAAAAATAATAATAATAATAAATATATATATATACGTGTGTAAAATGGAATTTCACCCTGCAGCAACTTCAGAGTTGCATACTAAGCAGAGTCTCAAGTTTATTCAGTCTGGTGAAGCAATGAGCCTGCAAGAGTTTTCTCACCTAAAGGAGCTAGAAATGTTACTGTTTTTATGTTTTCTCCCTACGACTGAGCTCCTTGCATGTGCAGTATGTTTTTTTTCTCTTGATCTGAGAATAATGTTATCATCCCTGAGATTTTATCAGTCAAGAGGTGTTTCATGTAGCCTGTTGGGCTTAGTCATCTTGGTTCACCTTGATAAGTAAGCTGACCTCTTGCAGATGCCTGTGTTGTGGCATCTCTCATTGAAAGATGATCCTGTCAGATGTCTTTGGGCTACTTCTGGTATTTGCATGCATATATCTACTTATTGCATATTAGGAATAAAATATGACTTTCAATGTCTACTTTTGCTGATTGAAAAAATATATATATTGTTTTTTGATCCTGTATGCTAGGGAACCTAGGCAGTAGTTCATATTGGATTCCTACTCGTATTTAACGAGACTGGATGCTTTTCTTATTAGCTCAGCTGATGTACATCCTTTTCTTTTCTTTTCCTGCATCTTTTAACATGTCAGGTTCTGTTGCAGTAAGTAATTGGTTTAAGGCTTCAAACTACAAGTCTGTAGTGTGAGTGCAAGAATGCTTTTAATATTTTCCCTGGGACTTCAATAGGCTCTTTTTTATTTTTATTTTTTCCTGACTAAAATACATAAAACTCCTCTGCTAAGATGTCTGGATTGATGAAGGGAATAAAAAAATCTTTTCCTCCAACAGTGGCTTGATTAATGGATTTATTGTTTGCAGAGATTTTGTCAGGAAGCCATATGGCTTGAGGAAAACAAGAAGGAAGTGGCTGATGTTGAGAATCTGATTTAATAGGGGTCCCTAAGGACACAATGTGGCTCTTATCCTCTCTCCTTTGCACTCAGTTTGTAAAGTGGTCTAAGAAGAGCTTTAGTGTTTCAGTAGAGCTAAAGATAATACATCTCTGTTTGAGCAGAGTATCGGTCCCTGCTGCTAGATCTGCATCACAGTGGCTCAACTCTCAGGGCAAAAGCCCACTGCTCTTATTCTTTTGTTTAAGATATGCTGGAGTATTTTGCAAGGAACAGCATCTGAAATGCTTGCTTCTGGTATCTTGGCAGTTGATCGGTATGAATTGGTGAGAACAACTTTACCATCTCTAAGCTGGGCTCTCTGCTTGGGGTGAGGTGCTATTCATTTTCTTCCTACTCCTTTCCTTCTTTACTCTCCCCTTCCTCAGCAAAATTCAAGCAAGTATGTCTGCGTCTTACTGTCCAGTTTATAATAATCTAATGTGTATATGGGGTTTAGTAAGTGAGACTTAGTTGTGATTCAACCTGACGTGATGGGTCGGGTGTTCAACCTTGTCTGTGACAGTTTGATTCTAGTTATGACTACTTGGTGAGAAAACCTGGACAGAATACTCAAAGCAATATTCTAGAATGTAAGTGCTAGCAACTGTGCTAAGGATGTTAACCCAAGCTCTTCCTTGTGTGAAAGCACAGCTTCTCTGCTGAGAGGCATATAGACTATATGTGTGCCTTAAATCTCTGTGGGTCCTAAGCATCCATAATGAAAGCAGTAATTACTCCTGGAAGGTTTCAGTGGGTAGTGCTTGTAGTTTAGTATTACAATCTAGTATTACAACATGCCAGTCCTTCCTTTCTAGATCCTTATGAGGCTTCTTGTTGTTTTCTGGCTGTTTATGACATGCTTGTGCTGGAGTTGCTGGGTATTGGATCTATGGCAAGTACTTAGGGAAAAGCAGTTTTCACTGACAGTATTTAGTGACTGACCGCAGTGGAAGGGGACAAGCTAGAATATACAAGGAAAGCTTCTCTGCTTTAGAGCTAATGTCAAAGCTGCCGTCAAAGTGTAGTTTCTAATTAGCACTCAATGTAACAGATACGTTCAATTGAAGTGTCATTCAGAAACTCTTCTAACAGAGGTTAAGAAAGAACTGCTTTCACACGTTCTCCCTGGCTATGACATAGTATTAGGCAATGTTTGTAGGGCTGGCACCATCATGCTGTTAAACACAATTGTAGTAAGCAGCCCTTGCAAGCTGATTAATATTAGTCTTAGTCAGCTGTTCAGGATTTGTTACCTTTTGCCTACTTTGTCTGATTCCTTATGTATGTGTACGTTAACTGAGATTTACTACTACAAGGGAAGCAGTGTATGCAGTTCGTACAGTCTGTATGCACACGGGGGTTTTTATATCTGGAAGACTTCCAGTTTAAGGATTATTTTCCTTAAGAAGAAAATTAGGAAAGAAGATTATTTCACAATCTCTTATATTTACAATTTAGCAGTGGCAGATGCTCATGACTACCTAGTGCAGTGTTCAGTATTTCATAACATTCTGGAAAGCTGATGAAATGCTGTTTACCACGTGTAGTTATTTATAGCAGGAAGATGTCAAACCTGGTAAAAAAAAAAGTAGCAAATAAGTACAATACTCTGTGTTCCTTTAAAACTATTTGAGAAAGAAATTCTAGTTTTATGTAGCTGACTGTTATACTTCTTTGTGTTTCCTAATCTGTCTACCTGCGCTAGGGAAGCACTTTTTTTAAAAAGCATTAAAGGGAAGAGGGGGGAACTATGGTTTTACTCTTGAGGTAGTTTTACTAATCTATAACATTTTTTTTTCCTAGCAAGTGACCTTGTCAGCAGAGCTGGCCCTTATGCCTCGAGCAGCAGATTGCACTAAGCCTGCTGCATAACTGGACATCTCCATCTACCTTCACTTGCAGGTGAGAAGTTATAAGAAGGAAAGCTCTTACTTGAAATTTGTCCTTTGTGAATGTATTTGTACATAAAGCATGCCAAGAACCCTAAAGCTTAAAGAGTTTCCTAAGTGTGTGTGGATATGCTGACACCACTTACGACTTCATTCCTCAAGTTAGACATCTGAGCAAGATCCCAGCTCCCCTGTTCTGTGCAACATTTACTTTCTCAAAGTAGTTGTGTTCTGAAGCATGGCTTTCATGGTCCTGCTGAGTTTACCACTCATATGATGATGTGATTCCCATATGTATCTCCTCTCCACCTGTGTATGGAGAAGACCTGAGGCCAGGCTGCTTCTGAGGAGAGTGCCCTGAATGAGAGGAGACTCTTGTCACTGGCTCCTAGTTGTCAGACCTTCTTGGACAGCTCTCTGCCAGCAGCAGCTCAATGGTGACCTGTTGTTCAGGCAATCAGCTCTGGCTGTGTGTGGGTTTTGGGAACAGCAGGCTGCAGCTGCCTCTTTGTGCAGGTGATGTGTGTGTTTAAAACATAATGCTGGATGTAAGGAGATATCCTCAATTTGGCAGCTGTGATGTTGCCAGAAGTCCAGAAGAGATGACAAGAAAAGAAGGCAGTACCATATAGTGATTGTCGTGACAATGTGATTAACTCTTGACATAGGAGAAACATCTAAACTTTGAATTAAGCACCGTACATATATATACTGTTGAATTATGCACTGGCAATTATTATTTATGTCGGTTTGAGTCCTCTGTTTTATGGTGTAAATTAAGTTAGTGAAGCAAGTATGGGGAAACTCACTACTACAGTGTGTGCTGCAGTCTGTGAAAGGAACATAGTTAAATTTGTCTGTGCATTTGTTGTGAGTGCTACTGAGTAAATTCTTTTCAGTGAAGCAAGTCCCTGGCTAGCCGCCAGGTAACTATAGAGTGTCACTCCTTTATCTGTCACTTTGAAATGAGCCACGCAAGCTATACTGGCTGAATTAATTTATTCTACCACAACAGGGGATATGTACACACAAAAAATTTCATCAAGACGATGCTTGTCCATTGTCACATGGGGACAGTTACTTGTGTAGCTTAATTCTTTGGAGTAAACCAATAGTTTTTCCTCATAAGCATCACTACAATAATTAGCTGTTTTCATGTTACTTCAGTTTGCTGTCTGTTTTAGGGTGTAAGACAAAGGAAGAGCTGCTAGTATGCAATTTATTAAAGCACTTCTCTGCTGAAATCATGGAGTCAAATAGATTTCTGTCTTAAAAAGAAATCCACTTTTGTTCAATGTCAGTCAAAAAATAAATTGTTAGAAGAAAAACCCTATACCCATATATAAATCCGTATTTTGCTCTTTTTTGATAGTCCCAGTGGTCTGTTCCCTCATCTCAAAACATAAAAGAGGTGGAAGTTTTTTAGAGGAGGATGATAAGGATGATGAAAGGTGTGTTTTTCCAAAGGAGTTGCTTTCTCACTTAGTGTTTCTTTGTGCATGTCACATAAGGCAGCTCAATTTCTTGTCCTTAACAAGCATCAACATCATGTTTTCTTAGTCTTTAAACATACAGACTTCACTTGTATCCAAATGCAAATCTGAGTAACTTCTATGTGATTTGTGGCTTGGATTGAGCAGAAGTACACAGATGTCGTCGACCCTCCTGACTTAAGATATGCTTCTACTGTCTGAACTCAAAAAGTCTGGATGAAGTCCCCTCCTTTTTCTCTGACTTACAGGGAAGTTCTTGTTGAGGGGAGAAATAAGTTCAAACAAAATGTTGCATCTCAAATTTTCATTGCTTCTCTCACATGCTTCAGTTTACTGTACATGTGCCTTTCATCCTGTCTTTGGATTGCATCCGTATAGGAAAAAAAAAAAAAAAGATGACAATGTTATCACTGGGATCCTTGAATTTTGCTGCATTCTTTGGATTACAGAAAATGCTTTTCATCTCTTCTGTCTCTGTATCCCCTCCTCCCCACTCCAGAGCTGAGCACCACACAATGTACCTCTTGTTCCCTTGCTAACTGTTGCAGCTTTATAATGACCTTGTACTTGTTCTGGCTGGTGAGATACCATAGCTGAAGTTGAAGATATTATGGTGTGTGCATCTGTTTCCTTAATTTTTATGACTCATTCACATTTTTATCATGTGTGATTTTTTGCTGTTTCACTTAATGATTTTTTTTTGTTCTCATTGTTCAGTGTAAATTTCTCATTATATAAAACTCAGATCTTGTACCCAGATTTAAATGAATTTACTATTGTAGCTCATAAATGCATTTCAAGTTGAATGCTGTTCCGTTTCTGTAGGCTGTTTCTGAGGAAATGTGCTGATTTTATATTTAAATATATAATTTTTCTCAGCTTTTTCAGCATTAGGATTCTTCATTTTCTTGCTAACCCTGGGCAAACAGGAAATAGAGTAAGTGGGAAGAGTATACCTGGAGTTAAGGGCAGAAATATTGATAAATGATGGGGAGGGTGCTGTGTGGAAATGCCATGTACATGCAGAGACAAGAAAACCACTCTTCATGCTTCAAAAATGTTTGATTCTTTATCATTTGGGATGTAGGTTGCTGAGCCCAAGCCCTTAGTGTTACAGGCAAACTATTTCATGTTTCTGTTCATGAATTGAATGAGCTTTGGCTAGGTCTGCATCTCTCACTGTTGTCTTGCTGGTGAAACTGCTGTAGAACAGTGACAACTAATGGGATTATGCATTTAATTCTAAAAGTTCTTAAAATCATTTTGAGATTATAGTTTGATTTTTTTTATTGGCATACTGGTCTCTAGAGAATTCTGCAATATTCTGATCTTCAGAATAGCAAGACATAGACCTCATGCAATGAGCATTGCATAAGTGGTCATTATACATTTGAGAGGAAAAAAATATGTGCATATTATTTTTAAAACTTGGAGCTAACAACAGCTGAAGAATTCATGTGTTTGTATAGCAGTTACTGAAAATGTAGTTTTACCAGCCAGCAAATGCAAACATAGTATTGATTTTTTACTAATTGCAATGCACAATTAGTCATTTCTCTGCAAGAAGGGAGTACTCCAAAAGCAGGTATGTCATTCTGCTACAGTCTTCTTTCCCCTTTTCCATTAGATTCAGCAATTCTGCATATTACTTCCTACAAGGGATAGCTTCAGAACGTTTAAAATTAAGAATTCTAGGCTTTAAGGAAACAAAGTTTTCCTTGAATTTTACTTGTGTAGGAAACAGGTTTCAATAATTAATATATTGAGGAAATAAAAATAGCTGTTGAATGGAATGAAAATTTAATCCATTAGTCACATCTGTAAAAATATCACTAATACCTTCAAGAGAATCAGATAGTTCATCACTGAATTGGAAGAGAAACACAGATGCCTTTTCCACTTCACTCCTAAGTCTAGCTTTGTACTTTTAAAATTAATTTAATATTTCATTGGATTTACCTTTCCTAAGTCTGAGAACACATTTAATTGATGTCTTAACGCTTCTCCAGGAAGCTGTAGAACCACACCTCTCGTTACAGAGCTGAACAAATCTGTCACCTGTTATCTATAATGCCAGTATTATGCTTTGGACAAAGCATTTCTTTGAATTCTATATCATGGCTTTGTTTCTTCGCACACACAGAAAAAAACCATGTGCTTTCAAACAAAAAGTTAAGATACCAGGATTAATCTGAAAGCAAATATTCTGTGATGATATGCAGCTCTGCGGTGGGGAGGAATTGTGTTGTTGGAGTGTCCTGTTCCAATTGGACAGCAAAGGTTTTTTGTTGTTGCTATTTTGTGTTGGTTTTTACTTTATTTTTGTTTTTTTGTTTTTTTTTTTTTTTGTCCAAAACAGAAAAAAATATTGTGTTGGGGTTTTTTTTTACAGCTTTTCTGAAGAAAACTAAACTTACCAGCTTTTTGTTTTATCCTCAGGCTTTCCCATCAATCTGGATTATTAGTAAGTGTGTCATAAACCAGTGTGGGTAAGGTGTGTGTGCTTGTACACTTTCTGTAGCTCATTAAGTAAAACTACATAGTTCTAGCATAATTATTTGATGCGATGTCAGAACATATTTTGAGAGGCTTGTAGTTTTTATTCAGCTC
Organism: Cyrtonyx montezumae; assembly: GCF_038088225.1. Taxonomy (NCBI): domain Eukaryota; kingdom Metazoa; phylum Chordata; class Aves; order Galliformes; family Odontophoridae; genus Cyrtonyx; species Cyrtonyx montezumae. The sequence goes on along the minus strand of NW_027072034.1, from coordinate 95,283,701 downwards.
CGTCCCAGTTTAGAGAAAGATTGTATTTGAAAGATGTTTGCATTCAGATACTTGATCTCAAGAGGCGTTGTATGTATGTTCTCATTTTCCTATGAATCTACTGGTGTGTTCCAAACGAAGCATGTGTTTAAGCCTCCTAGGCTTGGGGCCTTATCTTTGTGCTCATTAGTGAAAAATTAGTTAGATTATTCAGTAAACATTAGAAAGCAATGTTTCATGAAAGGAGAAAATAATCCAAGGAATCGCTTGAAGAAATTCATCTTTCCATTGTTGTTACTGTGCACAGAAATGCAATCCTGCATGAGCAGAGGGGCAGGAAGCAGCCCTTGATGCACTAAGAATCTCGTGTTGGTGTGCAGGCTGTTGCTTATTGCCTTGTTTGAGTAAGCACAGAAAAAGACAAACAGAGCTTCTTCAAAATTAAATTGAAAGTTAGTGAGAATCATGGAGTCATTTGCATTGGAAGGGGCCTTTAGAGGTCATCTAATCCTACTCCCCTGCAGTGAACAGGGATACCTACAGCTAGATCAGGTTACTCAGAGCCCCATCCAGCCTGACTGTGGGTGTACAAGGTTGTTTTTTGTTGTTGTTGTTTTTCTAATAAAATATTGATAGTTCTTTAAGATATTCTGAAACTGCCGCCTACCTTCCTCTACAAAGCCACAGAGATATGCTGTAGGCTGAGCTGTGTGTGTGTTGCTGCACTTGGGTCATCTGTTTTGATGCAGAATTCTCCAATTTCAATCAAGGATCTGAGTGCTGCAGTGCTCCCATAGCAGCACTTCTTGGCTTTCATGACATTCATTTCGCTATTTAACAAAACGTGCATGTCTCCCAATACTTCATCCCACACTCTGCACTTGCTGACTTTTGGCCTACTTGGACTGATTCCTCTATTAAGTGAGAGTAGGGCCGTGCTTGTTCAGCAGCTTAAACGATAAACTCCACTGGCAGTGATTTATGCCAAACTGGATTTTAATTGAATTAGGATTTCCTATGTTTAATTAAGCTTTACATTGTGCTTTAGTGCTTCGCTTTGTGCTTCGCTTTCTCTTGCTGCAATGAGCAAATACCTGTGCATAATCAGTTACTACAGCCTGTTAGCTGATCTTTGTGTTCTCTCAGGAGTCTCATGCGGAGGGATTTGAAGTCTGTAGTGTTTTGAGTGCCAACACTAGCTAAATGTTGAGACTGTAGACTGACTACTGCAATAGATTTGCTATTGTCTGTGCTCAGGTCTGAGGCCAGCTTAAGGATCTCTGTGCATGAGGTTCAGGTGAACTTCCCTGCTGCAGTTGCAGCCTCTTCCCATTGCAGGCAAGCTGGCACTAACCCACAGCACATAACCAGGCTAAGGAAGTTCTGTGTTGATCTCATCGGTTCTATGTTAACAAACGTTTCTTCATGTTGCCCTATTTCGAAAGGGGTGGGGGGAATCCATTTGTCTTTCAGGGAGTGTGGAAATAACTGTTCTGTGGTGGGCTCCACCCTTTGAGACAATGAGCACTTTCTACCACTGTGTGTGGGCCAAGGCAACATCCTTGGCACTTCGGTCTGACAGAGACAACTTCAAGGCTAAAACTAATGATAGATTAGATAACTGCAGTTGGGCTTCAAGGCAAAGAAAGTCCTGTTTTATAAAGGGCAGCTTGACCTCTGCAAGCCATTTTAAAGAGGATAAAAAGAAAAGCTGGTCTCTTGAACAACGCTATACTGTTGTCCTGCAACATCAGAAGTGTCAGTGGAAGCAAGAAATCTTAAGGCTTTTGTGTTGTCCTAACAGGACCAATTGCTTATCTGTCCTGCCCGCTCTTTGGGTGTGGATGTCAGAATTTAATAACCATTCCTGGTGATAATTTCTGTCAGGATTCAGTCCTACTTGATCCATGACTTAAAAATTGCTTCAGGTGAAAAACAATGACAGTTCAACTCCGCAGTTCATTTGGATGTGTTTGTATTAACTTGGCCCTACATATTGACTGGCAAGTAAAAATCAGAGCAATTTAGGATGGAGAAACTTCTGGAACTGGACTAGATGATCCAATGCTTCTCAGAAGTGTGTCCTAAAACAAAGTTGATGCACTGTTTTGCTTTGGAGTATGGTTTCTTCAGAACCTGGTGTTCTTGAAGTGTACTGAAATACTGAATGTATAAAATATTCCCAGTGAATAGGTTTTTCAGTTTTAATGTGTTGATGCATCTGTCTTTAGGTTTCCTTTCCTCCCTTGGGTTAGCGCTTCGGGGAATGGTAAATGGATGGATTTGTTATTTGTTTTTCACTTTTCTGTAAAAGCTATCTTAAAGCTTTCTTTTTCTTTTTTTTTCCTTTTACTGGGTAGCTCATGCAGGGATATACATCTGCCCCAGTTTTAGTCACTGTTGGTCTTAACAGTGTTTTAAGAAATGACTGACTTGTGTTGCGCTTTCTTCACCTAGTGATGTACTGGAGACTCCAATGTACACTTCTCCCTATGCTTTGGCATACATACGTTATTAGCTTCATGACTTGTGAGCTTTGTTGCCAAGGCAGTGTATGAAATTTTGAAAGGATTTTTAAAATTCAAACTGTGTAAGCAGTATTAAGAACTGGAGATTGTTTCATACCATGACGGTGCTTTTAATTTACCAGGCATATAAAATTAAAATCTGTTTCGCTTCCTCTGCCATCTCAGGTGTACAGTTTCCTTGGCTTCATAACACCTCAGCAGCAGGAATGAGCCCTGCCTTCATTATAGTTACTTAACTCAAGTAAAAGATGATGTTTGAGGCTGTTTGAACAAATGAAAGCATAGAACCTGCACTGAGCTATTCTTTTTCATCCTTGGGTCCAGTATTCAAATCTAGAGTCTCTAAGAGTATACTGGGATCCTTGAGAAGGACTTCGAGCTGTGACAGTGTTCAAAGTAGAGTAGCTTTCCAACCCCATATAAGAACCTAAATGCAGGAGAGGCTTGCAGTCACATCCATCCCTGGGTGTGTGGCACTGACGATCAGTGCCTGTCTCAGAGTAATTACCTCCTCCTTTTGCCGCACTTAGCAGACAGCTCTGGTGCGTTGGGTGTAATGTAACCTGTTCCTGGATGCCAGAAATAGTGTAGCAGTGCCTGTAAGAAAGTCTTGCTCCTGGTCTGTCTCACGGGAGAATATAGCCCGGTGGAACTGCTTCCTTTTTTGTCGTTCATTGCTTTCTCAAGTACTGCTTTATGAAGCTTTCCTTCTGGTGGTTGAAGTACTATCAGCTGCAGTCGATTTTCAAGCCTTAAACTGTGCCACTCAGATATCTGTTCTGATGCTGTTATTCTAAGTAGTATTTTTGAAAGTGATCATGGAGCAATGTATTTTTGTTCCGTTTCAGAGTTATGAACTCCTATCCCTTTGTGCTTTTGCATGTATAACACGATGTTTGAGGGATGATGGCAAGTGGAAGAAAGCAGCAGAACTCCAGCAAGGCTGGTATCTGATCTTTTCCTGCAGGTTTTCTCAGTGTGTATATCCTAGAAGTATGTTTTGACAGAATGCAGCAGTTACTGTGCAGCTGACAGTAGATTACAGGATTGTTTGTTTAGGATTCAGAAGCATAGTATTAGATTGCTTCTTGTCAGCAAAGCACAGGATATGCCACATGGTGTTTGCACATGGAAACAGTATGACCCCAGGCCTTGCTATGGAATTCAGATAAAGTGATACTGTTCTCTAGCTTTTTTATTTCACTGGTAAGAGGCACAAGATTGCAGGAGTTCAGCATTATGCCATAGTTGAATGTGCATTAACCTTGTGGAAATGCATATTTCAGTATTAGCTTGGAAGTGTTGTAGTCTCTGGATGTAGATTTTTCTGCTTTAATGTTGCTCTAATTCTAGGTATTACTAACATTGAAAGCTCTCAAGCTTTGTTAGTTCTGCCTAGATGTTTCTACTTTTACCATATCTAGGATCCCAGTGAGCTTTTGTAAGCGCAAGGACTGCAAATAATTGAACAAGCAGGACTTTGGCTTCAAAGTTGTTTTTAATTAAAGGCTTTCTCTTCCATGGACTACTCCCACGTAGAGGGCTGGAAACTCATATCTTTCCATGCACAGATTTTTTTCTTCATTCCCCTGGGAGGACATAAGGGGCAACAGACTCGACCACCTACAAAGGATGCGGATATTACAGTGAAAGCAACTGCTTCCTCTCCAAGCACTTGGCTGGGAATGGAAATAGGAACTGAAAATGTTGATGGTACTTTTCTTCTCGTAAGCCATGTGCAGCAAAATGTCGCTTTACAGAAAAATCTGGAGTAGTACTAGTATTGATTATGCTCATTGCATATGCACAGATTTTAAGTGCTCAGGATTTCAGGCAGTGATAGCAATTGTGCCAGGACAAAGTTAAGGCTGATCAGTGTGGCAGGGAGGGAACTGCACTTGAATTTTAAGTTATGTTACAAAAGCACAGAAGGTGATTTTACTGTGATCTTTAGGTCGGGAAATATTTTTTTTGCCAATATCAGTATGCAGATGGTAGACTGCAGAATTGGAAATGTCTTCTAGGGATTCAGGGTCAGTCTGGGATCTGCCCTGTAATCCTTCCACTCCCTGTCCCCACCCTTCAGAGACATGCAACTGCATCTCTGCAGGAAACAACGTTCTGAAGGGCAGCGTCTTTTCAAGGAGCTGGTTATGGGGTGCCTTTATTTGTGCAAGAACATTCCACTCTAAACTGATAAAGATTTGATCAGTCAGGTTCTTCTGGTTTTGAGTGGATATAGGTATGTTGAGAAGCAGGACTGTGAAGTGCAGAGAACTGCCCTTATGAGTTTTGTTACTTTGCCCATTTTGTCATACTTTTTTCCCCACCAAATGACCATTATAGAAACATAGAATGGCTTGGGTTGGAAGAGACCTCAGAGATCATCTAGCTCTAACAACCCCACGTCACGGGCAGGGTTGCCAGCTGCTAGATCAAGCACTAGATCAGACTGCCCAGGGCCCCATCCAACCTGGCCTTAACACCTCCATGGGTGAGGCTATGCCAGTGGCTGCTTTGCTTTACAGTAAAAGAGAAGATGCACGAAAAGGGAGATTGTGTGTTGGTTCTAGAACCTTATTCTCTGTATTGCCAATATGTGGTCACGTAGTGAGAGGTATGGTGAGGCTGGAAGTTGTTTCTATAATTGAGATGAGAAAATGTAGGAATAGGGCTTATTAGATGACTAAAATGCAGGGAGGTTCTTAGAAAGCTTGATGTTTACTTGTCCAAAATAATTAACAAAAGTATTGCTCTGCTTTGAAAATGTTGTGAAAACCTGAAGCGAAATGAAAACAGAAGGATGGAGATCTTAGGAAATGGGGTCAGAATTTCATGTCAGTGGAGTACATCAGCCTTGGGCAGTTCAAATGAATGTGTTTGAAATGATGGGAATTGCAGAGGCTGAGGCCTCAGCACTTCATGGAAATTGAAGCCCCTTGAACACACAGAGCACACAAAGGTGTGCCACATGAAGAATGTTGGAATAGTTCCTGTTGAAACCATACACCTTTTCAGTAATGTAGATGTCCCAGGGTCTTGCACTGCTTTTTAAGTTGGTATGCATTATATACATAATGCAAAACTGGGTTTTACTTTTCTCTATTTCACATGTTAAAAATGGAAAGACTTGATATAAAACTGTGGTAAAAATGTCCAAGCACAGAATGGTGGGTCCCCAGGATTGCTGAAGTTGAACATCTTTAGAGGAACGGATTTTTTCTTCTTGATAAAGATGCTCAGAGACACGTTGGTAATTTGGACATTGATGTCCTAATGTGATTTTTCAACTTGCACAATTGAGAGAAAAAAAACCAGCACACCTCTCATTTCATTCTCTTTTTACTGATACCATTTTTGTTAATTTGTATGCCATGTTTTGAGTGTTTGAACTCATTAATGCTGTGTATTTTGGATAATTCTAGGTCTTTATTTGCGTATTATCTTATCAGTTAGCAGAAATATTGAGTTCTGTCCATTTAGAATGCTTGCTGAGTAATTGCGCTTAATAAGCTATTTTGGCTTCTTAATATTACCTGGTACTGTACACTTCCATAGCTACATATCAATAAATATTAAAATGCCAGCAGCCACCAGGCTCTTTTTAGTAAGATCTGCCAGAAATTTCCAAGTCCTTAACTCTCTCTAACCCTAGCAGCAAATAGCTCTCCAGACTATACAGACTGTCCACTGTGCTTCTACGGAAAAGAATGGTGTATAGGAATGGGTGCAGTCATTGGGTTTTGGTAAGAAAGAGCTGTGGAAACTAAAAATAGCTTGAATCTGTTTTCTTGTTTGTTAAAGCAAACATACAAACAAACCAGACTTTGTACTTTATAAACTGGACTTATGGAGACCAGAGAGTTTACAAGAACTTCAGCTTTGGTTGCAGTGTTATAAAACAGCTGAGCTGCTCTTTTGTTTAACTTGGACTGTTTGTTGAATTCTGGATGTTCTTCTGTCCCAAGGCCTGGCATCCCAGGCATCTTGTAATTAAACTCTGAACATATGGCAAAGATTCACCATAACAGGAGAAATTATACTGAAATTCCTTCTAATGGGACAGGTATAGTCCTGAAAGGCTCTTAAAGCAGATCACTGTCTGCCTTAACTTTCTTAACTTGCCCAAGGTAGGTACACTGAGAATCCATGAAGATGAGCAGAATAACATGAATTACTCTGATGAACTACTTAAAGTAGTAGTTATTCTTAAAAAAGTAGTAGGGTCACAGCATGCCACCTGCTGATTCTTTGTGTTTCAGCAGGTACTATGGAGAAGTAGGATGAGGGAGAATTTGAAGGAGGATAATGAGGTTTTAGCCAGTCATTTGATTGAGTTTCTTTTATGTGAGTGCTTAAGACATCTCTTGCAAATGAGCCATACTTTGCTTCATAGTTCACTTGAAAAAAATGCATGAGAAACAAGAAGGGTGGAGCTAAGTTTGGCAGGGTTTCCTGAATGAAAAAAAGTAGATCACAGTACTAGAGAAAGAGAGCTACTTCACACTCCCTGCTTTTGCCAAGTTCGCTGGCTTCAGAAACTGCCTGGGCAAACGAGTGAATGGACTGGGTGAGTTTGCTGATGATGCAGTGAGGAGGAATATGCAGTCATTAGAATACAAGAAGAAAGCCCGTAGCTGCATGTTCTGTAATGCGAGGCTGTATCTTAGAAAGGCACAAAATAGACGCTGTTTGAAAATGTGGCAGTGAAATGAGAGAGAAGGGTGATGCTGATTTACAAATTGTTGCTAAAGGGAAGGAAGGTAAGAAATGGAACGTGGAAATACCACTTTCTTGCTATGTTGAATTTGTCCTTTCAACCATCTTCCTTTAGCTATTGCAGTCTGTAACTTTTTTTTAGTTGCTGTGATTTTTTTTGCCTAAAATCTTGTTTTCCTGAGCAGCTTGTTTGTTGATCCTGTGATCAGTGATCCTGTGAAAGGCATATATGATCTCTGTAAGACCGCTTCTCAAAGAGAAGCCTACATTGTGTTGTTGCTCATCTCTCTGCTTCTGGCCCTTCCCAGTGAGCTTTGGGCTTCTTAAGTTGGTTTTGGAGAAACTTCAAGGAAACTTAACTGTTTAGAAGGTATGAAGCCTGTAATAGTTTTGATAAAATTATCAGTTGAATAGAGAGAAGTAAGTGTACTTGTGTCTGAGGTGATATTACAGTTCTCTAGCCATCTTGGAACAGCACGGCCAGTTGGCCAAAGCAATGGAAACATAGCTTGGAGCTTGTTGTAGCACCAAAACAGCACCAAAAGCAAAACTAGGGGATCTCAGTCAATGCAGTTGAGGTATCTGAGTCCATAAACTATAGCGGTATGCTAGGATTACCTCAGATTTTGTTTAATAAATCAAATTACCCAAACTCTAAATTGTCTGAAGAGGAGAAATAGGGAAGTGATAAGCTGAGTCGTATAAACAGAGAATTGAAGAAATGAAAAAAGTTTTTGTGTTTGGGGAAACATAGAAGTAAGCGTGGCCAAGTTTTAGAAATGAGCTCCCCCTCTTTCTCTTAATCGTCCTAACTACATAAGGACTCTTTGTAGAAATAAGTTCTATCTCTGTCCTGCAGAGATAGGGTTCAGGGTTGCTAAGAGAATGATGTAAAAATGTTTAGGTAATGGTTAACAATAACATAACCTCTCTCAATGAGGCCTTCAGATTACCATCTTTTTTATACCTGTTACGTTGATTAAATTGAAAAGGCTACACCTTTTTTCTTTCAGGAATTTCATTTAATTACGGCAAGGTTTCTCTACAACAGTCATATTGTACCATGGCTTTTAAACTATATTTTCAATTGACTTGTGGAACTTAAGCTAATTTCACATTTCAATAGATAGTTCAATTGTAGAATATACTTTTCCCTTTGTTCTTCAGTGCAAGCACTGGAGTGGAGAAATGGCTTATTTTGCAGGCAGTTTTCCCAAAGTACCCAGGACGGTGTGAAGTTTTGATGAATTTTGAAATGGGGGAAGTGTAGTGATGTTTTTGTTCTGTTTTCATATTTATGAAATTTGTTCTCAATTCACACTTGGAGTCCAAGGAATGCCTCAGTTTGACAGCATAGCTGTAGTCAAATGAGAAACCACAACAAACACTGTGTGCGCTAGTCTGAAAAGTAACAGATTTAGCCTTACAAAACCAAGGGTTATGCCAGTTCTTGCCAAAATGGAGCACATTACCTCATTGCCTTCAGTTGTAAATATCAGCAGTTGTACACAATTATCTTGAAGCAAACCCTCAGCTTGTTTGCAGACAAGCGGTAAAGGAGCAGAGGGAAATGTGGATGGGTGGGACTGTGTCTTTCCTTGAAACCAACTGGAGAGCATGACCTATTTTCTGTTCTTTGAAGCTGGGGCACCCAGAGGTATAAGCCAACTTTGAAGTGATCTGCATGCGTTGTAGCTTTCATTTAAATATCTGTGCTGTAATGAAATGGCTTCTTTTGTTTGCTTTCACTCCCACACAGTAATTAGACCATAGAAGAGTTGGATAAACGTGACTTCCACTTAAAACTGCTGCTATTAATAAAGTTGTGGTTGCCATTTTGTCAGATGTGCTGTATAATTGATGCTAATGAAAAACAGAGAGCTTTGGAGGAAAGCGTGGTGAATGTATACCTGAACTTGAGATGATGAATCACAAGATACTTATTTAATGCCTGTGACTATTCTGAGCTGTTTGTCACAATGTATATGCAGTATAGTCTCCTTTGCTAACATACCTGGAAAAGGATATCCTCTACCACAGAAAAAAATTCATCCCAGCTGCTAACTGTCTTAACTCCTGCAATGAGGCTACCAAGAGCCACCCTTCCTAGAACTTATGGTTAAAACAGAGGCTTCTCAGGATACGTCCATTCAGGCCTTCATCATCCAGTAGGTCTGTGGTATTTCATGCTGTAATTTTGAAGGTAGTTGCAATGTAGAGTGAGGAAAATACATGCTTCCTGCAAAACCACTTGCATATGATACTTCAGTCTAATACCAAAACAGATTCAGGGTTGTGATTTGATGATTAATCCTGTTTGAACGTGACTGAGTTGTATAAAAATAAATCCTACCAATTTCAAGATCTGCAAGCACTGCATCAGATATTATTTTGATTTGCTGGCTCATGGACTAACTATAACACTTTTAACTCAGATTCTAGACTTCTGCTTTGAAATTGCAAACAAAATCGGGCCTGTGTGTTCTTGTACCTCATGTCTATGTGGAGTGCAGATTCTTTTTGTCTCTAATGTTAGAGAAAGGACAGCATTAATTTCAGTGTTGTTCCTGTGGAATTAATTCAAGTGTGAGTGTGTGAAACTTGCTGTTAAAAATTCAGTGTTTTGTTCTTAATGGTAGCCAAACTAAAAAACAAAAAAAAAAAAAAACAAAAAAAACCCACCTTTAATAAGCTGTCTGTTTAATTAACTCACCTGCTGGTTTATATTGTTTCAGACATTTTGTGATGGTCTGAAAATGTCCAGAAATGCAGTTGGGTCAAACTCCTTGCTTGGGCTAGAACTGCGTTAACTGTGTACATGATTTATAGATGCAATCTGTGTGTATGAAGCTTTCAAGCTACCTCATCTCCTGTACCATAGCTTCCAGACTGGCGGGTCTTGATTTGTGCTGCAGTTAAATCATTGCTAAATGGTATCTCAGGCTTCTTCAGTTCATTATTTGTAGTCTTGAGGCAGTTTAAGGAAGCTAGCTGAGGATATTGGAAGAAGAACATTGAAAGCCTGTTAATGAATTTGAGAACGATCTTGCTATAGTGGTGTGGCCTTTAGTCATTAAAAATCAGTAGGGAGTAAAAACTTGGATTCAGGCTCCGTTCTCTTTCATTGACTGGAGGGAGAAACAAGAAAGAGGAGCTGTGCTGAGGCCTTTGAGATAGTGAGGCAGATGTTTGTGTGTAGCTGAAAAGGAAACAAAAATTACATGTGGGACATGTAATCTGGGATTTCCTAGTGCAAGGGAAGAAGATAACCTAAAAATGAGTGTTTCTTGAAGTTGATTGAAACTGGAAAGTAAATTGAAATTTCTCAATGTGAAGGAATTATTTCATTTCAACATTCCATTTCATTCCTTTGATGATTTAGACACTTAAAAATTTTATCTTTGAAAGAGATGACAAAATGTGTGGATGAATTCTTTACTTCCACTTATCACTGTCCACTTCTATTCCCTCACCCTCCTTTTTATTTTTTATTTTAGAACATCTTAATTCTTTCTGGCTGGTTCTCAAGAATACAAAGAGAAGAGGCTCTTCCAGTTTTGTTTCATGTGTGTGTGCTTGTGCTGTGAGGGAGACATGAGGGTTGGTCTGTAATTAAGGAAAATATCAACTGTAACTTCCTCTGCTTCAAAACACATTTTCTGTGTTGTTTTATTGTACTGTTAGCTGTGGTGCACAAGGAGAACCTGCAAAGCAACCAACAACTGCTGGTCCAGGCAGTTGAGGGTTCTTGGATGCTGGTCAACTAGTTTTGGTCAACTAATTGTCAGAGAAGCTGATTTTTGTAGTTCTAAGTTATCTGGAGGCAAGATTTCCAGTGGCTGCTGTTGCTGGAAACAGTCTCTTGTAGTTCAAAGTCTATATGAAGTTACATATTGGTGCTGTCTAGTCCTGTCACAAACTGTGTACGTATGTAGGTACAGTGTCTTGGTTTACACTTAGGGCATCTCAGGGCTGGTCTGTTCTGCACAGTTGTGTATTAAGCCATCTTTCTGACAGTATAGTGTGAGGCACATTCCTTGCTGCTTATGCTCTCTCTTCAACTTGTGCTGAGTGTTGTCATCTTCATGGTTGTGGGACCTTTGGTTTGTTTGTTTTGAACAGTGCTTATTATCTCTCAGCATTCTTCTGGTGTATCCAGAGAATAGCACTCCGCAAGAGGGAATAGCTCAGTCCTACTGAAAGAATTGAATACTGCTTCTCTATAAACATTTTCAAGAAAGTCGTGCATTGATTTCAAAACCACAACGTGTTCCTTCTAATAAAACTTGGCTGTGTCCACTTGGCATTTTGTTCTGAACCTGCCATGGGGGAGGGGGGTTGCCAATTTATTGATGGGAAGCAATGAGTCTTGTTCGTCAGTCCCAGGGAAGAGACTATTCAGTAAATGCTAGTTAGCTTGTTTCCTGTAGCCAACTCTATTTGCAGTCATATTCAGCTGGAAGATGGTACTTTGTTGTTCTATACCCGAATTTGTATGGGAGGGAAGATCTGCCAAATGTCTCCCTGTCACCCCAGGATAAGGCTGTGCTCTTATAGATGTTAATAAACCTTTTTGTGGGAGTATCTGAACTGACTTGCTTGTACTTAATTGATTTTTTTCCCTCTTGGTTGAACCTTGCTTGCACTAACTGTTGCTATGAACAGCTTCCAACTAACAAGCTCTCTGTCTGACCAGAGCCCCAGGTGAGATCGTAATAGGAGAAGGCAAGGAGCACAACTTGACCATAATGCACAGAACAAGAAGCATAGGCAAAAGCAGCAAACTCTAAACAATTTTGATGGTAGATAATTGTGAATGAAGGTATGCTGAATAGCGTGTTGATGGTTTGCTGGGGGAACCAGAATGTTATTGAAGTGCTTTGGTCAAAATTCTGCAGTTCATTCCAGTTGAAGCAGAATTTTAGCTTTGTTTTGAGGAGTGTACTGCTTTCAGATGTTGTGAGCCTCATAAAGATCAGAAATGGGGTGAAAAAAGCATCTTAATTTTCGCTCTCAGGGTTCTTCATGACTTGACGCTTACATCAAGGACAGATAGATTTCGCAAGCTTGGTCTACCTCCTTTTGAGAAGAAAAAGCTGATTGCAGTTTGTCAGTTTTGTCTGTCTTCAGTTGAAGGAGCAGCCTTCTGTCATTTGTGAGCTAGGAGTGAAGGCATAGCCAGGTTGTGTGTGTGTGTGGTGTATGTATTTGTATATGCTGGAGTTTTGTTTCCCTTCAAAAACCGGACAAACGTCTGAAATAGCGAGATCTGAGCCAAATAGGGCAAGGGAAAGAATGTAGGAAACTTTGCTAAATGCACAGCAAACAACATAGTCAAGGGGTTGCAGGCAAGGTGACAGAATAAAAAGTGTGGGGAAGAGGGCTGGGGGCTGCAACTGGGAGCTGTCTGGTTTCAGATGCTTGGTTCCAGTCAAAAATACCTGTCAGTGTGATGCTGGTGACTAGAAGGCAGAGGGAGAGGCAAAAGCTGTGCTCAAGGGACAGGCTTTGGCTGTGTGCCCCTCCTCAGTAAGTTAGCTTTCCATTCCTATTCCCCATCACTGCTAAAATAAGATATTATGTGTAAGATGAACTTGTTTTGAACTTAGGGGATTGTGAAACCTCAAGTGAGTTTCTTTTCCCCACCCTTTCCTTTGGCTTTAGCAAGAAGCTTGTATGCTATTGGAGGTGAAGATTATTTTGCCTTCTCTATTGCAGAAGTATGACACACATTTTGGACATCAGCTTCAGGACGATCTCTTTGGGTCTGTCAGAAGAGACTTCAGCAGAAAAGCAAAGAAGCTTTTAATGGTACATGAGTTAACTGTCCGCAAATAAAGAACAAGATATGGATGATAGAAAAACAGATGTTAGTAGAGAGGATTTATGGGGTTACAATGGGGAACCAGAAAGGGATGTACAGCCAAAGCTTTTGTTTTTTGGACTTATATAAGCTTCTACTGCATGGTCCTGGTAACCAGACTAACCCTAGCTTGTTTGTTGCTGTACTGTCAATGAGCTTTGTTTAGAAACTTGAAGGAGACAGTGTGATTCTAGCATCCAAACCTAAAGTTTCTGAAGCCTGCACGTTTCCTGTTTTAGTGACTGGGAGATCTGGGAGAGAATCCCAGTAGTACCTGTGGGGCATGTAGCCCTTTAGTCCTACACACCAGTTGTCTTTCCAACAGAAGCTGACACGTCAGGCAGCTTTCAATGTTTCAGCGTTGCCATTTAGTCCATTTAAACAGTTTGCCCTTTAGGAAAATAACAGGAATGTTTCCCCTAAGCTTGGAGTGTTTCAGAGATGCTTTGTTCAGACCACTTGCTGCTTTGGTGAACATTGTTTTCAAAATCGGAAGCATCAGCAAATATTTCATTATTAAACAACGGGTTTTTTTTTTTATTTTTTTTGTAAAGGTGGATGTTAGGAAAACAGATGAGTGGAACTGATCTGCGCTGAATGCCAGGCTGTACTCTGTGTGCTGACTGGGGGGGAATGCACTTGCTGGCTTGCTAAATTGAGATAATGCTCTGCATGGTGACGGTAAGAAAAACAATTAGAGCTGTCAGATTCTTTGCTGACGTGTGCATTGTCACATGGGGAGATGGCTTGTTTGGTGCCAGTAAATCTGAACTGGTCAACTCTCAGCAAGATACGAAGTTAATTAATAAAGTTCCTTACAGTTGGGCTTGGAATGTGAGGTCTGTTTATTTGTGAATACAGCTTAACCAGGAATAAACAACAGAGGTTCCTGGTGGGGCCTCCTAGGTGTTTTCTCATTCACTGCTGTATTGCAGGCAGATAAAAGACTCTCTCCCACACATTTATTGGGGCATTTAATTGGCTTTACCTGCCTGAAGAGTTCCTGTGTTTCTGTGGACTCTGGTAGCACTTGTGGGGATTGTAGTTTTCTTTGAAGTATGCCACTCTGTATGGGAAAATGTTTATTTAAACTCTTGACCCGTTAGGATTTTTTCAGGTGCTTAGTAAGATAACAGAATAAACTTCTGTATGCACTGCTATTCTTGAAAGTGATCACATTTTCATTGAGGAATTGTACAAGCACATTTGAAATCTGTCCCAAACACTTGGACGTTTGTTTCTTTTGTTGTGAATGAGTAATTCTGGACAGGGATTTTGGTGTGCTGCTGGACCCACTTTTCAGCACAGTTTAGTGCTTCTGCACTAAAACTTGTCATGCTTTGAGGTGCGTGGCTGCTGAATGTCACTGCTTGTCAGAGGATGATCAGGAAGGCTTCTGGACAGCACATCAATACAGCCGGCAGCTGTAGGAAGGGAAAATAAGCTTTCTGTTATTTCTGAAGGGAAATAAGCTTTCTGTTATAGCCTGGGGGGCTGCACCAGAGCATCTTTTTCATGCAGAAAGGGATGCTGACTTCACTGGGAGAAAGCAGTTCTGATTAGACTGTAAAATGACCTGGGTTAAGTGTTTGCCTCCAAGTGCAACTCTGTTCAATCCATCAGCATCATGAGATTCCATTTTCATTGTGTAACCCAAGCGTGCTCATCTTTATTAATGGCCTCCAAACAACTTTCCAATTTCTTGTTTTCTATTTCTATGTCGTCCATTCCTCTGGTACCTAACTCTTCAAAAGTATTATTGTTAGTCATTTCATTTTATCCATATGGAATGAACTGATTGCATGAGCATCCTTTACTACATTGTCATGGTTTATTTTTTTCTAGACCTGCTTAAATAACCCAGCTTTCTCTTTAGTTTTCTTATTAAATAAAGAAATAAATATAGGGTTGCTGGTGCTGATGTTTTCTTTTTAATTTTTATTTTTCATTTGGAAGGATTTTGTTTATTTTTAGTAGACCATTGTACTTGGAGTTGTTACTCTGAAAGTTATGAAACTCCTTGGATTTAGCCAGAAACTGTCTTGTGAGCCATGGTTTAGTGGATCGTGTTATGCAGGAGAAATGCAAAAAGAAAACCTAGGATAAATTTAAGCCACGGCATATCTTAACAGAACCAGCACAGGGTTGGTGGGAGCAGAAGCACCTAGGCAGTATTTTTCCCACTGTACTTGCTTGCTCTGGAGAGAGAAAGTAGCAGTCCTTTTCTGCTTGCTTTTCTTCCTGGATTTTTCTGTATTGGTGCTCCGTGTTGGTGCCAGGAGCCTTCAGCTACTTCTGTATGGAGACCAAGGTTGGACTGTCAAGGACAGCTGTAATTATAAAGGTTTCCTCTGTGTTTTGTTATGCCACCACCTGCTAAGAATTGCACCCTGACACTGATAACATCTCTAACTGGTCCTGTGAGGCATCCAGGCAATATAGAAAGGAAGGGGGCATTGCTTACTGGAAACAGTAATGGATTTACTTTGGAGTAGTTCATTTGATGCTCATTCTCCTAGTGTTCTTTTTGTAATAAAGTATTAGGAAATAAACTGTAATTAAATTTCTGGTAAGCCTCAAAGAACATCGTGGGTAGAGATCACCAAAGCACAAGATGCTGGTTCTCCGTTAGTAGGTTAAAGACAGGAGACTAGAGACTGTGTACCTCTTTTACCCAATAGATACTAACCTGTACTTATTCACTTCTTAAATTGGTATTGCCTCCCTATAAACATCACTTTTTTCTTTCTCCTAGCTCCTGAGAAAAGACCACTGCTTTATCACTGCTGTAGCTGCAAGCATGACTTGACTGAGTTGCATTCATGGCTCTTGGATGATCTGGTGAACCATGGAGCTCAAAGTATGGGTGGATGGAGTTCAGAGAATTGTCTGTGGAGTCACCGAAGTCACAACATGTCAGGAAGTTGTAATAGCCCTTGCCCAGGCTATTGGTAAGTACCTCTGTCATCTGGATGTCTCAGGCTTGAGTGAAGCCTTTTTATGAAGCTGAACTGAGGGTGGTGGGGTTGCACTGTGTCCAAAGAGAGCATGAAATTGCAAAGCACAATGGGATAATTTCATAGTGTCTTAGAAGGCAATGTAAACTGGCAGCATTTTGTTTTTATCATAATTATTAATAATAATATTTAACCCACTAGAGAGGTTAGAAAACAAGAAAAACGCCTTGAAAGCCATACGCTTTATTACAGCACAGATTTGTTCTGTGAATTACTATATGCTGCTGTTTGTCATTGTAATTATAGCCTGGACTAAGGAAAGTGCTGAACTGTCTGTTTTGAATACCAAAGCAGAAAAAGCAGTACAGAACAATTAGTTGGTTTTCGCAAGCTAGTGATGTTAATTGAAATTGCACATTTTGTAGGGGATCTGTAGCTATATCAGGCATAGCATAGATCAGTAAAATAGGTCCTTCAAACAGCTCCATCTTCTTTGTCCTACATTCCATGTGACTCCTTAGTAATGAAAGGGTAAGGTGAAGTCTGTTCAGTGTTAGCTATTTACTGAACATTTATACAAAACCGAAACAATCATCTTTCAAGCTCTAGTGCAAGGAAGAACAGTTTTGTTAGTTCTGTCTTCAGTCTTCTCAGATCTTTCTTGGTGGCTGAGAGCATGTTGAATAAGCCTCAGCCTCATCCCTTCCATATTTCCTGCGCTCAATCTTGTGCTTTGCTAAAATTTTATAATCAGCTTTACGTACTATTTAAAGTTACTCACTAAAATGTACATGTTACCTAAAATTAAACCAGTAATTTAAGGGCTAGCTTTCACATTTTTTAGTATTCCATAGATCTTTGCAAGATGGCATTACCAGTCTGACTCAATTGCAAAATAATAACCTAAGAATAAGAACTTAGAGCTATGAATATCAACTAGATATTCTACCTATAAGCACGAAGGCAATTTGTCTGAATTTGTGATGTTTACTTACCCAGATGGGTACTTCTAATCATCGTTTTTGTATATTTTGATCTGATGCAGTAGAAGACTCAGATTTGTGTATTTCGTCTTGCTGCAATTGAACACAATACTAGCGTATGTATATCTGAGTGTATCAGATACTTTTAAAAGGTTAAGATGTGTTAAAAGGTGGTGTGTCTCTAAAATCATATATCCAATGTTAGCTTTAAGAGTGCTTACTGTTAGTATTGCAAATTTTCATTTAATGCTAATAGGTTTACAAATCGCTTCTTTCCATGTCTTCATTTCTGCTTTTTTTTTTTTTAAGGATGTTACTTTAGCATAATTCTTTTGTACTGATGATTAAGAAGTATGATTTATTTTTAAAAAAGAAAACAGTACTTGGGGCAGACTTTTCTGTTCTTTACCTTGCTTTTGGTACCTCTTTCGTCCCATTTCTTTTTTTTTCCTCGTCCAGAATGAAAAATGTCAAGTCTCCAATTCTAGATGGCTCTCTCGTGCTTTCCCTGTGTAATTTCTTTGTTTTACTTCTCTATCCTAAGTTATTGGCCTGAGTTCTGAAAAGACTCCATCAGTTTCGGAAACAGTTTTTGTCAATTCAGCAAACTTCCTTTTCTGTAACGTGTCACTTGGGGCATGCAACTCTGTTCCCATGTGCAGATGAAATTCAGTTTCAGCCTGAGCCAAATTAAGATAATCCAAGGTCATACAACTTGGAAACTCTTTTCTGAGGCAAATATCCTCTCTAGAAAACACCTAGAATGTCTGTGCTCCAGCTTCTCAGTAGGGCTGCTTGGACATTAAACACCAATATATTACACCTCCGTGTCTTTGGCAGATAGGGTTTTCCCAACCCTCCTGTCAGGCCATTCATCAGAAAAGCAACCATATGTCTGCTCCTTTGATTTGGCTTTATGTACCAGCTTACCAGGAATAATTGTCACTCAGATTTAGATGGCAAGCTATTAAAATGTATCCTGTTAGCTCCCACCTGACGTTCGATGGTGGAAAGTAGCCAGCCTCAGTTGGCTTCCTCCTTGGTTGGCTCTGATCTTATTTTCCACTTTGCAGTCTGGCTCCTTCATCAGTCGCATAGTTTAGTAGGACTCAGTGTTATTTTGTCTGTCTGTTGGTCTGTCTGCAAAGTTTTTCAGATGCTCCTTGTGTTTTATTTTCTTAAAATATTTTCCTGAGTTCTTAATTAAACAATACAACCCCCATCCCTCTAACAGGACAGCCTTCTTCCTTGAACCTGGAATATGAACTGTAGTAGATATATTATTTGTGTTGAAGCGCAGATTGGGAATATCTGCAAATTAGTTTATTTTACAACTGTATCCACTGAATAAAGCAAAAGGCGGGGGAACTTGTCAGTACTCTTTGAAAACATCTGCTTCTCGTGGACAAACTAAATCTGCCTCCATTCTAGAAATAAGAAAAATAAAGCTTTACAGTGTATTTTTAAAAGAGGGAAATTGAAAAAAACATCTATCATAGAATGATTTGTGTTTGAAAGATACCTCTGTAGATGATCTGATCCTACCCACTACCCAAAGCAAGGTCACCCAGAGCGAGTAGTCCAGGATCCTATACAGTTGGGTTTTGTTTTTTGCCAAGGATGGCAAATGACAACTCCACAACTTCTCTGGGCAGCCTGTCCCAGGATTTGGTTGCCCTCATAGTAGGAGAGTTTTTGTTTGTTTGATTGCTTTTTTTCTTATGCTTATGTGGAGTTCCTTGTATTTTAAGGAATCTCCTTTTTTTGATCTACCTACCAACCTGATCGTATGCTGATCCATTTCTCCTGGTCTCCTACTGTGATGAAGGTTTCCAACTCTTTACCTTTCTCTCTCTTTTTAGAAAATTTGGTGGTGTGGGTAGGTGCTGCAAAGATGGGATGTTTTAGCAGAACAAATACAGCAAATCATGCTGGGCTGTGCCCCCTTGTACGAGATCCTGTCCCGTAGCCAGTCTGTAGCCTGATCCTTTGGCAGCAGATAGGAGTTCTGTCACTTAACTTGCCTGTGTAATGCTCCTTGACCTACTCCTTACAGATTGGTGTGTATCACTTACTTTTTTGGTGGAAGTGCCTATATGTCTCTTCTTTGAGGCTGATGGACATCACTCACGTTGTTGCTTCTCACGTTACTATTCCTTCCCCTTTTGCCCTTCTCTTTATCCTTGAAGAACAGCAGATGATTCTACTCCAGTGATGATTCTAACTCCTGTTTTTATCAGATTAGTTTTTCAGTTTCCATTTTGCTTGTAGCTAAAGGTTAAATCTCGTTTTAATTTACAGAGAAATCATAGAAAATTGTCTCTTTTGGTGATCTCAGCAAAGCTGGTTTAAAACAAACAAAAAAAGCACGTTGTATATATTTTGTATGTATTTTAATGAGGAAGAGAGTAACAACAATCAGATATAATTTTTGATACTTATAATGGATTGTGTCTCAAAGCTAGAAGTGGCTGAAGGGAGGAGCTCTGGAATCTGTTCAAGACGTAGGACTGTAAAGTTTCAGGTTTCCAGAGAGTGAGATCACCTCCCACTGCTATCTTGAAGAGCACTTGATATTACCTTTTATGACTTCTATCCAGGACCGCTGTATTTTTTTTTAACGTTAAATTGCTTTCACATTATGAAGTGAGATGAAAATTTGACCTTATAAAACAGGAGAAAAGGTCGTTTCCTCATGAGAAACAAAGCCCTCACCAAAGTATAGAAGTATATGTTCCACAGCACACAAAATGGAGAGCTGTGATTTTTGTTTAAAAACATACTTTAGCCAGAAGAAATGAACTAGGTACTTTTTTTGTTGTATCCATGGCCATCTATTTTTAAAAAGTGCATTTGATAGCAAGCTCTGCCTGTTTTTCCTGTACGTTCTTTGAAATTGTGAGCTAGCTGTGTTGGCTGGTCATGTAAAGAAATACAGTTTAACAGCAGCAACTTTTGCTAGTTGTTTTCCATTCAGATCTTAGTAATAAAAAATGCCTCAAAGTGGTGAGATGATGAATAGTGCAGTCACAAATACACTTGCTCTTTTTCTTCAGAAGTAGTGGTCTTCCAGTTCCAGACCCGTGAGGCTTTTTTGCTGTGTGTCTTATGATTTCTTTCTCCTTGGGAGAATGAAGTATGTCTTCTGTAGCCCAGATGACATTTGGTCCCTAGAAAGATGGGAGGGGTGAAGCTTGGATTTCTAACTGAAATGCAGTTTGTTTTCTGTCCTCCTCATAATTTTTTCTTTTTGGAAAATAATTAAAAAAATAAATAGTAGAACTGCTTTAAGTAGCTCTGTGGGTCTTGGTTTTCTGTCTGTAGCACAATATCAGGAGAATAAGAGCAGTGCTGAACAAGAAGTACAGCTGTCTCCTCAAAACCAAACAAATGCCATTGTCAACTTTTTGGGTTTTGGTGCAATTGAGTATTTTCCCTCAAAGATGAATGGCATGAGTTTTTGAAAATAGAGTGAAGATTAGTTCATACTGTTTTAACCGTGTGGTATAGCATTGTAGGGCTCAGCCAGAGTTGTGTCTGGAAAAGTCACGCTGCCGCAGCGTCGTCTGTTTTCACATTCATCCCTTCTTCCAAATAATGTTTCCACATTCATCCCTTCAAGGCAAGAAAACACCCAGGGTTTTAGTCTGAGAGAGTGTGAGGAACAAAAAGGATGTGGAAGATTGGCTTAGTATTGGGATGCACTGTCAGTGAGAGCTGCAGAGAACTTCTGCTAAAGCAAGTGCCAGTGCTGGCTGTCGTACACTGCGAGAGAAAAGAATCTGAGGCTGAGCTGAATTGTACAGTGAGCCTGAGGAGGATTTGAAGAAGGGAACAATATTTATTGTGTAGAAGCTGAAGTTTTCAAATATCAAACTAATCATGAGGATAAACATGAGTTATTTTTGACCCCAGCATTTAATTCTCTATTGTTTCAAGTAGCAACATCAACAGGGGTAATAGGAAGTAGCTGTGTACAGTGGGGATCCTGTGGTTCAATCATAGGAACGTTAGGGTTTTCTAGTTAAAATAACAGTGCCTGAAGGCAGAGTGGCTCAGTGGGATGATTTTTTGTCACCTCTGCTGACAGGGTCTGTCTGTGGCAGTGGCATGCCTGGCTGAGACCTGCACTGCTTTATCTGCCTTGCTGGTCTTGCTGCTGGGCTGCTTCCCCAGCTTGGCCCGTGTTGCTTTACCTATTTAGGCAATGGGTCTAACGTGGGGGCATTACTGCAGAGTGCTTGGATGAAAGGCAGCTGAAAAGATGCACTGACTGCAAGTGCTTTGTTTTGTCAGATTGCAATCAAAGCTGGTGTATCTCTTTGAAGAGGAAGGTTAATAGTAAAAAAAACAGTGGCGTCAGGCCTGATAAGGACATGTAAACACATTGCCAACACAGCTGGCCTGAGTGAACCAGGCAGACCGCCCTTGCAGCCATTAGATTTGAGCCTATCTCTTCCTGTGAGTTTGTTTTTCTGGCACTGGATTACTGCTTTGATTTTAAATGACTTCTAAGGTATGGATACCCATAAATGCAAAACGGGGGACGAGTTAAGAAATGTGAGTAACACAAACTCTGTAACCTCAATTTTAATCATTCTTGGGTATGAGTTCTGAGGCAGCAAGAACAGTTTTTCTAAAAAGTTGCTATGGATGTTAAGTACAGTGATGAATGAAATGTCAGTTTCGTATTTCAGAGATACTGAGCTGAAATCATATTGGGTTTATTAAAATTGTCCTCCCTGAAAGGAGGCTGTGGTGAGGTTGGGGCTAGTCTCTTCTCCCTGGTAACTCGTAATAGGATGAGAGATAATGGTGTGAAGTTGTGCTGGCAGACAACTGGGTTGGACATTGGGAAGAATTTCTTCTCAGAAAGAGCAGTGATGCTTTGGAACAGGCTGCCCAGGGAAGTAGTAAAGTAACTGTCTGTGAAGGTGTTTGAGAAGCGTGTAAATGTGGCACTGTGGGACATGGCTTAGTGGGTGTGGTGGTTATGTGCTGATGACTGGACTTCACGATCTTAGTGGTATTTTCCAAGCCTAATGGTTCTGTGACTGTATGAAACAGCATAGTGCCTGTCCCTGAAATGCTTTGCGTGCGGAGCATCGTGCTCTGTGTCACAAAGAGAAGGGGTGAATCATTTCTGTCCAGAAAAGCAGTATAGATGGCCACTCAAGATAGTGTCCTGCCAGAAGTGGCACATGAGGTACATTGCTCCTGCTGCTTCCCTTTTCATTTCATTTTGATTTTTGGCTGCAGAAGGATCACTCGTTTACTCTTTCAGCTGCAAAATACCAATGTCTATAGAGATGCCCTAGGTGAATAATAGTTACATGTTCTACTATCTTTATGGAGCATAATTAAAATGTCTACCCCTTGAGAGTCTAAAAAAAAATAAAGCTCAATTACATAGTTCCTGTATTTCAGTACTTTAATCACAGTTCATTTTAATGGAATCTGTGTTTAAATTACCAAATTAGCTCAATCCCAAACTTAAGACTACTTCTGCAGTGCATGTGTTGAGCATTCAGATCCTCGGTGTTTGATGGCAAAGGAGCAGTGGCTGAGCCAGGATCCTGGCTGCAGGAAGCTCTTGGATGTCTCACTGAGCAAGTGATGCCCAGTAGTGTTGGGAAGATGCATTCAAGCCGTTGTGCACAGGGTCACTGCAGGCTGTCAGAGTTCTGGAGTCAGCGTTTCCTCTTTTGACCTCTTTCTCCCTTTCAAAATGAAAAGGTTGTTTTGAAGACGTTTCTGTATTAACCTGTGATGAGAGTGTGTGATTGAGTCACTTTAGGTGTAAACCCCAACCTGTTATCCATGATACTAAACCTGTGTGCAGATGCAGGCTGCTGTATGTATGTAAATATAGACATACTGAAGTTACAGCTTGTAAGACATGAATTTTGCAAAGCAGATATGAATTCTTGATTATTTTTTTGGGTGTTAATGCTATATGGTGCATGTCAGGTTCAGTGGAACAGCTCAGAGCATTTGTGAGAAGCTGGCCAGCAAATGGAGGAAAGCACAGAATACAGCACTGAGCTGACTGGATTATTTCCTGTACCATTCTCTTTGGTACAATGATTTTAAATAATCTGGTACATTTTAATGGTGTGTGTTCTTCAAAAAAAAAAGGGGGAAAAAAGTGTTTTCTGAAGTAAAGGTTCCACTAGCAAGGCATATGCTTATTGCTTTGGCAGCTCATTGAATTGACTGTTCCACTGCTCATCTAGCTGTACCTGAAAATATTTTGTAAACTGCATGAAATGAAATGTATTAAATACACAGCTTGGAAAAACACCATATGGCTTAATGAACGTCACAGATTGCTCATATGGGGCGCATACATAAAACAAACAAGTTCAGCTTTTAAACAAGATCTGTATGAATGAGGACTGAGTTCTGCAAGGTGCTGGATAAACACAAGTTATTTCAGAAGGCTTTTGGACCACAAATGAGGAGCAGCAGCGTGCAGGCACTGAGCTGTTCCTTGCCAGCCATCAGGGCAGCCTGCTCTCTCCATGCTAATGGTAGCACATCTCAAACAGCAGTTTGTTATACGGGTGTCTGTGTTCTTAAATGTTCTGTCATTAGTTTTGAATCAGCACGCTTGCCCTTTAATTTGTGAATGAATCCCCTCTAATGCGAGCTAACATCACAGTTGTGGGTGTCCAGGTATTGTTGAACTGTGTCATAAATAGCCTGGATGCAGTAATCCTAGGTAATGATCTCGGCCGAGGACAGCTTTGTTTTAGACTGGTGCTGCGCTCCAGGTGTGGCTGCTGAACTGTGTAAATATTACTTCTACAAAATGCTTTCCTTTATGTGGCTTTGAGCACTGAGTTCATTATTTGAGGACTGCATGTTGATTTGGAGCCCTAATCTAAATTGGAAAGTTCTTGGCAAGCGCTTTGCTTAATTCCTTATTTCATTTTTGGTTGAGATTGTTAGTTTTATTCCCCTCCCCCTTTTCTTTTTTGCCTCCTGTTACGTTTCTTTTAAGTAGTGCATTTAATAGCATAGTGAATAGAGCTTGCATGCTGATCACTCCATGAGTGGTACTCCTGTTTACAATTTTAAGACTTCTTTGAACCTGGCTGCTTCTGACACAACAGCGTTAGTAGCATTACCATCATTACAGGATGAAAGCTGAAAGCTTTTAAGCTTAACAAAATAGAGTGGTAAAATACAACCTTTGTCCTGGCTTCTGTAGTGCACTTTTACTTTGTTTTTCTTCTCCTGATTTTATTGTTAGCGTGCTGTGGTGAGCAGCACTGGCTTTATTCTTCCTCTAACAACACCGATGCCTACTGCAGACTATAAATCTTCACGGATCAATGAACAGTACTGTGGGTCAGCAGAAATCTCTGAGTTTGTATCCTGGCATAGTGAATTTGTTTTTGAAGTACTCCATTATAGTCAACTTTTAAATCTGTTTTTGAGCATTGGTCGAATGCCTTACTAGGCTGGAAGACTTGCATTTTCCCCAGTACTTACCTGGGATCGTGTGTTTGTAAGGCATTATGCGGTTGGATGAAGTTCCCATGCTGCTTGCTGTGTTTTGCTGACTTCTCTCAGTGAGATTTTTGTGCAAAGTCGAAGCCCTCACTCCTAAGCGAGAAGTGAGTGCAGGTGCTTTGGTCCCCGGGTGCCCAGCAGCCCGTCCCCCCACCTCACAAACGACTGTCAGTTTAAGGGTTTCTTTGCTGATGTAAATTGCCGCTGAAATAGCGATCTGGCGCAGAAGCGGACGTAGGTATAGCATTAAAACAGATAACGGTGTTTTTGAGGTTAATAGTAATTGCGGAACTGCTGAGAAATCTACTGGGACAACGCACCCTTTGAAAGCAGTTGACTTTCCCACATCTCCTGAGCGATGCGGTGGGTCAGGTGGATTCCCCTTGAGGACGGGAGCTTTGAGGCCGGCGCCCTTATCCGGCGGCGCCCCCTGGCGCTCGGTGACGGCTCTGTGCTTTGTCCCGCAGGGCGCACCGGGCGCTACACGCTCATCGAGAAGTGGCGGGACACCGAGCGGCACCTGGCACCGCACGAGAACCCCATCGTGTCGCTCAACAAGTGGGGACAGTACGCCAGCGACGTGCAGCTCATCCTGCGCCGCACCGGGCCCTCCCTGAGCGAGCGGCCCACCTCGGACAGCGTGGCTCGCATCCCTGAGAGGACGTTGTACCGGCAGAGCCTGCCGCCGCTGGCCAAGCTGCGGCCCCAGAATGACAAAGCCATGAAGAGGAGGGAGCCCAAGAGGAAGTCCCTGACCTTCACCGGCGGGGCGAAAGGGCTGATGGACATCTTCGGGAAAAGCAAGGAGTCCGAGTTCAAGCAGAAGGTGCTCAACAACTGCAAAACGACGGCGGATGAGCTGAAGAAACTGATTCACCTCCAGACGGAGAAGCTGCAGTGCATTGAGAAGCAGCTGGAGTCCAACGAGGCTGAGATCCGCTACTGGGAGCAGAAGTACAATGCCAGCCTGGAGGAGGAGATCCTCAAGCTGGAGCAGAAGATCAAGAGAAACGAAGTCGAGATCGAAGAGGAGGAGTTCTGGGAAAATGAGCTGCAGATCGAGCAGGAAAATGAGAAACAGCTGAAGGAGCAGTTGCAGGAGATGAGGCAGCGCATCCTGGAGTGCGAGGGCAAGCTGAAGGACTACATGTCCCAGATCCACAACATGGAGAGCGGCCTCGAGGCGGAGAAGTTGCAGCGGGAGGTGCAGGAATCCAAAGTCAATGAGGAAGAGGTGAAAGAAAAGATCGAGAAGGTGAAAGGTGAAATCGATATTCAGGGCCAGCAGAGTCTCAGGCTGGAAAATGGCATCAAAGCAGTAGAAAGATCTTTGGGCCAAGCTACCAAGCGGTTACAGGTAAGAGCAACCTTCTTATCCGTAGTTAAAGAGCAGCCAAAGATGTAATTGTCACGAATTTTTGAGGTGATCAAAAAAGCGTAAGAAGCTTGCAGTGGTGAACTTGAACAAAGGAAAGAAAACGTTGCTCCCACTTTCAGATTGCTCTTCAGACTTCTCTTGAAGAACAGGTGATTAGAATTGCACCTGTCACACACAACCTCTCCCTATTTGTATGCAGGCTCTATTTCTTAATTAAGGAGAGGAAGGTTGACTCACCCTCCATGTCTCACCAAAATAAAAATGTAGGGACACTCACTAAAAGGAGCTACCTGTGGTCATGCTGCCTGGGTAGCTTGCCCATTGCTTGTGTGGCCAAATAGGCAAAGCCCCTCCTGTCTGTCGAGTACCACAGGAAGGGAAAGAAAAATGATATTCTGAGGCTGTCATTCTGTCATCTATTGGAGCTGTAGGTACTGCATATCATGTCAGAGTCACAGAGCATGCAGCAAGAGCCTGAATGGTAATCTTCTGTACTTGTGAAGTTGGTGAATGAGCTGGATTAGACCTCAGCATACAAAACACTTGCAGATTGGACAGTTCTTTCCACAAGAATTTAGGCTCTATGTAGAAAATCCAAAGAACAGGAAGAGGAAGGAAATACTCTTTTTAGGAACAGAAGAACTAAATGAGCTGTCCAAGTGGTGCTGGACACTTCTGGCAGAGGCAGGAAAACTGCTTGTTCAAAAAGCTATAAAAGTAGACCACCAGTAACCCTTAATAAGTGATAGTGAGTGATGACCTGCTTTCTAAATTACAAGAGTTAAAATACCTTTCAACTCTTTCATTTGCATTTGCTTTTAAAAATAAGACACTCCCTCATTGAAATGAGGAGCAGCATTTTGCCCAGCTGCAAATAGGGTCCTGAAGTGCTGCTTTGTGCTTGCTTCTGCTCAGCATATGTTTTCTCTTTCTTTGCAGGACAGGGAACAAGAACTAGAGCAACTGACTAAGGAGCTGCGGCAGGTCAACCTCCAACAGTTTATCCAGCAAACAGGAACGAAGGTCACAGTGCTGCCAGCAGACCCTGTTGAGGTGGAGGCCCCACCTGTGGAGCTTGAGAGAGGTGCAGCACTCAGTGGTTTGGGTGGGTGGGAGAAGGGGATAGCATCGTGTACCCACTGCGTTAATACCAGCATTTGCACGTCAAGTGAATGCTGTGCTTGCAAAGAAGCTAGCAAAATATTGAGAGCATGGTGTCAAATATGTCTCTTAATCCCAACAGGTTAGCAAGCTATAAATTAAACAGTGCACTGGTAACTTATCTCTCAGTGTGGCACAGGCAGAAACTTAGCTGCTGTGGCTCAGCATCTGCTGTGTTATATTTTACCTCTTGGTCTGCTTGCAGGACACATTTGTTACAGCATTCTTTTCAGCCATAAACTTTCAAACCAAAAGTCATAGGGTAGGGAGGTGGGAAGAGAAGATCGGGTAACCAGGCCTTAAACATCGCTATTTGAAGAGTATGAAGTTTGTCATTTAAGTGGGCAGGAGGCTTTGAGTTATATATAGGTACAAGCTCCTTCTGCACACTACTGCATAAATGCACTGCGTGTATCTATGTGTGTGTTCCTCGTGGGGGAGTAATTACACTGAGCAGATACAGCTCTCTATTTTGAAACGAGTAGGAAGCGTGCACCTCAGATCTCATCACTTCCAATTCAGGCATTTGAATTGTTTGTTGTATGTAGTACTGGTTTATTTTCTAAGCCACACTGACTGGCAGGAAGAAGGGAGGTGTTCTGCAACATTACCTTTGATGATGACTTTTCTAACTGTCCTCTTTCCTGTGCAGAGCTGACATTTCAGTCGGGGTCATTGAAGCGCCCTGGATCATCGAGGCAGCTCCCCAGTAACCTTCGGATTCTGCAGAATCCCCTGTCGTCTGGTTTTAACCCGGAGGGCATTTATGTATGACAGTATATACCTCTAGGAGAGGACCTAGCAAGGTACCCTGGACAAGACACACTTTTCTTTTATTCTGCCAATGATCAACGGAAGAAGCTTTTTTTCTTCTTTTTTTTTTTCAGTTAAGCCACCCTATTTTTTGTGTCGTCTTCCTTGAACACACTACTTGGAGCCATAGCTTGTGCACTGATGCTGAAGAGACGGAGGAACTGTCTCGATTCATAATTGGCAATGGTGAAGTTGCTGTCACACACCTCGAGCGCAAAACCAAATGAAGGTTTTTGCGACTTCAGAAGCATTTGGGAAAGTATTATTCCATGTATAGGCATAAATAACAGACTGATGGGGAAGGAAACCATGTATGCAACTGATCTGAGGTTTAATTTATTCCTTTTAATCAATGGACGTGTGAATGTTGACCTTTTATATGTTTTATTTTTTAACTTGTGAATAATCGTGTATGGTTGTACATCAGTCTGACAAGGTGACTTTAATTTGCATGCACAAACATCCACCGTTCGATCAAGTGCAGCACCTTGCAGTGCAGAGAGTTGTGTTGTGTGCTGAACCTCTTCAATGGTTTCTCACCACTGACTGTGTTCATTTCTGTTGTGGGCCGCATGTCACGCTCCCTCCGTTGCTACCTTTCAAGGCTTGAAAAGTGAGTTTGTGGGATTTACTTGCTGTTGAGTCTGCCTTGAGCGAAGCACCTAGTGTTCAAAAGACTTATGGAATTGAAACCTTAGCTTGGTAAGAATATTTCCAGCATATGATTGAGGATGCACTAGTTAGATAATATTTTATTATATAGAATGTATATTTGAAATATTTTGCCACATTGTATATGCCTTTTGAGAAAAGAACAATGTAAGAAGCTGTCTTCATATATCTTACCAAAAGAGAGTAAGACGCTTTCACTGTGTGTGACTTTGTACTTTGTTTCTGCCAGTAGTCATTACAGTGTCCTTGTTTTGCAGTAAATCATGCCGTTGGAGGAGAAAAAACAAAACAACACCAATGAGCCTCCTCTCCCAGCCTTCCAGAGTTTACCCAAGTTTTATGGAGGGAAGAAACCTGGCAGAGTCCCATGAAGTCGATAGCAGAGCTACTGACCTGAGCGGAGCTAGGCCAATTTCATTCCAGGTCCCCAGTGTAAAATGGCAGACTTGAACCCCTTTGAAAATGTACTGTTGCTCAGTCACTTTCAGAACGTGAAGTATACAGACAGAAAATTGAAAGATCTCGTAGCTAGCTGTTTTTTTTTTTTTTAACAAACCAACAGAGAGATAACGTTTTATCTTAATGTTACTCTAACGCAGTCAAAGCTGGGTTTAGACAAAATGGCTTTTGCTCAGAAAGATAGTGCCAGGTAGCATGTCGGGTATGGGGCTTGAAATTGGATTGGCAGCGTGCACACCAAGTTTGCAGAGTAAGTTACTGGCATCAGTGGGACACCTGATATACGATAGTGGGCTACAGCCTCGTGGATGAGGCAGAGAATGGAAGGACCTTACCTAGTTGCATTTGGATTTCCTGTTCTAACAGCAGCTCAAACTGCTTTGAGGTTACCGTGACGTTAGAGGGTGTCACAGTGCTGTCACAGCAGAATTTAAGATTTAAGTTAAGAGTCCCCAGAGCACAGAAACGAAGAGAAACCATAGAGTTCAGTCAGTGACAGAATGACTCCCATTGTCTTTGGTAGGGCCAGGATTTTACCACTGCTAGGAAACTCCAAGCTTTTTAGCCATAGAAAATTTTTAATTCCTAGCGTCCTCTTGTGTTGATTTACTGATGTGCAGATAAATGTTCATTTCAGTTTCTTTTTTTTTTTTTTTTAATAAGAGCTTCCTAGTCATACAGGCAAACAGAAGCTTTATAAGACATAGGAGAAGATGAAGGACTCTTGAGTGTTCAATGCATTTTTATTTTCCACTTATTAATGGCATCATATATTCTAAAAATGCTGCTGTACTTAGACTAACAGCAACAGATAAGGCTGTGAATATATAAAGGATCTTTCCAAACAGACTCTGAATTTTTACTGTTTAAATTATCAGGTCTTCTTTTTTCCTTGTGAGTAAACTGGAAAATGAGATGTTCCTATCCAAGGAACCTTCACAGTGCTCACAATTTTACTGCTAGTTTATCACAATTCTGTGCTCATGTTTACTGTGCCCATAACTTCATTTGTATTAAAAAAGAGAATATGTGTATATATATATATATTAAAAAAAATGTAAAATATACATAGTTTCTGGACAATATCTGTCCAAGGTACTTGAGCGTATATGCCTTACATTCTGGGTTCAATTTACAGAAAAAAATGGCCCTCTCCAGTGAATATCTTGCATCTTTGGCACCTCCTCTTGACACCAGAGAACTGAGGCACTCAGCACCTTGTAAAGTCTGGCCCAAATTATGCTGCACGGAGACAGGGGGAAACACAAGGAAAAGGTGTTGCAATCTTAGCCTTGTACTGAGATGAAGCAGTTTAAGGCCGATGAGCATACGTACCACTTAATGATTTTGTCAGACTTCAAGTGACTGGTCCATCTCCCACACATATCAGCTGGAGCTGAACTGGGCCCTTGGATCCTAAAACAAGTTGCCCTCTTTATCTGTGAGGTTATTCCTGAGGTTAGAGGGAAGAGGGAAAGGATTGAAAGGAAAGGGAAGGGCAGCTTTGGAGGGCTCGAGTTACAGCTTCCTAGTAGAACCGAAGAAGGGTTTTTTCCTTTGAAGTTAAAAAAGTAAAAATAAAAATGGTACCTGCTGTTTGCAGCAGCTGTTTGACCAAAGTGCCGGCCTGGAGCTGGCTTTAAAATAGCCACTGCATCACCAAGGGAACCCTTCTTTGTCAGGACTTAAGTGTGTGTCAGGGTGGTCTAGAAAACATTTACAGCTTCAGCCACTGCTGTGGCAAAGGAGAGGCTTTTGTGTCCAAACCTGCCAGTTGTGAGACGGTGACAAATCTGCCACTCCCTTCCTCCATACTCCTGTTGCTTACTGAATTTCAGCCAGGTTACAGTTTTTGTAGCGTTTTCACCCTCTCTGTAAATAAACCGAAAAGAAATGGCATGCCACCACATTAAATGCAAATCCAGCAATGTACAACAGTTAGAAACTATTTCCTCACGTTACGGCGTTAAGAGTTTTTTGCTTGTGATCAATTACAGAACCTCGCTCTGTGGGGTTTTTTTTTATTATGATACGTGTGGAAAAATCCATTTTCAGAAGTGTTTCAAACCTCCTCATGGGGCATTAGCAGAAAGGAAGTTACACTCACTAATTCTAACAAGTGCCAGGTTACACACTGGCATGATAGTTATAGGATAGTTCACATTTAATAGTTGAATTACGCAGGCACGCACTGTTTTCCAGTGCACATGGAATTTATATGGAGGACTCCTGAAGTTTATTACTAATGGAAATTAACTGTTAACCTCTCCGGTCCTTGAGGGTACAGTTTGTTCTCGGTGGTGATGCTATGTTGCTGGGGGAAGGGGGAGTGGCTGACTGACAAGCCAATAGGGTAATGCCAGGGTAAAGGTTCTAAATGCCCAAGCAACGGAGAAATGCAAATCCCACTTAGAAAAGTGAGCTAGGAACCTGCCTCCCATTATCCTTCAGTGGGACTTAGGTTCCCAAGTGCCTGAATTGCTTCTGAAGATGCTACGTTAGCTTTGTGATTACTTGTTTTTATAAACCCTAGCAAGCTGGAAGGAAATTCTTTAGCAAGAGAACAACCGCTAGCATTAGCAATATGCAAACGTGCTTTCATTGTGAGGTAAGAGGGAAAAGACCTTTTAGTGAAGCAAGTCTCCTCTTGGGGCAATAATTGCCTTCTTTTTAGCGAGAAGAGTTCGATTTTAGTGAACTGGGATCACGTGAGTACGAACAAAAAACAGATCTTGTAATTTTTAGTGAGTTATCTTGAAGCATATGAATTCCTGATGTGCATTAACTTGAGTGAATTGGGCCTTAATGATCCGTGTAAATACCAAAACTGTATTCAGATTTTTTTTTTTCCAGAAAAGAGTCTTTAATGGTCTGTACTGTATCAACATTGATAAGTGTCAAAGTGTTACTTTATATTACACCTTTTTTTTTTTAAGGAACATTGAAACATGCATGTTTATTTGCTGCAGTATTTTAATGTTTTGGATGAAGGCCATCAGTTGTATGGAGATGACAAAACAATCACTCTATTTATTCAGTATTGCTGCTTAAAGTTTTCAAAATAAAGCTTTCAATGCCAATATAGTGACTGATTGAAAGCTGTTCTAGCTCTCTTCAGATGTTTTTTTTTTCTTTTTTTTTCTGTTTATAGAAAGCTGAAAGTTGGTGTATAAGCTGTTCTACTGGCAAGGAATTATTGCAATAACATTGTGGGATGGCTGGGAGTATGTGTGTAGTATATACATAAATACATGCATGCAGTGAATGCCTTGAGTAAATGGACTGCTGAAGAATGTTCAAATCCTTTGCAGTGTTGCGAGCAACTTCCAGATGTGACCAAATACTGTTTTAACACTTCATACCAATGTGCAATGCTTAGGAGGGATAGAACAAGTAGAGGTGGTCTTAAAGGATAAATTCAGAGTCCTTTGAACCAAATAAGGTTTAAGCACATTCTCGAGTATTCCGTAGATGTGCTTCTGAATTGGGCCTAAGAGCGTGTTCTGATAGAGAAGCCTTTCTGTTGCAGCAGGGATGCTTCATTTCGAGCATATCTGGTACCTCTGACAATACAAACAGTTCCAAGATGGATCAAGTACATCCACTATGTTTAGTAAAAAAAAAAAAAAAGGTATCAAAATGCAGAGGACATTCACCCTCGTGAATACGGCCGCCTGGTAAAACTACTCACTGGGGGGCTCAGACTGGAGGATTTGAGTTGCTGAAGCTTTAACATTGTGAAGCAATGCCAACTAACTGTGAAAACACAAATGAGCATTTTCTTACTGCTCCGCTTCAATGCAAGATAAAAATCTGTACTATATGTAACTATATTTTGTCATTTAAAAAGCTTCTATTTTTGATTATTCTCATGAATGGTTGACAAAAGATATTGAATATGCTCCCATACAATAAATTCCCCTCTGAAACTTTGGGTCTTTTACAGTTCATGGTTTGCTGGAATTGCACTGTACCTCTTGCATACATCTCATGTACAGCTGAACTCTGACCATCAAAGAACAGGATGTGTGTCTAGAGCTCACATGCTTTCAGGAACAGCGTTGTGTTGAGCATTACAACAATGGTTGCTCCCAGATGACGGTTTACCTCAGAACAGGGGATGTGTGCCTGAGTCAGTGTGGGACCTCTACCAGAAAGCCTGTGCAGACTGTATCTTCAATACAAATACAGCCAAGAAATTGAAAAGGAGATGGAGCTTGGTTTTACCTGAACAACTGCTACTAAGATTCATACTCATCCCCAAATGACAATGGGCCAGCAACTCAGAGGAAATAGAACTTCTAAAGCAGAGAGGCGTGGGGGTTGTTAGAAGATGATCAGAGAGGGGAACTGAATATACAGAACCTTCAAAGAAAAACATACAAGGTGTGTATGCTTCAGCAGGAGGAAATCAAGCTTTGAACAGGGAGCTGAAGGCCTGATTCAAGGTTAATTCTTGTGCTGAAGATGGCAGATCGTTTGAGTTTGTTGCTGTTGATCAGGGGAACTTGCCACAGCCAGGGAACAGTGATTTAAGCTATCCAAATACAGTCCTTAGTCTAATGTCCCAACAGATCTCTTCCTGAACTAACTGAAGCTCAGTATCATTAGGTGTGAAGATAAATGAGCTAACAGCAGTAGTGCTGTTGACAGACAGTTAGACGAGGTCATGAAGGCCTAGCTAGCAGCATTCATACTGGCAGGGCTGTGAAAGATTGTATAGGACCTCTTGTCCAGAAAGATGCCATTTTCTGCTTCTGTGTGAGTCACCCAGCTGTTTTTTGTGGTAACTAAGGCTTCCCAGTGTGCTCAGTAGAGGTAGTGGTGCAGCTGTTGGTTCTGATTTTTTGCTTTGCCTTTGAAGAACAAAGTGGTGCTGTGGCCCTAACTAGCTCAATGTAGCTGGACCACTAATGAGTTGCAAAACCAGAGTAGATCAATGGTCCATTTTGTTTAGAAGCTATTCTGAGCAGTTCTGCCTGTCACAACATTGTCAGCTAGGTGGTATCTCTTTGTAGTCCCAATTTTTAATGATTGTTTCAACTAAGTTCTGTAGTGTCTGCAGTAGGATGCAATTAGTAACTGTCAAGTATTGTCCTTCTTGAAAATACTTGCTGCCTTTGGTAACATAGCTAGTGTCAACGAGTGAATGTTGGCTAGGTCAGCCACTGTTACATCATTAATTTTCTCAGGAAATATTGGACAGGGACAGTCTTGACTGGTCTGGTTTGTTCTATTTTTAGTTTTGTGTGTGCTGTCACGTCAACAAACCATGGTTTTGATTTGCTAAGCGTATGCTACTGTTTGGTGGGTGACCTGCAGGGGGCCTCTTTGTCATGTGCTAATGCAAGAAAAAACTTGATGCAAAGAGGTGATAAACTTACCTGAGCACCCTCCTCACCTGATCAGCCATTGACAGTGTCTGCATGCCATTTCTGGTGCACCTCTGTGCCCCTGGGCAAGAAACTTCCTATAGGCAGCCCTGGTGTTTCTCTTCTATGCATGTCAGTTGCAACTCCTGGCTAAAGCAACCATTCTTCTTGCCAACTAAAGTTTGATTGTTTTATTTTCTAGCGGTGATTTTCAGATCTGAATCCCTGGCTGCAGGAGTTTCTGCAGGCTCTTGTGAAGTGAAGGGAATATCATTAGAGTAGCCCTTTTAATTTAGTCATCCAGGAGTTTAATGTGGTGTAACAGCTACACACCGGAAGGGAGTCTCAACTGAAAGAGCAGCCAGCTGGTTGTCAGTCTCTGGTATTTGCTTTGGTCCACGTGGGTTAGTTATCTATTACTTTGATTTCAGTTTCTAGTCCTCTGAGTCACAGCTGTATCGAGGAAAAGCAGTTACAAAAACAATGTGAAGTCCATTCAACAGGACAGATTCCTGTGCAGTAGCACATTAGTGAAGGATATTTGGCCTACAACAGGCTTTTTCCAACACCTCTGTCTCATAATTTAATTCCTTTATTAACTACATAGACATTGGTTTGTTCCCCGGTAGCATGCTTTCATTTATACTGTTCCTCCAAAATACAGAAATGATGCTGTTTCAGCTATGTTTTCCCTTTCTGTGCATACTTTTTGCAGCCACCATTTAACTACAGCACTGCTGCTGTAATTAACTACAGTACTGCTGACAACTGCTGCTGCTGTTGTCTTATGTGCTACCTTGACCTGAAAAATCTGCATCACAGTTACCACAACTATGACCTGGATTTGCATTGTATGTAGCTTGCCTCATGATCAGCATGAGCATGGATGAGACACAGACACAGCTGAATGAGAAAGGTAATGATGTGCATTAGCTGAGTGTTGGTGTGTAAGTTTTCACCTGACGCAGGGTGCCGGGTATCTTGCCTCTTTGACTCTATCAAATCAACTGTAATTACAGCGAGGTCTACACGAGAGGGCAGCAGTACATGCTGACACGCCTGGAGCAGCAGTCACAGCTGGTTGGAAAGCAGATTGTCTAGACGTACAGCACACAGATCACGTAAAATGCACAACATTCCATATTTACACGTGTTATTCCAGAAAGGACGCAACAATGCTTACAAAGAGCTGTGTTCTTGTAGCAGTGAGCATACTCACTGTCTGTAAGGAGCACTCAGGCCTGGTAGCTTTCTAAAAACTCTGATGTGAGTTGAAACATTCCACTGTGGTGTATTTCCCTGGGACTGAGGAGTTCTTGTTTTGTTTTACAGCTCAGCTACAGATTTCCTGTGTGTAACCCTGGGCGAGCTAATATAATCCCTCTGGATTGGAGTCCCCCAGCTGTAAGCTTGAGATAATGCTGCTTCATCATCATTCACTTTGTCTATATATACTGCAAGCCCTGTGGGGAACCGTGCCTCGTTTCCTATTTGTTTGGCAAATAGTACTTAGCCCACTGTGGTCCTGATCTTGGCCATGCCATCTGGATAGTGTTGCAATAAAGTATATTTTTTCAAGGTACCAAGAGGATGACAGGAAGTCACCCTGACTTAACTGTAGTAAGAGCAGCACGCAGACCTGATAGGGGTAGGTGGGCTTTTCTGAAGATGAATTCTTGCTTAGTTTTAAACAGCTTTTTCTCTAAAGGGATAAAAAGGAAAGGTAAGTAAAGAAATAAAACCCTCTTATTTCAACTTCAGTTCAGCCACTTCTTTGAAAGCAGTGCGGTTGTAAGAGGCACCCTAAGTCCTTTCCCAAGTGCTACGTTGCAGCTAATCAATAGGAATGATTGACTGAGCAGGCTGAATGTGCTCAGTGGTCCAAAGTATTCCAGTATTCCCACAGCTCTGCTGACGTCCTGTCAACACACAAGCACCTCGGATGCCATTCCGCAGTTGTTTTTGTATAAGCCCTTCAGTATTATAGGGGCTGAAGAGAAAAAGTGCGCAAGAGTTAACCTGTAGAAGAAGGCTGCCTTTCTGCAGTTGTTTTCTGACTCCGGAGACTTGTACAGAAGGAGCACCCTTCAGTGAGGCTGAGCACAAAGACTCTTAACACATCTGCTCAGTTCTGAGATCAGCTATCATTTTAAGCATTGCCCTTTTGGTAATAATTAGCGCAGCCACAGGTATTTGATAAAGCAATGAATAATCAGCCACGTGGTATCTTAAGTCCTGCTCAGTGAAGTTCTTACTGCTACCTTTATCCACAGTTACCTGTGGAACTGTTTAGTTGGAAGCACCTGCTTCTGGGAGCTGGCACCTGCTTTGGTAGGAAAAAATGGACTTGGCCCATCCCAGGCATGCAATAAGACAGGCCAGCCACTATGGGTATGGTGAGCAAAGGCAAAATCAGGCTCAGCAGCCTGAGAAGTGTGAATACCTGGTGAAAGTGCTTGTTTGACACTGTTGGAACACAGCCTAAAATTCTCAAGGAAGAAAAATCTGTGGCATATGAACACATCTGCATTTAGTCAGGCCAGTCAGTACCATTATTGCTTTCATCAGATTGGAAAACTAAGGCCCAGGGAGGTGAAGCGCCTCCACAGAATGCTCATCATCTCTATGTACCTACTTCTGAATATGAATCCTTTACTAAAAGTCCATCTGGTCTCACAGAAGTAGAGTTGTCCAACAATGGTTCACTCAGGCTGGAGGGCCAATCTGGCTCAGCATCCGGTCTCTAGCTCTTGAGCAAGAGGTAAATGAGCAGAGGCAGCTCAATAGTAAGCAGTACTGTGGTCTGGGGTTACCAAAATATCCAAGCAGAGAGGAAGCTGCTCCTAACCCTTCAGTCAGAGGATTAATTTTGTCCTGATAGCAAAAGATTTGCCTGCTTTCCAAATTAAGCAATGGAAGCACTTCAAAAGAAGTGACTTCTGATATCTCCGTTTGCACACGTTTGGCCAGTTCACTCAATAATAATCACAATGATTTTACCTATGAGATCTAACTAGTTTGTTTTAAACTTGAAGCTTTATCCTGCAAAATGAATGTTTTCATCCACCATTGATTTTAGCACACTGGTTTCAGAAATGCAGTAGTTTGGCATGCAGGATTAGGCCAATTTAAGTTCACTGGCAGGGACTACGAAGTGAGAAAGCTGGAATTAACAACAATAACCAGCTATTATATGACGAACCACCGGGTTTGTTTTCTTGTAGTGCAGATCATCAAGACTCCAGTTTCTTCAAGAAGAAAAATACTCTTAGAGCCTGACCTACCAACAAGCGTAATCCTCCTGGCAGTGTTCTGTCTCATGCTGGCTCATTCTGTGATGCACACAGACAGGTGCGTGGCATTTCATGGCTTCCATGTCTGATCAAAGCCAGAAGGTGAAAATGCAACTAAAGGATATTAGCAAAAGGAATTCCATCCGAGCTATGCAATTTTGGGGCAGCTGCATCTGCAGATAAAAAATGTGTCTATTATCATTTCAAGGTAACTGTACTTAACCAACTGATCCTTTTGCCAGCAAATACAAGTTGCCTATTTTGCTAGGAAGGCCATACAACAAAACAAAACAAACAAAAAAAGACAACTTTGATTATAGCCAGATTTGGTTCTTGTGGCAGAAGCAGTAACCGTGCATGGCATGCTTTGATTTGAAGACACATCAGTGGTTTGAAATCATGTGTCAGAAAAGTGGGCTGTAGTTCCTTACTGCGTGGCTGAATTGCAGTGTCACCTACCTCCTTCTGGCTCGGCCAGAAGCTCATGTCACGGTGCAGAAGTGCCTTCAAAGAAGCATTCTCAAACAGCACTGTCACATCATGTGGATTCACGGGCAATGTGTGTGGAGATGGAAGAGATCCTTTCTTTATGGGCTTGTACAGATGCAAATGATGTGCCTGTACCCTAAACTACAAGCATGCCATTTCTGACCAAGCTGTTTTTGCTGGGTTTTTTGTTTTGTTTTGTTTTATTTTGTTTTTGTTTTTTTTTTTTTTTCCTGGAAAAGATACAGGTGATCTGAGAAATGAAAATAAGGGACACACAGAACCTTGTCGCTGAGTTTGACGGACAGCTCAACTGTCCTCTGCCCCTTTGAACTCCATCCCTCTTGGGTGTAAGGAGATGCTGCAGGCTGCTTTGTCTCTGACTCCTGCCCACAGACATTCCCACCCCCTTCATTTACCTTGGTGGCACTTCTAAGAAGCAGTCCTTGCCTATTCTATGTGTATTGTCTGCTTTTTTAATAGCCTGACAGTAAACAGGCTTTTCCTACTCATCCTGTTGGCACATGCTCCCTACGGATCCCTCCTTTCCGGACTGAGGCAACTGAAGTCCATAGCGTAGTGCATGCAGCTCAGACCAAGCAAGCAGCGTGCATGTCAAAACCAGAGCGTCTCTAAGGTTTTGTCTCAAGGGAAGGATGCACATTCATGCCTAGTCCCCTAAACCAACAACAGAGGGCACCAGTCCTCACTCAAAAAGCTGCGGCTGGGAGCAGACTCGTACTGAGGTAAAAGTTTGCCGAGTGGAACGTTTTCTGTTTATTGGTGGTTTGGATCAAGTCCACTTTGGCATCCGTCAGCGCAGTGGGCTCCGTAGTGCAGATTAGGCTCCGAACGCCTCGGGGAGCCCTACTGTGCTGAGTTAGAGGGTGCCCCGTTTACACAGCTCTTTTCCCGAGGCTGTTCTTCAGAAATCGCTCAGTTGTGAGAGTGCTGCGACCACAAGCGTTTCTGTTTTGGTAATTGGTTCTCCGGGTTTGGTCTGGATGGAGATGTGTTGCAGAGACCTGGCTCACTGGCACTGAGGGGGATGAGCAGGGGTGCAGCTCAGAAGTGCTTCCCTGGGCTGCAGCCATGCAGACAGCAACGCCTGGCAGATGTCTGTACTCGGGGATCTGCTGGTACCTGAGGATGGAGGGACTCAGCTCCCAGAGCACTCAGCCAAGATTTGTGGCAGTTTGTGTCGTCTCCTTTCTGGTAGATTGAGGACCTCACTGTGATAACTCAGCAGGGAAGGGAATGTGGACGTGTTTCTAATAAGGAACAAATGGTCATTTTCTTATTTGACCCCAGAAGATCTCGGCTGAGGTAAAAGGTCTGCAAAGACTGGTGAAAATCAGTGCACCTGCTTGTAGCCTGCACCAGGATCAACAGGGATGAGGAAACAGCTTTGGAAGTACGTAATAGGAAAGCAAAGGCCTCTAAGCATTCTGGAAAAAGCTGTCCCCAGCCTCTGGGCCTTACAGAGCTTTCTGAATCCACAGTCCCAGCTTTCTGCAAGGCACAAGGCCATGGCCTGCTGCCATACCACGCATGACCTGCCTCCTCAAGGTGCTACCAGGCAGGAGGAGGTACCCTGGTGACCCAGGAGCAGGCAGCAGCACTGCTGCCAGG
The DNA here is from genome assembly GCF_038088225.1 of Cyrtonyx montezumae. Classification (NCBI taxonomy): domain Eukaryota; kingdom Metazoa; phylum Chordata; class Aves; order Galliformes; family Odontophoridae; genus Cyrtonyx; species Cyrtonyx montezumae. Next base: position 95,243,885 of record NW_027072034.1, on the reverse strand, counting down.
CACCCGTATGTTCAGGGAGGTTGAGAGTCCCATACTGCTCAACCTGGGACTGGGTGATGTTTGTGTTCAAGGAAGGTGGGCAACCCTGGAGACCTGTGTCCTGCATAAGGGACACAGAGACAAGTGGCAGCGACAGCTCTCTCTGGCCTGGGTGTGCTTGGGACCTGCACAGCTGCTGCTAGCGGCAGGTGAGCCTATGGTTTCTGAGCTGCTCTGCAGCGAGCTGCAGGGACTGCAGCACAGCCAACAACAGTGAAGAGAGAGTCAGGCTTTTTTGAGTGAAACCGGCTCTAAAAATCCCAAGTGTTATTTTATGGAGAGGAAATTTGGCATTTCTGTTTCTTGTTTTCTTTAAGGTCATGTTTTAAGTACATTTCTGCAGCTAACTGGCAGGAAACTTCTCAAGTGAAGGCAAAGATCACGTGAGTTCAGGAGCTGATGTTTGAAGAGGAAAGGAAACACATTGTGGGACCCACAGACTATAAATTTGCCGGTGCTGAAACACTGCAGTGCATGCAGTCCCCATGCTTGCTAAGTACTGAACACAGTCGGCTGCCCCAGCTAGAAGTAAAAATTAAACCAAGCCAACAAACAAAAAAGCCCCGAAACATAGACTTAGGACCTACTTCAAAACCAATTACACTGGAGAAATGGACTCACACTGACTTAATTGGTAGGTCAGGCCTTTCTTAACCAGAGTCAATGGCCATTTTGAGTGCTGTAACTGTAATCTTTCTGAATGTAAAACTTTCGTTGCCTTAAGTGGGAGTTATATGGTATTACCTTCCACTGGCTCAACAACCTCATTGTGTTTATTTAGCACACCATAGTGGAACCTTCTGTGCCGTCATAATATACTGGCCAAGACCTGTTTCAGACTTTCTTGCTTAAGAAAATAAATGTACCCCCTTGTGTTGTATCTCATGGTTTATGAGAAATACAGTGTATATCCCAGCATATGCCATACATACAGTGCCCAGTCCTGCACTCCTAGCACCTGGGATGCACAGTTAAGAGTTGCACCATGTACTATAGTTACAGAAAGTAGGTAGGATTAACAAGCACTGACATTTGCACACAAATGAATATATATTTAAGCGTGCCAGGCCGATGTCTGTTGTTTATATATATATATATATGTATATTTAACTGTAAGAAAATGTAGAACATACAGTTTGACTGAGGCTCCAAAGGGATCTGAGGAAGCTTGGGATTTAATACAAACATGAAGAGCTGACTCTTTGGGTCCCTCCTGGCATCTGCCTTTTGCCTCCAGCAGCAGTGGGTTATCAGCCCCAATTACAAGCCTCTTTTAAACTTGTTTGATTTTGTAAGGCATTGGTATTATCTGAACACGCGTATTTTGCCTTTATGTTTTATGCAATAAATTGTCTCCATTGATGCTGTGACTTGGCATGAAGTCATTTGGCACGCTTGATTTGAGGGCTAATAAAAATAAGCCATCCTGTTATTGTACATGGTAAACACTGAAATTGGTCTGATCCCCGTAAGGATCTTGGTTTATAGCCCAATGAAATCTAAGCTGATCCGTATTCCCAAAAGCTGGAAAGTTTGATGGAGACATAGAGCCTGGTCCTCACTCAGGTTTCACACCACCCAAGTCGGGCTTTTTTCAGAAGTGCTCACGACTCCGCTGTTTGTGTGCATGTATAGCATGGCAGGAAGGGCTTCATGTATGGTAATGCCCATTCCCTCCAGTCAGCCCAGTGTAGCTGTTCAGGTACGCAGGTCAAAGCGAAGTGGCTGCTGAAGCTTTGATGGAGCTCCCCTTCATTGCTGTGACAGCTCCACGCTCAGAACAACGGCATCCATGGCCAGTGGCAGTTTTTAACACTGCCTTTGATAAATTTTGCTTTCAGCCCACCCCTGGCTGATCTCGCCAGGTGCAGTGATGTGAAGTAGCAACCTTCAGGCTGAATGGGAAAAATCACAGCTACTGAGGTTGGGATCTTTCTATGGTATCTTTTTCTAACAGGAATTAATGTTACTAAAGATTCCATGCACAGAGACACACACCTATTTCATAACAACCGTGTTTGAACGGCTTAGGAACATAACTTATTTTTCACCCGATTTATATGTCCTTTTATATCCCAAAGGACCACTGGAGTCAGCACGGGTCCCGGAGTTTGCTGTGATCTCAGGGCTCCAACTTCATTCTGTCTCAACAGCAGGGCACTGGTGCTGAGAAACCAGAAGAGGGAGCAAGAAGCACTCCCTGTATCTCTCTTACATAAACGTAGGCTACTGTTGGAGGGTTTTCTTAATTCGATTTCCCTGGAACAGGAGGAATTTTTGTAAGAAAAGGTGATCAGCGGCTCAGATATTAAACCTGTGGAAGTCTTTAGGACACTGTACTTCCACGCTGCGCATTCTCTGCGCGCTCCCACTCCTCTGCTCCCCCTTCTGCTCTCCCCCTGCCCGAGCTTCAGCTTCCCTAGATGATCTCCAGGCTGGGGCTGGCACTCTGGAGTTCAGGTACTCGTGGCATCCACCATCACGCAGATCGCAAAGGTCTGCTCACAGTGAGTGCACACAGCATACACACAGCAGCGGAAAGGATTCATTTTCAAAGACAAAACCAGCGTTTTGCAGGAAGAAGAGGGAAAAGGCCAGCATCGGGAAGGAGCATGCCTGCTCCACGTGCATGCCTCAGAAAACACGCACCTCTTACGCCGGAGTTGGCCGAACCGACTTAAAGGAAACCAAGCACATTGAAACCCAGCTCAAAAACGTGACAAGGCACCCAGCGATCACCACTGGCTGCAGCCTCTGATCATTATGTATTCAGCATAAGGTTTTTAATCAGTAGACAACCCCATTTTGCGTATTAAAGTTTTTATTCCTTAGTAAGAATTTTTTTTTAATCACAAAATAGTGTGGAAATATTTAGATAATAGAATTCATGGAGTGCTGGAAAATACGGAATATAAAGATTGGTCTCTAATATATCACATACTAATCTGTTCTAAACCAGCTGGTTTCTTGCAGACAGGATTTATTTCTTTTTTTTTTTTAATAATAATAATTTAAGACAGCATAAGCTTGTACCAAGCGTAAGCATTGTAACAAAAGTGCAACTTTTTTCAGCAAATCCTCCCAAAAGATATTTAACTCAAAATATCGTTAACACATATTTTTTTTTTCTCCCTACAAAAATAGCATGTCAGACATCATTAATTGGATGTATTAACAACTATGTACATACAGCCACTCGGTAGGCCGGTAAGGTCTGGAACGTTGTTTAAACACAGCGTTTGAGGCGAACAGCAGCAACAGCAGCAGCAATGCACCGAACCGACGGGCCGGGCCGGGTACGCGCTCGCGCCGAGTCAGACTGTTGTGTCTCACCTCTTACATAACATTCAAGTGAGATTTCTCACAGTGCTACCTTGGCAACAAACTAAAAATATCCAGGCAAGGTCTTGGTTTAAGCCTTATTATAAAAGCTTTATCTGTGTGATTATCTGGCGTCTGGTTTGGCTCCAGAAAGGGAAATCACGGTGCTCGGGACTGGGATGAGGGGAGAACCCGGCCGGGAAAGTTGCCCCAAAGGTCTCGGCAGCGTGCGATCGCAAAGCGGGGGTGGGGGGGGGGGGGGGGTTCCTCCGGTTTGTGTCAGTCAGAATTGACGCTCAAATGAGCTCGGGCTGACGAGCCGCTCTCCGCTTTCTTAGGGATGGAGAGAGGGGTTTTCTTTACGTAGTTCAGTGCAGAAACATTCATTTTATACAGCACGGTTCGGGTGGGGGGGGAGGGGGGAATCTCTGGGGCACATACTGAATTAAATAAAGAGGGGTGAGCACAGACGCACTTGCCACAGCTGTACACCTCAGCCGAGAACAGAACAACCGAACGCGGGGTTACATAACGGCTCTGCCCTCGTTCCCCGCACGCCCGAAGCCGGCGGCGCCCCGGGGTGCCCAAGGCACTGCGGCCGCCCATAAAGTGCTGGCACGGGTGCGGGGCTCCGCCGCCCCTCCGCCCCAACCTGAGCCCGCCCGGCGCGGTGCGAGCATCTCGGCGGGACCCAGGGACACTACAAACCCATCACGATAAGGTGCGACATTTAAGTTACCTTAGAGAGAGAGAAAGAGAGAGAGAAAGCATCCTTGCTATTTTTCTTCCTTTCCTTCTTCTTTTTCACTTTTTTTTTTTCTTTAACATATGTATGCACTTATAAAGCCAAACATTAAAAAAATACTGAGTAGCAAATTTCGTCCGGGACGGTTCTCCGTGGGGCAGCGGCTCAGGGAGCTCCGCGGGCTCCACCGCCGCCTCCCCGCCCGCATCTCCGCGCTCACGGCCCCTCGGCGCCGGGCTCCTCGGCGGCCACGGGCTCCGCTTCCTCGCCGGGCTCCGCGGCGGCGGCGAACGGGGGCGGCAGGTGGGGCGCCGGGGACGGCCCGGCCGCCTTGTCGGCGGGGCCGAGCACGGACGAGAGGCAGGGGAAGGAGGCGGCGGCCGCGGCGGCGGCGGCGGCGGCGGCCGCCTGCGCCGGGATGCCGGGGTAGAGCAGCGGGATGGGGGCGGCGGGGTAGAGGTACTTCTCCAGGCCGCCCTTATCCAGGAAGGGCTGCACGTAGGCGGCGGCCGAGGGGGAGATGAAGTAGAAGGGCAGGCAGAAGGGGGCCGCCGGCTGTCCGAAGGGCGCCGCGCCGCCGCCCGCTCCCAGCGCCATCAGCGAGCTCAGCAGCGCGGCGTCGGCGCCGCGGGCAGCGCCGGGCAGGGCGGCGCCGGGCGGGGGGCTGCCGCCTCGCTCCAGCCTCGGCCGCTTGGGCGCGGGCGGAGCCTCGTCCCCCGCCGGCTCCTGCTTGATGGGCAGCGCGGGGAGCGGCCCCGCCGGCCCCGCGCCGCGCTCCGGCCGCGCCTCGGCCTCGCCGCCGTAGCCGCTGTCCGTGTCCGTGTCGGTCTCGGCGCCCGGCTCGGCGGCGTGAGTCCGCTGGATGACGGGCACGCAGTGCGCCTGGCCGTCCGGCTTGCGGGCCGGCGCGCGGAGAGGGGCGGGCGGGGAGGAAGAGGAAGAAGAGGAGGAGGGTCCCTTGGCGAGCGGGCCCGGCGGCGGCGAGAGGAGCCGCGGGCCGGGCAGGAACTGCGAGGAGACGGCGTGCAGGTGGCCGAGGAGCTGGGCGCAGCGCTGCTCGCGGGGGGTCCAGCTCTCGGAGCGGGACAGGAACTGCAGCACCTCCTTAGCGCACGTCTGAAAGCCCGAGTGGAAAGCGTCCAGGTCGGCCTGCACCGGAGACTTGACGGAGCGCTCCCCTGCGGGAAAGCCCCCCCGGGGAGGGGGGGGGACAGCGTTCGCCCGCCGCCGCCGCCGCGCGCTGCCCCGCTCTGCCCGCGCCCGCCGCCCCCGGGCCCGCGTACCGCTCTGCAGCGCGACGATCTTCTGGTGCTGCTGCTCCGTCAGCGCCGTCAGCGCCTTCAGGTGCTTCAGCGTCAGCTCCAGCACCACCGCCTTCTCCAGGTGCCCCAGCGTCTGCAAGGCAGGCGGCGGGCGCTCGGCCTCAACCCGGCGGCACCACCGGGAGCCGAGGCCCCCCCGGGCTTACCGTGAGCTTGAGGTGCTCGGGCAGCAGGTCCTTCAGCTGCGCGATGCACTCGTTGATCCTGTCCCGCCGCTTCTTCTCGATCAGCCGGTGCGGCAGTTTGTACGTCTCCTGGCACGGAGGCGCCCGGCGTGGTCACGCACGGCCCCGGAGCCCCGCACAGCCCGCGCACCGCACCGCAGCGCAACGCGCCGGGCAAGTTGGGAGCGCGGTGCAGCCCTTACCTTGCTCTCGTCCCGCTTCACGCCGCGCTTGGGCTTGCACATGTAGAGCGCCGGGTACTCCAGCCTGCGGGGACGCGGAGCTGCAGCCCGGCCCGGAGCGCGGCCCGGCGCCCCAGTAACGGGCAGCGGGGCAGCGGAGCCGCCTCCCGCAGCGCTCTGCAGCACTCCGCCCGGGAGAGCGGAGCGGGGCGCGGCGGGGACGCTTACCCTATGAAATCGCGGTGCTCCAGCAGCTGCCGCTCGGGCAGGCGGGAGATGCCCTCGTCCATGGCAAGCGGCGGGCGGCGTTCCCTCGCTGCGCTGGCCGGGATCCGCGGGATGCTGCGAGCGGGCTTCGGGGATCCGCGGGCGGAGCTGCGCACATGCAGCCTCCGGCCCCCTCTCCCGTGCAGTGGCGAAAGCGTGCGGCGGCTCGGCCCCCCCCGCCCCCGCCGCTCCCCCTGCCCGCCTCGCTCCCGCGCACCCGCCCGCAGCACCGCCGCGCCGCGCTGAGCTGCCCGCGGGGCACGCGCGCCTCCGGCCCGCCCCGCACACGGCTCACGTGCGGCGCGCGCCGGGCGGGAGGGGGCGGGGCGGGGGGCGGGGCCTGGGGGGGGAGCCCTCGGAGGGCTGCGGGGAGGGGGTGCGGGGGGTCCCCGGGCCGCCCTGCGGGAGAGCGGCGTTCCCGTGCGGCTGCCGCGGGTGCCGCTGCTGTTCGATTTTAGCGGTGCGGTTTATTTTTATTTTTATTTTTATTTTTTTCCCCACTTTTATTCATGTTTTCATCATTATTATTATTTTTAAATCGACTCCAATCTCTTACGTCCTTTCCGTCTCCACTCTTATCGGCACTTTCTTTTTTTTTTTTTTTTGAAGGAGGGGGCGAGCCCCGTCCTTGTAAGGCACGGCTGCTCCCCCTCCGTGGGTGGGGGGATCTCTGTCTCCCCCTGCCTGACGCCGCAAATCCCCGCACGTCCCCGCACGCCTCTTCTTCCCCCCCGCCGTCCCCCCCCACCCCGCTCACACCCTCCGCAGGTGCCGCCGCGTGTGGCTGAGCCCCGCACGCAGCTCCGCACGTGCACGCATTGCCGGCTCCGGGCGCCCGCCTCCAGCGGCGGCACTGCAGCTCTCTCCCCCGCCCCGCCCGGGGCGGCACAGGGCCGGCAACGTGCTCCTCCCGGGTCGGTCTGGGCTCCGCCTCCCACCAGCCCCCAAGGGGTCGGGACCCGAGCCAAGGGGATCCGTTTTGCGGGAGACCGCGGGGAGTGAGCGGCGGGCTGGGGAGATTCGGGAGGCTGCCGCTGGCGGGCAGGGTGCGGGTGACACTGCGGGCACCTTCGGCCCCGTGAAGCCGGTGACATTTTCCTGCTGTCAGTGCAACGAAACGTGGGGGCTAAAAATAAACTGGGGCTGCGTGCGCCGTGTTCCCGTAGGTTATATTTGGGAATGCCCAGGGGAGAGGTTCGCGGGCTCCCGTTTGTGAGGCTGGGAGGCCGATGTCGGGCAAGAAACGGCGGCCGATGTGCGGGATGCTCCCTTGGAAGGGATTGGGGGGAGCTGGACGCGTGCGGGCATGGGCATCGCCGGCGGCACTCAGCCGCACCTCGTGGGATCGCTTGTCCCGAGGCAAGCGCCCGTTTGGGCATTCGAGGTGGAAATTCCTGAAAGAAAAGGCAGCTGCATCCAGCTGAGCCCTCCTGTGGGCAAAAGTTTGGCTCTGCACGCTCTCTGCAGCTCATTCGTGTGAGTGGGGAGAAAGGGGGCGATTCTGGAGCACCTCCTCACACAGCACCTGGAGCGTCTCTGGAGCATCTCCGCCAGCTTCGTCCCCTCTGGGACAACCTGCAAACCTTCAGATTGCAGAGACAATGTTCAGAGCGAGATGCCTCTTCCAAGAGGAGAAATCCTACGTGTGGGATTCCTCTAAAACCCAGAGGGAACGGAAATCGAAAAATGATCAAAAGATGCAAAACATGATCTGAGACAGCTGGAGGATTTGCACAGGGAGTTCAAGCAACATCTGGAAACTTCTAAGAGAAGCTTATAACGGGTCACCTGAAGACAAGGATAAAAGGCTCCAGTGTCCAGAGAGTGCGAAATCCTACTGGAAGGTTCCCAGTTTAAAATGGCAAGACGGATCAAAGAGGTGATCAGCAGCATGAGCATTGGGGAAAAAATACGCTTTCCAGAAAATAAGAATCACAAGAAAGGCTTTGGCCAACTCATGGGCCAGGGTGAACCACAGCAAAGAGTTAAGACACTGAAAAATCACTCAGAAAAGGAAATCAAAGGTTTGTAGGTCACCACAGGAAAAAACAGCCTCCTGCTGGAGACGAGGGCTGGCCAGAACACCACCTAACGCCAAACGTTCGCCACCGTTAGCAGTATGGGAGGAGGGAATCAGACTGCCTGACCTGCTGGCTCTGTGCAAGTGCCATCATTGGGAGAATAATTTGGGAGGTTTGTTGAGTGCGGTCCATAACCACAGCGTGAGGGAAGGCCTCTGAGGTGCGGTGCCTAGGGGCCAGGTTGATTGCTTCAACTCTTATGGCATTGGATGCTTTCCTTTTGGAGAAGGAAAGGAAAAAAGAGATTGAATTGTCTAGGCTGGGTATGTGATATGGAATCAGCCATGAAATGAGAGAGCTGGTCGACCAAGTGCTACAAAACGGGGGAAAAACAGATTCTAGCTGAACCAGGAGAGGATCAGCATCACTTTGCTTGAGTAACAAGGTAGTAATGAAGATTGCCACTGTACACTGGATGTCGACCTACTTGTAGATTTTCAGTTATGGGATAACCAGACTGAGACTGGGGGAAAAAAATGACACAAGAACACATAAATACCTGAGGTGGGTCAGAAGAAGGTCTGGCTGCCTTGAAGCCTAGTAGGAGAGGCCTGGGGATGCATGTAATGAAAGCTCCCCTGCCCAGCAGCTTGTGGTGCAGAGACTTCCTGAGCCAGAGGCAACATCTATGTGTAATGGGAAGCCAAAGGCTCTGCGAGAGGCAGTGGCACTTGCCAAGGTGCTTACACCTCTGGTGGCAGCAAAGCATCGGGCCATTGAGATGGTCACTCCCGTGGTTCTCACAGATAGACCTTTCATTTCAGTGCCACACATACCTGATGTCTGTAAAATGAGGGAGCCATGCGAACACACAGTTGAATTCTAATGCAGACATAAACCTAATGTGAGAAGGTGGCAGGGAGAGAAAACACAATGTGCAGCGGTGGAAATGGGGCGAGTCCCAGCTTGGGAGAGCACAGATCTGGACCCATCATTGGACAAAACTTGAATAAAAGGGAGAGGCTGATCACAGAGGCACTCTGATATTAGCAGAAATGTCCCACAACCCATCACACTAGGCAAATCAGTGCAGCACTTGGGCTAACGCTTGGCTGAGGTGCATGGTGGTGACAGGAGAGTGTAGGCACATCCAGATCTGGAGAAGCAAACAGACAACAGAGCAAAAACTCAGGTATAAGGGTGGGCAGGCTGCTCCTGCCTACCCACCTCATAGGTACCCCATAATGTGTGGTGGGGGGGTACCCCACCACACTGTAAACACCAGGAACTGGGCCTTGCGCCAGCAGTTTGGAAATTCCCCTTAGAGTTGTGCCTCGAGTGAGCAAACTACATGCAGGGAGCTGGTCTGTGCTGAAAAGCTGTCCCACTTCCTGGGACAGTACAATTAAAGGTGGTTGCAGCCTGGGGCCGCTTCCAGCCCTGGCTGTGGGAGGTCTGAAGCCTCAAGACACCTGTGGGTCAGATCCTGTGGATGTGAAACATAAACGATCCCATCTGCCTGCTGGGTGTTTTGTAGGAGCAGCAAGTGAAACAACCACCCCCCAAATTCACTGCAGTGATGCTGTGTCTGTGAATGAGGAGATCTTGGATGCTGCTGCTGGGTTCGGTTTGGGCATTCCCAAAGCACCAGAAAGCTGTATATTGGCAGGCAGAAGCAGAGCTGGAGGTCAGGGAAAACTGCTTCCTCAGCACAGCCTGATCAGCTGGTGCTTCAGTGATGTTGAGGGCTTATGTAAAGCGCCAGCCCGGCTGCCCTGATGAAGGGATGGCACAGCACACCATCAGGAGGCCTTGAGTGGCCTCAGCCTTTCGGGAGGCCTGCTGCTCTTGGGCTAATTATGGGTGCATGTGGAGACCTTTGAACGAGAAGTGGTAAGCGCAGTTACACATGGCTGGAGATAAGCTCAAGGCTGGCAGCCTGTAACTGGTCCCAGAGGAAAGGGAGCTGTTCCAAAAGACCGCCAGTTACCTCTGTGACACAGCTGGTGATGGGGAATTTCCACTGAAACAAACAAAAAAAAAATGCTCTGAGACTTCATGGAGCTGGCCCACCCCCCTGCCACTCACGGAGGTGTGGGTTTCTAGGACTCTGCTCCTGTTATGGAAGGTTTGTTTGTAGATTTGCTAACGCTGCAAAACCCTTGCACAGTTAGGGTGATAGAGGGAGAGTATTTCAGTGGCCAACACAATGAGTTTTAGCAGTTTCAACCAGTGCACTTCCTGGTTCAGCTTGAGTGTAAGTTGTGTTAGTGGTTGCACAGGAGAAACACAGGGCCGATCATGGATCCCAATTACAATTGGTTCAAACGTTAAGAAAAATGTCAGCTTTGCATCCATTTTGCAGCCACACTGAACCATACGTCTGGGCACAAATGGAACAGAGGTGATGCTTACTACAGGCAGGAGCTCTGGGGCTAAATGCAAGTGACGTCATGGGTGGGAAATGGAAGAGCTGATTCTTCAAGAGGACAGATGAAGAGCAGGAGATGCTTGTTTCCTCTCTTACAGCCAGCCAGTGCTGGAAGGTGCTTCCCAGAAAGTAACTAGAAAGTGAGCTGGGAATCCCAACTGCCCTCAAACAAGATTTACCTCTGAGTATAATGATGTGTATCTTTGGAGCACCAAGGGAAATGCACTTTGGTCATGGTGAGTAAGTTTGGAGCTAAAGATGAATTACTGCCAGAAGTCATAGAGCGTGCAAGCAACCTGTGGAGAGCCTTGTTAAGTGATGCCCAGAGCGGGAAAAAAGGATTTTTTATTATTTTAAAATTGACTTGATATTCTGGACTGTACTTGGAGTCTATACAATTTCCAAAGACAAACTTAGCTAAGCTAAGGGAAAAATCCTCTTGGTAAGGTCGAGGAAGGTTGTAGGAAATATATGCAGGAAATTAACGTCCCTGTTGCAAATAACGTTCCCAGAGAAACACAGAGAGAGACACCGTGAAGTAATGTCTGACAGTCGTTTCATTAATGGTCTGCATTGCCTGATGTTTTTGTGTTTCTGACTGAAGCAGCTTCTGGGAGCTGCAGACTATTTCACAAAATGCCCCAAAGCTTGTCTACTAGGGCACCAGTGCCAGATGTCCAAGTGAAAGACAACTTCTCCCTCCAAGTCCTAGGGAGGTATGGGAGGATTGCACAAGGCTCAAGGGAGGAACACTGAATCCAGAACAATGCAGCAGATCTGTGAGGTGGCTGAGATCCCTGAAACATCTCCATGTGACTGCAGCCTGAAGGGTTGGTGGGATGCTTTTTGCAGACTTACAGTCAACAGTGCTTCTCCACTGAAGTGCATCAAGTGGTAAGACCCAGCATATCCCAGTCCTTACCTTGGGAGCAGCAAAGCCCATTCTCATCATTTTGGTGCCATTTTATAGAGTTTCAGAAGAGGAACAAAAGATTTTGGATCGTGCATAGACGCGGATTATAAAGGAAAGCAATGTTAAGTGGAAATCTGGGATATGGTACGGTCTTAGGAAAATACAGGGAGAGAATCTTAGAAAGGATGAATGTAAAACAGCACTGTATGACTTGCTGTGTAAGTGCTGACCTGGGTGTTTATGGTGATATACAGAGTACAGTAGAGTCCAAACAAAAATCCAGTATTGTGAGGCCCATTAGGAAATGTGCTGGGTTAAAAACATACTGGGGAAAGATGACTTCAGAATCTTGCTCTTCCTCCACTTTCCTAATTTCTGAAGTAACCTGAAAGGGCGGGCTTCACAAACCCTGAATATACCCAGACAGCTCCAAGTGGCTGCCTGAAAGGAAATAAAGGAGCAGAAAACTATGAGAAAGGGAAGTAAAAACATTTTGGATTCGTGACGGGAAAATACCTTTCTGGAGCATATAGGGTAACTACAGGTAAGTAAAAATTTGTCATCACTTCTTGACTGATTTTCCCTCATTCTCTTCAGGCTGGGTTTCTTAGAGCCCGGTCATGTACAGCGAGACCCAGGTTCTTGCTGTGCAAGCTCCCTGTGCTTGGGGGAAGGCTTGGTGTGTCTTTTGTGAAACAGAACCCCAGTGGCAGAGCCTCTACATTCATGGCCAGGTTCTCCTGTGAGCTAGGATAAACTTCAAGAACCAATTCCTGGTTAACCTGTAGCAGTAGACACAGAAGTGCTTTTCTCGTCTCTTTTACTGCAGACCTTCTGTGAAGAATTTCCCTCTGGCTATCCTACCTGTCCTCTTGCTACAGTACAAGGATGCACAAGGGTGTGCAGATCAGGACGGTACTGACTGTCAATATTTTAACTAGTAGAACAGAGGGAGAAACCACAGTATTTACTGTGCCTGTCTTTTAGGATGAGCGTTTTCATCCAGGCTTTACAAGTAGAGTTGTAAGTTGTCTCTTGCTTCCCATCCCACAAAATGAGCTTGTATTTTTACTACTTGCCCTTTTATGTGGATTACTATGATATTTTGTGTTCTTTTGTTGTTGTTGTTTTGTTTTAAGCATCTTTCTCCAGTATAGCCCGAACTGATGCATCTCTCTGCCAGGGAACCTCTGGGTTTTGACCATCCTGTAACTCTGGCATCATCAGTGGGTGCCAGAACATGTCTTGTTACACATTTTCCTGCCTGTAGAGCTCAGGCAAGCTGAGAAGTGGAGGCTCTCTCAGCAGAGAGAAGGAAAACTGACCTAGATTATGTATTACTGTTAATTACCCAGCTCGTGCCTCTGCCTGGCAGCTGAAACCCAGGCAATGCGGAAGCTAGTGGCCCTTTCCAGCCAGGTCCTGCATGCCACATGGTGCCTGAGGGATCTGCAATCAACACTTTGATTATTAGGGTAAAATTGGTCATAAAGGGGAAATAGAATGAAATAAAATGGAAGTGCAGCTATCAGTTTCACTTGAGTTCCATATGATCCATTTTAATTTAAATAGAAAATGACACTTAACTTATCTGTTATGGTTTAAAGCCCCAATCAGGATGCTGTTGCCAACATCAGACAGTGGCATGTTTTAGCAGCACTATGGTGGACATAAAGCTCTTCAGTACACACAGAAAACCAAATGTCAGACGCTCTGCTGAGAAAAACACCTGAGCCTAGCCAGAAAAGCATAGAGCCAGGCGCAGGAAGAGCTGCCTAGCACAGCCTCTCACCATGTGGCTTGGCACCTTTTTATCTGTTTCTGTGAGTTTCAAATAGCAGGAGTAGAAAACACCCATCACAATGGGTGCCATGAGACACAGTCATGCATGTGAAGCATTTCAGTATCCCCAGGAGTCTGCTGTCACAGTGTGACCTCAGGCCCAGGTGAGCTCCTGGTGTCCCTCACTGAAGGGATGGAGGAGTTTGGCTGCAGCACAGGAGACACAGCAGCTCCCAGCAGCAAAATCCCTCGAGCCAGCGGCCTACTGCGCAATGTTTTTGTGCTCCTGATCAGTTGCAAGTTGAACAAAATGCCCCCTTGGAGAAGGTGAGGAAGGAGTGAGCAACACTTTTTCCCGACATAGTGGAGGTAAGGAAGCCCTGACACGCAGCCAGTGTCACACATGTCCCCATGCTCTGGAGCAGCTGTGGTGGCCATGCCTGTGAGCTCCCATCGAGGTGCTCACGGTGGGCACGGGTGTCAGAGCCAGGTAGGCTGCGTTGCCCCACTGCAGGCAGCTGTGGCCAGTGCCTCTTTCCTCGGGAGGAGGAAGCTCACGCGCAGGGCAGGAAGCAGCGATGGAACAGCCAGCTCAGGAAGGGGATGGGGCCAGGAGTTTGTTTTTAACCTGCTTCTTGTTTATTTAAGCTGGGAGGAAGGCGAATAAAAGCAGCCACTGAAAGGCGATGGTGATGTCGCAAGCAGTTGGAGGCAGAAAACGCTTTTCCAACGTTTTTCACCAGAGGCAAGGTGTTAAAAACTGGTATTCTGAGCCACATATCAAGTTAGAAGCAGGGGCTCAACAGCACTGCTTTGAGGGCTGGAGGAGGGCTGCGAGGTGGCCCGGTCTGCTGCTGTGGGAATTTCTGTCCTGCTTTTTTTGGGTAGGATAGGTAAAAGCAACTTGTTGCCCTTTGCACAGAGACATCAGTCCCAGATAGATTTGATGGATGAAGAAGCCCTTGCTTCTGCTGCCTGCTGCTAGTGCTGCCCATGCTATGAGGCTCACTGCTCCTGCCCTGAAAGGCACTGTCTTGCAGACTTTCTGGCCCCAAAAAGGCACATAACACTGTCCACATATAGTTGGTTCCGTACGTGGGGCAGCACCAGGTTTGGAAACAATTTCATTGGTGTTCACATTTCTCTTGCATCACTCATGCTCCCTACTCTGGGTTTCAACTGAGGGCATATTTCTGCTCCACCAGAGCAGGGCTCATTGGTGACACCAGTGTCCTAAATACAACTGAGGAAGAACAGGTGCTGCTTTCCCACCATGTGCAGCCCCATAGTGCCTCACAGCCCCCATCCATTCCCACTAGGTGCCACAGGAGGTCCTGGCTGTGTGGGGCTGGCAGGTGTAGGGTCATCCTACATCTTTGAGTTTCCATCACCTCCTCCTGTTCTCTTTATCTTTAAAAGGACCAGGAAGGGACCCTTGGTTTTACCAACCTGAGCCCATGCACTTCAAAACCACTAAACCAGTTCTCAGATGAGCTTCTTTAGTGTCCTGCCCCCTTAAGAGAATAGATGGATATGCCCTAATACAGCTATAATTCTCCTTCCAAGTTAGCTTAAAAAGCAAATGAAGACATTACAAAAATCCAGCTGACCAAAAAAACCCAGCTCTGACCAGCCATTTCAGGCTAAGCTAATGCAATTATCATTCTTATCCATATTGTCATGCAGTTAGTCCCGCTGAGCCTAGCGTTCAACTGTCCTGATTTTTCATCATAAATTCTCTTTGTTCGACTTCAAGTGTTGCTCCTGATTAAGGGCTGTGATTTGAGAAACTTAATGTCATATTTTATAGTGACAGTTGATTTTTCTTTCAGCAAGTTTGTTTGGTATGGATAAGCTGACATATTAAATTGACGTGTTTTTGACTCTTTTTGACTTCTTAGTTTCCTTTGTGGGTAATTTTCCTAATTCTTCTGAAAATATTGTAGAGCTTGAGCTCTCAGCAAGTATGACAAACCTGCTTGCAGGTGTTGCTGTGCATGAGCAGTAGAGGTGAAGTGGAAGCAGGAACCAGGAAAGCAAATTCTTGCTGCAATTAGGGTCACACTTCCAAAAGGAATTATCATTCCTCACATGCTTTCTCACACAGCAGGACACAGGAGCACAGGGATTGCTGCCTTGGATCCAGGCTCCCAGTTCTTTTGCTCTCTTGTCTTGTCTCTGTAGGTACACAACTGCTGAGTGCCCCAAAAAGGGAATAAGGAACACACAATGAGTGACTGTAACCTGCTTACAGGAAAAAAATTCTTCCCAAACTCAGGCATTTATCACTTGGCATGTCACCTGGAGAACTCTGGTGTGTATCCCTTTTGTATTATTATCTCAAGTGAGCTAAGCCATACTCACAGCCTATATAAATGCCCACACATTGTTTCAGATCTCCTGAACATCTCGTCAATCTCCTGTGGCATCCTGTGAATCCCAGCCTTCTGATGTGCTGCTCATTTTTTAAAATCAAATCAAACATCCTTTTTCCCTTCTGCTGAGCAATAATTTGGACATTCTGGTGCCTCCTTCCCTCTGGCTTTGCTGTCTCCTATCCATATTGGTCAGTCAGCACCAACATTTTTAGTATTCCCTTCCATCATTGCACGAGAGCTTTCCCATCATCTTGAGCAGGAGTTTCTTTGGCCCTTGATGCACAGAATGACCTGTCCTCCTGGGTATCCATACTGTTAGCTCATCAGGATTGCAGATGCAGTCTTAGTTAGTTTGAGATCCAGGCAAAGAGAGTCACACCATAGATAGGACTGCACTAACATAAGGAGCTGTTTCTGCCAAGATACTAATAAGAGTTGATTTTATTACTGTGATCTGAGCCAAGACTTATGTTGGGGGCCTCAGCCAGGTTCTGTCCGCTTCTTCTACCATCTTCTGTTTCCTCACAAGGCCGGACATCCCCACTCACCACCCCCATGCATTCAGCAGGCTTCTTGCCAATGAGGTCATTGACCTGTAAGTGCCAGGATGGCCAACCTAGTTTTAAACAGCTATATGTGCACCAGAAACCTTATTTTGCTGTTGAAAAATGTACCTCAAGAGCCCCTGTTTGTGATCCATAATGCAGACAGAGGCGAGTCTACTCTTAAGGTGTTGGCTGGCAGAATGAATGTAAAAGGAGGAGCTGGCATAGGAAAACAATTGAAAGATCAATTAAAATGATCAGAGAGACAGAATCTAGCATAGATCTAGTGTTATGACACTTGAAGAGCAATGGGAGTAAAGGCTCAGTTGACAGCATAACTTTGAAGGTGGCTGTGAGAGTGAAAGCCAATCATGCAAGAGTCCCCAGCACAGCTGTGCGCTCACTCTACCTGCCCAGAGGTGATCTCTGGGGTCTTTGGGATCATGTGAAGCTAGCAGGGAGCTGCCAAAAACACTGCTGCTGCTGCAGAGGACACCCCTGTGCAGCACCTTGGGGCTACTTAGGGATTCATGAGACAAAAGACTGTTTTTCCTTTTGCCTTGTAGTTGTAGCTCATGGTTTGATGCACTGAATGTCCAAGGACACGACTACCCATGACTGTGCCTGTACCAAATGGCCTATGCTGGCAGGAGGCAGGTGACAGACAGTCAGAGATACCACTGACATCATTTTAAGGCTGAGTGAATGTACTGCAGCTGAAAAAGCACTGAAAATGGGCACTTATAAGCCCTTTACAGTCAACTGTTGAGACACGGTAGGCAGTGCTGGTGGGGATGCTTTCTCAAGTTAGTTATTCAGCACATCCCATTAAAAGACCCCACTCTCAGTCAACTAAAGCTTTGCCAAATGTTTTGAGGTGATTTTTTCCATGCTAGATGTCTGCCTCTGGCTGACTTTTTTTGAGGGAAAAATTCAGCCAGTCTAGTTCGGCCAACTCCTGGCATCAAGAGCAAGAGGCAGGGGCAGGAGAAGCTGTTTTACACCATGCCAAACGCTCAGTGTTTCTGGTGACCTTTTCTCTGAACAGTTCTAGCACAGCCCCGCTTTGGAGCAGTAATCTGAAATTTGGCAAGAGGGACAGATGTTGTGTCAGGCATTTGCTTTTCATTTTCCATGTGCAAATTTGCTCCGCTTGGTCACATTATAAATCCTGAAGGAAGGTAAAGAAGCCATGGCTTGTCTGTGGTCACCAGGCTGATATCCACCAAGCCAAGGAGGCCACTTGGCCAACTGATGGGCAAAGGTCCTGGTGGCCATTGGTGGCAGCTGTGGCTCAGTGTACATAGGCTGGCACTGAGTGAAGTGGCCCTTTGGCCACCCTGGGTTTGCATGGCAAGAGCAGGGCCAACCTGACTCAAATGCAGAAAGGGAAAATCTGGCTTGCAGGCATCTCTGGCTTGCTGCATGGTGCATCTCAAGTTGGTGGGGTTTTATAGCCCCACTAATGAGTGACAGGGCTGTCAATGCAGTATGATGCAGTGGGATTTCTGTCTTTATGTCGTTTGAAAAATTGCACTTAGAAAGTTACGTTAGAAATGATCATATCTTCACGGTTAAATATTGGGAGGTTTAGAAGTGTTAAGATTGAACTGACCTGTGCAATTTCAATTCACTTTCTGAACCACATTTAAAAGAGATATATATCTACTACTTTCTTCATCCCACTCAGCTGGCCTTCCCACCTGAAGTTTCACATAATCTTAGTTACAGTGTATAGATATCACATGATCTTTTGCTGCTTTTTTTAATATTGAACTTTAACTGGAAGTATTTGAAATCAGTTGAGATTTCACAAATCTTACTGTTGCTGTGTACCCTAAAAGCAACACTTTCTTGTTGCTTGTGCAGCAGTGGCATGAAAGAAATGTCTAGGACTGAGACCCAACATTTGCCATTAGCCTGTGGCTTTGATGTGGATGTCTGTGAACCTGCAGGCTTGTGCAGAAGGGGCCCAACTCTCTGCTGTGTGAACTGCGGGGTGGCACATAATGCTCAGTGTCACCTCAGCCATGTACACTGACCCCATCACAGTCATCTGATGTGCCAGTCACTCTGTCAATCTGATTGCTGCTGTACTACCACTCCTGCCTACTGATATTTATAAAATAAATACATGCAAGAGTTTTAACAGTAACAGTGCTACGTGAACAAGCAACCAAAGTTCCTCCAGCATACTATTTCTAATATTATTAATTCCTCCACAAGCAAAGGACGTGTGCATACAGGAATGAATGATCTTACTGCAAGGGCATTCGCTTAGGCTAAGGTGGCAGGAGTACAACTCTTGGGCCAGCCTCAGATGGCAATGTGGCCTTGGATAGACCCTGACCCAACTCACCAGGGTGAGGGAGTGAGGTCAGAAAGGGCCCTGGTTTAACACAAGTCCATTAAGGAATGGATGATGAAAAATAACACTAAGAAATGCAGAGGAATGTGGGCAGGAGCGAGCGAGTGACAGAACAAGAGATTTGCGACCACTGCATCTTTGAATCTTACGTGTTTATTAGAAGATTTCAGTCTTGTTTCATTAAAACAGTTTTCATTTTATTTAGTGTACATCCTCCCGTGTCTCATGGTTATTACCTATGGATGCCCAAGGGATCTGTGCAGCTGAGAAGCCTAAATGCCTTAAGTGTAGTCAATTCTGTGGGTAACGCTGATGCAAAGTGAGCAGAGTTTGCAGCTAATTAAAATGCTACACTTCAAAATCACTTCTCCTAATTACTAATATTTAGCAGCACTATTTTAACTGCAATTTCCACATTCCGTGGGGATTTGAACTCTGCTAATTTCCCACTAACTCTCTTGGCACCATTTAGCATATCAAAATGACCATGAAATTGGAAAATCTTAGTCATTTTTCTTCTCCAGGAATTCATGCTGGCAGTAACAGGAAAAGTATTTGGTAAAGCAAAAATGTGACCAAATTCAAACCTTTTCTCTCACTTTCCCCACCAAAAGGTAGTTGTGCTGCAATTCTGTCTGACCTAGAGGAGCACAGGAGAAGCTCGAGCCACAGGCTGGGATGCCCTATAAAGCTGGGCAGAGAGATAGCATTCTCTTGGCCATAAAATGAGTCAATATCTGCCAAAATCAGTATCTCAATCTTTTAACTCCCATTCTTGGCACTGGCTTCTGGAACTGAGCTGCTATGCCTGTGCAGCGTCAGACAGCAAACCACTGGCAGAATGAATGCTAGATCCCAAGCGTGCTGTTTCCCAGGCTCCTGCTCTGCCTAGCAGACCACACTCTCTCCTCCTCTTAAGACAGCAATGTCCTTTACAAATTGTGAAAAAGATAAGAGGAACGTGAGACTTCAGCTTGGAGTAAGGCAGAGTGCATTTGCAGCACTTCCAAGTAATCACAGGAATCCAAACACCTAAGTAGCATCAATACATGAATTTGCAATACAAAATGCTTAGTTATCTAGCAATAAAATCTTCAAATTGGCCTCCGACAGTTACTCTGAAAAGCTACATAAACATTCAATGCAAGAAAAATGAAAAATAAATCTTTTTTTTTTTTTTAACAGAAAGAGAATACTCAAATCCCTTCAGTGAATGCTTGTCTACACAGATCAATGTCAGCTCTCATTCATTCACAGCTTTTAAGTATTCAAATTTATTCCTCTTATTTGGGTCTTATCCACCTAGCTTTGTTCTAGATGCTTTAGAATTACAGAATTATCAAATTGTTAAGGTTGGAAAAGACCTCTAAAATCAGTCCAACTACCAGCCCATCCCCACCGTGCCTGCTAACCACATCCCTCAGTGCCACATCTACACACTTCTTGAATGCCTCCAGGGACGGTGACTCTACCCCACCCCTGGGCAGCCTGTTCCAATGCATCACCACTCTTCTGGAGAATAAATTTTTCCTAATATCCATCCTGAACCTCCTCCCGCACAACTTGAGGCCATTGCTCTTGATTAAAGGAAATTCCGTCTTTCTTAGGAGAGCTGAACACAGCCCTTTCTGGTCCTCTGCTGTGTGCCCAGCATCTCACAGCCAGCCCCACGTGAAGCACTCCCTTACAGCCCCACTTTCTCTCCTCTTTGCAACCACGGTATCTGGAAGACTCACATCATGGCCTTGGCCCTACTGCTGCATCTCCTGCTGACCCTGTGCACACCTCATAACCTTTTCTTGTCTGAGTCCATTCATCCATTAGAGCGATGAGGCCGCATCAATCGTGGTGGGATTAGCCTAGCAGCAAGAATTTGTTCTGCATTTGCTTTCCTCACTTGTAAACTGAGCATCATAATACTTGCCTAGATCAAAGGGGGTACGGCGAGAATTAAATAATTAATGTATGTAAAGCACTTTGAAAGATGAAAGATGCTATATAAGTACAAAGTATTAACTACAAAAAATATAAATAAATAAATAAATAAATAAAAAGAAACCACCCACAGCCCTGGTTACTGATGTAACCCTCCAGTTTATTCTGTAAGAAATGCATGAAATTTAAATAATTGCCACTAACAAATAACAACTTAGATTATGCCAAGCCCTTATAGGAGCTGTGCAGGGGACTGAGAGTCTTGTGTGCTCATGTGGCTGATTTAGAGCTTCTGTGTGAGCAAGAAGGAGCAGAAAGCCTGCCCGCAACCAGAATTCAGAAAGGAAAGCCCTTCCTGGATCACCAGATCATTTCAATGGTCAAATGATGGAATTCAAAAACTGATACTGCCCTGCCTCAAAGCAAGTTTTGTCTCATGCTGCTCTCCAACCTCGCTGCTCCAATGGTTAGAAACCTTCTTCTGATTTCCAAGCTAAACACGCTCATGGCCAATTTGTATCCATTTGTCCTCCTGCCAACATTGTTTTAAGTTTAACACAAGGTATTTATAGACCTAGCGTGTCCTCTCTAACCTCTAATTTTGTCAGGTTGAACAAACCAATCCCTTTCATTTTTCCACTGTTAAGTAGGGTCTCTAGCCCCCCACCAAGCAGCCTACCAATGCCTGGTTATGCTTGCTGCAGCCACAATTCATCTTTCTCTAACAGAGGTGAATAAAGCTGCACGCGGCCTCCTCACAGGGTCCACCAGAACTTGTTCCCTGTCATTAATCCATTTCAGGCACTGTTGGAAGTCTGTGATGCAGCCTATATTATATATACCTTTTTCATGGCTGAGTCACGTTGCTGTTTCATACTAATTCTGTGATCAGTCAACGTGCTTGAGTCTTTCACTGACATTTTATTTTCCCAGAGAAATTCCGACACTTGAGCCTTACGTGCCAAACCTTACATTTGGCACAATTGGATTTGTCCTATTCTCATTGTTCCCATCCTCAAGGTCAGGCAGTTCTTCCTGTTTGATAGGCTGGAGCCTCTTGTGTATTGACAAACGCTCACATTTCTGTGTCATCAGGAAATTTCATGATGCACCCCTCCCTCTTTTGTATGACAGACAAATACTGACTGAAAGCAGTCCCCAAGTTGGCCTCATATAGTTCCACTAGCAACTGCCCTCCAGAAACAGCATATCTTGCCTTCAGTCCTCACACTGCTAAATCTCACCTACCCTTGCAGGGATGGCTGAGGTTCTTCCAGAATGAGAGGTGATGCAAGTCTGCAAGGCCTGCTGGACCGATCCAGTGCTTTAACAGAGGTTGAGTTCCCTTGGGCACATTGCAAAAGAGAGTCAAAATAGTTGCGAAGCCCTGACATTTCATAACAATGCTAAGCCAAGGAAATATGAGGCTCAGAGTCACTTTGGATGGGAGTGAATATTCTTCAACATCTGGTGGAGTGCATGCAGTTATTCTGGAAGACCTATGTCCTCAAAAAACCTTTAGTGTAGAAGATCACCAGTTTGAGGACTCCAGACTGTGCTGTTATTGCTGTTTAGGGGGAAACCCAGTCTGAGGAAAGGCAGAGAGTGGGACAAGGGTTGGGTGACTGTTTCAGGAGGAGATGGGCAGGCAACTATTTTGACTCAAGTCCATAAACTGCTGTTACCTACAAAAAAGAGTAGAAAATTTTGATTTTTCATAGAGGTGATTTATAGATGGCTTGCATCAATGCAGCAATGTGGAAAGAAAATTGATACAGACAAGTATCCCTATGGCTCACTGTGAGGCAGAAGTCTATGGCACAGCATGTGAGCAACTCATTGTTTCTAGGGTAAACTCAGGAAGAGACTGAAAGAAACAAATATGATATACTATGTTCTCCAGTCTCCAGGAAAGATCCCAGGTTCTATGTTTGAACCAGCCAAGAACGAGGGGGAAGTCTTGCCCACACTAGAGTCATTAACAAAGTTTGGTTGGGCTGAAGATGTCAACTCCAGTGTGGAGGTTCTTGAGGAGGGCAGATTTAGACTAGCTGTCAGACTCTTTACTGAGATGGTGGTGGGACACTGGAACAGGTCGCTCAGAGAGGTTGTGAATGCCCCCTCCCTGGAAGCATTCAAGGCCATGCTGGATGGCAGGGCCTCCCTTGGCCTAAAGGGAGGTGTCCCTGCTTATAGCAGGGGGTTGGAACTAGATGGTCATAAATGTCCCTTCCAACTCAAACTATTCTTCTATGATTCATGGCTCAGGAACTCTGAGGAAAGACAGACATTAGTACAGGGTCTGGCTGAAGGAAGGTCATAGCCATTTGCTTCTAAAAGACAGAGACCTCAACAGCAAATTGTCTAGGACATAGGGCTGGACCCTATGGTCAGACTGCGCCTTCTGGAGACCCAAATATCTGTTCCAGACAACTTGCAGTGCCTTTGAACACGTCAAACCTTGAAGTACAGTTGTAGTAGTGAATAACTCAGCGAGACTACCCAAGTGCCAGTGTGAGACTTTGAGCCAGCTGCAGAAACAGAGCCCTGAGTGTCTGTAAGTGCCAGAGAGTCTGAAAAATGAGATACATATGCATAAGCGCCACAAAGTTTGTCCCGGATCTGTGGAGAGCACCTTATTACAGCTGCCTGTAGTGTTACACCAACTCACAAGCACTTTATTTTTCATGTGCCTCTTAAAAAAAGGACCTTCTAGTTTGACTCCAAAGCACTTGACTGTATGGGACAAGCTGAGCACGCTCGGCACCGGCTGCCACGCAGAGGAGCTCCCGGTCTCCCACACCGACTGATCCCACCATCCTGGCTGTGTGTCCCACCCACACTGTCAGAATGAGTAAAGCCAGCGTTCAGTATCGGCTCGGTTTTAAATATCCTTGCTTCAGCGGGAAGGATTTCTTGCTGTCTGTCCTTCTTCTCTGTGGACTCCTAGCTCTGAGGTGCATGACCAGAGAAATGAATGCAGAGAAACATATCTTGCCTTTCTTTTTCAACTCGCCCCTGAACAGAGAGACACTCAGTCCTACATCCAAAGCTCCTATTTCTGCAGTTGCAGCATTTATGTAAGTCACCAGGCTGAAGAAAAAAAATCCAAGTTTGTGTAGCTAGAAAATAAACAAATGATACCCAAGCACTGACACTTTGTTGGCAACAGGGAAGAGCAGGATATACCATGGGGAGGCTGAGCCAGCTGTGCTGCAGGTTGCCTCATCCCAGAGGTGAAGCCATCCCAGGGCTCCTGGCCCTAGAGGCTGCTCCATCCTTGTGCCAGTGCCAGCCTACTCGGGACATGGAAGGGGATGGGTGGTCCTTGGCTGTAAGTGATAGGTGCGGTCCTGCTGCAGAAGCTTCTTTCTCCCCCTTGCAGGATCTAGCATCAACATTTAATCCTCCTCATGAATATGAGCAGGAGCCCCCATCCTTCCTCCACCACCCCGCGTCACACCACTCTGAGCCTGTTTGCGTGTCTGTGCGTGCACATCCCCGTGAGCACATCCAGGAGCAGAGCTAATCATTATCTGTGGCTGGAGCACGAATAAGAGGATTTGCCTCCCTTTAAGCAAGTAATAATCAACACCCAGTGAGAAGGACTAATGACCGTTACATCTCATTAATGTGTTTTGACAGACAATAGCCTCCATGAATACACTTTGAAGAAAGACCAGCTTTGGAGAGGGCACGGTGTTTGCAAACTCACTTTACCTCATCTTTAACTCCCTCTGCTCTGCTCAGGGAGATGTGAAGGGCTCCAGGCTGGTACAAATGCTTGGTGGAGCAAGAAAATGTGTATGCTAAGCTGTAACAGCTGGCTTTGCCCAATGTCTCATTGTATTGCTATTTCTTGCCTCTTATTTCCCAGTTCTGAGGGACTGGCTGCTACAGCTCTCAAGGACCACACTGCAAGCCTCCTGCAGAAGCATAATGAATGTGACTTCCCACTCCAAAGAAACTACAGCAAGAGTAGGAGGCAGAACAGAAACAGTGAGATCATTATGTAAAGTGTAAATACTGGAATGTTTTCTGTGGGGGACCTCTGTTTTTGCCAAGGGCACTGAGTGGGCTCAGCTGGAGGTGAGGAGCTGCAGGCACAGGGCACCTGAGGGAGCTTCAGCAAATGCAAAGATGGAGGAACTTAAATTGGTGTGGCATAACCACTGTGGGGGCTGCAAGGCATGACTTATTTGCCATCTGTGAGGACTGATTTCTTCTGTACGCACAGGTTTACCTGGTGGTCACATTTAATGGCTGGGTCCTGCAAGGTTATTAAATAATGGCTGCTGCGTGGAGTAACCTCACATAAAACATCTCCTTTTCATATCTGTCACTTCTGTCCTGTGGAGCTGGAGTGCTTCACGCTTCTGTTGAATTCCTAGTGGTGCCAGAGGGGCAGGCACATGGAGCACATGTGAAGAATGATTTAGGTTGGCTAGGGCCTTTGGATGTCACCTGGTCCACCCGGCGCTCACAGAAGAGCCAGCAGAGACAAGAAGAGAGGGACGAGAGCTGGCATCAAAGGAGTGTGCTGAAAACAAGCCTCACCTCTAGCTGACCCTGAACTTTAAAAATGTCCATGTCAGAAGCCAGACTGAATTGCGTGTGTCAGACCCATTTCTAATTGGTGGTGTCTTTTATGTAATTGCGCTTTCAAGAGCCAGATATTATTATTACCTGCTGTCAATGGGCATCGGCTTTTGGAAAGCACAGTGGCTGACTTTATGTGTCTGCTTTTTGGAAGAACCTTTCATCATTTATTTTAGACAGGGAACCCTCTGTTTCCCTGTTATTTAGCAGACGGTGGCCGTGCTGGGCTCAGGGTGCTTGATGGCACGTCAGCTCAGCCCAGCTCTGTGCCGCAGGGCTGCTCTCAGGGTGAAGGCCCTTGGTCCCGGGGCGATATGGCCAGCAAAACGCCTTCCATTTCCCAAATGCTGCTGCTCCTGGTTTGTGTGCTGCAGCACTGTGACCCGCACTCCACCTCCTTGAGGAGATAGTGGCACAAATGCGATTACACAGAAGAGCATGTGTGCACGTCTGCATAGCCTGAGCCTCACCACCTCCCCTTATTCCCCATGTGAAAATGACAGCAGATCAAACTCTGAGGCTAGCAGTGCCCCATGTAGAGCTGTGTGGGCTCACAGGCGAGAGAAGGGATAGGAAAGGCTGTGTCATCGCGACGCTGTGGCCAGGTCCTGCCATTTCTGTGCCTGACATGGTGTGCGCTGCTTGACTTCTTGTCACTGTCACCAGGACTGTCCTGCTGCTTGGCAGAGGAGAGAGCAGGAGCAGGCAGTGCTTCACAGAGGACTGTGCCTAGCTGTGGAAAAGCTGCGCGAGATGACTCATTTTGTGTAAAGGACACCGAAATTACAACTGCGTGCCACATGAGGGATGGTGGCTGGGCTGGAATCGGAGAACATCCTCATCCAGGAAGGGTACTCAAGCATGTGCTTAATTTAAGAACATACTTAATCAGGGCCTTCGGGCATAAAAGGGTAATGATTATTCTTGTGTTGCTGAGAAAATCCATGTGACATCCGGAAGATGTATTACTCTGGAAAATTTAGTGTTATTCCAGTGTCCTCATTTAATCTTTCAATTTCTGAAAAAGTAATTCTTTTAATTTCTCATTGCTCTCTAGTGCTGTGAATTCTTTCACAGCTGTTTTACCCTCGATTGTTAATGCCAAGTGGAATCAGAAAATATAATCTGGTTCAGATAATAATTATGGAAGATCAATCCTGCATCCGCCGCTTCTCTCCATCCCCATTAAACTTCCCAGCATGTAAGATATGCACGCTTGGCTCTGCAGGGAAGGCCAGCCGTAGTAAAAGGACCTTTATTCCCTCTTGTACACACAGTTTAACCATTTCAAAACACCATCTCTGTCCTCAGTTTATTTCAATGTGTTTGTTCCCATTTTTTTCTCTATGTAACGTGCAATTACTGCAGAGATTAGGTATGGCATTTAAGATTTTAAGCACGCAACATGTATTTGTTTTCTTTACAGTATCAAGTGACTGCCTTTATTAGCAACTGATTAGCATCCATCAGAGTCCCAGAGTCGTCCCTAAGAATCAGGCCAACTGGAGTGGCCTTGGCTTCTGTGGCAAAGGACCCTGGACACCACTGTACCATGGGGTTCTGAAAGAGGCTCAGGTGGCTGGAACACAGGTGGCTTTCCCACCCACATCTCTTGTGAGATATCCAACCTGCTGCTCGTGGAGCAGGGCCTTATTTGTGAGGTACTCTTGAGATACCATACAAAAATAAATAGAGGCATGTGTTTTAAGAGAGATGCTTGGTCCCAGAGATAAGCAAGGGCTGTTACTGGCTGTAGTGCAAGTGCTTGTTCATTTATTGACTTTGGGTTAAATCCTGTTTCTCTTTCTTGGCTAATTACTCCCCCTGAATCCAATATGACTATCAGCATGAATACAGCGAGTGGAATTTGGTCCCTTTTGGAAGACAGCAATCATAAATCTAGCTGCCAGCCCAAAGCCAGGTGCTAAAAGCAGTGCTGAGACTTTCCTGGATGAAAAGACTTGGTAAAGATGATCTGGAGCATAAGATTACGGGAATGGAGGCTTCCAGAAGAAAGGGAAAATTCAGCTTAACTCTAATAGTCATTATTATGGTGGGCGTTAAACTAGGCATTGGGAAGGTGCATTCCCCTCTGCATCACTCCTCTCTGCCCATGCTGACGTTCCTCACACAGCCCACCCCTCTCAAAGATGTGCTTAAGTACATTTATGAGTGGATTCAGCCTGGAGACAAGGTGCACCAGCAAGTGCAAGCTATCACAAGCATATTTTATCACACGGATGATGGTGACAGAATGTCTTGGTCAGGGTCAGTGTACAGTATGCAACACTACTAAAGGAGAGGGGCTTTTTCAGATTTTTTTCACCTCCAGTTTCTTCTCCCTTTGCTTTTTTGAAGAATGTATCTTCATCTAGCTCTATGGATGTAGCGTGAGAGTTATGTGTGTGAGAAGCGCCTGCAATCACTTTGTTTCTAGTTTTCTTTCATACGTTCAGTAGGATAAATAACTGCAGAGGATATAGCTTAACCCATAAAACAAAGTGACATCATAATTTATTAATACAGAATGCACAGTTCATTGCTGTTAAATGCCATAAAGAGCTGGAAATAGAGCAGTTTCTCAGAAGGCACTGCCAATATATCAAAGAAAAGGTTTCCTCGATGCTCTCAGCGTGCTGAAGATCCTCTCCTCGCATTCTGGTTAGTCCCCTGAGCCACCGTGCAGCATACCAAAGCACCTTTGCTGGCCATTTCCCTCCTCCTGCCAGCGCTGGCTGCCCAGCCGTGCAGCTCTTGGTGCCTTTGGTGGGGCAGCAGCACGAGCCGTGCCGTCCCTCCCCTGCTGTCCCTGTCGCTGTCCCCGCGGTGTCTGGCAGGCAGGGGCCCCGCTTGAAGGGCCGTGCTTCATCACGTGCAGCAGCTGGCTCCGCGCAGCAGGCTGCACACCCCTGGGCCGTGCTCCAGCAAAGCATTTAAGCACCTGCTTACCCCTAAGCTTTAGAGTAATTCCTCTGGCGTGAGCTAAGCACGGCCGCCTCGTGCTTCCCACGGTCTTCCCTTGCAGGGGTGCCCGGCCTCCCCACGGGGCAGACCACTCCAAACTGACACCTGCATCTGCACTGGGCACACGGCTGGGCTCTGCGCTGCCCTCGCTGCAGCTCCCTGCCTTCCCAGTTCTCAAGGGACAGGACCGGGACCCGGCTCGCAGGTCGCAGCTCCGATCCCATGCGCGTGTGCCCCCAACCCGGCGCTCACCGTCCCCTGCAGCGCCGGCGCGTTGGCAGTTGGCTACCCCCCTTGAATCCCCCTCTTCTCCGGGCTATATGTGGCATTTCCAAGCCCTGACGGCCTCTCCGAATGTTTTCCATATTTGTTCAGCCTCCTCCTCGGTTCAAATACCGGGGAGGACTGGGGCGGCACAGAGTGCGGTTGTGGGGGCAAGGAGCCCTGGCACACGCACACACGCGTGAGAAGCGGCATGGGGAAGAAGGAGAAGAAAGCCCAGCACAATGCGGCCCGCAGCGGGGAGCAGGGCACGGATTCCGGCCACACGCAGGAGCCGGCGATGAAGAAGAAAAAGAAGAAGAGCAAGGGGGATCCCAAAGCTGGCCGGGAGGAGGAATCTCACACGTGTTGCTGGTGCCGTTTCCCACTGCTGTGCGCTTTGTTGCAGCTGGCATTCGGCGTCGCTGTAACGGTGCTGGGCTTCCTCATGGCAGGAGTCAGCTCCTCCCTGCCGCTCAGAGACACTCCGTATTGGGCTGGGATCATTGTAAGCATAAAGCCTGTTTGTGCATAAGGCGCCTGTGCCAGCATTAATACAAGCTGCATGCTGCTGCACTTCAGACTAACCAACTGCATGCACCACGCCGGGCGAGTTATGCTAATGCAACTGCTCCTGAGGTTTAATGTCTGAATGCGTTCTCCCAGTCTCTATCCAAGCTCCAGGATAACAGGACCTTTAGTATTCCCCCTGAAATTCACCAACAGACCTTAAATAAAACTCCATCTGGCTGCGCACTAGATGGATGCATTAGCTTTTGCTTTGTAGAGGGGTCGTGCCTGGTGATGCTGAAATAAATGCGGATTATTACAGTGTCCCCCCCTTCCCCACTGAGCTGTGACAGCTGGGTTGAGGTGTGGGAGCAGAACTCTCACCTTTTCAGTATGGCGTGCTGATGGGAGGGAAGGAGGACAAATGGCTGTCTTTCCAGCATCCCTGTGGCGTGGAGATTTTTCCCCTGCTGCTCCCCAGGTCCTCAACAGAAATGAGACAACATGTGGCCATAGGGAGCAGGGGTGGTGGGGACAAGGCCAGGTCCTGCCAAGCATGTATGAGAACACTGGGGTCTGGATGGCCACTCTTGGCCAGGTGCTTGAGGACACTGGCAGTCTGGGATCTGCAATGGGTGATTGTGTGTGGAGCCAGGAGTTGGACTTGGTGATCTTCATGGGTCCCTCCCACTTGGGATGCTCTGTGATTCCATGATGCTAGTTGATCCATGATTCTACTCTGATTCATGATTCTACTCTATGCATTCCATTATACATGGGGTTTTTTGTTTGTTTGTTTGTTTTTATTTTTCCTGAAGGTATCAGGCTTCAGGAAAATGTATACAGGTGTTTGGACTACTTTGGGTGTTGTTAGACTGAAAGGACTTCCAGCAAATACATTTTGTGTTTACTTATTTGTGAGGTTTCCTGGTGCAGGAAGCAGTGCTGGGGGCACTTCACATAAACATAGCACCTTGCAGGTCAGACGATTGTCTGACCACCCCAGCTGCTGGGGACAAGGAGCAAGGCCTTTGCTCCCAAGCAAAGCGGGAGCTCCACTTGCTCATCAGATCCTTCTCATTTCTCTTGTGACAGAGGACAGAGTGAAGAGTTCAGTCAAAATCTAGCCCATGAAAGCTGGGGAAAGACTGAGTTTGGCTGAGGTAGCATATGGCCAGAGGTATGAGAAAAGTCCTTAGTCCTGTGAATATTACCAGTGTCAAAACTGTGTCAGTCAGTCTGGGACATCCATAGAAGCTCACATGCTCAGGGAGACCTGAGGCTCAACCAGTGTCTCTGCTTTCTGAAGGCTGAGCTGCAGCCCTCAGCAGTTTTAGCAATAGCCACCCACACTGGTGCCACTGGCATGTCCAGAAGTGGACTGATTCTTCCTCAGCTCAAAGCAACTTGATGCTTTTGGTGCTGCTCATTCTCATGGTGTTGTTAGGGACTGTGTGCTGGGCAGATGTGGTCAGAAAGTCTTCCAGCATGTTCAACCCTAAGCAGAAGGCAAAGAGGGTCTGAGTCTGTCCAGAGGGTGGATGCCATCAGGGTGAAAGGGAACCTAATGCTAGGAAGGAGATGTAAAGCAAGTGGTGCTGCCCCAGAGCCTGCCAGTAAGAGCACACATGGAGAAAAGATTGTGTCCAATGAACAATGAAAATAATGCTGAGCTAAGAGGTAATGCAGAAGGTAAGAGGTAGTGCTGCATTTACTTTGTTCTTCTGCTGTGATGTCCCTGTGAGTGTGCTCAGTGCTCACTGAGACACCAATGAGCTGGAAATGGCCAGGAGCTGCTGAACCAGAGCCTCTGGGTGCACGGTTCTTGGAATGTTTCTGATGAACTGCAGTGGGGAATGCCTGAGGTGTGGCCTTGGGAGAGCTGGGAGGGTGATGGACTATAAAAGAAGGCCCTCAGCTGGGGCCTTCTGCATGGGGACAGACATCCTAAGGGCTCTTCCTGAGCTGCTGGGAGTGCAGGTGGGTAGTGGACAGATGACACACATGCTGCAACAGAAAGTGACTTCCCAAAACTCTTCTACTTGAACAGAGAAGAGCAACAGAACAGAAAAATGTGGTGTAAAATATCAGAGCATATTTGTTTTAGTAGCATCCCACTCAAGTGCTCTTTTTAAAGGACTTGATTAGTATTCAGAATCAAGAAGTTAAAAAATCTATTATCGAGACCTTTTTAGCAACATTAGAGATAATGGGTGAAGCTCATTCCTTGTGTTACTCCAATGGAATTACACCAGTGCTGGATCTGACGCCGCAGCTGTTAATGCAGGATGGCAGAAAAATGAAGGGAAATTGCTAATGTGTTAAATAGTCCCTGATTGATGGAAGAATTTTTTTTCTTTCCTGTTAGTGTCAAAATGGTGACACTGTTCCCTGCTGAAAACCGAGTGCTGTAGTGTCTCAGCATGAATGAAAAGGAACTGTTTTAGAGAAGCTACTCGAATGAACCCTCCCAAGGCAAACCAAACCGTGCAGAGTAGTCTGGATCAAACCAACTCAAAACTTTAGTGCCCCGGTAGCACAGGCCATGGCACAGACAGGCTCATCATCCTGTTGGTGGGGAACATGTACTATGCCAACAGTGAGTGGGCCCAGAGCACCATGTTCCCTTGGTGCTTCAGATTTGAGATGGATTGACTGCTGCAGGAGGAAACAATGCAGAAAGCCTGTGTTAGATCAGAAGAAGATCACTGTAAAACCCAGTCAAAACCTACCAGTTTCATGTGCATTTCATGTGAAATCCTTGGGGCATTACTCAGAAACCAAAGGAAAGGTTTAAGGACAGAAACCACGGAGCCTGTGTGATTTACCACTTCTGCTTTAGTGTCTCTGCTATGCTGCTAAGGACTTGCAAATTAAAATGGTGAGGGTGGGAATCATTTGCAGCAGGGATGTCCAGATCTGCACCAAAACACCACAGTCTGCAGCTTCATGACACCTATCCTGAACGTGGTAATCGCAGCCTGGACCACACTGCCAATAGACTCTTTTTTTTTTTCTTTCTGTTCTGGAGGCAAATTTCACAAATCCAGCCAGGATTTTTTTTTCCATTTCTGCAGGGTTTTTTTCCATTTCTTCTGTGTCTTGCCACTGTCTTGGCATGTCGTTCTGGGCAAGTTACTTAACCTTGCCAAGGCTTTGTTATTTCCCCTGAAAAGTGGGGTTAATGATGCCCACCTGTCACCTTTGCTTTGAGATCCTTGAATGAAAAGTGTTGCAGAAGCAGTATATATTAATGGTGCCCTTTTCCACTCTTTTTCATTAGCTTGTGGCCTTTTGACATCCAGAAGAAGAAACGGTGCATTTCTCCTCGAAAACCTGCTCTCAGATTATTTCCACTGTGATCAAAAGCAGAGGGTACCAGAAATCTTGCAAGCACACTCCCTTTCAGACTCAGTTTGCAGACTCAGGCGGTTGAGGAAGTTACGGAAATGCTTGTCAGAAAAGATTATCTGAGGTGTTTATTATTTCTGTCAGAAGGTTATTTAAAATCCACTGAGTCTTCTTGGGCCTGGTGGAGTGAGGCTGTGTGAAAGGGTTGGCGGAGGACTTTGGCTGCCTTTCCTGTCTCAGAGATCTTCTGATGCATAGTGCCACGTGGGACCATCTCCCATGGCTGTGTGTCCTATCAGTGCTGATAACCGAGATGTTTGTTTAATTGACGTACTCCTGTGTGTGAATGACTCAGGTGGCAGGGCCTGCCACCAGCTCAACATGTGCTCGTGAGCTGGTGTGCCTGGGTGCCAAAATCAACAGTGCTGCCTGCAACAGCCTCTGCTCCTCTTGTTTTCTGGGTTAGTGTCATGGTGGGGCTTGGAGAGAGGGTGTGTGTTGTTACAAGCTTTCTGCACCCAGCAGCCTCTGTGTCTTGTACAGCTTTCTGCATATCACTCCAGCACCTTCAGTTCCCAGGCGAGCCCCAGAAGTGACGGTGAATTCTTGAAATGGCAGAAGAGGACATCAGAAGAGGACAGGGATCGAGATTGTCGACCTAGTACAGCACTGACAGGGTTTATATCTGTGCAGGGAAAGCTTTGAGAACACTGATGTGAGACACGCTAAAAGGATGGAGCACTGCACCTCGGTGTCTGTGGAAAAAAGAGGACAGTGCTGTGTTATAAAGGGACATCAATTAGAAGCTGGGGTTCAGTGTGCCTGATGGCTACCTGTTCATGGCCTAGGCTGGGTTTGCTGTAGACGCAGCTGCTCCTACCACATAATTTCTTCCCCAGCCAAGTGCCATGAAGCATCTCAAGGGCCCTCTTGGTGTTGCCCCAGGCACATGAGGCTCTGTAGATGTTTCCACCAAGAGTATTTCATGTGATGAAACATGGCAAACCCATACTGGTGACCCTCTGGCTGCACAGCGGTGGCCCAAAACACCACCTGCCACCAGGCAGCCATCTCACGCATCAGCAACCATCTTGTCTTCTTGGAGGGAGGGGGGGTCAATAATTGGGAAACATCCCGAGCCAGAGCAGGCAGCAACCGATCCCCTTCCATGTTGATGTGGGGATGGCTGACTATTTAAAAACCTCTGAAATGTGCTCTCTTTCAAAGTCTGAAAGGCAAGAGACGCTTTCTTGTTAGCCCTGGCCCCGTGCTGACTTTTCTCTGTTATTGCTTTTGACACCTCTTCCTGCAGCAATTGTGGAGGTGGCTTTCAGTCAGGCTTTGCCTCCTGTATAGTCTTGCTGGGTTTTTAACGCTCACTTGTTATGAGAGAAACCGATTTCAATTTTTAATAAAAGAAGATGCTTAAAAACTGGCTCCATCAAAGCAGCAAATGGAATAGATAGTCATGCAGGCAACTTTTTTATACAGGCTAGCTCCAATTAGCCATGGGCAAACATCAAAAGGTTGGAGGGGGGACTGCCTTCAAGTCTTCAAGTTCAGGTGTTTAATTGAGCCTTCTCCTAACTGCCTGAAACTCCGGATGGGATGCGATGAGTTACACTGCAGGAAATAGGCTCTGGGGAGGTTTCCAGTGCTTGTTTATAGCCATATAATTGTAATGCACCAGAGCTGTTCTCTTCAGAGCCTTCTGAACTTAAATCTCACCAGCTTCTGAGACTAACTATGCGCTGATGTCTGATTAAATGAAAACCATGCTTGTATTTGGATGAGGCAAAGAGTGGAAAAAGTTGATAGGAAGGAATGTCTCAGGGTTCCCATCCAGACGGATGTGTCAGGGGGATGTGCACCCCAGGCCCATGTGGTCCCAGAGTAGGTCTGTGGGCTGCTGAGTCCACAGAAGCACCACTGTGCTTCAGCCCCTGCTCTTCCTGCAACCTCAGGGGGAAGGAAGGAGGGCATCGGAGCTCCTTGTCCAGTCGTGTCCATTCAAAGAGCCCACTTGAGGTTATCCAAGCATCTTTCCTTGGCCTAGGTAACCTTTTGACTTTACAGAGATAATGGCTTTCTATAGTTCACAATCATGGTCACATTCCAAACAGCATGTCTTATCTACACAGCACTTTCAGCCGTGCTATGCTCCTCACATTGCAAATCACCGCTGGTTCTGAAGCTTATAGTTTAATTTTCATTGGTTCCCTCAGGCATTGGATTGCCCAGCAGGGTATTTCTGACTTAACAACGATATCTGACTGCCGCTGCAGCTCCTGGCTTTGTTAGCGATGGAAACTTGTGTGCTGCTTTGCCACGGAAACTAAGCCTCACCCTAGGACAGGTGACTCCTGTCTCTGCTGAGCAGCCGGCACAAATAGAAGAGATCATTACAGAAAAATATGGCTTGATTTGATTGTGCACATTCTTGTAGGGTTTTGATTACTTTCCAGGATTTAAAAGAAAGTTGCATGTCTGCCATGTTGTATTATTGCAGTGTTGGAAGGGACCTGTAGTGAAGACATCATTATTGTAATCTGTAGGTGGAGCAGGGATGGTCAGGTGTCATGAGTTTTTACTGAGGTTGAGAGAAATACTTCCTAGCTGATGATGACCTTTGCCTGCAACTGTAAAATGCATGTTTATCATTCTCATTAGATTTATTATTTCTGGAAGTAATCTACATGCAACTTGCCTGTCCTTAAATCTAATGAGAAATCTATAAGAGGAAACACCACTCAGGAGTAGTTCTTCTGTGTGGCAGGCTGACTTCCTGTGGTAGGGAGACCCAAGCTGACCCAAAGTTAATAAAAGTGAGCAGTTAAAGCTTCTGGTAGTACCTGCTCTCACTGCAGTTTTCTCAAACCCCATAAAGCAAATAAACATTAGTGTCACTGTAACACTCTGTATGAGTGTCTGACATTGGAGATAATCCTTTTTCATAATGGCAAAGCCAACAGGAGTGTTTTCTTTTTTGCATCGAAGTCTGGGTCCAGTAGGGTTGTTAAATTCATTGGATAATGTGGCTTTCCAAATGCAAGGATCGAGATAAGTATATCCTCTGAGGGCGAGCCAAAGACTTCAGAGACAGATAAAAGATATAAATTCTTCACCCTGCAAACAGAAAGGCCTATAGTGACTTGAAGGGAGTAACTATCCAATAACTTGTCCATAATGGAATTTTCCTCCCTATTCTGTTAACAGCTGCTTTCCCCCTGAAGTTGGAGAGTTTATATTCTTGCTAACAAGGAAGAATCCACCTAGGGTGGGTCTCAGCAGCGCCATGTGATGTTACACTACTAGTATTTGAGAGGTGTTGTCCTCTGGTGTATGTTCTTTTCGACTTCTGAATGCTGTTGTAGGAGGTTCTCACTCACCAGCCCCAATGCAAAGAGCAGATGGGTTAAAGTCTGTCTGTGTGAATGCTTGCAACATTTGTCTGGTGCTGTGGCATAGGCCCAAGGTGCTTCTTTGCACCAGCCTCTTGCCTCCATCCTCCCTTAAATTCTTGCTGGTTGTTTCTGACTTTCCTGCTTTATCAGCCACATGTGCCTAGGTTTTCAAGATACTCTGGGTCAGAGGCTCTTTGCTGGAGAAAGCCACCTAGTGTATAGCAATGCCTGAGCTAGAATTGTAGCAACGAGAAAAAGCAGTTTCACAAATATATAAAGGAGAGATTGAAGCAGATTAGAGCAATCTGTGGTTTTGAAATTTGTCAAAATAAACCAAACCACATTTAAATGTCAGTGTGCTAAGATACTGAATGCAAACCACTGTGGAAATTGGTGCCACACGTGTCTGTATTTCCCTCAGTTTTGTTCGTTACACAACCATCTCCATCACTGCTGTGAGGTGCCCTGGCACCTCCCATACACCTTGCGCTCAGTACTTATGTGATGAGACGTGAGGGAGATGTGGGGAGGTGAGGGTAGGGTGGCAGTGCCTACTGGCACTGTCCCATGCTGCTCTGCATTGCCCCTGTTTGTCCCTGTCAGATGGTGATGAGCCTGTTTTTCTCACCTGTGCTGCTTTTAAGATGGGCTGATGCTAGTCAGTGTGCAGGCACAGAGTTTGTCTGCCGAAGTCTTGAAACTCCAAGGATTCTATGCTTAGGTCACCATCGGTGCAAGGATCCTCCTAGGCATATAAGCTGGAGGACTCGCTCCTAAATACCTTCAGGATCAGGCCCTGTTTCCTGCTGAAAACTGATGGAGCTTGATTAAGTTCTCATGGCAGCAGGATCTAGGCATCTTTGTGATTGGGGAGTCCAGGAATGTTTTGCCCTATTTTCATTACAGTTTGTAGCCCCGAGATGTTCCTGTCTAATGAGAAGAATGTCCCTCCCCCACCACCCCCCCAAAAAAAAATATAAAAAAATGAACAGCATTGGAGCTTTTCAGGAGCAAAAAAATATTTGGTTTTTTTTTCTGCCAATTATAGTCTAGCCATTTTCACTGGATTGTGAACAAGAAGATTTCACATGGTATACCATAATCATAATTAAATCCGTACTCTTCGTGAATGCATCTGTATCACATTCAGGTCTTTTTCTAGACCATACTCTTCTATATTTAAATACTTTCCTTGGCTAACCTTCCATGTCACTACCTATTCAGCAAAGGGTGTGTTTGTCTGGAAATCTTTGAAATAAGATCTTGAAATAAACCATATCTGAGATTTACTCAGCATAGAAATGCATATTTCTATGTTTCTAGATAACATCTACAAGAGCTGATCTAATTAACTGCTGTTCTGTAGCTCTTACAGAATCTATCTTATTTGTATAACAAATGTGCATCGATTGATGGCAAGCAACTGCTAAAGCGAGTTCAATTGCATTTTATGTTGTGTGCTTAGTCAATAAGGCAGAGGAAGTGTCTGCTTTGCACTGGGACATTGGGAGGGCTATTGGAGTGCAGGGATGCAGGATTACCTCCCGCACCTTCCCAGGCAGCATTGACCGCAGCCCTAACGTGCCTGCTGCAAGGCAATGGTCTTAATCACTTAGTGGCTCCTGGCAAATATTTACTGAAGGATTTTTATGGTTATTCTATTGCACTTCACAGGCATAATTCAAAACGGATCTATTATTAATGTATAAAATAGAAGCATAAAGCTGTTTTCTGTATAAATGTCCCTCGCTTTGGTTTGTTCCAGTGAGTGAATTTACCTTTAGAGAACAGAAATGTAAAACATGTGAGGGCCGTAATCCTCAGCAACATTGCTTTTTGCCATCAGTCACAAAAATGCACACCTCTGGTTAAAAAAAAAAAAAAAAAAGTAAGCATATTGTTATAAAAGAAATACTTAAGCCTTCTGTATTATCCTGGCCAAGCCTTGCTGGAATCCCGACCCAGTGTAATCTTCTATAAATACCTCTCTATATTAAAGCACCTCTCCGAGCATCTCAGTATATTATTTAAATCCCAGAGGAACTTCAGAGAGCGCAGGCAGGAATGGAAATCCCTTTCAGCGACAGTCTTTTGTATGGGAGCTTTCTGAAGAAGGAGGCCTGATCCTGCAGTGCCGAAAGACTGTTGGGTTTTTGCAGGAGTTGTACTAGGCTAATTTGGTAGGGGAAAAGATAAAGCTGGGCTAGTGGGAGGAAATGCTGCCACGAGTGCCTGATCCTGGGCCGCATTCCTGCTGGAAAAGCAGCGGGGACACGGTCTTGTGATGTTGATGGAGTCACCCAACGGCCAGCCTGGCCCTGGGTTCACACCAGTGCAAATGCCCACCAGCAAAGCAGTTGTGATTTATTGCTCATAATGAGATCCTTTTAGCAGCAGATACCAAAAAAAGCTTAGGCCTAGCTTTGAGGGGTGCAGGCCCTTGGGTTTCACACGAGTCTGGGCATGTAAGGTTAAGCACGTGTACGTACGCGTTTTCTAGGGCTCGCTGCAAGTTCCTTCCTTTGCCACTGCTGCAAGTGGGCAGTTTATCGTTTGGACAGTACTAGAGATGTGATCTCCTTAAGATTTAAGTTTTATGGGGATGCTAATTGAATTAAAAGATTAATATTCAGCGCAAGGGACCAAGGACATAGGTGATTAATCCTGAGAAATAAAACATGTTTGTGTCACACACAAGCACTACAGGGGGGAAAGATACCAGCACTGAAGGACCTTTGACTAGAAAGGTTGTTTTTTTTTTTCCCCTTGACAACCCTGTCAGCTATTGCTGTCAACAATAAAAAGAAGAAAACAAATAAATTGGAGGCCATGTGTAAGTCACAGGACCAGGATATAAATACACATGACATGAAGAGGAGTAAATAATACTGACGCTTTCTTTGGAAATGTTCTCAGGCAATACTTCCTATTCATGTCTTACTGAAATGACATGAAATAAAACTTTACAGGAGAAAGTGTTATTAATCACACCACTTCTTGAGAGACGTGACTACCTGTGTATTCAAAGGCACTCCTCCTTTACAGGGCTACTGGCTATTATCCTACATTGACAATGCAGATATAAAGAAACCTGGTATTTTATTCATCAGGTTGTAAAATAAGGGGCTATTTAGAATCTCAAGCTCACGGTCCCGTCCCTGAGCAAAGGCAACCAGGTCTGGTTTTGCCTGAAGAAGGCAAATGGCATTACTCAAGGGAAAGAGAAACCCTCAAATTAATGGCAACTCTTAAAACCCTCACAGTAAAATGAAGAGAGAAAAAATAGATTCTTAATGCAGTCATTGGGAATTTAATATCATTTCTAATCAAGCTGCTACTAGTAAAGAGGACAAGGCCTGCTCCTGGTCATGTGTTAGGACAAGCTTTATCTGGCTAATCTCTGCTGAGGTCCTCTCTAGGGCTGACAGCACCCAAGATCCTACCTTCAGGCACGATACCAAGTGCACGTGCCATCGACACACCTGCTTTTTTCCAAGACAGCCCAGCTGTGCACCATTTCCTCCACATGTAGCTCCAGCCTACAACAACATCTATAGCCTACAACACCCTCTCCTGCTGTGGGTGCAGCCAGGATGCCCTGATCCCCATGGTGGCACCTGGGACTTGCTCTGGTGCTGACATCCAAGCTGCTTCTCATGTCCAGTCATGGGAGCTGCTACAAAGATGTGGTCTTGTTACAAAGCGGTGGTTCTGGCACACATCCTAAAATACCAGGTGTATGCAGGCACGGGGATCACTTCACCATCACCTGAGTTTCTCCCACAGAACAGCATAGCTAGCACAGCTGAACTTGTGATCTGTACGTCCTGCATATTTCTACTTTCTAAATAGCAAGGGTATGCCTAAGACCCAGCAAAACTCTGTGAGAAACTCATCAGGGGGTTAAAGGAGTAAGCAGTCAGATTTATACTGCTGCCAGATGCCAAAGGACAGAGCAGAAATGTCATAAATCAATGTTAAATACTCATTCATGTATTCCAGGCAGGCTGATCTCAACCTTGATTTTATAAGGTAAAAGTTAAAAGAAGTCTATTGATGAAAATGAGTCAGCCAACAGGTAAACAAACCAAGGCCCGCAGCAAGTGGAAGGCCCAGTGAAATTCACAAGGCCTCCAGTTGGGTTCCTCAACACTTGGCCAAGGAGGAAATGTGGTCCACGTGGGACTGCCTGGTTCAGTGATGCCCCAACATTGTTTTTAAGCAGTGGTGAGCCATGGGGTTGCTGCATGCTGCCCATCCTAACAAGGGTCATGGAGGACAAGGCAAGTGAGTGTGACATTTGGGTCTATGGGTCTTGTAACCCCCTGTGAGGTTTGCTAGCAAATCCTCCATAAATAAGGATCCTCCAGCTGCGTAAGGAGAAGACTCTTGACTGGAGTGCTTAACACAACAGGGGCCTGAAAAGCACTGCTTAAAAAAGAGAAACTGCATTTATTGGGCTGTTCTATGTGTTCCTCAGAGCAGGAGTATCCCTCTTTATATGGCTGGAAAACATCTACGAGTGAATACCTGACTCTTTTCCGATAAATCGAAATCTTTAGAATTAATAACAAAGGCAGCTACGTGAATTGTAAAATGCACAAATACTTTGCTATTGCTGTTAACCATCATCAGTTACTGCCACAGGGCTAAAACACAGTCTCAGACTGCAGGGGAGATGTCCTTTTTGGTAGGGTGTCCACTAGAGGAGAGGTTGAAAGCCTCTGCTATAATCTGGGCTCCTTTTCATCCAGTGGCAGCAATGTTTACTGACTTACAACCATGCAACTCACAATGTTGACATAAAAATCCTGTCAGCATCCAGTGGTTCATAGGATGGTGCTCTTTGAGCTTACAAGCCTAACTTGTAAGTCTTCTGCTTCTTTTTGATAGAGAGTTACATGGACAAAGCTCGTAACAAATCCTGGAGGATGTTTCCAAGCTGTAGGTCTGATTCACAGAGCCTCTCTGGGTAAAATTTTTGTGCCTTGGTGTTCATGAAGTGGAGGTTAAATCTCTTCCCTCCTCACAGTCCACATGAATGAGGCTCTTGCATGTACAACTGTAGCTCCTATGCAAACCATTTTACTTACTGCTCCTTGAGTTAACAGTTCTGCAAATACAGAAAGATCTTTAGACTTGAAAAATGCTGTTATCATTACTATTATTGATGTTGTTTTTATAATTTTGACACATTCTAAGTCTTTTCCCTCACAGGTCTGCGTGGTGTCCTTAGTGGGATTTGTTATGCTTTGCATTTCATACCAACCCGATGAGAAGACATGCGTGCAGTTCACAGTAAAGGTACCTTGAATTTCTGTTATTTCTTTTTCCTCCCATGTCATTAAATATAATGAGAAAAGTTGGTTCTGGGGATATTTTTAAGACCACATTAAAAGAAGTGAAAATACACCTGAAATGCAAGAATGGTTTTCTGGTATTTTCCAGGCAGATAAGGAAGAAACTGCAGTCTATAAAGGGGAAACTCTGTAACAAATATTTGAAAACACAGCAAGATACCTTTTTACAACTTGCCATATTTTAAGAATATCAAGGAGATTCAGATCAACAAAGCTGAAATATTTTGGGAATTGTTCACTGAAAGATGGGCATTACTGATTAAATAGAGGCATTCAGCGTGTGCCAAGTCAGAATTAGCGTGGGGTAGAACAGGTCCAATTATATTAAATTTCAATTTTTACTGTGGTCTCAGAAGCATCTCAGTGTCTTCCCTGCCATTTTGCTCCTAACCATCAAATAAGAAAAAGAATGAGCACAGATGCATTAAAAAGCAAGGCTGGAAATGTCTGCCTGCCCATCTTCCTAGCTGGGGGAGAGGTCCTTGTCTCAGAGTACAGGGCCTTGTGCAGGGTTAGGCAGTGGCAAACATGGGAAAGCATTAGCAAGCTGCGGGAACAAGCATTCTCCCATGGGGAAAAATCCCATCTGAGCATCACAAGGAAGGTGCATGAGCTGAGCACCATGTCCAGCTTCAATTTCCAAAACCATGCTCTATTAATGCCAATAACTGACTAAGAAAACAAACACTTAGATTGCGTGTTCCAGATGGGAAGTTTCTAACACTATTTTTTTGGAGCTATTTTTTGTTATTATTGCAACTTTGAGGGCTCTTAATATTTTGCAGACTCATAATAACCAGGAATATACCAACGACCATACCAGGAAAATACCAACGCAAACACTACAAAATAACAGTGATTATTAACCAAGAAAGGTAGAAGGAAATCAAATGCAAGGAACCTGGCATTAATCCTCCTTGATAAATTAGGCCCTGGAGTGTCTTTTGTGCCTCTCTAAAGCTTCTACTGTACTTACAGAAAGAAAGGGAGAAGAACAACAACTGTGTCCCTTGCTTTGACAGCCTTCACGCTCTTATTCCCTCACCTCCGCACCATCAGCAAGCATGATGACAGTCCAGAGTTCTGACACACCAGGCTTTGCGTTGCTTGTCCAGCAGCATTACACTGAACTTGGCACTCACACAGGAAGGAGACATCCATCCCTGGTGGAGGGACAGTGTGTGGGTCAGGGCGTCTCAGAAGTCTCTGCCACCCTTGACACCACTGCTGGCATGGGCAGAGAGCAGCATGAGCCATCCTGATAGTGCAGCCCAGGCCTTGCAGGTACACTGCTTGCTGGTGCCTCTGGGGCTCTGCGTGGCTGCTGAAGCATCCTTCTGCAAGAAAATCTTGGTCAGGAAGGGATAACTGCACGCATCAGTACAGGTTAGGGGCTGACCTGTAGGAAAGGGGCTCTAAGAAGGATCTGGGAGACCTGATGGACCACAGGTTGGCCATGAGCTACCAGTGTGCCCTTGTAGCCAAGAAGGCCAATGGTATCCTGGGGGGCATTAAAAAGAGCATGGCCAGTAGGCTGAGGGAGATGATCCTCCCCTTCTCCTCTGCTCTGGTGAGGCAGAGAAGTACTGTGTCCAGGTTTTCAATGGTGCCCAGCCAACAGAACAAGGGACAATGGGAACAAACTGGAATGTAAGAAGTTCCATCAAACATGAGGAAAAGCTTCTTTACTGTGAGGGTGATAGAACACTGAAACAGGCTGTCCAGAGAGGCTGGGGAGTCTCTTTCTCTGGAGATATCCAGAACCAGCCTGGACACTTTGCTGTACAATCTGCTGTAGGGAACCTGCTTTAGGAGAGGGGATTGGACTAGATGATCTCCAGAAGTTCCTTCCAATCCTTACGATTCTGTGACTCTGTGATCATGCACATGCAGCCCTGGGTGATGTTAGCCCACCCTGCTCAAGGGGATTTAAGCCTAAGCCTAAGCCTCCACAGCCTTCAGAGTTGTTCCCCGATCCATGTCTACAAAACCTCCTGGTTTCATCTCCGATGAGCATGAAAAATCTTTTCAATGGTCAATTCATTCCATCTTAGATAATTTCAGATTGGAGCAAAACTATCAGCTGCAAACATGGCTGAAACATTTCTCCCTTGTATGAGGAACCCAAGGACAATGAGCTTCTATGCTCTGACCTCATTGCATGCTGTTTCTTCCTACTTCCTTTTTTTCCTTCTACTTAAACAGCAATCATTGGGCCTATCTCTATGAGGTTGCAAAAAAACATTTTTCCAGTGGCAAGTTCTGGTCCCTGAGCAGAGCTCACTGCCCAGTTGAGTTTGCACTGTTGAGGCTGCCTCCAGCTCTGGCATGTGATTAATCTGCTGATGGGATCCAGCACTTGCTGTCTTGTGCTCTCAAACAGGCAGTATTTGCATTTGCCTCACCTTTGATATTTGGAAATGTGTTCATTTTCAGTGGCTTGCAAAGAGATTCCTCTGCAAACATCTTGTGAGAATAATACACTGTTTGGAAATTGCCCTGCATCTCTACACAGCTGTGTTCACCTCTGAAAACTGCCATAAGAGCTGCCTGTGTATTCTATGCATATTGAAGTCTCTCTGAGATTTTCTTCCCTTTAGACACAAAACAGGCTCACAGTACCTGGAGGATACTTATGGTTTTGGATTTCATGCCAGTTTGTGCTCATCTTAGAAGCTGGCAGCTAAATGAAATACCTGCCAGGGGAGAAGCAGGCTCAGCACATGGTCTCGGCTCAACATCTCATTTATTAGGGAGGCCTGATTCTGTCCCCCACTGGCCTGAATCCAGGGACATCCAGCCTGTCCCCTGAGGTGACAGCTGCATCACAGAACAACTCTCATCCCTCAGAGAAGGGAAACGTTCATCAATATTTGTTCATTTTCCACTTCCCCCTCTGTATGCCTACAGAGTCCTCCTTACTGTGCGCTTCATATGCGGAGGTGTCCCCGTTTCCCATCTTCACACTTCCCATGCACCCTTGTCTTGAAAGCTGAGGGGCTAAAGGATTTGCATTGAAGAATAGCTGCCCTCGTTTTGAAGCTGCCCTTCGTTTAAGGCTGCAGGGGAAGTCATTAATAGTAGAAACGAAGATCTTGCTGTAAGAATTCAGTTGTTTGGGGGAAAAAACACACACAGAGCTTGAAGACGAGCATTAAGAGTAACTATCTTATTTTTTTCAAGCTGACACAAATTGATTCACACCACAGATTTAAGACAAATGCACTAGAAGTGTGAATTTTATCAAGGCAGACATACTTGGAATTTCAAGGTCATAAAAAATACTTTATATTGATAGTTTGCTTGTGGTATTGAGGTTAAGAGATAGGAAGAGAAGCTGCTGTTTGAAATAACATATTCCCAACCATACCATGTGTCTGTCAGATAAGATGCC
The DNA here is from genome assembly GCF_038088225.1 of Cyrtonyx montezumae. NCBI lineage: Eukaryota > Metazoa > Chordata > Aves > Galliformes > Odontophoridae > Cyrtonyx > Cyrtonyx montezumae. The sequence continues at coordinate 95,199,629 of NW_027072034.1, read as the reverse complement.
AAGAAAAATAAATGTTTTTATAGTGCTGAACAGAACCAAAATGGTATTTTGGCTAAACACAGCACATGATTTTAATGTACATTCACACATATTTTGTGTGAACAGCATAGCAATTGCCAGCTCCAACCATTGGCAGGGAGGAAAATTCATATGCTTGGATACCCAAAGGTCTCAGGTGTAGTGCTGATCAACAGCTGCTCCAGATGGCTCATGGGCTGGGCTCTGCATGTGAAGGCTGCCCCTACATCAAAGCTGCCACAGGTGTATGGAGAAGGAGGGTGACCAACAGACCCTTGTCCTTCTCATGCCATAACAGGGGCAACGCTGGAAAAGGTTCTTGCTGCATTTTGACACCATTCAGAGGCTTCTCCTTCATGTTGGTGTGGAAGTCTTCTAAGAGGGTGTGGCACAACATGCACTTCCTCGTGGTGATGTGTCAGGACCAGGCAGCAGAAAGGTTGGCTGCCTTTGCAAGGATGTAAGCAGCAGATCTGACACATCCCTGCCCAACTTGTAAGATTTGTTTGGGCATGCAAAGCAAATGATGGGAAAGATACATGAACAAATTCTCAGAACCACCTAGCTCTCAGCACAGCCTGGGTTAATTTGTCAGCCCACACCTCAGTTTTCTTAGCTTTGCTTACTGCACTAACTTAGCGAATTCTAGTCAATGCAGGGCAGTTGGGCAAGATGCTCCCTCCCTCTCTATAGAGTTGGAATACATTTTTGTGCTCTTACTGAGTCTCAAAATTATAGGGCAATGCTCGTATAAAACATGCAAAGCAAAACAGTTAGCTCTTGAGATGACTCCCTGAACTTCATATCAGCAGGAAGCTGTATGTGCTTTGCAACGTTAGAAGTCCATGGTGTCTGGACATAGACAACGCATTCACTTTCTGTGGAATACATATTCACGTATTCCTTCTGTGTTCTTCATTCTCTTTCTATCTGGAAAATGAGTGAGTTTGTTTTGTTTTATTTTATTTTTTCCTTTCTTTCAGCTGATGTATTTTATGCTGAGTGCCCTGGCTCTGGTTCTCTGTGTTGTGGCAGCGGCTTTTGCTGCCCACCATTACCTGCAAATGACAAAATTTACTTGTGATACTGTCCTCGAGTCCTGCCAGTGCAAAGTGGACACCGCAGACCCCCTCAGCAGGACCTTTGTCTACCAGGATGCCGCTGACTGCAGCAGTGTCACCAGCATGCTCAGCTTCTACCTGATTCTACAGATGGTGCTCAACCTGACTGCAGCTCTGGTGTGTCTGCTGGCGTGCTTCGTTATGTGGAAACACAGATACCAGGTCTTTTATGTGGGTGCTCGGTTCTACCCTTTAACTACTACTGAGTGCCAGCAACAGAAAGTGTAGGGTTTGCGTTGGCAGGGCCTGTAGCCAGGGAATGGAAAATGTCAGCATACTGCCACCATAGACACCACACAAGGATCAATGTTTGTATGGTTTTTGACAAGGAAAAACATTCACATGCTTAATGAATATGTTTTTCAATCATTTTGTATGCCAACTCTTGCAAAAGGTCCCTAGTGAGACTATATAGAGATCACTTAACATTCTAAAGATGCAACCGTAGCAATACTCACCAAAGAGCATCTTCAGTACCCATAAACAAAATAAGAGCTTAAAAAGTCACCGGGAACTCATCTGAAGGGCTACAGCTGTTTAGACATGGGGTCTATTTCCCTCACTGGCAGATATTCATTCTTGCCTTCAGAGAAGATATACCAGTTTCTACCAGATGAAGATCTGGTCCAAACTGCTTTATTACCTGCTGATAATGCTTAAGGAATATATTGCATTTTGGATGCACCAATGGGAATTTACTGTACCGAAAAGGAACAAAAGAGGTCAGGACCTCTTCAAATGCAGGCTTGAGATCAGCAGCAGAAGTGAGTATGTTGATGACTACCATATAAAAATTGTTTCAGAGTCACTGGTGATGGCAGTTACCCAATCCAGTTAAGAACCAACACCAGTTCCAGTGGATTTGCTGGTGGTGATGGCGTGGGCTATGCCTCAGACCCCTTTTTTTTTTTACAAATGAGCACTCAGCACTTTGTGAGGAATTTAAGAAACCTTGAGCTGAGCTCTTAGGATGGAGATCCCTAAATCACTAATCAAATTGAAAGCCTGGCTGTAATTGCATGCTCCCAAACCCAGCGTCAGGCCAGTGCCACCAATTATACTCTCTGTGCAACAAGCCAAACGTGTTTTTGGTGTAACTCCTCTGAAGGCAATCAGCCTACACAGCAGCTGTGTGTAAGCCCTCAAAGATACATCCCTGCAACAATCTATGTTTTAAAAATGGGATAGAGGGAGGGAAGCAAGAAGCGTCTGCCAGTCTACAGAAGACATTAACGGTAAATAATGAGGGCAAGAGAATAACTATTTCTTTAAAAGCAGCATGGAATAACAATTAGTGTTCAGTGCTCTTTTACCCTGAATGCATGACTTTGAAAGTGCTTTACACATTATTAGCCTTACGTCAGGACAAGTATGCTGGCTTGTCCCTCCACCTGCTCAGCGTGTGCTCTCTGAAGACAGGAGCAACTCTGGTCAGCAGCATTGGTTCTGCTGCCCAGTATTGACATCAGGGCAATGCTCACACTGTCATCGTTTGGGATTTCCTGGTCCCTGACAGACAGGGTGTCTCTGAGGTGGAGTGGAACAACCACATAGCAGAAGAACTGTGCCACTATCATTATAAGCAAAAAGGAAGCAAGCAGAACTTGTACAAGGCTTTAAACAAGCAAAAACTTTCTGTTTCTGCTAAAAAAAATACCCACCAGCGAGTCAGAAAGCTGGGCTGGCAAAAAGCTTGTTGTATAAGCAGCTCTAATCCTACCCAAAAAGTGCCTTCCATGCAACAATCACGCAGTGAATACACATCACCCCAGGCTAGAACAGCACACTGCCAGCATCAGAGGACCGCAGTGTGGGTCGACCTCCTGAGGTCCACCTAGAGCGAAGTGCTCATGATTCTGTTACAGAGACATCTTCTAGCACAGTCATAATGTCAGCCACCATGGTTTTTTCTGCGAGCTGTGATGTTGGGACCTTTTGAAAATGAAAGTTTCAAGACCAGCTCCCAGACAGACATTTTTTTGTACCAAAAAACAGGTAACACTAGCAAGTGTGGCTGTAAGGGGACATTTGCGAGGACTCCCGCTGCTTCTCCACACACTGCTACCCACGTGAAGTCCCAGATTGGACCCTCAGGCATACTCAGAGCCAGCCCAGTGTGGAGGGACCTTGTGTGGCAGTGGAGGAGACAGCTCATCTCCTCTGACTTTGGTGGAACGTTCTGCAATCAGCACTGGGGGACCAGATCCCATATGAGACAGATGATTTGGGGGCTTCCTCCTGCCCTTGGCATCGAGCTCTGCATCCCATTGGCTGGAAGCCAGAGGAAGGCTCTGCCGGCAGAGCTGCCCCTTCCTAAATGTCCTGGGTACCTGCCTGGGATATCTTCTGGGGCACCCCTGGGGGATTCTGAGATGCCAATTGGGGGACTGGTGGGGAGGGATACAGGTGATGGGGAAGACAGCCTGCTCTGCTTAGGAAGCCACTTTAGTAGAAATGTTTTAAACACAGCGTGCTCCCTGCTTTGAGCCACCAATGATGAATTTGGCTCACTCTCTGGTGCATCACAGTGTAACCCTTCACTCCGTAAGAAAACAATATTCATTGTATATTCTATGGGTATTCTAATGGTTTATAAATAAATATAGAGCATTTTGATCTAGCAAAGAATAATTCCGTATTTCCTCTTTATATAGCTCAAGAGCATAAAATCAAAACAGAGAGGAGAGATCAGGAAACAGGCACAGTAGCAATTGTAACCATTTTTTTCTCCCAGAGATAGTTTTACAATACATGTTTTACTATGGTCTGGAATTTCGGAAAGCGTTAATTAGGGGATTAGCACCCAGCACAGCACATTCAGATGGCTCACAGCCTTTCTCCGAGCTGGGGAAACCTGCATGGACCTCACCAGGAGGCACAGTGGGATTTGCAGGCACAGAGAAGACAGGGGTGTTGAAGAAAACGACTTTAAAAATTATTATTCCTGGAAATGTTTTCTCTTGGTGAATTGCACAGGAATGGGGCAGGAGCAGACCACTCTGACACAGAAATTGTGAGGGGCCCTATGTAATTTGCTCTCAAGAGCCAGGTGTGATTCTCATTTGCACCCTGGCCACTTTATGCTGTTTTCTCAGCGTAAAGGGGTTGTAAAGATGGCATCGATCATTTTTACACCTACTTTACGGCCATTTTACACAGCTAAAAGGGCCCTTTGTGTAAATGAGAACTCAAGCCCTACAGGACTTAATGGAGAGCAGGTCTTTTCTACAGACGGTGTGGGACCCTCTGATAGGGTCTATTAATGGGGTATAACTCTCCGCAGAATTTTATAGCTCAGCTTAGAGAGCATCAGCCTCGATTGAATTCAGTTCCTCAGAACTCCTCCAGCGGCTGTAAGCCACGGTGACATCGCTCTCCCCCCCAGCGCACGCACAGCCGTCTCTGCAGCGCACATCGCTGCCGCGTGCGAAACGAGAAGCGGCGGCCGCTGCCCTGCTCCAGCTCCGAGGCAGCGCTATGCAAATGCCGGAGAGACCAGAACGGCAGCGAAAAGGGAACCGAGACGCGGAGCCGAGCTGACATGGCGCGCTGGCGGCCCGAGAGGGTGCCACGGTGGCAGGGCAGCGCTCTTCCTCCTCCTCTTCCTCCTGTCGCTGGCCCCGCACGAAGGGGAAGCGTGGCTCTCCGCCACCTCCAGCCGTGCCTTCACGTGGTCCCCATCTGCGCAGGGCCAGCCCTGCGTGGGCACTTCTTGGAGCCCTGCCCGATAGCCAGCGCTGAGCGAGAGGCTGGAGACCGTCATCAACTCACAGGACAATGTTTTTTTTTTTTTTCTTTCCCCTTTTTATTTTTATTTTTTTATTATTTTGCTTGCACTACCAGCCAGCGCAATGCTTCCTCTGGTGCCTTTTGAAACAGAAAACACGCCGCTAGCGTGTGAGAGGAGCCGCAGCTCACGTCCTCTATATTTAGAAAGCCAGGATGTCATGCCTCCCCTTGAAATTTTCATAGTCCCCTGCACCCCACCCACCCACACACGTACTCGTGCTTGCGTCTGGAAATGTTTGTCGATATTAGCACTGGGTGTTGGCTTAGGGGGATTCAAGGGAGGTGCAGAGCAACAACAGCCGTGCAGCCCTGAGCATGGGGCCTCCTTAAGGATGTGGTCCTGGCCCAGCTCCCCGGGCACGGAGCTGGGAGCTGTGGCACAGTCCAGCCCAAGGGTCTCAGCCCCTGGTAGCCCCAGGTTTTGGGGCCCATGTTACGTCAGGTAGTGCCAAGCACGCAGCTGGCCGCTCCCCACCTCCATCTGGTGCAACTGCATGCACACATGGGTCACTGCTTTGGCAGCTGGAGCAAGGCCTCACAGAAAGTGAATTCTGGGGCTGGTTTGCCCACACAGCTACCCTAGTAGCAATTTATTTCTCTATTTATTGCTTTTTGTTACCTTGCTGCCTCCTGCAATCTCTAATCTGTAGCATTTATCCTCAGTTGGGCTTTGTAACTGAGTGTTATAAATAATGATTGCGTCCGCAAAGGCTGGGACACATTTTTATTTTTTATTTTTTATTTTTTTCTGCTCAATTTCCATGCCTTTGTCTAAGGAAACAGACTGAAGACTCATCTAAACTTCAGGTTTGGAGAGAGAAGATTTTTTTCTTTTTTCTTTTCTTCCTTACAGCTGTGGGCAATGCATATTTTCACTTGCTGCCATACTCTCTCACCCTCCACAAAGCCAGCTCTGCATCACAGTGTAGCTCCCGAGGCTGCTCACAGTGGCTGACTGCAGGCACAGGAGGGAGTCATATCTATCTCCAACTGCTCTCCGCTCCACAAACCAGCCCTGGATGGTGGGGTCTGCTCATCAGAGCTCAGGTGCTCCTGCTGCCAGCTGCAGGGCCGCACTATGCACACTTTGCAAACAAGCTGTGGCCAAACCAGGAAGGCAGTCTGCAGTGGTTGATTTGAGTACACGCTCATCCTGCAGTCAGATGCACTGCAACTGGAAAGCACTGGGCTGACCTCAAGTGACACTGGCTGAGGCAGCCCTTAGCATGAAAAACTTATGATTGCCCTGAAATTGATGTATTTCATAGAATTGCAAAATGGTGTGGCTTGGAAGAGACCTTAAATCCAGTCTACTTTCAACTCCCTACCATGGGCAGGAGGGTTACCAGCCACTAGACAAGGCTGCCCAGGGCCCCATCCAACCTGGCCCTTGTGCACATCCACAGGGGACGGGACCTCCACAGCTTCCCTGGGTAGTCTGTGCCAGTGCCTTACCACCCTCAGTGTAAATGTCTTCCTCATACTTAATCTAAATCTCCCCCCTTTTTGTTTAAAACCATTCTTCCTTGTCCATACGCTCTACAATCTACTCTGTACTTTCTGGCAGGAGTCCCACTTCATCTTTTCTATAAACACCCTTTAAGCATTGGAAGGACACTACACGATATCTTCAGAGCCTTCTCTTCTCCAGGCTGATCAAGCCCAGTTCCCTCAACCTTTCTTTGTATGAGAGGTGCTCCGGCCCTCCACACATCTCACTGGCCTTCTATGGACCTGTTCCAACAACTCCGCAGCTTTCTTGTGCTGGGGGCCCCAGATCTGGATACAGTACAGATGGGGCTTTACAGGGGCAGAGTAGAGGGGGACAGTCACCTCCCTTTCCCTTCTGGCCAGCCCTCTCTTGATGCAGCCTGGGATACAATTGGCCTTCTGGGCTACAAGTGCACACTGCTGGCTCATGTTGACTTTTTCATCCACCAGAACCCCCAAGCCCTTTTTAGATATACCCTCAGTCCATTCTTTGCCCATCCTGTCTTCATGTTAAGGATTGCCTTTGTCCAGGTGCACCCTATACTTGATCTTATTGAAGTTCATTTGATCAAGGCAGGTTTTAAACCCAATTTCACTCTGCATGGGAACAGGGACAACTCTATTTTTAAGCTGTCCACAGCTGACTGAATATGTTTTTTTTCTTAATTCAGTGTGGCATCTCTCTTACACCAAAAATATGATGAGATGAAGCTTTTACTTGGTCCGTCCTGCATCAGGCTGGCTGGGGAGAGTCACTCTTGGAGCAGAAGCCACGCATACACAGAGAGTTGCCACCCTCATGTCTGTTTTGGGACATTGTATTAAGCCAGCTAGGTGACAACATGACAGGGATATGGCTTAGTCGACTGAGTGGCTGGTGACTCAGGGCCATCATGTGCTCCATCCCTGAAGCTACACTCATTCATACCACACTGGTTACCAGGGATTTGGCAGCTGATGAGTTGTGCTGGTTTAGGGAACAACTGTGATGAAAATAATTCAGAGCAGACATCTACACTTTCCCTTCCACCTTGTGAACCCAGAATGAGGAGCAGCACGTGCACAGGGGGAACTGTGGGGACCTGACGGAAAAGCGAAAGCTTTCCGTCTGGTTTCACTGTCTGAGCCTGCCAGAATACTAAGGAACAACAAAACAGCTCAGAAAACAAAGCATTACTGGTAAAGAAGTCAGGAATGGGGACGGGTATTTGTGCTGAGTAGCAGTATGTGCCACTTGCTTGTGTGAATGGGCAGGCTCAAGCCCTGCAGGTCCTAACACCCGAATCTCTGGAATTTCCACCTGAATAAGGGAAGATCTAAGAGCATCAGGCAGTTGTCAGGAGGTGTCCCATTGGGCTCACACTTCGTGGTACACTTCAGTAGATTCTGGTTGGCTTTGTGACATGCCATGGCAGGCCACTGAGGGAGACACACCATGGAGTAGAAGTGCAGAGGGAAAAGCAAAAATATGTATAATTTGGCTCAGGAAAAAATGGTTGTGTTGGAGACAACGATGCGCATTTTACTAGCTTAGTTTGCTTTTATAATAAAGTTATCTATCTATCTAGTTGACCAAATAAAAGAAGCTGGTAGATGTAATCTTTCTGGATTTCAACAAAGATTTTGATACTACTTCTCAGAGCATCCATCCAGACAAAATGTCCAGCAATCAGCTAGACAAAACCATAATGTGATGGGGTTACATCAGGCTGGCAGCCTGTCACTAGTGGGGTTCTGCGAGGCTCCACTTTAGGGCCGTTTCTCTTTAATGTTTTCATAAATGGCTTGGGTACAAGACTTGAATACACACTAAGCAATTTGCAAGTGATACTGAATTATATTATATATACAGACTGCAGGATGAGAGACTAGAGAACAGACCTGCAGAAAGGATTTTGGCTGAAGGCATGATGAATATGTGCCAGTGTGCCTTGGTAGCCAAAAGAACCAACCATGCCCTGGGGTGCGTCAGACCCAGCACTACCTCCAGGCAAGGGAAGGGATTGTCCTGCTGAGTGGCCGCACCTCAAGCACTGCAGGCAGGTTTAAGCACCACTATATAAAAAGGACATAAAACCATTAGAGAGCATCCAAAGGAGGGCTGCAAATGAGGGGAAAGGTCTGGACGATGTATGAGGAGTGTCTGAGGGCCCTGGGTGTGCTGAGCGCAGAGCAGAGGAGCTGAGGGGAGGCCTGATGGCGGCTGCAGCTCTCCCAGGGAGCGGAGGGGCAGCGCTGAGCTCTGCTCTGTGTGACAGCGACAGGGCCCGAGGGAACGGCATGGAGCTGTGTCAGGGGAGGGGCGGCTGGGGTTAGGGACAGGGGCTGCACCAGAGACCTGCCCGTATGTACCACCCCACCTGGGCAGTGGACATGTCCCCAAGCTGTTGGAGTTCAAAGAGCATCTGGACAATGCTCTCAGACATGAAGTTTGAATTTTAGGTTGTTCTGTGTGGAGCCAAGAACTGGACTGAATGATCCTTGTGGATCCCTTCCACCTTGGGATATCCCAAGATTCTGTGATTTTATGATTCCAACTAAGTTGGTGGGAGAGAAGAGGTTGACATAATATGATCCCGTGTCTGCCTCAGTGCCTTGCTGCCTTTTTCCATGAGCATGCCTTGGAGAGCACTATGGAGGCCACAGTTATGGGGTAATGTGCAAGTAATGCCCTTTACTTTTATATATTTTTTCCTACCAAAAGTAGCGTGTTCACTTGGAATTTAAAAGGGATTTCAATGGCCTTGAACAAGCATATGTAGGGAATCCATTGTGACATGCTTCTAAGCTGTGGGCTAAGCTGCATTTCCAGTGCTTAATACAAAGCATTAATAGACTTTCTGCATCACACTGGAGGCAACACTAGCTGTTGGAGAAAGTGGGTTGATTAAGGGATGAAAACACAAGCAGTTGTTACCACAAATCTTTCCATGTGATGGTCTCAACTGAAGCATGTTGATTGTGGACAGTCTTAAATAACACAGCCTCTAGTACTGGCAGCAGTGTATGTGAACTGACTCAGTAGAACAAGCCTGATTTGAAGTCGACTGAAATCAGTGCATTGACTCCTCCAGGACTTCCCCATAGGGATCACCCTGAGCTGAGAAGATGTTGCATTTCATCACATTGGTTTGGACCAGGTCTTATAGTTTTCACTTTGGGAAAAATATACTGACATTCCACTGAGACAAGTGAAAACACAGGGGCTGCAGCTAATAGGTATAGCACCAATTGAAAATTAGCTGGCTCAAGGATAACTGAACTGTTAAGGGAAAACGCACCCATTTATAATGAGCTCCCTTTGCCCGAATGAATTTCACTGTGCAAGTTGTGATTTGAGGAGGAAGAGAAGAAGGACGTGAGGAACATATTTCTGGGAATATGAGAAGAAAAAGTACATAGCTTTTGTCCCATCAGTACATATGTGGCACAAGCTGGATCACCGGAGTTTAAACTTGTCTTTCCCTTGCCTTTCCCCTGCCTTTTTGCTCTATTACTCTATGCTAGCATTATCTGAGCTGCTCGGTCCTCAGCAAACACCCAAGTAGCCAAAGTATGGGCAGGATTTTTGCCATAACCAAAAGAGTTGATGAATGAAATAAGGCGCTTGTTTCCTGGAGCAGAGGGAGGGGAAGTGGAGGGTATTTAAACATTTTTCTGTGGTGTTTGAAACCCACCTTGACTAGAAGCAGTCCCTCAACTTGCACAAACCACCAGCATCCCTTTGACGTCAATTGGCAGCTGGCTGGCCTGCCTGCACCACAGCTGGCAGCTTCAGTGGGAGCAAACAGCTTGGCCTGGGAGGGAAAGAGGTGACAGAAGGCACACTACATCCCTGCAGAGTTCCCCTTACCATGCATTCCTCTCAGCCATTGCCCACAGCCTCATTTTCAAATGTGGAAGGGTGCATGCCACTCGCTATGAGCATCTCTCAGGCTCATGGTGGTGGTGGAGATGCTGAGTGATGGAGACCTTAGTGGAGATTGAGGGGGGGTCTCTGTGTTGAGAACCTTCACTGGGGCTCATGGCCCCAGTGGTGTCCAGCCATTCTGGTGGACAAGATTTCCTATGCTTCAGGGTACTCCTTGGGTGCAGGCAGCAAGTGCTGCACCCGTTTTGGCTTGACCAAGTCAAAGCTGTTGAGCAGGCAGCTTAGTAGGAAGTGGGTGGCTTTTTTCTTCTTGGAAATACATCAGCTCTCTGACTTCCGGACAGCCTAGGCAGGGAAACTCTGCCCATGAGCATGTTGTGGTCTGGAGAGAAAGTCATCCTTTGCAGAGCCAAGGGTTGGGACTGGGGGTTTGGGCACGATCTCCTTGGCAGAAGGGAAGTACTGCTTGTGCTGGACCATCCTTACATGGATCCCATGGGATGGAGTGAGGTGGCCACTTGCATTTGGCTGGCCTCACAGGAGCAGGTTTTGTGATTGCAGCTTCAGACCAAACACATCCTGCAGACCAATGGAGATAGTCATGGCACATAAATGTTGTGTCCTGCCACTGCTTTTAGGAGGAGCCATCCAGCTATAGTGAGCTCAGTGAAGGGGTCAGCTGCACCAAGGATTGTCACTAATCATCATGCATCACTGCATTCCTGGACTGCATTTTTCAGCAACAGAAAAACAACCAGCGCTTTTGCATTTCAGAGTTTTCAGAGGCATTGAGTTTCAAAGAAGGGGGGACTCCACAGCCCCTGAAAAGCAACACCTCTTAAGATACTCTGAGATGAACACCCCAAAATGAAGGCATCTATTGTAGCTGATCCATATTGAAAATGAAAGCATAATAGACCATTAATTTCTGTGACTCTTTACTTACCTGGGGTGAGGGTTGATGGAAGGCTTGCAGCTCTGGGTATGATATAGGCACCCACTGAAGGTGACCATCTGAATTTTCACAGTCAATACTTATTTCACAAAAAGAGGATGTTGTGTAGGTTAGTGACTGCAATTAAAAACTGTAATGGACAAAATAGGTTGGAAGCGAATGTTTACAAAGAAAGAGCAACTTTCCAACAGCATGGTTGTTGCTTCAGCATCTGTGTTGTTATTTCTCTTTACATGTCTATCTCAAAGGCCACTTTGAGGCAGATCTTTTTCCTAGCAGCTCTAATGCAGTTCAGTCCAGGCAGAAGCCTCAGGGATGTGCAGCTTGAATCTTTTTATGGAACAGGGGGACACAGATCCCAAACCCAATTTAGCCATAGTCAGTTGAAATGTCCATTAAAAAAAAAAACAACAACAACAAAGCTGAGGGTCCAGATGACTCCACACAGTGTCAGAGGAAGTCCCAGTTTCGAGGCAGGACAAATTTAGCGACAGACTGAAGGCTGTGGGCTGAGCAGGTGGGCAGCTGCCCTGCTGGACAGAGCATGGTGCCACTGAGCCCATGGGGAGCACTCACATTGGTCAGGTGTTGCCATGAGCAGAACCTCTCAAGAGCGGCTGCTTGCCAAAATAGATGCCACACAGTAAACCGAAAAAGAAAGCTGCCCATCTGGCTCAGTGGCAGGATGAACGCTCACTATCAGAAACAGAGTGTGTAGGAGGGCACAGCTGGCAGGTGCTTCAACCTGTGATGGATGATCTGCTGGTTGGGAGGCAGAGCATGCTGCTGTCCCTTATCTTCCCAGAAGCAGTTGTCCCTGTGCAAGACCCCATCCCTATCCTCACCACCTTGACCTCCCAGAGATGCTCTCAGTGGGGATGCCCACTGGGTCCCAGTGGCCAGAGGGAGTTGCAAACCAAACCAAACAAACAAACTGCCCACATTGCACCAGTGCTAAAGTGCAGCTGGAAATAATGAATCAGCCCCTCCTTTCTTAAATCACAAGATGGGTGCATGGGTCAGTAGGGTGGCTTTCTGTGAGTGTGGTGCTTGGGAGTGGCCCCTTTCTCACCTCTGGAGGCTTTGGGCTCCTCTGCATGAGGATATGAGTATGTGTGTTACAGATGCCCAGCCCTTGTGCAATGCTGCACCCAGGGAGCTGAGTCCCAGCCAAATGAAGACACCGCCAGGATGTTGTGCAAGTGGTATTTGCAGCAGTGCAGGGCATCACATGGGCAAATCTATCTCCTTTAGATGAAAGCATATAAGCACAAGACAAACCTGTGTGCTCCCTACCTCTACAAGCATCAGACCATGCCCTTCCTGCGCATCAGAAAACTGGGTGCAGCAAGCAGTTCAAGCCACTGGCAGGAGACTAGAGGTGGCCATGTCACCTGTCTGCAAAGAGCAGGATGGCCCTAGGCTTCTTGTCTTTCTCCTGGGCATCTCCAAGTTGGAGACTCCATCACCTCTCTGGCAACCTGTGCCAGATCTCCGTTACCTGCACAGCACAGAAGTTTTTCCTGGTGTTCATCCTGTACTCCTGTTTGTGCCCACTGTCACTGATCCCAGCACTGGGCACTACTGAAAAGTCTGTCTCTGTCTTCTTTGCACCCTTCCTTCGTGTGTTTATACACACTGATAAGAGATGGGGAGATTTGCTGCTGAGGGCTGTTTGCTCCTGTGATGACTATTTGTTTCCACTTGTAGAACAAATGACCCTGAGCACCAAAACTCACTTGGAAAAAACAGTTCCCGAGGCACTTGTTGAGAGAGGAGAGAAAAGAAAGGGGGGAATTTGTTCCCTCTCTTATCCTCCCCTATCACGTGGAAAGCACCATGTGATAGAGGGATTCCCTCAGCCGAGCACCCAGACCCAACAGCTGCCTGCTGGGATCCAGGCCCAGAGCAGGCTTTCTCGGCTTGGGACCAGTTGCTATCATCTGGGTCATTTAGGAACCAGAAGAGCGATGGTGTGTGCCAGTAGCAGGAAACAGCCCCCTGGCTTCCTTCCCATGCTCTGCTACTGACTTGTCGTATGGCCCTGGGTCCTGTTTCCAGCCATCTCACTGCCGGAGCTGCAAGCAGGGATTCAGGTTTCCTGCTTGCAAGCAAGAGCATGAATCATGTGGTGTAAATCCACTGGAGTCAGAGCAACATTTCTGATTTACACCAGTATAAATTACTGCCTCTGCTTGAAAAAATGTTGTTGTTATGCTGGATGGCGTCCCAACAGCTCTGCAAAGAAGAGAGTGGGAGCAGTTCCTCATCAGTGGAATTATTGATTTATTCACTGCCGGCTACCGTGGAGCCTCTTTACTTGTGCTAGACATAAGAGGACATGAGTACTCTGTGGCCACTTCGGAGCTGGGACCAAATGGAGTACCAGGAAGGTGCTGTGGGGCAATGCAGGGAGTTAGCTGCAGGCAAAAATGTTTGGCAAGAAAAGTGTTTTGCCTGAATTAAAATTTGGAATATGGGTCTCTGATGTGGATGGTGGCTCAAGAGCACCTGGTGCTGTATGATGGACGAACTGTCTGCTTCTATCAAAGAAGCTCATCCAGTCAGGGAACCCCTGGTACCTGATGTGAGCTGTGGGGAGGATGGCTCAGGGAGGGAGGTCACATCCCCACAGGGGTGACCCTGATGCCAGAGCTGTAAGGGAAGATGTTGATTGCCTCTGCTTGCAAGAACACTCTCATTTGTGGGTAAAAATAAGTATCTAGTCTCCAGCCACCATCAATCTGCCATCTCTCATAGCTGGTTAATTCACTTAAAGCACTCTGAAAAATATATATAAAGCTAAAAAGTCTTTTTGTTGTTAGCCACCTTTCAGTGATGTATAAATGCTCTGACAGATAATTATCAGTGATATTGATTCTAACTAGAACAGAGAATGAACAGGTGAGTGCAAAATACAAAGTTATTTATAAAGACGTAATTGAAATAAAATCCATCCTGCAGGACCAAGAGTTTAAGTAAAAAAAAAAAAAAGCCTTTGCTGTTGCAAAGTTCTTTGCTGGTTTTGCAGGCTTGATGAGGTTTGGTGGCAGAAGGCCACCTCGTTGAGCACAGCCAGCACCACATCCTCATGGAGTGCCAAGGGCACAAGGGGCTGGGTGGTTGGAGCCAGTCCTGCTGCCCATTCCCCAGGCAAAGCAGGTCCTCGCAGGGCTGAGGCCATCTCTTCTTCTGAAGCTCCAGGTTGAGTTTTTTTCATGCTGGTTTAATTTCCTCTCTCCTTTTTGTTAGCTGCCTTCTGGTGAAGCCTCAGAGCACATACCCAGCAAGTGACTTTTTCCTCCCACCATTCCCAAGCAGAAAGGATGACTATCCCATGCCTTTTCCATCACAGTGGGGCACAGTAGGAGCCTTTTGCAGTCCTGGAGCATGGCACACAGGGAATGCAACCAGGGGAAAAGGCCAGGCAAGCCGGGTAGTGGCAGGAGAGCCACTGGAGTGACCCTTGTAGAGGCCTGCTGGGCAGTAGAGCCATGGTACTTAATATCTCTTGGGCTTCTCTAGGTTGAAATAAATATCCAGCATGGCAGCAGATAAAAATACAAACGAAAAGCCACTCCTTGAAGTACTGGGACACTGTGATGTGCTACCACTGCTCACTCTCACCAGCAGCTCTGCATACCTACTCAGCCTCAACTGCCAGTCTTACAGCTTCCACCCTACACATCTGATTGAGGAGAAGACCTCTTGGGGTATGCTTTGGGGTCTAGCAAGTCAAGGACATGCCTCATCTTCCTCTGGTCCTGGACTGCCTGCCCAATGGAGGTTGTGGCACCTCCGGGTCTGTCAGCCCTTTGGGAGCCTTTAAAAGGAAGCAGGAAGGCTCATAAGCAGATGCGGTTCCTGTGCTGCTTCTGCCAATGCTCTGCTCTGCAGACATCAGCTGTGGGGAAATGTTTAAAGCTTGCTGCAGTGCCGTATTCCCGGAGTTTGTACGTAAACACTTTCTAAAAGCATGAGTGGGAGTGTGTAGCTCTTTCAGAGCAGACCGGATGGTTCTCTCACTTGACATCTCCTCTACTTGAAACAACATCACTTTGTTGAATTTTGTGGCTTTTTATGTGGAACAACATTAGCTCATCCAAGTCTGTGGTTTATTTGAAAATGAAATTCCGGTAAGCTTTTGTACCATCTGGCTACGTCCAATTGAATCAGGTTTAGCGAGAAGCCAGTGCGCACGTGTGCACAAACACACATACACCAGAAACATCATCATCACCACAGTCAGTAATCACAGGAAGTTTGACATCGTCAGGCAAGGGGGGAGGAAAATGTGTGCCTGAATCGTGTATGCCTTCTGTGTGGCTTGACTTCTTCCAGCAGAGGGCATTTTGTGAGCCTTGCTCCTCTTCAACCCCTTTCTTATTGTGGCAAGGTCTTTGGCTTGAGCTTCCAAGTGGATCCAGATGTAAATCAAACGCAACTGGGTGAGCTGCCAGGCAGTGTGTTGCACCAAATTTACAACTGCTATCAAGTCATCACGCTGATTTCAAAGGAGCCACCCTGATTTACGCTGGCTGAGGAGCTGGCTGAGACCGAGATGTACAGGAGAGGTCTGGGGCCAAGGTGCTGCTGCTGCTTTCTCCTTGCAATAGCTGTGGTGTTTCATGAGATGGGAACAGCCCTGGATTCTTGCTCCTGTGAACCAGGCAAGTAATGGGACACAGCAAATTCTTGACTTCTTGCCCACCCACAGCACTCTCTCTCTTCTCTTGCTCCTACAGTTGGGCACACGTGAGAGAAAATGTGGCCATCTCCCGGGTACGCAGGAGGCCATCAGGCTGTCCTCTGCCCAGATGTCCTTCCCAGGGATTCCGAAACCTAGATGCTCACAGACTGCTACTGAATGTGCAGGATGGTGAAGGCATGGGAAAAGTAGTGGTAGGGAACATGAGGTGGTCTTCAGGACATGTGGGACAACTTCCTGTGAGAGCTAAATGCCAAATCTGTTGGAGCCTCTAGGCACGTTTCTGCTGACTACAGCATGCATAGGACACCCACGTATTCACTTGTTTAAATTAGGGGATGGGGGAAAATAATGGCTAAATAGAATCACAGAGTCATAGGATTGTCTGAGTTGAAAGGATCCCTTTAAGGTCATCTAGTCCAACCCTTCTGCAATGAACAGAAACACCTACAGCTTGATGAGGTTGCTCAGAGCCCCATCCAGCCTGACCTTGAATACCTCCGGGGACAGAGATCCACCAACTCTCCAGGCAGCCTACTCCAGTGCCTCACCACCTTTTATAAAAAAAAATTCCCTTATATACATGTATTAAATACGTCTTGGTTTTAAATAACCTTGAAATAGACATCTGTTTTTAACAACAAGCAATGGAAATTCAATGGGTGAGCTCTGACAGTGAGCTGGCATCACTGAAACGCTCCTGAGCCATGCACGTTGAGGACACTGCTCTCTCCAAGGGACTGTCCCCAGCAGCAGCCTCAGTTTGGGATCGAGGTCCATGATTACATAAGCAGGCTTTTGATGAAAATCGGTTTCGACATCTCCACTCAGGATGCAGTGTTGCTTTCCAACCTTGCATCACATGCACCTTAAACTTATGCAGGCACACCTGGAGGTGATTTTCCCCATGCTGGGCAGAGAGACCAGGCCACTGACACCACCCTGTCCCTTGTGCAGCCTACAGCTGCTCATGAGTAGGAATTTGGTTTACTTGGGAAAGTGCCTTAGGTTCCTGGTGGGACAAATAAAACAAAACCAGTGCCAGGAGCAATGGTTTTTAATGGAAGATATGTTTCTGGAAAGGTGGCCTCAGTGAAGTGTTGCAGCAGCTGGTCTGTGGACAGAAAGCTGTGTGATACTCCTGCTCTAATTCATTTTTTAACAAGGGTTGCTTTTTTTTTTAATAATAAATATATATATATAGTTTTGCCTCCAGCATATGCTGTACTAGTGTAGCAGCTCTTCAAGCACTGCGTTTTCCAATGTACGTGTGAGTGACAGCAACCAAAAGCAGCAGCTGTTACATAAGGGAGCCCAACACTACCTCAGCAGTCACAGTGGCCTCACCGGTCTCCTCTGCCACATTGGCCACCAGAGGCTGTCACCTCTGGGGCAGTGGCTTCCAAATCACAGGATCACCAGGGAGCTCACTTGTGCTGCTGTCCTATGACAAAACCAGGAGGTAAAATGAATAATCAGCTCAAAAGAGCAATTTGCATCGTATCATGGTTATTTTGCTGCTGAGGACTATAAGGATTAGGGTAGCCATTGCTTTGTAATGATCTAGTTGAGTTTTAATGAGTAGCTTAATTGTTTTGTTTAACAAAGGGATGCCCAGTGAATTATTATGAAGCCAGATTTGGCACTTGGTTTCCTTTAATATTAAGATGTAGAAGTCTGATTTGTACTGCCTGTAAATTTGCTGTATCTCAGCATGGAAATGCTCCTGAATAATTTAGGCTTTCTTTAAGGAGGCCAGCAATGTACCCTGAAAAGATTAATATTCAAGAGACATCCATCATCTAAGTAAACACATTTTTTTTTTCTAAAAGCATATTCAGTTTTCATAAATCCCACTAATGGGTCACAAACCTTCCTGGCTGCTGTTCACCAGGTTTGTCTCTTTGCCTTTGTTTGTTTATTCACAAGGACGACTTCACCTGCATAAGGCTTGGACAAGTTTGACCTCTTGAAAGAAAACAAGTGGACTGAAAGAACGTAAGAAAGGCTGTACTTGGAGCTGTTTGGAAAAAAGCCTTTACTGGGTGCAGTCTACTCAGCATCAGCTCGGCACGTGAACAGGACAGGGATGGGGTCACACCACAGGACATCAGCAGCTTGACTCCTGCGTCTCTGTGCTCTGGTTGGCAGGAGCTGTGCCATGGTCCATGGCCACTGCCAGGCCATGCAATTCTCTCTAAATGTTGTGATGAGACAGTCAGACACTAGGCTGTATTTCCATTTTGACAATGAAATATGCTGAAATGTATGGAAGAGCTGAGGTCTGCTGAGCTTTATGCTCAGGTACCGGCAAGAGAAAACAGATACACCTGATAAATCCATAAGAAAGTTGATGTGGAGTCAGAAGAGATACGTGGTTTACCTGCAACAAAGCAGATACTAGACTAGATTGTACAACAAGCATCAGCTTTGAAGTTGTTGACTCTACCCATAAATCAAGACTGTCAGTGTTGAAAACAGCCAGAGCAAACTATAAGTAATCAAAAACCAGCCTCAGTTATGAGTGCTGGTGGAAGCCCAAGTGTCCCCAGTCTGAGGCAGTCTGGACCATGCATCTCACCTTCTGGGCAGGTGAGAACCATCTCAGTGTTTTGAGCCCTGAACTCAACTTTCTGTGGGTCAGGATGCTATTGGTTATCTGCTTGTGGATCACACACCTTTGCAGTTTGCGGCAGGCCTAGCAAAGGATGAATTTTGGACAATGAAGTCATGGAGACAGATGCCAAGTCACAGTGGGAGAGAATTACGCTCTCAAAATCTGTTTTTCTAAAAGTAAACGCCCAAGACATAGACTATTACAAAAGATAAATGCAGAGGCTGGAATGAATGAATGACTTATTAGAAATCCCCATAAGGAATCACTGGGCAAGTGGTTCTGGTATAAATGATGATGCTCAGCACTTCTGGGAGAAGAAGCCAAGTCTCCTTAATTCTGGGCTGACCCCAGAGTGTCTTCAGCCTTAGTGTCCAGCAGTTGGGTTTGCCAGGACAGTACTTGCAGATGGAGCACTTGTTTATAGTACCAGAATTATTCCCGTAGTGGCAGTAGCTAACTCTCTGCTTTGTCCTCCCCTTGGAAATTCCCCTCTTGGGGAAGTGTGGCAGAGGTTGGGCTGCATGGGCATTAGGAAGGGCCTGAAATTAGGGGCAGTGGGCAATGTCCACTCCCCGGGTCAGAGGGATCTGCAAAGCCAAGAACAGTATGCAGTACTGGGAGAATGCTTTCTCTCATTTGGATGTAGAGCTGGCTGCAAGAAAAAAAGAATTTTTATCAACTTGCTTTTGAGGGTTTCATTTTCTCTTCCTCAGCTAATGAGCATGAACATTGATGTTTCCGCAGCTGTGGGCAGGCAGCAAGGTGCAGCACACGGCTGCTGAAACTCACATTTCCATATGCTCTGTCACAACTGGAAATACTGCCTTCGTGTTGTTTCCAAATAACCAACATTAGAGGGTAATTTGGGTGCCTTATTATCACTGAAGGAAAGAGCCTACATAAATAGCCACACTTCACAGAAGTGCTCCAGCAGAGATACATTGCTCCCATTGGCACACCGCCTCTTGGATGCAAAGGTACCTTGCCCCAGTGGGGCCTCAGCAACCCTCAGGCCCTCAGCTCGGCAGAACTGGGAAAGGGTTTCAGGATTCTGCAGGGTGATGGTGACCAAGACCATAGCTCAGTGGGCCATGGTGCCATTCAGACATGGGGTACAACAACTGCAGGAGTTTTTCAGCCTGTGTCCCTCCACTTGGCAGTTCCATACGATGCAAACATGCGTAGAGCACCTGAGAATTTATAGGTCCTGAACACAGCTGTTCTTTGAGGCTGCTGGTAAGAGGCAAGGGGTGGGGAATTCTCCATAAACAGAATTTTAACAAAAGAAGAGCACTTTGGAAACCAAGGCTTGGTATTTCATTGAAATGCTGCGTCTTGCAGGAAGGATATAAACACATCCGTAAAAAGAGATCCCAGTGTCTAGAGAGAGATTCCTTTCATTTAAAATTACAATTGGTAAGACTGTTTATTGCAATAAATAGCCAAGGAAGCATCATCAATCAAGTGATGGCGCATTCCCATAGTGTAATTAAATTTGAAGCTCAATTACTATTCTATAAGTCAATAGTGTAGACAAGATTATTACAGGAAAATCCCTAGAGATATCAAGGCTGAGAGGTGGAAGACTGCTCACGGTGAGCCTTTATTGCCATGCTGTAAATCTGAACACAGAAGGGCCAGGTCCTGCACTCATGGTTGCAACTTATGGGATAGTCCCATTCCAAGCTGGGCGTTAAGTTACTACAAATCCTGCCTTCTTTCTCCAGTGCTTCAAGCTGTCCCCATTTTGGTGGAAAGTGGTTGCTGCAAGGTGAGAGGTTCTCACCCTCTGTCCCTTCCTTCCCACACCCTGAGCAAGGCAGCCACGTAGGGCCTGATGCTGGTACTTTTATAACCCCCTCAGTGGCAGTAGACAGGCTTCACACCAAACAAGCTGGCACTGCTGGAATAATTTATTACTGCTCACACACAAAAAAACTGCTCCTCTCTGGTATGATGCCAGCTCTTCAGTCATATGGACACAATTCAGATCCTACAGATGTGGGTTTACATTCTGAAATTATTTTCCCTTTGAGTGGAGGAGCTGCAGCATGGTGGTGCTGGGCATCACCTCCAGGCATGTGGGGCGAGCCCAGGCCCCATTGTCTACCCGCACTTGATCAGTCGCCAAGACAAGTG